>NC_091219.1:11935036-12612354 GCF_040958095.1 Procambarus clarkii
TCTTCACTATAAACACACACTATACTGTAACTATCTTCACTACACACACATTATACTGTAACCATCTTCACTATAAACACACACTATACTGTAACCATCTTCACTACACACACTATACTGTAACCATCTTCACTACATACACAATACTGTAACAATCTTCACTACACACACTATACTGTAACCATCTTCAATACATACACAATACTGCAACCATCTTCACTACACGCACTATACTGTAATTGTTTTCACTACACACACTATACTGTAACCATCTTCACTACACACACTATACTGTAACCATCTTCACTACACACACTATACTGTAACTATCTTCACTACACACACTACACTGTAACCATCTTCACTACACACACACTATACTGTAACCATCTTCACTACACACACTATACTGTAACCATTTTCACTACACACACTATACTGTAACCATCTTCACTACACACACTACACTGTAACCATCTTCACTACACACACTATACTGTAACCATCTTCACTACATACACAATACTGTAACCATCTTCACACAATAATACTGTAACCATCTTCACTACACACACTATACTGTAACCATCTTCACTACACACTATCTTCACTGTAATCATCTTCACTACACACAAAAACTTCACTGTAATCATTTTCACTTCACAAAATATCTTCACTGTAATCATCTTCATTATCCACTAGTTTCATCATAGTAGCTTTACAACACAGTCGTCAACGGTGTCAATCTTCACTACAAATAACTACTATCACTAACCATATTTACTACGCACTATCTTTACCACTGTAATCATCTTAACTAGTCACAACTATCATCACTGTAACCGTATTTACTTCACACAACCTAAAACACTCTAATCATCTACACTGTAACGACCAGCCTCGTAACTGTAGCCATCTTCCCTAAATACTTAACTTCTCATCACCACCACACAACACCCACCACCATCACAATACATCACCACCACACACTATCTACCATCACTATACATCACCACCACACAACACCTACCGTCACTACACATCACCACCACCACACAACACCCACCACCATCACTACCACACAACACCTTCCGTCACTACACATCACCATCACACAACACCAACCATCACTACACATCACCACCACACAACACCTACCGTCACTACACATCACCACCAATACACAACACCCACCACCAACACTAAAACATCACCACCACACAACACCTTCCGTCACTACACACCACCATCACACAACACCTACCGTCACTACACACCACCACACAACACCCACCACCATCACTATACATCACCACCACACAACACCTTCCGTCACTACACATCACCACACAACACTTATCACCATCACACAACACGTCACCATCACTACACAACATCACCTGAGAGAAGACAGTATCAAAACACTAAACACCACAAGCTCATGTGAACAGGTCATCATTAGCACCATATGGGAAGTTACCAAACATAAGAACGTCATTTAAAAATCTAAATTAAGAGGATTCCAAATTCACACATACTACATATGTGAGACCATTACCTGAGTATGCAGATACAGCAGGGAACCCACACCTTATGAAGCATAAATATAAACGAAAAAATGTTCAGAAGTTTGTCACAAGAATTGAGAGGCCTCAGCTTCGAGGACAGGTTGAGAGAACAATCTTAGAGGAGAGAAGAGAGAGAGGGGGGATATGTTAACTACGTACAAGCTCTTGAAGAGAATAGATAAAGTTAATAAAGGGTTCTTATTTCAATGTAAAAGACGTAAGATGTGAGTACATCACTACAACAAGGCACCGCACTTACTAGACCAGTCGAACTATTAGCATGACTATAATTCTTGCATCTGGTATATTATTACCAGATATATTCTTCAGGTTCTAGATAGTGTGAATCGACCTACTATGGAGAAGGAACAGGTCTCCGGCGACGATGGCCGCCACCAGAAGAAAACCAAGGGAGTCCGCTTCGCAGAAAACATCGTGAGTCAGGTGCACGTCCTCGAGGACTGGGCCTACGAGAGTTGGGTGTTTAGGAAAGAGGGAAAGAACTGGATTGCCGCAGGCTCATTCCGCCGCCGCTTTGGCAGAAGGTGCCGCGCGACCGATGACTTGCTGAAGGCTGACAAGGTCTTTAACCTCCTGCACAGGGAGAAAATATTTGCACAGAGATTTAAGGATTCTTCACTCACGCAGTGATTTGTTAAATGATTATCTGAATATAATCTTTTTTGTTTTAATAAACATATTCCTATAATTGTTTTTTATTTCACTGACAAACGGTGTGTGTGTGTGTATACTCACCTAGTTGTGCTTGCGGGGGTTGCGCTCTGGCTCTTTGGTGCCGCCTCTCAACCGTCAATCAACAGGTGTACAGGTTCCTGAGCCTATTGGGCTCTATCATGTATACACTTGAAACTGTGTATGGAGTCAGCCTCCACCACATCACTTCCTAATGCATTCCATTTGTCAACCTCTCTGACACTAAAAAAAGTTCTTTCGAATATCTCTGTGCCTCATTTGGGCACTCAGTTTCAACCTGTGTCCCCTAGTGCGTGTGCCCCTTGTGTTAAATAGCCTGTCTTTATCCTATCAATTCCCTTGAGAATCTTGAATGTGATGATCTTGTCCCCCCTAACTCTTCTGTCTTATGTCTTCTGAGGTTTAAGTGTGTGTGTGTGTGTGTGTGTGTACTCACCTATATGTACTCACCTATATGTGCTTGCAGGATCGAGCATTGACTCTTGGATCCCGCCTTTCTAGCTATCGGTTCTTTACAGCAATGACTCCTGTCCCATTTCCCTATCATACCTAGTTTTAAAAGTATGAATAGTATTTTCTTCCACAACCTGTTCCCCAAGTGCATTCCATTTTTCTACTACTCTCACGCTAAAAGAAAACTTCCTAACATCTCTGTGACTCATCTGAGTTTCCAGTTTCCACCCATGTCCCCTCGTTCTGTTATTATTACGTGTGAACATTTCATCTATTTCCACTTTGTCAATTCCCCTGAGTATTTTATATGTCCCTATCATATCTCCTCTCTCCCTTCTTTTCTCTAGTGTCGTAAGGTTCAGTTCCTTCAGCCGCTCTTCATATCCCATCCCTCGTAGCTCTGGGACAAGCCTCGTCGCAAACCTCTGAACCTTCTCCAGTTTCTTTATGTGTTTCTTCAGGTGGGGGCTCCATGATGGCGCGGCATACTCTAAGACGGGTCTCACGTAGGCAGTGTAAAGCACCCTAAAAGCTTCCTCATTTAGGTTTCTGAATGAAGTTCTAATTTTCGCCAGTGTAGAGTACGCTGCTGTCGTTATCCTATTTATATGTGCCTCAGGAGTTAGATTAAGTGTCACATCCACTCCCAGGTCTCTTTCTCGAATCGTTACAGGTAGGCTGTTCCCCTTCATTGTGTACTGTCCCTTTGGTCTCCTGTCACCTGATCCCATTTCCATAACTTTACATTTACTGGTGTTAAACTCCAGTAGCCATTTCCCTGACCATCTCTGCAGCCTGTTTAAGTCATCTTGGAGGATCCTACAATCCTCGTCTGTCACAACTCTTCTCATTAATTTTGCGTCATCTGCAAACATTGACATGTATGATTCCACTCCTGTAAACATATCATTTACGTAAATTAGAAAGAGGATTGGTCCCAGCACCGATCCTTGAGGTACTCCACTTGTTACTGTTCGCCAGTCCGACTTTTCGCCCCTTACCATTACCCTCTGGCTCCTTCCTGTTAGGTAGTTCTTCACCCATACTAGGGCCTTTCCGCTTACTCCTGCCTGCCTCTCAAGTTTGTATAGCAGTCTCATGTGCGGTACCGTATCAAAGGCCTTTTGGCAGTCAAGAAATATGCAGTCTGCCCAGCCTTCTCTGTCCTGCCTTATCCTTGTTACTTTATCATAGAATTCTAAAAGGTTTGTTAGGCATGATTTCCCTGTCCAGAACCCATGTTGGTGCTTGTTTACAAACCCAATGCTCTCCAGGTGCTCAACAAGTCTTAGCCTAATTATTCTTTCAAGTATTTTGCAGGAGATGCTTGTCAGTGATACGGGTCTGTAGTTAAGTGCCTCCTCCCTATCACCCTTTTTGAAAATCGGTACGACATTTGCCTCCTTCCAGCAACTGGGCAATTCTCCCGACATAAGTGACTCATTAAAGATCATTGCCAGAGGCACGCTGAGAGCCTGCGCTGCCTCTTTGAGTATCCACGGTGATACTTTGTCTGGTCCAACAGCTTTATTTGCATCCAGTGTTGTCAACTGTTTCATTACATCCTCTGCTGTCACCTCTATATCCGATAGTCTTTCATCTTGGGTAATCTCTTCTAACAATGGGAGCTGCTCAGGCTCGGTTGTGAACACTCCATGGAATTTTGCATTCAGTACCTCGCAGATTTCCTTGTCGCTTTCTGTATATGCCCCTTCTGTTTTCCTCAGTCTTGTCACTTGGTCATTTACCGACATCTTCCTTCTTATATGGCTATGTAGTAATTTTGGTTGCTTTTTCGCTTTGACTGCAATATCGTTCTCATAATTTCTTTCCGACACTCGTCTTATGTTAATGTAATCATTCCTAGCTCTGTTACATCTAATCCTGTTGTCCTCTGTCCTTTGTCTTCTGTACTTCCTCCACTCCCTCCTGCTTCTCACCTTTGCTTCCTGACACTGTCTATTAAACCATGGGTTATTATATTCCCTCCTGCTTTTTTCCTTTATTGTTGGAATAAATCTATCTTCAGCCTCCTTGCATTTCAATATGACTTGGTTCATCATACCTTGCACTGTTTTTCCTCTAAGTTCTTCCTCCCACTGCACTTCTCCCAGGTAGTCCCTTATCCTTCTGTAGTCCCCTTTTCTGTAATCAAGTCTCCTTTCCCGGACCTCTTGTCCTTTGGTCACAATTTTAAGCTCCATCATGTAGTCAAAGACTAGGACACAATGGTCACTAGCTCCTAGTGGTATTTCATGTTCCAACTGCTCGATGTCTTCTACATTCTGAGTGATAATGAGATCTAATAGGCTGGGCGTATCCCCTCCTCTTTCCCTAGTATCTTCTTTCACATGCTGTGTTAGGAAATTCCTGTCAATAACGTCTACCAGCTTCGCTCCCCAGGTCTCCTCCCCGCCATGGGGATTCCTCGTTTCCCAATTTATCTCTCCGTGATTTAGGTCCCCCATGACCAGCAGCTTCGCTCTCATTCTATGCGCTAAAGTTGCTGCCCTCTGCAGTTCATCCATACATGTCTTGTTGCTGTCCTCGTACTCCTGCCTGGGCCTTCTACTGTTTGGTGGGGGATTGTAGAGTATCAAGATTACAATCTTCTTCCCATCCACTGTCAGAGTTCCATGTATGAAGCTTGTGCTTTCATTGGTACCCGGATTTTCCAGCTCATCAAACTTCCATTTCCGCTTTATTAGTAGTGCCACTCCTCCTCCCTGTCTCTGTGTCCTTTCTTTTCTTATCACCTGGTACCCCTCTGGAAAGATTGCATCCGAGATCATGCCATTTATTTTAGTTTCCACTATTGCCACTATGTCTGGGTCTGCCTCACTAACTCTTTCTTTTATCTCTTCTGCTTTATTGGCTACCCCATCAGCATTGGTGTACCAAATCTTGAGACTCTTCTTGGAAACTCGGGTGTCAGAGTTCCCCCTTTCACCAGGGGTCTGGGGGGAACTGGGGGGTGTCTGGGGGGCAAGTGGGGGCTGTGGGGGTGAGTGGGGGGGTGCTAGGGGGGTGCCTGGGAGTGCCTGGTAGGCGAATGGGGTCTGGGCATCTAGGGGGGTAGGAAGGGCATAATGGGTCTGAAAGTTAGGGGTCTGAATAGCATAGGGGGGTTGAGAAATAGAGTGAGACTGAGAGTCAGATAGAGGTTGAGAGGTTGGGGGGAAGAGGGATACTGAGGGCGGAGAGCTGAGATGAGAATGGAGCATGGGTGCTGGGAGTGGAAGAGAGGGTATATTAGTTAGGGGGGAATCGGGGGTAGGTGGGGGTTTTGGGGTAGAAGAGGGGAAGAGGGAGATGGGGGAAGGTGTTAGGGGGTCACAAGGTGAGGGGGTTAAATGTGGGCTGGAGGTGCATAGGAGGGGTGAGGGTTGGGTGGGGTTTGGGGGTGAGTGGAAGAGGGGTGCAGTGGAAGCTGGGATGGAGTAGATGGAATTGAAGTCAATGGGGTAGAAGGGGCAGGGGAGTGGGAAGGGGTATTTGGGGAGGGGGGATGGGAAGGTGGGTTTGGGGAGGGCATGGCTTGACCCACTGGGGTCGCTGACAAGTGTGATGTAGCAGGGGCAGGGGAATCGTTGTGGAGGTGCAAATGTGGAAGGGACAGGGGGGTTGTGGGAGGCTGAGGCAGGGGGGATGTATAGGAGGGCTGAGTTGGGGAGGATGCGACCTGGGAGGTGACCTGGGAGGTGCCCTGGGAGGTGACCTGGGATGTGACCTGGGAGGTGAGACTACCTGAGAGACTATTTCGGTGTCGTTGTTGCCATCTATTTTTGTGGGCTGTTTGCTCATCTTTCGTCATAAACCTCTCTATAAACACATTGTAATGGGTTTCACTTCCTCTGAGTAAATGCTTGCTCCTCATTATGTACTCCACTGCCTCCTCATTGGAGAATTGCACCAGAACAGGTCTATTCTTGGTACAATTGTAAGGTCCAACCCGTCGATTGATATCCACCTCGCGTTCTGCCATCTCTGCTCCAATACACCTCAATATCTCGTGCAATTCGTATTTTTCTGTTTCTATTCTCTCTTGTCTTGTTGGTGCCCTAGATTCGAATAATCCATGTATTATAATAGACCGTCTCCTCAGTAATTCATTGTCATGCTGGTAGCCTGTCCCCTGGGGATTCCCCATCCCAACCGCAGTCACTAACCCATCCCCCATTACTCCTCTATCCTTAGCCATGCTGCTAATCCTTCCTAATTCGTTTGTGATACGAGCACATTCCCTCTCCCAGTCCTCTCTTCCCTTCCTAATCTCTTCCTGAACATAGAGCATAAATTCTTGTTTCTGCCTCTCTACCGCATCCTGTATTTGCTGAAATACCTCACTTTTAATCCCCTGGATTAGATCCTCCAACCAATCACTCCTTCTCTCTACAAATTTCCCTATTAATTTGTCTATAAATCTGTCCTCCTCCTCATCCCTGCTGGTGATTGACCTTGAACCCCTTCTAGTCATTGCAGTAACAATCTAGCCAAAAAGGCGCTCCTCGATACCTTGCACAATCTGCCAACACAATAGGTGAGTGAATCTCCAATCGTCGTCCCACGTGGTGGTAGAAGGGTTGCTGCGAGGTGAGGTCACGCGGTCAGAGGTCGGTGATGTCTGCTGCTTCCACACTGCACAGTATTTCCTCAACTATTTTGAATTACGCTAATTAAACTGTTTTTCTTCACTACCTTATGGCTCTGGTCAAAACCCAAGGTTTTTTCATTCACTTGTACATTCACTTATAGTCTTTTTCACTTCGAAGTTGCCTGATTACCCCTCCCACTCCACTAGTGACCCAGGAGCTCCCAACCCACGTCCACCCAACACGATGGTCACAAGACAAGTCTTGTGTGTGTGTGTGTGTGTGTGTGTGTGTGTGTGTGTGTGTGTGTGTGTGTGTGTGTGTGTGTGTGTGTGTGTGTGTGTGTGTGGAAAAAAATTGGTAACAGTTGATTGATTGAGAGTTTGCAGGCCGAAAGAGCAGAGCTCAACCCCCGCAAGCACAACTAGGTGAATACACACTATATCCTCTCTGTAACAATCTTCACTACACACACACTATACTGTAACCATCTTCACTATAAACACACACTATACTGTAACTATCTTCACTACACACACATTATACTGTAACCATCTTCACTATAAACACACACTATACTGTAACCATCTTCACTACACACACAATACTGTAACCATCTTCACTACATACACAATACTGTAACAATCTTCACTACACACACTATATTGTAACCATCTTCAATACATACACAATACTGCAACCATCTTCACTACACGCACTATACTGTAATTGTTTTCACTACACACACTATACTGTAACCATCTTCACTACACACACTATACTGTAACCATCTTCACTACACACACTATACTGTAACTATCTTCACTACACACACTACACTGTAACCATCTTCACTACACACACACTATACTGTAACCATCTTCACTACACACACTATACTGTAACCATTTTCACTACACACACTATACTGTAACCATCTTCACTACACACACTACACTGTAACCATCTTCACTACACACACTATACTGTAACCATCTTCACTACATACACAATACTGTAACCATCTTCACACAATAATACTGTAACCATCTTCACTACACACACTATACTGTAACCATCTTCACTACACACTATCTTCACTGTAATCATCTTCACTACACACAAAAACTTCACTGTAATCATTTTCACTTCACACAATATCTTCACTGTAATCATCTTCATTATCCACTAGTTTCATCATAGTAGCTTTACAACACAGTCGTCAACGGTGTCAATCTTCACTACAAATAACTACTATCACTAACCATATTTACTACGCACTATCTTTACCACTGTAATCATCTTAACTAGTCACAACCATCATCACTGTAACCGTATTTACTTCACACAACCTAAAACACTCTAATCATCTACACTGTAACGACCAGCCTCGTAACTGTAGCCATCTTCCCTAAATACTTAACTTCTCATCACCACCACACAACACCCACCACCATCACAATACATCACCACCACACACTATCTACCATCACTATACATCACCACCACACAACACCTACCGTCACTACACATCACCACCACCACACAACACCCACCACTATCACTACCACACAACACCTTCCGTCACTACACATCACCATCACACAACACCAACCATCACTACACATCACCACCACACAACACCTACCGTCACTACACATCACCACCAATACACAACACCCACCACCAACACTAAAACATCACCACCACACAACACCTTCCGTCACTACACACCACCATCACACAACACCTACCGTCACTACACACCACCACACAACACCCACCACCATCACTATACATCACCACCACATAACACCTTCCGTCACTACACATCACCACACAACACTTATCACCATCACTACACAACATCACCTGAGAGAAGACATTATCAAAACACTAAACACCACAAGCTCATGTGAACAGGTCATCATTAGCACCATATGGGAAGTTACCAAACATAAGAACGTCATTTAAAAATCTAAATTAAGAGGATTCCAAATTCACACATACTACATATGTGAGACCATTACCTGAGTATGCAGCGACAGCAGGGAACCCACACCTTATGAAGCATAAATAAAAACGAAAAAATGCTCAGAAGTTTGTCACAAGAATTGAGAGGCCTCAGCTTCGAGGACAGGTTGAGAGAACAATCTTAGAGGAGAGAAGAGAGAGAGGGGGGATATGTTAACTACGTACAAGCTCTTGAAGAGAATATATAAAGTTAATAAAGGGTTCTTATTTCAATGTAAAAGACGTAAGATGTGAGTACATCAATACAACAAGGCACCGCACTTACTAGACCAGTCGAACTATTAGCATGACTATAATTCTTGCATCTGGTATATTATTACCAGATGTATTCTTCAGGTTCTAGATAGTGTGAATCGACCTACTATGGAGAAGGAACAGGTCTACGGCGACGATGGCCGCCACCAGAAGAATACCAAGGGAGTCCGCTTCGCAGAAAACATCGTGAGTCAGGTGCACGTCCTCGAGGACTGGGCCTACGAGAGTTGGGTGTTTAGGAAAGAGGGAAAGAACTGGATTGCCGCAGGCTCATTCCGCCGCCGCTTTGGCAGAAGGTGCCGCGCGACCGAAGACTTGCTGAAGGCTGACAAGGTCTTTGACCTGCACAGGGAGAAAATATTTGCACAGAGATTTAAGGATTCTTCACTCACACAGTGATTTGTTAATGATTATCTGAATATAATCTTTTTTGTTTTAATAAACATATTCCTATAATTGTTTTTTATTTCGCTGACAAACGGTGTGTGTGTGTGTGTATACTCACCTAGTTGTGCTTGCGGGGGTTGCGCTCTGGCTCTTTGGTGCCGCCTCTCAACCGTCAATCAACAGGTGTACAGGTTCCTGAGCCTATTGGGCTCTATCATGTATACACTTGAAACTGTGTATGGAGTCAGCCTCCACCACATCACTTCCTAATGCATTCCATTTGTCAACCTCTCTGACACTAAAAAAAGTTCTTTCGAATATCTCTGTGCCTCATTTGGGCACTCAGTTTCAACCTGTGTCCCCTAGTGCGTGTGCCCCTTGTGTTAAATAGCCTGTCTTTATCCTATCAATTCCCTTGAGAATCTTGAATGTGGTGATCTTGTCCCCCCTAACTCTTCTGTCTTATGTCTTCTGAGGTTTAAGAGTGTGTGTGTGTGTGTGTGTGTGTGTGTGTGTGTGTGTGTGTGTGTGTGTGTGTGTGTGTGTTGAAAAAAATTGGTAACAGTTGATTGATTGAGAGTTTGCAGGCCAAAAGAGCAGAGCTCAACCCCCGCAAGCACAACTAGCTGAATACACACTATATCCTCTCTGTAACCATCTTCACTACACACACACTATACTGTAACCATCTTCACTATAAACACACACTATACTGTAACTATCTTCACTACACACACATTATACTGTAACCATCTTCACTATAAACACACACTATACTGTAACCATCTTCACTACACACACTATACTGTAACCATCTTCACTACATACACAATACTGTAACCATCTTCACTACACACACTATACTGTAACCATCTTCAATACATACACAATACTGCAACCATCTTCACTACACACACTATACTGTAATTGTTTTCACTACACACACTATACTGTAACCATCTTCACTACACACACTATACTGTAACCATCTTCACTACACACATTATACTGTAACTATCTTCACTACACACACTACACTGTAACCATCTTCACTACACACACACTATACTGTAACCATCTTCACTACACACACTATACTGTAACCATTTTCACTACACACACTATACTGTAACCATCTTCACTACATACACAATACTGTAACCATCTTCACACAATAATACTGTAACCATCTTCACTACACACACTATACTGTAACCATCTTCACTACACACACTATACTGTAACCATCTTCACTACACACTATCTTCACTGTAATCATCTTCACTACACACAAAAACTTCACTATAATCATTTTCACTTCACACAATATCTTCACTGTAATCATCTTCATTATCCACTAGTTTCATCACTGTAGCTTTACAACACAGTCGTCAACGGTGTTAATCTTCACTACAAATAACTACTATCACTAACCATATTTACTACGCACTATCTTTACCACTGTAATCATCTTAACTAGTCACAACCATCATCACTGTAACCGCATTTACTTCACACAACCTAAAACACTGTAATCATCTACACTGTAACGACAAGCCTCGTAACAGTAGCCATCTTCCCTAAATACTTAACTTCTCATCACCACCACACAACACCCACCACCATCACAATACATCACCACCACACACTATCTACCATCACTATACATCACCACCACACAACACCTACCGTCACTACACATCACCACCACCACACAACACCCACCACCATCACTACCACACAACACCTTCCGTCACTACACATCACCATCACACAACACCAACCATCACTACACATCACCACCACACAACACCTACCGTCACTACACATCACCACCACCACACAACACCCACCACCAACACTATACATCACCACCACTCAACACCTTCCGTCACTACACACCACCATCACACAACACCTACCGTCACTACACACCACCACACAACACCCACCACCATCACTATACATCACCACCACACAACACCTCCCGTCACTACACATCACCACACAACACTTATCACCATCACACAACACGTCACCATCACTACACAACATCACCTGAGAGAAGACATTATCCAAACACTAAACACCAAAAGCTCATGTGAACAAGACATCATTAGCACCATATGGGAAGTTACCAAACATAAGAACGTCGTTTAAAAATCTAAATTAAGAGGATCCAAATCCACACATACAACATATGTGAGACCATTACCTGAGTATGCATCGATAGGAGGGAACCCACACCTTATGAAGCATAAATAAAAACGAAAAAATGTTCAGAAGTTTGCCACAAGAATTGAGAGGCCTCAGCTTCGAGGACAGGTTGAGAGAACAATCTTAGAGGAGAGGAGAGAGAGGGGGGATAGGTTAACTACGTACAAGCTCTTGAAGAGAATAGATAAAGTTAATCAAGAGATCTTATTTCAATGTCAAAGACGTAAGATGTGAGTACATCACTACAACAAGGCACCGCACTTACTAGACCAGTCGAACTATTAGCATGACTATAATTCTTGCATCTGGTATATTATTACCAGATGTATTCTTCAGGTTCTATATAGTGTGAAGCGACCTACCATGGAGAAGGAAAAGGTATCCGGCGACGATGGCCGCCACCAGAAGAAAACCAAGGGAGTCCGCTTCGCAGAAAACATCGTGAGTCAGGTGCACGTCCTCGAGGACTGGGCCTACGAGAGTTGGGTGTTTACGAAAGAGGGAAAGAACTCGATTGCCACAGGCTCATTCCGCCGCCGCTTTGGCAGAAGGTGCCGCGCGACCGAAGACGTGCTGAAGGCTGACAAGGTTTTTGACCTGCACAGGGAGAAAGTATTTGCACAGAGATTTAAGAATTCTTCACTCACATAGTGATTTGTTAAATGATTATCTGAATATAATTCTTTTTGTTTTAATAAACATATTCCTATAATTGTTTTTTATTTCGTTAACAAACGGTGTGTGTGTGTGTGTATACTCACCTAGTTGTGCTTGCGGGGGTTGCGCTCTGGCTCTTTGGTGCCGCCTCTCAACCGTCAATCAACAGGTGTACAGGTTCCTGTGCCTATTGGGCTCTATCATGTCTACACTTGAAACTGTGTATGGAGTCAGCCTCCACCACATCAGTTCCTAATGCATTCCATTTGTCAACCTCTCTGACACTAAAAAAAAGTTCTTTCGAATATCTCTGTGGCTCTTGAAGAGAATAGATAAAGTTAATCAAGAGATCTTATTTCAATGTCAAAGACGTAAGATGTGAGTACATCACTACAACAAGGCACCGCACTTACTAGACCAGTCGAACTATTAGCATGACTATAATTCTTGCATCTGGTATATTATTACCAGATGTATTCTTCAGGTTCTATATAGTGTGAAGCGACCTACCATGGAGAAGGAAAAGGTATCCGGCGACGATGGCCGCCACCAGAAGAAAACCAAGGGAGTCCGCTTCGCAGAAAACATCGTGAGTCAGGTGCACGTCCTCGAGGACTGGGCCTACGAGAGTTGGGTGTTTACGAAAGAGGGAAAGAACTCGATTGCCACAGGCTCATTTCGCCGCCGCTTTGGCAGAAGGTGCCGCGCGACCGAAGACGTGCTGAAGGCTGACAAGGTCTTTGACCTGCACAGGGAGAAAGTATTTGCACAGAGATTTAAGAATTCTTCATTCACATAGTGATTTGTTAAATGATTATCTGAATATAATTCTTTTTGTTTTAATAAACATATTCCTATAATTGTTTTTTATTTCGTTAACAAACGGTGTGTGTGTGTGTGTATACTCACCTAGTTGTGCTTGCGGGGGTTGCGCTCTGGCTCTTTGGTGCCGCCTCTCAACCGTCAATCAACAGGTGTACAGGTTCCTGTGCCTATTGGGCTCTATCATGTCTACACTTGAAACTGTGTATGGAGTCAGCCTCCACCACATCAGTTCCTAATGCATTCCATTTGTCAACCTCTCTGACACTAAAAAAAAGTTCTTTCGAATATCTCTGTGGCTCATTTGGGCACACAGTTTCAACCTGTGTCCCCTAGTGCGTGTGCCCCTTGTGTTAAATAGCCTGTCTTTATCCTATCAATTCCCTTGAGAATCTTGAATGTGGTGATCTTGTCCCCCCTAACTATTCTGTCTTATGTCTTCTGAGGTTTAAGTGTGTGTGTGTGTGTGTGTGTGTGTGTGTGTGTGTGTGTGTGTGTGTGTGTGTGTGTGTGTGTGTGTGTGTGTGTGTGTGTGTGTGTGTGTGTGTGTGTGTGTGTGTGTGTGTGTGTGTGTGTGTGTGTGTGTGTGTGTGGAAAAAATTGGTAACAGTTGATTGATTGAGAGTTTGCAGGCCGAAAGAGCAGATCTCAACCCCTTCAAGCACAACTAGGTGAATACATACTATATCCTCACTGTAACCATCTTCACTACACACACACTATACTGTAACCATCTTCACTATAAACACACTATACTGTAACCATCTTCACTACACACACACTATACTGTAACCATCTTCACTATAAACACACACTATACTGTAACCATCTTCACAACACACACTATACTGTAACCATCTTCAATATATACACAATACTGTAACCATCTTCACTACACACACTATACTGTAACCATCTTCACTACATACACAATACTGCAACCATCTTCACTACACACACTATACTGTGACCATTTTCACTACACACACTATACTGTAACCATCTTCACTACACACACTATACTGTAACCATCTTCACTACACACACTATACTGTAACCATCTTCACTACACACACTATACTGTAACCATCTTCACTACACTGTAACCATCTTTACTACACACACACTATACTGTAACCATCTTCACTACACACACTATACTGTAACCATTTTCACTACACACACTATACTGTAACCATCTTCACTACATACACAATACTGTAACCATCTTCACACAATAATACTGTAACCATCTTCACTACACACACTATACTGTAACCATCTTCACTACACACTATCTTCACTGTAATCATCTTCACTACACACATAAACTTCACTGTAATCATTTTCACTTCACACAATATCTTCACTGTAATCATCTTCATTATACACTAGTTTCATCACTGTAGCTTTACAACACAGTCGTCAACGGTGTCGATCTTCACTACAAATAACTATCATCACTAACCATATTTACTACCCACTATCTTTACCACTGTAATCAACTTAACTAGTCACAACCATCATCACTGTAACCGTATTTACTTCACACAACCTAAAACACTGTAATCATCTACCTTGTAACGACAAGCCTCGTAACTTTAGCCATCTTCCCTAAATACCTAACTTCTCATCACCACCACACAACATCCACCACCATCACAATACATCATCAACACACACTATCTCCCATCACTATACATCACCACCACACAACACCTACTCTCACTACACATCACCATCACCACACAACACCTACCACCATCACTATACATCACTACCACACAACATCTTCCGTCACTACACATCACCATCACACAACACCAACCATCACTACACATCACCACCACACAACACCAACCGTCACTACACATCACCACCACCACACTGCACCCACCACCAACACTATACATCACGACCACACAACACCTTCCGTCACTACACATCACCTACCGTCACTACACACCACCATCACACAACACCTACCATCACTACACACCACCACACAACACCCACCACCATCACTATACATCACCACCACACAACACCTTCCGTCACTACACATCACCACACAACACCCATCGCCATCACACAACACACGTCACCATCACTACACAACATCACCTGAGAGTAGACATTATCCAACCACTAAACACCACAAGGTCATATGAACAGGACATCATTAGCACCATATGGGAAGTTACCAAACATAAGAACGTCATTTAAAAATCTAAATTAAGAGGATTCCAAATCCACACATACTACATATGTGAGACCATTTCCTGAGTATGCAGCGACAGCAGGGAACCCACACCTTATGAAGCATAAATAAAAACGAAAAAATGTTCAGAAGTTTGTCACAAGAATTGAGAGGCCTCAGCTTCGAGGACAGGTTGAGAGAACAATCTTAAAGGAGAGAAGAGAGAGAGGGGGGATATGTTAACTACGTACAAGCTCTTGAAGAGAATATATAAAGTTAATAAAGAGTTCTTATTTCAATGTAAAAGACGTAAGATGTGAGTACATCAATACAACAAGGCACCGCACTTACTAGACCAGTCGAACTATTAGCATGACTATAATTCTTGCATCTGGTATATTATTACCAGATGTATTCTTCAGGTTCTAGATAGTGTGAATCGACCTACTATGGAGAAGGAACAGGTCTACGGCGACGATGGCCGCCACCAGAAGAATACCAAGGGAGTCCGCTTCGCAGAAAACATCGTGAGTCAGGTGCACGTCCTCGAGGACTGGGCCTACGAGAGTTGGGTGTTTACGAAAGAGGGAAAGAACTCGATTGCCACAGGCTCATTCCGCCGCCGCTTTGGCAGAAGGTGCCGCGCGACCGAAGACGTGCTGAAGGCTGACAAGGTTTTTGACCTGCACAGGGAGAACGTATTTGCACAGAGATTTAAGAATTCTTCACTCACATAGTGATTTGTTAAATGATTATCTGAATATAATTCTTTTTGTTTTAATAAACATATTCCTATAATTGTTTTTTATTTCGTTAACAAACGGTGTGTGTGTGTGTGTATACTCACCTAGTTGTGCTTGCGGGGGTTGCGCTCTGGCTCTTTGGTGCCGCCTCTCAACCGTCAATCAACAGGTGTACAGGTTCCTGTGCCTATTGGGCTCTATCATGTCTACACTTGAAACTGTGTATGGAGTCAGCCTCCACCACATCAGTTCCTAATGCATTCCATTTGTCAACCTCTCTGACACTAAAAAAAAGTTCTTTCGAATATCTCTGTGGCTCTTGAAGAGAATAGATAAAGTTAATCAAGAGATCTTATTTCAATGTCAAAGACGTAAGATGTGAGTACATCACTACAACAAGGCACCGCACTTACTAGACCAGTCGAACTATTAGCATGACTATAATTCTTGCATCTGGTATATTATTACCAGATGTATTCTTCAGGTTCTATATAGTGTGAAGCGACCTACCATGGAGAAGGAAAAGGTATCCAGCGACGATGGCCGCCACCAGAAGAAAACCAAGGGAGTCCGCTTCGCAGAAAACATCGTGAGTCAGGTGCACGTCCTCGAGGACTGGGCCTACGAGAGTTGGGTGTTTACGAAAGAGGGAAAGAACTCGATTGCCACAGGCTCATTTCGCCGCCGCTTTGGCAGAAGGTGCCGCGCGACCGAAGACGTGCTGAAGGCTGACAAGGTCTTTGACCTGCACAGGGAGAAAGTATTTGCACAGAGATTTAAGAATTCTTCATTCACATAGTGATTTGTTAAATGATTATCTGAATATAATTCTTTTTGTTTTAATAAACATATTCCTATAATTGTTTTTTATTTCGTTAACAAACGGTGTGTGTGTGTGTGTATACTCACCTAGTTGTGCTTGCGGGGGTTGCGCTCTGGCTCTTTGGTGCCGCCTCTCAACCGTCAATCAACAGGTGTACAGGTTCCTGTGCCTATTGGGCTCTATCATGTCTACACTTGAAACTGTGTATGGAGTCAGCCTCCACCACATCAGTTCCTAATGCATTCCATTTGTCAACCTCTCTGACACTAAAAAAAAGTTCTTTCGAATATCTCTGTGGCTCATTTGGGCACACAGTTTCAACCTGTGTCCCCTAGTGCGTGTGCCCCTTGTGTTAAATAGCCTGTCTTTATCCTATCAATTCCCTTGAGAATCTTGAATGTGGTGATCTTGTCCCCCCTAACTATTCTGTCTTATGTCTTCTGAGGTTTAAGTGTGTGTGTGTGTGTGTGTGTGTGTGTGTGTGTGTGTGTGTGTGTGTGTGTGTGTGTGTGTGTGTGTGTGTGTGTGTGTGTGTGTGTGTGTGTGTGTGGAAAAAATTGGTAACAGTTGATTGATTGAGAGTTTGCAGGCCGAAAGAGCAGATCTCAACCCCCTCAAGCACAACTAGGTGAATACATACTATATCCTCACTGTAACCATCTTCACTACACACACACTATACTGTAACCATCTTCACTATAAACACACTATACTGTAACCATCTTCACTACACACACACTATACTGTAACCATCTTCACTATAAACACACACTATACTGTAACCATCTTCACAACACACACTATACTGTAACCATCTTCAATATATACACAATACTGTAACCATCTTCACTACACACACTATACTGTAACCATCTTCACTACATACACAATACTGCAACCATCTTCACTACACACACTATACTGTGACCATTTTCACTACACACACTATACTGTAACCATCTTCACTACACACACTATACTGTAACCATCTTCACTACACACACTATACTGTAACCATCTTCACTACACACACTATACTGTAACCATCTTCACTACACTGTAACCATCTTTACTACACACACACTATACTGTAACCATCTTCACTACACACACTATACTGTAACAATTTTCACTACACACACTATACTGTAACCATCTTCACTACATACACAATACTGTAACCATCTTCACACAATAATACTGTAACCATCTTCACTACACACACTATACTGTAACCATCTTCACTACACACTATCTTCACTGTAATCATCTTCACTACACACATAAACTTCACTGTAATCATTTTCACTTCACACAATATCTTCACTGTAATCATCTTCATTATACACTAGTTTCATCACTGTAGCTTTACAACACAGTCGTCAACGGTGTCGATCTTCACTACAAATAACTATCATCACTAACCATATTTACTACCCACTATCTTTACCACTGTAATCAACTTAACTAGTCACAACCATCATCACTGTAACCGTATTTACTTCACACAACCTAAAACACTGTAATCATCTACCTTGTAACGACAAGCCTCGTAACTTTAGCCATCTTCCCTAAATACCTAACTTCTCATCACCACCACACAACATCCACCACCATCACAATACATCATCAACACACACTATCTCCCATCACTATACATCACCACCACACAACACCTACCCTCACTACACATCACCATCACCACACAACACCTACCACCATCACTATACATCACTACCACACAACATCTTCCGTCACTACCACACAACATCTTCCGTCACTACACATCACCATCACACAACACCAACCATCACTACACATCACCACCACACAACACCAACCGTCACTACACATCACCACCACCACACTGCACCCACCACCAACACTATACATCACGACCACACAACACCTTCCGTCACTACACATCACCTACCGTCACTACACACCACCATCACACAACACCTACCATCACTACACACCACCACACAACACCCACCACCATCACTATACATCACCACCACACAACACCTTCCGTCACTACACATCACCACACAACACCCATCGCCATCACACAACACACGTCACCATCACTACACAACATCACCTGAGAGTAGACATTATCCAACCACTAAACACCACAAGGTCATATGAACAGGACATCATTAGCACCATATGGGAAGTTACCAAACATAAGAACGTCATTTAAAAATCTAAATTAAGAGGATTCCAAATCCACACATACTACATATGTGAGACCATTTCCTGAGTATGCAGCGACAGCAGGGAACCCACACCTTATGAAGCATAAATAAAAACGAAAAAATGTTCAGAAGTTTGTCACAAGAATTGAGAGGCCTCAGCTTCGAGGACAGGTTGAGAGAACAATCTTAAAGGAGAGAAGAGAGAGAGGGGGGATATGTTAACTACGTACAAGCTCTTGAAGAGAATATATAAAGTTAATAAAGAGTTCTTATTTCAATGTAAAAGACGTAAGATGTGAGTACATCAATACAACAAGGCACCGCACTTACTAGACCAGTCGAACTATTAGCATGACTATAATTCTTGCATCTGGTATATTATTACCAGATGTATTCTTCAGGTTCTAGATAGTGTGAATCGACCTACTATGGAGAAGGAACAGGTCTACGGCGACGATGGCCGCCACCAGAAGAATACCAAGGGAGTCCGCTTCGCAGAAAACATCGTGAGTCAGGTGCACGTCCTCGAGGACTGGGCCTACGAGAGTTGGGTGTTTAGGAAAGAGGGAAAGAACTGGATTGCCGCAGGCTCATTCCGCCGCCGCTTTGGCAGAAGGTGCCGCGCGACCGAAGACTTGCTGAAGGCTGACAAGGTCTTTGACCTGCACAGGGAGAAAATATTTGCACAGAGATTTAAGGATTCTTCACTCACACAGTGATTTGTTAAATGATTATCTGAATATAATCTTTTTTGTTTTAATAAACATATTCCTATAATTGTTTTTTATTTCGCTGACAAACGGTGTGTGTGTGTGTGTGTATACTCACCTAGTTGTGCTTGCGGGGGTTGCGCTCTGGCTCTTTGGTGCCGCCTCTCAACCGTCAATCAACAGGTGTACAGGTTCCTGAGCCTATTGGGCTCTATCATGTATACACTTGAAACTGTGTATGGAGTCAGCCTCAACCAAATCACTTCCTAATGCATTCCATTTGTCAACCTCTCTGACACTAAAAAAAGTTCTTTCGAATATCTCTGTGCCTCATTTGGGCACTCAGTTTCAACCTGTGTCCCCTAGTGCGTGTGCCCCTTGTGTTAAATAGCCTGTCTTTATCCTATCAATTCCCTTGAGAATCTTGAATGTGGTGATCTTGTCCCCCCTAACTCTTCTGTCTTATGTCTTCTGAGGTTTAAGTGTGTGTGTGTGTGTGTGTGTGTGTGTGTGTGTGTGTGTGTGTGTGTGTGTGTGTGTGTGTGTGTGTGTGTGTGTGTGTGTGTGTGTGTGTAAAAAAATTGGTAACAGTTGATTGACTGAGAGTTTGCAGGCCGGAAGAGCAGAGCTCAACCCCCGCAAGCACAACTAGGTGAATACACACTATATCCTCACTGTAACCATCTTCACTACACACACACTATACTGTAACCATCTTCACTATAAACACACACTATACTGTAACCATCTTCACTACACACACACTATACTGTAACCATCTTCACTATGAACACACACTATACTGTAACCATCTTCACTACACACACAATACTGTAACCATCTTCACTAAATACGCAATACTGTAACCATCTTCACTACACACACTATACTGTAACCATCTTCACTACATATACAATACTGCAACCATCTTCACTACACACACTATACTGTAACCGTTTTCACTACACACACTATACTGTAACCATCTTCACTACACACACTATACTGAAACCATCTTCACTACACACAATATACCGTAACCATCTTCACTACACACACTACACTGTAACCATCTTCACTACACACACACTATACTGTAACCATCTTCACTACACACACTATACTGTAACCATTTTCACTACACACACTATACTGTAACCATCTTCACTACACACACTACACTGTAACCATCTTCACTACACACTATACTGTAACCATCTTCACTACATACACAATACTGTAACCATCTTCACACAATAATACTGTAACCATCTTCACTACACACACTATACTTTAACCATCTTCACTACACACTATCTTCACTGTAATCATCTTCACTACACACAAAAACTTCACTGTAATCATTTTCACTTCACACAATATCTTCACTGTAATCATCTTCATTATACACTAGTTTCATCACTGTAGCTTTACAACACAGTCGTCAACGGTGTCGATCTTCAATACAAATAACTATCATCACTAACTATATTTACTACGCACTATCTTTACCACTGTACTCATCTTAACTAGTCACAACCATCATCACTGTAACCGTATTTACTTCACACAACCTAAAACACTGTAATCATCTATACTGTAACGACCAGCCTCGTAACTGTAGCCATCTTCGCTAAATACTTAACTTCTCATCACCACCACACAACACCCACCACCATCACAATACATCACCACTACACACTATCTACCATCACTATACATAACCACCACACAACACCTACCGTCACTACACATCACCACCACCACACAACACCCACTACTATCACTATACATCACCACCACACAACACCTTCCGTCACTACACATCACCATCACACAACACCAACCATCACTACACATCACCACCACACAACACCTACCGTCACTACACATCACCACCACCACACAACACCCACCACCAACACTATACATCACCACCACACAACACCTTCCGTCACTACAAATCACCATCACACAACACCTACCATCACTACACATCACCACCACACAACACCTACCGTCACTACACATCACCACCACACAACACCTACCGTCACTACACACCACCACACAACACCCACCACCATCACTATACATCACCACCACACAACACCTTCCGTCACTACACATCATCACACAACATCTTCCGTCACTACACATCATCACACAACACCCATCACCATCACACAACACACGTCACCATCACTACACAACATCACCTGAGAGTAGACATTATCCAACCACTAAACACCACAAGGTCAAATGAACAGGACATCATTAGCACCATATGGGAAGTTACCAAACATAAGAACGTCATTTAAAAATCTAAATTAAGAGGATTCCAAATCCACACATACTACATATGTGTGACCATTTCCTGAGTATGCAGCGACAGCAGGGAACCCACACCTTATGAAGCATAAATAAAAACGAAAAAATGTTCAGAAGTTTACCACAAGAATTGAGAGGCCTCAGCTTCGAGGACAGGTTGAGAGAACAATCTTAAAGGAGAGAAGAGAGAGAGGGGGGATATGTTAACTACGTACAAGCTCTTGAAGAGAATATATAAAGTTAATAAAGGGATCTTATTTCAATGTAAAAGACGTAAGATGTGAGTACATCACTACAACCAGGCACCGCACTTACTAGACCAGTCGAACTATTAGCATGACTATAATTCTTGCATCTGGTATATTATTACCAGATGTACTCTTCAGGTTCTAGATAGTGTGAAGCGACCTACCACTGAGAAGGAAAAGGTCTCTGGCGACGATGGCCGCCACCAGAAGAAAACCAAGGGAGTCCGCTTCGCAGAAAACATCGTGAGTCAGGTGCACGTCCTCGAGGACTGGGCCTACGAGAGTTGGGTGTTTAGGAAAGAGGGAAAGAACTGGATTGCCGCAGGCTCATTCCGCCGCCGCTTTGGCAGAAGGTGCCGCGCGACCAAAGACTTGCTGAAGGCTGACAAGGTCTTTGACCTCCTGCACAGGGAGAAAATATTTGCACAGAGATTTAAGGATTCTTCACTCACACAGTGATTTGTTAAATGATCTGAATATAATCTTTTTTGTTTTAATAAACATATTCTTATAATTGTTTTTTATATCGCTAACAAACGGTGTGTGTGTGTGTATACTCACCTAATTGTGCTTGCCGGGGTTGCGCTCTGGCTCTTTGGTGTCGCCTCTCATCCGTCAATCAACAGGTGTACAGGTTCCTGAGCCTATTGGGCTCTATCATGTCTACACTTGAAACTGTGTTTGGAGTCAGCCTCCACCACATCACTTCCTAATGCATTCCATTTGCCAACCTCTCTGACACAAAAAAAGTTCAGTTTCAGGGCACTCAGTTTCAACCTGTGTCCCCTAGTGCGTGTGCCCCTTGTGTTAAATAGCCTGTCTTTATCCTATCAATTCCCTTGAAAATCTTGAATGTGGTGATCTTGTCCCCCCTAACTCTTCTGTCTTATGTCTTCTGAGGTTTAAGTGTGTGTATGTGTGTGTGTGTGTGTGTGTGTGTGTGTGTGTGTGTGTGTGTGTTTGTGTGTGTGTGTGTGTGTGTGTGTGTGTGTGTGTGTGTGTGTGTGTGTGTGTGTGTGTGTGTGTGTGTGTGTGTGTGTGTGTATGTGTGTGCATGTGTGTGTGTGTGTGGAAAAAAACTGGTAACAGTTGATTGATTGAGAGTTTGCAGACCGAAAGAGCAGATCTCAACCCCCGCAAGAACAACTAGGTGAATACACACTATATCCTCACTGTAACCATCTTCACTACACACACACTATACTGTAACCATCTTCACTATAAACACACACTATACTGTAACCATCTTCACTACACACACACTATACTTTAACCATCTTCACTATAAACACACACTATACTGTAACCATCTTCACTACACACACTATACTGTAACCATTTTCACTACACACACTATACTGTAACCATTTTCACTACATACACTATACTGTAACCATCTTCACTATACACACTATACTGTAACCATCTTCACTACACACACTACTGTGAGAGTTTTGAAGTTGAGAATTTATGGAATAAATTAAAATTGGTATAAGGAATTTTAGCTCGGAAAATTTCTAAGAATTTTCTTTATTCTTTAACCTTTATTTCTGTCGTGATATTCAACTAGGTCGCCTGAGGAAGGATTTGCTTAGCTAACACACCAGTGTAGTAAACAGCTCATTCCTCACTTTGGGACCATGTATGAACAATTGAGTAGGCGCGAGCAAACGCCGAGACCCCAATGAAAATTGAAATCCCCCTCACTAGGCCGCCGACCTTCGCCAATCGCCGAAGCGAATCTAACGAGTAGGTCACGGGTTCTCACAACAATAATTTATTGTTGTGTGGTGCCGTATATTTGAGCCAAAGCTCAGAAAATTAGTCTCAACTTTATTAGTCGAGTGCGAAGAACATTTGCATAACAATAATAATGTGTGGGGGTGTAATGAAAAGACAGTGTTAACCATAACAACTTAGTTTATTCAATAAAGTACTAACTACTACAACAAAACAAAAAGAAATGTCAATGGCGTTACTCGAAATCCTTCCTGTGACACTATCAATGACAGCTAGACACCAGCCCCTCGGACTGCATAATGAACTAACTCGAACATAAGCGTGACCACAGAGGAATCATCAAGCAAGCAAGAACTAACAGATCTATAATCACAATTACAACAAATGACACAGTAGGTTCTGAAATACGTCTCCAGTAACCTCCTAACTGTTCTACGCCTCAGTGCAGTCTACTCCTGCAACAGCGGTTGCAATGCAATCAAATCAGTAGTCTTTCAATGACAACAATAACTAATGGGTTCACTGGCAACTCCAGCACCCTTCCTCAAATTAATCCTTACGTTAACACTCCGTCCCACGGACGATCAACAATCAATAACAATTGATTTACGTTAATAACACAATAACATTTACGTTAATAACAAGGTAACATTTACGTTAAATTAACAACTCTTAAAACTGTCACTAGTAACGCGGAAATCAGCAACACTCTACCCGTCGAGTATTCAGTGAGAAAATCCCATTAATCCCTGTACTTCCAGACAGCTGATTAATCTCTTTACTAGTTACGTTAATTTACGTTAATCGGTTACTAATCACTCAGCGATGGTAAACTCTGATTTACAATGTCCAAAGTGCTAAGAGAACGGTAATCACTCGTGATTACCTTTAGAGTAATTAATTACTATCCTCAAGATCAATAATTAAACAATTAAAATACGCAACCTTTCACACTGGCTCAGCAATTTACATTAAGGTATGAATTCCGTCTGAGCCTTCCATACTCAGACCAATTCAGGCTGCTAGTAACAGTAATTAGCACCACGTTTACGTTATTCTAAAATGACGCTACTCGTCCCACGAGTCAATCAAATGCCGGTACTTCCGGGCAGATAACGACGTTACGTTAATGGAACAATGTAGCCTTCGTGTGAGTCGATCAAACAAGGATCGAGATTAATTACTTTGACTTGCTGAAACACGTCAATTACCCGGCCCACTGACCGTTAATTACGACAGACAATACTCTAATTCTTATCTGGCTGATGGCTAGGCTCCTCGAGACTACCGTAGCTGCTTACAGGAAAGTAAATTAACCCAAACGTTTTCTACGTTACTCAAATTGTCAAAGAACAAATTATCTTAAAGCAATGGGCGTTCCCTTGGTTACGTTATATTAATTGCCTCGCAATCACCTCACTGAATACTGGACTTCGATGTCCTACCAGATAACCAGGAGAATATATTTGTATCCAAGTACTCGTCTACAGCCGAGTTCCCCCACGACAATGACAAATCACACTAACAAATCACAGTGATTTACGTTACAATCCGGTTGCAATGACAATACTGCAGTACCTAGTAAAATAACCTACAGGACATGAACCCTCTAGAACACTGCCCCACAATGGTTTTACTGGACTGCAATCACATCCGGTGATTGCTCAACACTAGCAACAATCACCATCAAATAACAACCCCCTTTGCAATAACACACACGGCAAGTACTCTAATTTCCAAATATTAGGATACTGCACACACTTACTTACTTACTGCTGCAAATGACCCCTAGAACATAGGTCAATATATTGCAATCACCACACAGTAAATAACACAACACTGGGCACCGTGACACTACAATTATATATATATATATATATATATATATATATATATATATATATATATATATATATATATATATATATATATATATATATATATATATATATATATATATATATATATATATATATATATATAATTATTGCTGACACATGTAGCCTACAGCTATCAAACGTTATTGGGAACACTAAGGAGAACCTCACCCTCCTTAAATCACATGGGTGAGTGATTTATCGGTCACGCATGCCGATAAACACTCAAGAGTTACGTTACTCGACAGAGCGGGGGCGGTCTCTCTAGACGGCCTCGTCACTCACCAAAACTCACCAAAATTACGTTAATTAATACTGCAACCACAATATATATTTATATAAATCACACTTGTCACGGCCCTGGGAACAATACAAGAAATTTAAGTCCACACTGTGGCACACTCCACAATAATCATTGCCAGGAATCACTGGCGTTACACATACCTGAGCGCTCAGTGTTGGAATTCCACACCTGCAAGACCACACATGGAAATGATATCACTCCGTCCCACGGACGATCAAAAATGATTACCACAATGAAATAATTAATTATTACATGGACATCCTCTCAGTCCTTGGCTAATCTATGTATACTCTGTTCCCCGTGTGTACCCACACAGACACACACACACACTGTACGTCTGTGTACACCAGACTTAAGTCCCTCTGGACTGACAAGATGACAACACAGGTGATTAATCTCCTCGCCCACAATTCACTCCACCTGAACAGGTGCTGCGTGACAATGTGACGGAACACTTGACCTCGAATTCAAGCTTTAGAGACTACTAATCACCGAAATACACACATAGGTACTACTCATTCACACTGCCGGCTTTACACACCATTCCCATACGTCAGGCACCCCGCTTCGGGTGGCTGGCTCGCTCCGGGTGGCGTAGGCGGCGGTAGTTCCTGACCGTAGTACTTATACGGAAAATTGGCGCACACTCGAACCCCTCCCACTCAACACGGCTGAGTTCGCACCCTCGACTTCCCGGTGAAGTGAAGCGTTCATACCCAGGTGACACGCACAACAATAGCGTCTCACACCAACCTTGGGAAATTTGCCTTAACACTGACATGAATTTCCCCGTTCCCATCGACTGCTACAGAGCACTAGCAAGTCTAATCAACACTGGTATGGGATCTACGAGTCTGTTGCTGCTCGTATGCACATTCCCCCACGATCCCAGATCACTGTACCTCTACCCCCTGAATAACAATGTCTTAAACCCCTTCAAGCGACGACTTCGGCCGGATTCTGTGACGACCGATGTCGTAGGTGAAGCAGGAAGCATCAGCAGTGATGTAGTCCAGCCACCACGACGCTCTATACTCCATTTTGGCCGAATTGAGTACAGTGGCGTCTTGACAAGGTGGCGGCTGAGTTCAGAATGATGCTACACAACGGCTATCCCCGCGTCCTTCTCGAAATAACCAATGAGAGGAAGGCATACAGCGGCCTACCCCTCTCATCCAATCAGCGACGGTGTAGCATAGCCCCTAGGGCAGCTCCAAGATGGCCGACCAACATGGCGGCTCAAGATGTTTCTAAGATGGCGGCTGGTTTCCATGACAACCACTCAAGTGGCAAGGGAGCGCGGGGACCCACATGCCCACGCCGGCGGCTTAGCTGTTTCCCGCGCAAAGCTGAGTCTGGCCCCATGCCATACAATGAGATGATGCTATCAGCTCTAGCACTGTCCACATACATGCCACCCCGGCCAGGGTAACATTTATGGACTGCTGATGACTGGGGCTCTCTCATGAGCCCAAACACTAGAGGTTTCGGTTGCTGGTTACCAAACTTAAGTCCGCCCACTTAACAAGTGCACTTAACAAGTGTACTGGCTCCCACAGGCATAAGAGCACTATTGTAAGTGAGCTGGTGAACCACCTCCTCACAACAACCCCCCACCAAAAAGATAAAATTTCCCGGAGGAAAATTTCATCTAAAAATCACCAGCCACTTACACTTGAGCTCTTAATTAATTGCACGGCGGCTGGGTGGTGGTGATTCATCCGTTTTCTGTTGACGTCGGTGGCTGGCGGGACAAGATGTGACGTCACTGGCTCGTCCAGGGTGGTACTTCCTGACCGTAGTGCGGTCGTGCTCAGGTTCTGGGTCCAGGTTAAGCCGGCTCAACGCCTCGCAGCTTCCCTTCCTCAGTCCCTTCACACTCTCGCCCCAGAGGTCTGTGTCATACTGGGCACAATAGGCAGCACACTGGGATGGACTTACCAATGAAGTACAGACTCAACACCTTCCCTACCCTACCGACACAATTCCGACAGTTAGCAGACTGTCTTGACTTCCAGGTGACAGGGTCTTCCTTCCTGTCTGTCTCTTACTCTCAGACCGGGTGGCTCTACCGACTGAGTTGACTGGGCTGAGGCCTCTTCAGCAGCTGTCAAACCTCGCCCCTCACTGAGCACTAGGTCTCTGACCTGCTCGTTCATCAATCTCTCAGCGACCGTTCGTTTGTCTGAACGATCTTCCAACAGCCTGAAAGATTGGTCCAGAATATCCACTTCACTTGTGAGAACCACAGCCACCTTAGCCTCACCACTGGTAACATCAAGCAGATGTTTACTCTCCTGAGTGGTGTTAACCCTCGCGGGCCTGGCGGGTCTACAGGTTGTGGCGGGATCACCTGATCCGGCCCACACCCGTCTCACTGGGCTCACCTCCGTTTTCTGTGAAATGAAAGAAGGAAAATTGCTCTTTTTTCCTTTTACCTCATGCACCTGATCTTTCGCCTGATAAGAGGCGACCTTGACTTCCTCAGCTGGCGGCCGTGTGACATCGCCGTCAGCTGGTGATACCCATCTGAGTCCCTCTGAATCAGTTCTCGTTTTCTGTGCAATAGGGAGAGGAGGATGGCTCCGGTTTCCTTTCACCTGCTGCGCCTCTTCTTCTGTCTGGGCGGCAGTGATCTCTGCTCGACCGGCCGGCTGACGCTTGGTGTCAACGCCAGCGGGTTTAACCTTCCTCTCACCTGTTCCTGTTTCCTCTGGGTCATTTCCACAGGACAGACCCACCTGGTTCTCTATACCAGGAGTATTACCAATCAAAAGTCCATACACTGCCTTTCTACTTAGTGCAGCTTTGATCTTACCTTTGATATATGGGGTGTCTACTAACACGGACACTTCTTCCATGTCCTTACCAGTGTCATCTGGGAACTGGACACGGAGGGTTCGACCTGTTCTGCTCTCAGGCTCAACCAAACTGCTCCTGACCATGTTAACTGTAGCACCCCGGTCTCGAAAGACACTCGTCCATTGCCCATTAACTCTTCCTCTAGTTAACTCGAGTGTGTCTCTTAGGGCATCACTTCCCACGGTACTCATGCCTGTAACTTGCACCTTGGTCACCTTCTTTGTCTTAAGCCTAGTGTTGCTCGGGCACTTAGCTGCTCGGTGACCTGCCATGTTGCATGTGAAGCACCTGGGTCCCTTAACCTTGGGTTTCTGTTGGTGTCTCTCAGACTTACTTTCTTTAGGTTTGGCTCCCTTACTTGGAGCTTGAGTAAACCTTTCAACCTTCGTCACACATCGATCTAGGTATGCATCCCTAGGATCGATCTTCTCCTCTCTTGGCAATAGAGGAGGTACCTCTACTTCCAGCGCCGGTACCTCTGAGCTTGGCGCGGCAGGAGCGGTTTGACTCCCCGTCCTTGCCTCGGATTGCACTCTTGCAATTTCCAATCTAGTCAATCTCTCGTGGTGGGCATTCCACATGAAGGCCACGAACTTGGCCTTATTCTCTCCTTGCAGTCCAAAACCATCAGCTTGAGCTGCTAGGTACTGTAAAGTCATTTCCTCCTGGGGTTGTTCAGTCCCCCTCCTGAGAGGTTGTTCTGGTATCTGATTGACTACTTCCAACGAAACGTTTCTGTGGCCCAAGGAATCAGTCCTTAGCCTAGGCTGGGGTCGCGACTCCCCTTCCTTCTCCTGGGGTGGACTCAATCCCACACCCCCTGACATACCGACTATACCACGGTCGGCTAGGGGAACTCCCTTGTCCCCTAGATCACTTCTGTTTCCTCTTTCTAGACATAGACGCCGTACATAGGCATTATGATCCTCAACATACTGCCTACATTCCTCATCTGTACGAATGTTTCTATCCTTTGGCAGCACGCCATACTTAGTCACATACAGATATACGTACTTATGCCTATAATCCTCATCCATTCTGTGTGTGTACCTAATCCTGCTAACCGACAACATACACACCCACAGCAATATTGTTCTGCAATGTTCTGCACACCTTTCTTCACAGGTTTCTCAACTTGATGAATCTTACTTTTCTGATTATGAATCAAAAGTCTCGGGCCCCACGTTGGGCGCCACGATGTGAGAGTTTTGAAGTTGAGAATTTGTGGAATAAATTAAAATTGGTATAAGGAATTTTAGCTCGGAAAATTTCTAAGAATTTTCTTTATTCTTTAACCTTTATTCCTGTCGTGATATTCAACTAGGTCGCCTGAGGAAGGACTTGCTTAGCTAACACACCAGTGTAGTAAACAGCTCATTCCTCACTTTGGGACCATGTATGAACAATTGACTAGGCGCGAGCAAACGCCGAGACCCCAATGAAAATTGAAATCCCCCTCACTAGGCCGCAGACCTTCGCCAATCGCCGAAGCAAATCTAACGAGTAGGTCACGGGCTCTCACAACAATAATTTATTGTTGTGTGGTGCCGTATATTTGATCCAAAGCTCAGAAAATTAGTCTCAACTTTATTAGTCGAGTGTGAAGAACATTTGCATAACAATAATAATGTGTGGGGGTGTAACGAAAAGACAGTGTTAACCATAACAACTTAGTTTATTCAATAAAGTACTAACTACTACAACAAAACAAAAAGAAATGTCAATGACGTTACTCGAAATCCTTCCTGTGACACTATCAATGACAGCTAGACACCAGCCCCTCGGACTGCATAATGAACTAACTCGAACATAAGCGTGACCACAGAGGAATCATCAAGCAAGCAAGAACTAACAGATCTATAATCACAATTACAACAAATGACACAGTAGGTTCTGAAATACGTCTCCAGTAACCTCCTAACTGTTCTACGCCTCAGTGCAGTCTACTCCTGCAACAGCGGTTGCAATGCAATCAAATCAGTAGTCTTTCAATGACAACAATAACTAATGGGTTCACTGGCAACTCCAGCACCCTTCCTCAAATTAATCCTTACGTTAACACTCCGTCCCACGGACGATCAACAATCAATAACAATTGATTTACGTTAATAACACAATAACATTTACGTTAATAACAAGGTAACATTTACGTTAAATTAACAACTCTTACAACTGTCACTAGTAACGCGGAAATCAGCAACACTCTACCCGTCGAGTATTCACTGAGAAAATCCCATTAATCCTTGTACTTCCAGACAGCTGATTAATCTCTTTACTAGTTACGTTAATTTACGTTAATCGGTTACTAATCACTCAGCTATGGTAAGCTCTGATTTACAATGTCCAAAGTACTAAGAGAACGGTAATCACTCGTGATTACCTTTAGAGTAATTAATTACTATCCTCAAGATCAATAATTAAACAATTAAAATACGCAACCTTTCACACTGGCTCAGCAATTTACATTAAGGTATGAATTCCGTCTGAGTCTTCCATACTCAGACCAATTCAGGCTGCTAATAACAGTAATTAGCACCACGTTTACGTTATTCTAAAATGACGCTACTCGTCCCACGAGTCAATCAAATGCCGGTACTTCCGGGCAGATAACGACGTTACGTTAATGGAACAATGTAGCCTTCGTGTGAGTCGATCAAACAAGGATCGAGATTAATTACTTTGACTTCCTGAAACACGTCAATTACCCGGCCCACTGACCGTTAATTACGACAGACAATACTCTAATTCTTATCTGGCTGATGGCTAGGCTCCTCGAGACTACCGTAGCTGCTTACAGGAAAGTAAATTAACCCAAACGTATTTTACGTTACTCAAATTTTCAAAGAACAAATTATCTTAAAGCAATGGGCGTTCCCTTGGTTACGTTATATTAATTGCCTCGCAATCACCTCACTGAATACTGGACTTCGATGTCTTACCAGATAACCAGGAGAATATATTTGTATCCAAGTACTCGTCTACAGCCGAGTTCCCCCACGACAATGACAAATCACACTAAAAAATCACAGTGATTTACGTTACAATCCGGTTGCAATGACAATACTGCAGTACCTAGTAAAATAACCTACAGGACATGAACCCTCTAGAACACTGCCCCACAATGGTTTTACTGGACTGCAATCACATCCGGTGATTGCTCAACACTAGCAACAATCACCATCAAATAACAACCCCCTTTGCAATAACACACACAGCAAGTACTCTAATTTCCAAATATTAGGATACTGCACACACTTACTTACTGCTGCAAATGACCCCTAGAACATAGGTCAATATATTGCAATCACCACAAAGTAAATAACAAAACACTGGGCACCGTGACACTACGATTATATATATATATATATATATATATATATATATATATATATATATATATATATATATATAATTATTGCTGACACATGTAGCCTACAGCTATCAAACGTTATTGGGAACACTAAGGAGAACCTCACCCTCCTTATATCACATGGGTGAGTGATTTATCGGTCACGCATGCCGATAAACACTCGAGAGTTACGTTACTCGACAGAGCGGGGGCGGTCTCTCTAGACGGCCTCGTCACTCACCAAAACTCACCAAAATTACGTTAATTAATACTGCAACCACAATATATATTTATATAAATCACACTTGTCACGGCCCTGGGAACAATACAAGAAATTTAAGTCCACACTGTGGCACACTCCACAATAATCATTGCCAGGAATCACTGGCGTTACACATACCTGAGCGCTCAGTGTTGGAATTCCACACCTGCAAGACCACACATGGAAATGATATCACTCCGTCCCACGGACGATCAAAAATGATTACCACAATGAAATAATTAATTATTACATGGACATCCTCTCAGTCCTTGGCTAATCTATGTATACTCTGTTCCCCGTGTGTACCCACACACACACACACACACTGTACGTCTGTGTACACCAGACTTAAGTCCCTCTGGACTGACAAGATGACAACGCAGGTGATTAATCTCCTCGCCCACAATTCACTCCACCTGAACAGGTGCTGCGTGACAATGTGAGGGAACACTTGACCTCGAATTCAAGCTTTAGAGACTACTAATCACCGAAATACACACATAGGTACTTATTCATTCACACTGCCGGCTTTACACACCATTCCCATACATCAGGCACCCCGCTTCGGGTGGCTGGCTCGCTCCGGGTGGCGTAGGCGGCGGTAGTTCCTGACCGTAGTACTTATACAGAAAATTGGCGCACACTCGAACCCCTCCCACTCAACACGGCTGAGTTCGCACCCTCGACTCCCCGGTGAAGTTAAGCGTTCATACCCAGGTGACACGCACAACGATAGCGTCTCACACCAACCTTGGGAAATTTGCCTTAACACTGACACGAATTTCCCCGTTCCCATCGACTGCTACAGAGCACTAGCAAGTCTAATCAACACTGGTATGGGATCTACGAGTCTGTTGCTGCTCGTATGCACATTCCCCCACGATCCCAGATCACTGTACCTCTACCCCCTGAATAACAATGTCTTAAACCCCTCCAAGCGACGACTTCGGCCGGATTCTGTGACGACCGATGTCGTAGGTGAAGCAGGAAGCATCAGCAGTGAAATAGTCCAGCCACCATGACGCCCTATACTCCAATTTGGCCGAATTGAGTACAGTGGCGTCTTAACAAGGTGGCGGCTGAGTTCAGAATGATGCTACACAACGGCTATCCCCGCGTCCTTCTCGAAATAACCAATGAGAGGAAGGCATACAGCGGCCTACCCCTCTCATCCAATCAGCGACGGTGTAGCATAGCCCCTAGGGCAGCTCCAAGATGGCCGACCAACATGGCGGCTCAAGATGTTTCTAAGATGGCGGCTGGTTTCCATGACAACCACTCAAGTGGCTAGGGAGCGCGGGGACCCACATGCCCACGCCGGCTGCTTAGCTGTTTCCCGCGCAAAGCTGAGTCTGGCCCCATGCCATACAATGAGATGATGCTATCAGCTCTAGCACTGTCCACAGACATGCCACCCCGGCCAGGGTAACATTTATGGACTGCTGATGACTGGGGCTCTCACATGAGCCCAAACACTAGAGGTTTCGGTTGCTGGTTACCAAACTTAAGTCCGCCCACTTAACAAGTGCACTTAACAAGTGTACTGGCTCCCACAGGCATAAGAGCACTATTGTAAGTGAGCTGGTGAACCACCTCCTCACAACTACACTGTAACCATCTTTACTACACACACACTATACTGTAACCATCTTCACTACACACACTATACTGTAACCATTTTCACTACACACACTATACTGTAACCATCTTCACTACACACACTACACTGTAACCATCTTCACTACACACACTATACTGTAACCATCTTCACTACACACATAAACTTCACAGTAATCATTTTCACTTCACACAATATCTTCACTGTAATCATCTTCCGGAGCCGGTCGGCCGAGCGGACAGCACGCGGGACTTGTGATCCTGGGTTCGATCCCAGGCGCCGGCGAGAAACAATGGGCAGAGTTTCTTTCACCCTATGCCCCTGTTACCTAGCAGTAAAATAGGTACCTGGGTGTTAGTCAGCTGTCACGGGCTGCTTCCTGGGGGTGGAGGCCTGGTCGAGGACCGGGCCGCGGGGACACTAAAAGCCCCGAAAGCATCTCAAGATAACCTCAAGATAACCATCTTCATTATACACTAGTTTCATCACTGTAGCTTTACAACACAGTCGTCAACGGTGTCGATCTTCACTACAAATAACTATCATCACTAACCATATTTACTACGCACTATCTTTACCACTGTAATCATCTTAACTAGTCACAACCATCATCACTGTTACCGTATTTACTTCACACAACCTAAAACACTGTAATCATCTACCTTGTAACGACCAGCCTCGTAACTGTAGCCATCTTCCCTAAATACCTAACTTCTCATCACCACCACACAACACCCAGCACCATCACAATACATCATCAACACACACTATCTACCATCACTATACATCACCACCACACAACACCTACCGTCACTACACATCACCACCACCACACAACACCCACCACCATCACTATACATCACTACCACACAACATCTTCCGTCACTACACATCACCATCACACAACACCAACCATCACTACACATCACTACCAAACAACACCAACCGTCACTACATATCACCACCACCACACAACACCCACCACCAACACTATACATCACTACCACACAACACCTTCCGTCACTACACACCACCATCACACAACACCTACCGTCACTACACACCACCACACAACACCCACCAGCATCACTATACATCACCACCACACAACACCTTCCGTCACTACACATCACCACACAACACCCATCACCATCACACAACACTTCACCATCACTACACAATATCACCTGAGAGAAGACATTATCCAAACACTAAACACCACAAGCTCATGTGAACAGGACATCATTAGCACCATATGGGAAGTTACCAAACATAAGAACGTCATTTAAAAATCTAAATTAAGAGGATTCCAAATCCACACATACTACAAATGTGAGACCATTACCTGAGTATGCAGCGATAGCAGGGAACCCACACCTTATGAAGCATAAATAAAAACGAAAAAATGTTCAGAAGTTTGCCACAAGAATTGAGAGGCCTCAGCTTCGAGGACAGGTCGAGAGAACAATCTTAGAGGAGAGAAGAGAGAGAGGGGGGATATGTTAACTACGTACAAGCTCTTGAAGAGAATATATAAAGTTAATAAAGAGAACTTATTTCAATGTAAAAGACCTAAGATGTGAGTACATCACTACAACAAGGCACCGCACTTACTAGACCAGTCGAACTATTAGCATGACTATAATTCTTGCATCTGGTATATTATTACCAGATGTATTCTTCAGGTTCTAGATAGTGTGAAGCGACCTACCATGGAGAAGGAAAAGGTCTCCGGCGATGATGGCCGCCACCAGAAGAAAACCAAGGGAGTCCTCTTCGCAGAAAACATCGTGAGTCAGGTGCACGTCCTCGAGGACTGGGCCTACGAGAGTTGGGTGTTTAGGAAAGAGGGAAAGAACTGGATTGCCGCAGGCTCATTCCGCCGTTGCTTTGGCAGAAGGTGCCGCGCGACCGAAGACGTGCTGAAGGCTGACAAGGTCTTTGACCTCCTGCACAGGGAGAAAATATTTGCACAGAGATTTAAGGATTCTTCACTCACACAGTGATTTGTTAAATGATTATCTGAATATAATTTTTTTTGTTTTAATAGACATATTCTTATAACTGTTTTTATTTCGTTAACAAACTGTGTGTGTGTGTGTGTATACTCACCTAGTTGTGCTTGCGGGGGTTGCGCTCTGGCTCTTTGGTGCCGCCTCTCAACCGTCAATCAACAGGTGTATAGGTTCCTGAGCCAATTGGGCTCTATCATGTCTACACTTGAAACTGTGTATGGAGTCAGCCTCCACAACATCACTTCCTAATGCATTCCATTTGTCAACCTCTCTGACACAAAAAAAAGTGCTTTCGAATATCTCTGTGGCTCATTTGGGCACTCAGTTTCAACCTGTGTCCCCTAGTGCGTGTGCCCCTTGTGTTAAATAGCCTGTCTTTATCCTATCAATTCCCTTGAGAATCTTGAATGTGGTGATCTTGTCCCCCTTACTCTTCTGTCTTATGTCTTCTGAGGTTAAAGTGTGTGTGTGTGTTTGTGTACTCACCTAGTTGTACTCACCTAGTTGTGTTTGCGGGGGTTGAGCTCTGGCTCTTTGGTCCCGCCTCTCAACCGTTAATCAACAGGTGTACAGATTCCTGAGAGTATCGGGCTCTGTCATATCTACACTTGAAACTGTGTATGGAGTCAGCCTCCACCACATCACTTCCTAATGCATTCCATTTGTCAACCACTCTGACACTAAAATGGTTCTTTCTAATATCTCTGTGGCTCATTTGGGCACTCAGTTTCCACCTGTGTCCCCTTGTGCGTGTTCCCCTTGTGTTAAATAGACTGTCTTTATCTACCCTATCAATCCCCTTCAGAATCTTGAATGTGGTGATCATGTCCCCCCTAACTCTTCTGTCTTCCAGCGAAGTGAGGTTTAATTCCCGTAGTCTCTCCTCGTAGCTCATACCCCTCAGCTCGTGTGTGTGTGTGTGTGTGTGCGTGTGTGTGTGTGTGTGTGTGTGTGTGTGTGTGTGTGTGTGTGTGTGTGTGTGTGTGTGTGTGTGTGTGTGTGTGTGTGTGTGTGTGTGTGGAAAAAAATTGGTAACAGTTGATTGATTGAGAGTTTGCAGGCCGAAAGAGCAGAGCTCAACCCCCGCAAGCACAACTAGGTGAATACACCCTATATCCTCACTGTAACCATCTTCACTACACATACACTATACTGTAACCATCTTCACTATAAACACACACTATACTGTAACCATCTTCACTACACACACACTATACTGTAACCATCTTCACTATCAACACACACTATACTGTAACCATCTTCACTACACACACTATACTGTAACCATCTTCACTACATACACAATACTGCAACCGTTTTCACTACACACACTATACTGTAACCATTTTCACTACACACACTATACTGTAACCATCTTCACTACACACACTATACTGTAACCATTTTCACTACACACACTATACTGTAACCATCTTCACTACACACACTATACTGTAACCATTTTCACTACACACACTATACTGTAACCATCTTCACTACGCACACTACACTGAAACCATCTTCACTACACACACTATACTGTAACCATCTTCACTACATACACAATACTGTAACCATCTTCACACAATAATACTGTAACCATCTTCACACAATAATACTGTAACCATCTTCACTACACACACTATACAGTAACCATCTTCACTACACACTATCTTCACTGTAATCATCTTCGCTACACACAAAAACTTCACTTTAATCATTTTCACTTCACACAATATCTTCACTGTAATCATCTTCATTATACACTAGTTTCATAACTGTAGCTTTACAACACAGTCGTCAACGGTGTCGATCTTCACTACAAATAACTATCATCACGAACCATATTTACTACGCACTATCTTTACCACTGTAATCATCTTAACTAGTCACAACCATCATCACTGTAACCGTATTTACTTCACACAACCTAAAACACTGTAATCATCTACACTGTAACGACCAGCCTCGTAACTGTAGCCATCTTCCCTAAACACTTAACTTCTCATCACCAATACACAACACCCACCACCATCACAATACATCACCACCACACACTATCTACCATCACTATACATCACCAACACACAACACCTACCGTCACTACACATCACCACCACCACACAACACCCCACCACCACCACACAACGCCTACCGTCACTACACACCACCACACAACACTCACCACCATCACTATACATCACCACCACACAACACCTTCCGTCACTACACATCACCACACAACACCCATCACCATCACACAACGCACATCACCATCACTAAACAACATCACCTGAGAGTAGACCTTATCCAAACACTAAACACCACAACCTCATGTGAACAGGACATCATTAGCACCATATGGGAAGTTACCAAACATAAGAACGTCATTTAAAAATCTAAATTAAGAGGATTCCAAATCCACACATACTACATAAGTGAGACCATTACCTGAGTATGCAGCGACAGCAGGGAACCCACACCTTTGAAGCATAAATAAATACAAAAAAATGTTCTGAAGTTTGCCACAAAAATTGAGAGGCCTCAGCTTCGAGGACAGGTTGAGAGAACAATCTTAGAGGAGAGAAGAGAGAGACGGGGGATATGTTAACTACGTACAAGCTCTTGAAGAGAATAGATAAAGTTAATAAAGAGATCTTATTTCAATGTAAAAGACGTAAGATGTGAGTACATCACTACAACACTGCACCGCACTTACTAGACCAGTCGAACTATTAGCATGACTATAATTCTTGCATCTGGTATATTATTACCAGATGTATTCTTCAGGTTCTAGATAGTGTGAAGCGACCTACCATGGAGAAGAAAAAGGTCTCCGGCGACGATGGCCGCCACCAGAAGAAAACCAAAGGAGTCCGCTTCGCAGAAAACATCGTGAGTCAGGTGCACGTCCTCGAGGACTGGACCTACTAGAGTTGGGTGTTTGAGAAAGAGGGAAAGAACTGGATTGCCGCAGTCTCATTCCGCCGCCGCTTTGGCAGAAGGTGCCGCGCGACCGAAGACTTGCTGAAGGCTGACAAGGACTTTGACCTCCTGCACAGGGAGAAAATATTTGCACAGAGATTTAAGGATTCTTCACTCACACAGTGATTTGTTAAACGATTATCTGAATATAATCTTTTTTGTTTTAATAAACATATTCCTATAATTGTTTTTTATTTCGTTAACAAACGGTGTGTGTGTGTGTATACTCACCTAGTTGTGCTTGTGGGGGTGGCGCTCTGCCTCTTTGGTGCCGCCTCTCAACCGTCAATCAACAGGTGTACAGGATCCTGAGCCAATTGGGCTCTATCATGTCTACACTTGAAACTGTGTATGGAGTCAGCCTCCACCACATCACTTCCTAATGCATTCCATTTATCAACCTCTCTGACACTAAAAAAAGTTCTTTCAAATATCTCTGTGGCTCATTTGGGCACTCAGTTTCAACCTGTGTCCCCTAGTGCGTGTGCCCCTTGTGTTAAATAGCCTGTCTTTATTTTATCAATTCCCTTGAGAATCTTGAATGTGGTGATCTTGTCCCCCCTAACCCTTCTGTCTTATGTCTTCTGAGGTTTAAGTGTGTGTGTGTGTGTGTGTGTGTGTGTGTTTGTGCGTGTGTGTGTGTGTGTGTGTGTGTGTGTGTGTGTGTGTGTGTGTGTGTGTGTGTGTGTGTGTGTGTGTACTTACCTAATTGTACTTACCTAATTGTGCTTGCGGGGGTTGAGCTCTGGCTCTTTGGTCCCGCCTCTCAACCGTCAATCAACTGGTGTACAGATTCCTGAGCCTATTGGGCTCTATCATATCTACATTTGAAACTGTGAATGGAGTCAGCCTCCACCACATCACTTCCTAATGCATTCCATTTGCTAACTACTCTGACACTGAAAAAGTTCTTTCTAACGTCTCTGTGGCTCATTTGGGTACTCAGCTTCCACCTGTGTCCCCTTGTTCGCGTCCCACCAGTGTTGAAAAGTTCGTCCTTGTTTACCCGGTCGATTCCCCTGAGGATTTTGTAGGTTGTGATCATGTCCCCCCTTACTCTTCTGTCTTCCAGTGTCGTGAGGTGCATTTCCCGCAGCCTTTCCTCATAACTCATGCCTCTTAGTTCTGGGACTAGTCTAGTAGCATACCTTTGGACTTTTTCCAGCTTCGTCTTGTGCTTGACAAGGTACGGGCTCCATGCTGGGGCCGCATACTCCAGGATTGATCTTACATATGTGGTGTACAAGATTCTGAATGATTCCTTACACAGGTTCCTGAACGCCGTTCTGATGTTAGCCAGCCTCGCATATGCCGCAGACGTTATTCTCTTTATGTGGGCTTCAGGAGACAGGTTTGGTGTGATATCAACTCCTAGATCTTTCTCTCTGTCTGTTTCATTAAGTACTTCATCTCCTATTCTGTATCCTGTGCCTGGCCTCCTGTTTCCACTGCCTAGTTTCATTACTTTGCATTTACTCGGGTTGAACTTCAACAGCCATTTGTTGGACCATTCACTCAGTCTATCCAGGTCATCTTGTAGCCTCCTACTATCATCCTCTGTTTCAATCCTCCTCATAATTTTTGCATCGTCGGCAAACATTGAGAGGAACGAATCTATACCCTCTGGGAGATCATTTACATATCATTTACATATTTACATATATACATGTGTGTGTGTGTGTGTGTGTGTGTGTGTGTGTGTGTGTGGAAAAAAATTGGTAACAGTTGATTGATTGAGAGTTTGCAGGCCGAAAGAGCAGAGCTCAACCCCCGCAAGCACAACTAGGTGAATACACACTATATCCTCACTGTAACCATCTTCACTACACACACACTATACTGTAACCATCTTCACTATAAACACACACTATACTGTAACCATCTTCACTACACACACACTATACTGTAACCATCTTCACTATAAACACACTATACTGTAACCATCTTCACGACACACACTATACTGTAACCATCTTCACTACATACACAATACTGTAACCATCTTCACTACACACACTATACTGTAACCATCTTCACTACATACACAATACTGCAACCATCTTCACTACACTCTATACTGTAACCATTTTCACTACACACACTATACTGTAACCATCTTCACTACGCACACTATACTGTAACCATCTTCACTACACACACTATAATGTAACCATCTTCACTACACACACTACACTGTAACCATCTTCACTACACACACACTATACTGTAGCCATCTTCACTACACACACTATACTGTAACCATTTTCACTACACACACTATACTGTAACCATCTTCACTACACTGTAACTATCTTCACTACACACACTATACTGTAACCATCTTCACTACACACACTATACTGTAACCATCTTCACTGTAATCATCTTCACTACACACAAAAACTTCACTGTAATCATTGTCACTTCACACAATATCTTCACTGTAATCATCTTCATTATATACTAGTTTCATCACTGTAGCTTTACAACACAGTCGTCAACGGTGTCGATCTTAACTACAAATAACTATCATCACTAACCATATTTACTACGCACTATCTTTACCACTGTAATCATCTTAACTAGTCACAACCATCATCACTGTAACCGTATTTACTTCACACAACCTAAAACACTGTAATCATCTACACTGTAACGACCAGCCTCGTAACTGTAGCCATCTTCCCTAAACACTTAACTTCTCATCACCAATACACAACACCCACCACCATCACAATACATCACCACCACACACTATCTACCATCACTATACATCACCAACACACAACACCTACCGTCACTACACATCACCACCACCACACAACACCCCACCACCACCACACAACGCCTACCGTCACTACACACCACCACACAACACTCACCACCATCACTATACATCACCACCACACAACACCTTCCGTCACTACACATCACCACACAACACCCATCACCATCACACAACACACATCACCATCACTAAACAACATCACCTGAGAGTAGACATTATCCAAACACTAAACACCACAAGCTCATGTGAACAGGACATCATTAGCACCATATGGGAAGTTACCAAACATAAGAACGTCATTTAAAAATCTAAATTAAGAGGATTCCAAATCCACACATACTACATAAGTGAGACCATTACCTGAGTATGCAGCGACAGCAGGGAACCCACACCTTTGAAGCATAAATAAAAACAAAAAAATGTTCAGAAGTTTGCCACAAAAATTGAGAGGCCTCAGCTTCGAGGACAGGTTGAGAGAACAATCTTAGAGGAGAGAAGAGAGAGAGGGGGGATATGTTAACTACGTACAAGCTCTTGAAGAGAATAGATAAAGTTAATAAAGAGATCTTATTTCAATGTAAAAGACGTAAGATGTGAGTACATCACTACAACAATGCACCGCACTTACTAGACCAGTCGAACTATTAGCATGACTATAATTCTTGCATCTGGTATATTATTACCAGATGTATTCTTCAGGTTCTAGATAGTGTGAAGCGACCTACCATGGAGAAGAAAAAGGTCTCCGGCGACGATGGCCGCCACCAGAAGAAAACCAAAGGAGTCCGCTTCGCAGAAAACATCGTGAGTCAGGTGCACGTCCTCGAGGACTGGACCTACTAGAGTTGGGTGTTTGAGAAAGAGGGAAAGAACTGGATTGCCGCAGTCTCATTCCGCCGCCGCTTTGGCAGAAGGTGCCGCGCGACCGAAGACTTGCTGAAGGCTGACAAGGTCTTTGACCTCCTGCACAGGGAGAAAATATTTGCACAGAGATTTAAGGATTCTTCACTCACACAGTGATTTGTTAAACGATTATCTGAATATAATCTTTTTTGTTTTAATAAACATATTCCTATAATTGTTTTTTATTTCGTTAACAAACGGTGTGTGTGTGTGTATACTCACCTAGTTGTGCTTGTGGGGGTGGCGCTCTGCCTCTTTGGTGCCGCCTCTCAACCGTCAATCAACAGGTGTACAGGATCCTGAGCCAATTGGGCTCTATCATGTCTACACTTGAAACTGTGTATGGAGTCAGCCTCCACCACATCACTTCCTAATGCATTCCATTTATCAACCTCTCTGACACTAAAAAAAGTTCTTTCAAATATCTCTGTGGCTCATTTGGGCACTCAGTTTCAACCTGTGTCCCCTAGTGCGTGTGCCCCTTGTGTTAAATAGCCTGTCTTTATTTTATCAATTCCCTTGAGAATCTTGAATGTGGTGATCTTGTCCCCCCTAACCCTTCTGTCTTATGTCTTCTGAGGTTTAAGTGTGTGTGTGTGTGTGTGTGTGTGTGTTTGTGCGTGTGTGTGTGTGTGTGTGTGTGTGTGTGTGTGTGTGTGTGTGTGTGTGTGTGTGTGTGTGTGTGTGTGTGTGTGTGTGTGTGTGTGTGTGTGTGGAAAAAAATTGGTTACAGTTGATTGATTGAGAGTTTGCAGGCCGAAAGAGCAGAGCTCAACCCCCGCAAGCACAACTAGGTGAATACACACTATATCCTCACTGTAACCATCTTCACTACACACACACTATACTGTAACCATCTTCACTATAAACACACACTATACTGTAACCATCTTCACTACACACACACTATACTGTAACCATCTTCACTATAAACACACTATACTGTAACCATCTTCACGACACACACTATACTGTAACCATCTTCACTACATACACAATACTGTAACCATCTTCACTACACACACTATACTGTAACCATCTTCACTACATACACAATACTGCAACCATCTTCACTACACTCTATACTGTAACCATTTTCACTACACACACTATACTGTAACCATCTTCACTACGCACACTATACTGTAACCATCTTCACTACACACACTATAATGTAACCATCTTCACTACACACACTACACTGTAACCATCTTCACTACACACACACTATACTGTAGCCATCTTCACTACACACACTATACTGTAACCATTTTCACTACACACACTATACTGTAACCATCTTCACTACACTGTAACTATCTTCACTACACACACTATACTGTAACCATCTTCACTACACACACTATACTGTAACAATCTTCACTGTAATCATCTTCACTACACACAAAAACTTCACTGTAATCATTGTCACTTCACACAATATCTTCACTGTAATCATCTTCATTATATACTAGTTTCATCACTGTAGCTTTACAACACAGTCGTCAACGGTGTCGATCTTAACTACAAATAACTATCATCACTAACCATATTTACTACGCACTATCTTTACCACTGTAATCATCTTAACTAGTCACAACAATCATCACTGTAACCGTATTTACTTCACACAACCTAAAACACTGTAATAATCTACACTGTAACGACCAGCCTCGTAACTGTAGCCATCTTCCCTAAATACTTAACTTCTCATCACCACCACACAACACCCGCCACCATCACAATACATCACCACCACACACTATCTACCATCACTATACATCACCACCACACAACACCTACCGTCACTACACATCACCACCACCACACAACACCCACCACCATCACTATACATCACCACCACACAACACCTTCCGCCACTACACAAAACCATCACACAACACCAACCATCACTACACATCACCACCACACAACACCTACCGTCACTACACATCACCACCACCACACAACACCCACCACCAACACTATACATCACCACCACACAACACCTTCCGTCACTACACATCACCATCACACAACACCTACCATCACTACACATCACCACCACACAACACCCACCACCACACAACACCCACCACCATCACTATACATCACCATCACTATACAACATCACCTGAGAGTAGACATTATCCAAACACTAAACACCACAAGCTCATGTGAACAGGACATCATTAGCACCATATGGGAAGTTACCAAACATAAGAACGTCATTTAAAAATCTAAATTAAGAGGATTCCAAATCCACACATACTACATATGTGAGACCATTACCTGAGTATGCAGCGACAGCAGGGAACCCACACCTTTGAAGCATAAATAAAAACGAAAAAATGTTCAGAAGTTTGTCACAAGAATTGAGAGGCCTCAGCTTCGAGGACAGGTTGAGAGAACAATCTTAGAGGAGAGAAGAGAGAGAGGGGGGATATGTTAACTACGTACAAGCTTTTGAAGAGAATAGATAAAGTTAATAAAGGGATCTAATTTCAATGTAAAAGACGTAAGATGTGAGTACATCACTACAACAAGGCACCGCACTTACTAGACCAGTCGAACTATTAGCATGACTATAATTCTTGCATCTGGTATATTATTACCAGATGTATTCTTCAGGTTCTAGATAGTGTGAAGCAACCTACCATGGAGAAGGAAAAGGTCTCCGGCGACGATGGCCGCCACCAGAAGAAAACCAAGGGAGTCCGCTTTGCAGAAAACATCGTGAGTTAGGTGCACGTCCTCGAGGACTGGGCCTACGAGAGTTGGGTGTTTAGGAAAGAGGGAAAGAACTGGACTGCCGCAGGCTCATTCCGCCGCCGCTTTGGCAGAAGGTGCCGCGCGACCGAAGACTTGCTGAAGGCTGACAAGGTCTTTGACCTCCTGCACAGGGAGAAAATATTTGCGTAGAGATTTAAGGATTCTTCACTCACACAGTGATTTGTTAAATGATTATCTGAATATAATCTTTTTTGTTTTAATAAACATATTCCTATAATTATTTTTGTTTTCGTTAACAAACGGTGTGTGTGTGTGTGTATACTCACCTAGTTGTGCTTGCGGGGGTTGCTCTCTGGCTCTTTGGTGCCGCCTCTCAACCGTCATTCAACAGGTGTACAGGTTCCTGAGCTTATTGGGCTCTATCATGTCTACACTTGAAACTGTGTATGGAGTCAGCCTCCACCACATCACTTACTAATGCATTCCATTTGTCAACCTCTCTGACACAAAAAAAAGTTCTTTCGAATATCTCTGTGGCTCATTTGGGCACTCAGTTTCAACCTGTGTTCCCTAATGCGTGTGCCCCTTGTGTTAAATAGCCTGTCTTTATCCTATCAATTCCCTTGAGAATCTTGAATGTGGTGATCTTGTCCCCCCTAACTCTTCTGTCTAATGTCTTCTGAGGTTTAAGTGTGTGTGTGTGTGTGTGTGTACTCACCTATTTGTGCTTGCGGGGATTGAGCTTTGGCTCTTTGGTCCCACCTCTCAACTGTCAATCAACTGGTGTACAGATTCCTGAGCCTACTGGGCTCTATCATATCTACATTTAAAACTGTGTATGGAGTCAGCCTCCACCACAACACTGCCTAATGCATTCCATCTGTTAACTACTCTGACACTGAATAAGTTTCTTCTTACGTCTCTGTGGCTCATGTGGGTACTCAGTTTGCACCTGTGTCCCCTTGTTCGCGTGCCACCAGTGTTGAATAGTTTATCCTTGTTTACCCGGTCGATTCCTCTGAGGATTTTGTAGGTTGTGATCATGTCTCCCCTTACTCTTCTGTCTTCCAGTGTCGTAAGGTGCATTTCCCGCAGCCTTTCCTCGTAACTCATGCCTCTTAGTTCTGGGACTAGTCTAGTGGCATACCTTTGGACTTTTTCCAGCTTCGTCTTGTGCTTGACAAAGTACGGGCTCCATGCTGGGGCCGCATACTCCAGGATTGGTCTTACATATGTGGTGTACAAGATTCTGAATGATTCCTTACACAGGTTCCTGAACGCTGTTCTGATGTTAGCCAGCCTCGCATATGCCGCAGACCGCATATGCCGCAGATATGTGTGTGTGTGTGTGAGTGTGTGTGTGTGTGTTTGAGTACTCACCTAGTTGTACTCACCTAGTTGTGTTTGCGAGGGTTGAGCTCTGGCTCTTTGGTCCCGCCTCTCAACCGTCAATCAACAGGTGTACAACAGGTGTGTGTGTGTGTGTGTACTCACCTAGTTGTACTCACCTAATTGTGTTTCCGGGGGTTGAGCTCTGGCTCTTTGGTCCCGCCTCTCAACCGTCAATCAACAGGTGTACAGATTCCTGAGCCTATCGGGCTCTATCATATCTACACTTGAAACTGTGTATGGAGTCAGCCTCCGCCATATCTCTTCCTAATGCATTCCATTTGTCCACCACTCTGACACTAAAAAAGTTCTTTCTAATATCTCTGTGGCTCATTTGGGCACTCTGTTTCCACCTGTGTCCCCTTGTACGTGTTCCCCTTGTGTTAAATAGACTGTCTCTATCTACCCTATCAATTCCTTTCAGAATCTTGAATGTGGTGATCATGTCCCCCCTAACTCTTCTGTCTATCAGCGAAGTGAGGTTTAATTCCCGTAGTCTCTCCTCGTAGCTCATACCTCTCAGCTCGGGTACTAGTCTGGTGGCAAACCTTGGAACCTTTTCCAGTTTAGTCTTATCCTTGACTAGATATGGACTCCATGCTGGGGCTGCATACTCCAGGATTGGCCTGACATATGTGGTATACAAAGTTCTGAATGATTCTTTACACAAGTTTCTGAATGCCGTTCGTATGTTGGCCAGCCTGGCATATGCCGCTGATGTTATCCGCTTGATATGTGCTGCAGGAGACAGGTCTGGCGTGATATCAACCCCCAAGTCTTTTTCCTTCTCTGATTCCTGAAGAATTTCCTCCCCCAGCTGATACCTTGTATCTGGCCTCCTGCTCCCTACACCTATCTTCATTACATTACATTTGGTTGGGTTAAACTCTAACAACCATTTGTTCGACCATTCCTTCAGCTTGTCTAGGTCTTCTTGAAGCCTCAAACAGTCCTCTTCTGTTTTAATCATTCTCATAATTTTAGCATCGTCCGCAAACATTGAGAGAAATGAATCAATACTTTCTGGGAGATCATTTACATATATCAGAAACAAGATAGGACCGAGTACAGAGCCCTGTGGGACTCCACTGGTGACTTCACGCCAATCGGAGGTCTCACCCCTCACCGTAACTCTCTGCTTCCTATTGCTTAGATACTCCCTAATCCACTGGAGCACCTTACCAGCTACACCTGCCTGTCTCTCCAGCTTATGTACCAGCCTCTTATGCGGTACTGTGTCAAAGGCTTTCCGACAATCCAAGAAAATGCAGTCCGCCCAGCCCTCTCTTTCTTGCTTAATCTTTGTCACCTGACCGTAGAATTCTATCAAGCCTCTAAGGCAAGATTTACCCTCCCTGAACCCATGTTGGCGATTTGTCACGAAGTCCCTTCTCTCCAGATGTGTTACCAGGTTTTTTCTCACGATCTTCTCCATCACCTTGCATGGTATACAAGTCAAGGACACTGGCCTGTAGTTCAGGGCCTCTTGCCTGTCGCCCTTTTTGTATATTGGGACCACATTCGCCGTCTTCCATATTTCTGGTAGGTCTCCTGTCTCCAGTGACTTACTATACACTATGGAGAGTGGCAAGCAAAGTGCTCTGTGTTATGATCTCAGCCTGCAGGAGAAACGAGTCTCCCTCCTAGAGAGTTATTCATCAAGCCTGACCTGATTAGAAGGTCTAGCAAATATTGAGGTGATAACCCATATGTAAAATAGTTGCTTGGATATGTATAACAGTTTGAGATTATGGGCAATAAAGGAGAAAACAGATAAATGACTGGCTAGGAGATGTGGACATTTTGCTGGAGGCGTGAGGCTTACTTCCGGAGGACCTTGACCTCACTTGAGTGCCAGACATCGCAGCGGGAAGCCGCGCTCCGTTTGAGCTCCCGTCAGAAGGGAACCCCTAGTGATATATCTCTAAGAGAAGAGAAGTGTGCAGACGCGCCAGCTGTGGAATTGAGCTGAGAACGTTGTGGTCTCAAGTCTTGGACGGCGAGGAGAGTTTAATAAGCTGCTCAGAGGCATTTTCGTGGGCTGTGTGGAGCGCCCTGACCAGACGCCGTCAGAGGGAAAGCGCCCTCGACCTTATAATCTGTGGTAAGCACGATATACGCCAGTTCATAGTGATTGCTTGTAGTTGGTCGTGTGCCCAGCGACAGTAGCAATGTTTATTTATAAGTTAGACATGTTTTAATAAGGCAGAAAGCCTGAAATAGGAGAGTGAAGAGGGAGGAGCACGGAGCGACGTCCGTCCCCTCTGAGCTCTGACAGACGACTGAGGGAGCCCGGCTCCTGACGGAGGAAGACCCTCCCAGCGAGTGAGGACCGCCGCCAGGCGAGGTGGAGTATGGACCCGCCCAAAACGGGGGAGTCCACTCTCACTGTATATAGAGGACAGATAGAGGTTGGAGGCAAACATATTGTGTGATTATTTTTGTTCATGTGTTAATGGGGAACATTTTTATTGGAGTGTCGATGGGTTGCAGGTTTGTCTTTGGGGAAGAAGTTGCTGAGAACTTCGAAGCCAGCCTAGATGATGTAATTGATGAGACTCCAAGGTAGTGGAGGAGAGGACCTCGAGCTGTGAGGAGAAGCAGTGAAGAGGAGTGTCACGTGCTTCTGTAGAGGTGGTGTAGCAGCCAAGAGAGCTGTGGAGGAACCTAGCAGAAGGGTGAAGCACCTTAGTTGCTCAAGAAAACTTCATGATAGCAGCCTGGAGGAGCTGCAGAGGATCCTGGTAGTGAAGCCCGGAAGAACCTAAAGATATTAGGGTAGTGAACTTCCAGAGGTGGAAGGGAAGTTCTGGTGGATTACTTGTAGGAAGTTGATAGTGTTTGGTTGTCATTAGTGTGCAAGACGCAGTGAGAGGTGAGTGGTTGTTTGCATTCTTATGCCAAGGAGTTTTTTTATACTGAAGTTCAGAGTTGCAGTCGTAGGCTGGATTACCTACAGATGTATGTGTTCTAGGAATGATAGAGTGATCGATTGATCATTGCAGTGTATCAAGGAGCATTCATGCTGATATATGTTATTGCATTAACTTGCTGATTTTCATTGTACACATTTATAGATATATATATATATATATATTTCTCTTGTTGATAGTGCAACAGTGTATGTAGACTTGATCAACTTGAGGTGGTTGATAGTATCAGGTGGTGAACCAGGAGATAGGATACCACTTGATAAGCTGATGATAGAGTTCTGATGGTGTTGGAGTGCAACCTGATTGTAATATTATAGAGTATAGGATTCATGATTATTATATGTGTGTATGTATCGTGTATGTGCTTTGTCCAGTAAATGTATCCCAATTTGCTGGTGTTTGCCCTTGTCCTAGTGAGGCTTCCCAGGAAGTAGTAAAGAAGGAGAGAGAGAGAGAAAGAACCAAGAACCACTGCTGTGGACAGGGTAGAAGGTAATATTAATAAGTCAAAGGGGGATCGAGGAGATCATATCACCTAAGGAGAGAGTGGGGAGTCACAGCGGCTCGAGTGGGTGTGTGCACGTGACAACGAGGCTAAGTGTTGGAGCCGCATCCCCTAAACGTGTGACGTCGAGCCCCTCTCCAAGAGCCAGAAACGCCTAGTGTGATCTCCTAGTGAAGTAAAAGCACTCTGCCGAGTTGTGGGTTGGGTTGTCCGTAGAGAAGGATCAACGACAACAACACCAACAACCCACAGTCTATAATATCTGCACACTCTTTCAGTATCCATGGTGAGATCCCATCTGGACCAACAGCCTTTCTAACATCCAGATCCAGCAGGTGTCTCTTGACCTCCTCTCTCGTAATTTCGAACTCTTCCAAAGCCGCCTGGTTTACCTCCCTTTCTCCAAGCACAGTGACCTCACCTTGTTCTATTGTGATGACCTCCTGGAACCTCTTGTTGAGTTCTTCACACACCTCTCTGTCATTCTCTGTATACCTGTCCTCGCCTGTTTGAAGTTTCAATACCTGTTCTTTCACTGTTGTTTTCCTTCTGATGTGACTGTGGAGTAGCTTTGGTTCGGTCTTGGCTTTGTTTGCTATATCGTTTTCGAAACTTTTCTCTGCTTCTCTTCTCACCCTGACGTACTCATTCCTGGTTCTCTGGTATCTCTCTCTGCTTTCTGGTGTTCTGTTATTCCGGAAGTTCCTCCACGCCCTTTTTTTCAATTTCTTCGCTTCCATGCGTCTCGGATTTTTCCCTTTGGGCCTGGATGTGTTTGTGTGTGTGTGTGTGTGTGTGTGTGTGTGTGTGTATGTGTACTCACCTAGTTGTACTCACCTAGTTGTGTCTGCAGGATCGAGCATTGACTTTTTGATCCCGCCTTTCGAGCATCGGTTGTTTACAGCAATGACTCCTGTCCCATTTCCCTATCATACCTGGTTTTAAAATTATGAATAGTATTTGCTTCCACAACCTGTTCCTGAAGTGCATTCCATTTCCCCACTACTCTCACGCTAAAAGAAAACTTCCTAACATCTCTGTGACTCATCTGAGTTTCAAGCTTCCATCCATGTCCTCTCGTTCTGTTACTATTCCGTGTGAACATTTCGTCTATGTCCACTCTGCCAATCCATCTGAGTATCTTATACGTTCCTATTATGTCCCCCCTCTCCCTTCTTCTTTCTAGTGTCGTAAGGCACAGTTCCCTCAGGCGCTCCTCATACCCCATCCCTCGTAGCTCTGGGACGAGTCTCGTTGCAAACCTCTGAACCTTTTCCAGTTTCATTATATGCTTCTTCAGATGGGGACTCCATGATGAGGCGGCATACTCTAAGACTGGCCTTATGTAGGCAGTGTAAAGCGCCCTAAATGCCTCCTTACTTAGGTTTCTGAATGATGTTCTAACTTTTGCCAGTGTAGAGTACGCTGCTGTCGTTATCCTACTAATATGTGCCCCAGGAGATAGATTAGGTGTTACGTCCACCCCCAGGTCTCTTTCACGCGTCGTTACAGGTAGGCTGTTCCCCTTCATTGTGTACTGTCCCTTTGGTCTCCTATCTCCTAGTCCCATTTCCATAACTTTACATTTGCTCGTGTTGAATTCTAGTAGCCATTTCTCTGACCATCTCTGCAATCTGTTCAGGTCCTCTTGGAGGATCCTGCAATCCTCATCTGTCACAACTCTTCTCATCAACTTTGCATCATCCGCAAACATCGACATGTAGGACTCTACACCTGTAAACATGTCGTTAACATATACAAGAAATAGAATTGGTCCCAGCACCGATCCTTGTGGTACTCCACTTGTTACTGTTCGCCAGTCCGACTTCTCGCCCCTTACCGTAACTCTTTGGCTCCTTCCTGTTAGGTAGTTCCTTATCAATGCTAGGACCTTTCCCCCCACCCCCGCCTGCCTCTCGAGCTTGAACAGCAGTCTCATGTGCGGTACTGTATCAAAGGCTTTTTGGCAGTCCAGAAATATGCAGTCTGCCCAACCATCTCTGTCCTGTCTTATCCTCGTTATTTTATCATAGAATTCCAGAAGGTTTGTTAGGCACGATTTCCCTGTCCAGAACCCATGTTGATGTTTGTTCAAAAACCTAATGTTCTCCAGGTGTGCAACCAGTCGTAGCCTAATTATTCTTTCCAGTATTTTACAGGGGATGCTTGTCAGTGATACAGGTCTATAGTTAAGTGCCTCCTCCCTATCACCTTTCTTGAAGATCGGCACGATATTTGCCTTCTTCCAGCAACTGGGCAATTCTCCTGACATAAGTGACTCATTAAAGATCATTGCCAGAGGCACGCTGAGGGTCTGTGCTGCTTCTTTTAGTATCCACGGTGATACTTTGTCTGGTCCAACTGCTTTAGTTGCATCTAGAGTTGTCAACTGTTTCATTACCTCCTCTGCTGTCACCTCTATATCTGATAGTCTTTCATCTAGGGTAACCCCTTCCAACAATGAGAGCTGCTCAGGCTCGGTAGTGAACACTCCATGGAAACTGGCATTCAGTGCCTCGCAGATTTCCTTGTCACTTTCAGTATATGCCCCCTCTGTCTTCCTTAGTCTTGTCACTTGGTCGTTCACCGGCATTTTTCTTCTTATATGACTGTGTAGTAACTTAGGTTGTTTTTTCGCTTTGATTGCAATATCGTTCTCATAGTCCCTTTCCGATGTTCGTCTTATGTTAATGTAATCGTTCCTAGCTCTGTTGTATCTGCTTCTGTTGTCCTCTGTTCTTTGTCTTCTGTACTTCCTCCACTCCCGCCTGCTGGCCATTTTTGCTTCCTGACACTGTCTATTAAACCATGGGTTATTATATTCCTTCTTATTTTTTCCCTTTACCGTTGGTATAAATCTCTCTTCGGCCACCTGGCATTTATGTATGACTAGGTCCATCATATCTTGGACTGTTTTTCCTCTAATTTCTTCCTCCCACTGCACTTCACCCAGATAGTCCCTTATCCTCATATAGTCCCCTTTCCTGTAGTCAGCTCTCCTTTCCCAGATCTCTTGTTCCATAGTCATAAGTTTGAATTCCATCATGTAGTCAAAGAATAGGACACAATGGTCACTGGCCCCTAGAGGTATTTCATGCTCTAAATTCTCGATATCTTCTACGTTCTGGGTGAAAATCAAGTCTAATAGGCTCGGTGCATCTCCTCCTCTTTCCCTTGTGTCTTCCTTCACATGTTGTGTCAGGAAATTCCTGTCTATAACATCTACTAATTTTGCTCCCCACGTTTCGTCCCCTCCATGGGGATTCCTTGATTCCCAATTTATCTCTCCATGATTTAGGTCCCCCATGATCAGCAGCTTCGCTCTCATTCTGTGGGCTATTGTTGCTGCCTTCTGCAGTTCATCTATACATGCTTTGTTGTTGTCATCATACTCCTGCCTGGGTCTTCTACTGTTTGGTGGGGGATTGTAAATTACCAAGATCACAATCTTCCTCCCATCTACTGTCAGAGTTCCATGTATGAAGCTTGTGCACTCATTGGTAACTCGATTTCCCAGGTCTTCAAACTTCCATTTCCGCTTTATTAGGAGTGCTACTCCCCCTCCCTGTCTCTGTGTCCTCTCTTTTCGTATCACCTGGTACCCTTCAGGAAAGATTGCATCTGAGATCATGTCATTAATTTTAGTTTCCACAATTGCAACTATGTCAGGATCTGCTTCAATCACTCTTTCTTTTATCTCTTCTGCTTTATTAGATACCCCATCAGCATTGGTGTACCAAACCTTGAAATTCTTCATGGAAACTCTTGTACCAGAGTTCTCCTTTTCTCTGGGGGTCTGGGGGGATCTGGGGGATGTCTGGGGGGTGACTGGGGGCAGGGGGGATCTGGGGGATCTGGGGGGTGTCTGGGGGATGACTGGTGGCGGGGAGGGTCCGGGGGATGTCCGGGGGGATCCGGGGGGTATCTGGGGGGGTCCGGGGGGTGTATGGGGGGTGAAAGAGTTCAGGAGGGGTGATTGGGGGGCTACTGGGGTCTGGGCTTCTAGGAATGTAGGTAGGAGGGTCTGGGGTAGGGCCTGGGTAGGTAGGTCTGGAGTAGGAAGGGCATACTGGGTCTGAAGATTAGGGAGGGCATAGAGGGGTTGGGAGATAGAGTAAGGTTGGGAGTCAGATAGAGGTTGAGAGGTTGGGAGGGGGAAGGATAGAGGGGGTGGGGGGAACCTCCCACCCCCCTCGCAAGGGTGGGGGGTCACGTGGAAGGAGATGGGATGAGGAGGGATGAGGGCTGGGTAGGCTTTGGGTGTTGAGGGGATGAGGGCTGGGTGGGTTCTTGGGGTTGAGGGGATGAGGGCTGGATGGGTTTTGGGGGTTGAGGGGATGAGGGCTCGGTAGGTTTTGGGGGTTGAGGGGATGAGGGCTGGGTGGGTCTTGGGGGTTGAGGGGATGAGGGCTGGACGGGTTTTGGGGGTTGAGGTGATGAGGGGGTCCTTGGAATGTGGGATGAATTTGACTCCAGTGGGGTCAGAGGGGTCAAGGGATGTGTTGGGGAGATAAGCAGGGGCGGATGATTTGGGGAAGGGGTGACCTGATAAGCAAGTGTGAGCTGGTTAGCATGGGGTGGATTAGCACTGGGGTGTGTAGCTACGCTCAAATGGGAAGAGTTGTATTGTTGTTTGCTTGCTCTGTGGGCAATCTGTTCCTCCTTCGTCATGAATTTGTCAATATATACGTTGTAATAATTTTCGCTACCTCTGAGTAAGTGTTTGTGATGCAGTATGTAATCCACTGCCTCTTCGTTAGTGAACTGTACCAGGACAGGTCGTTTCCCTTTACAGTTGTATGGTCCAATGCGTCGTTGAACTTGCACCTCATTCCCTGCCATCTGGGCTCTCATGTCTCTCAAGATCCCCTGTAGCTCCAAATCCTGTGCTCCATCCTTTCCTGCCTCGATGGTGCCCTGGCTTCAAGTAATCCATGGATTATGATTGTCCTCTTTCTCAGTTCAGGGTCATGCTGGTGGCCCTCTCCCTGGCTGATCCCCACCCCTCCCACACCCGCTACTCCACCTACTACTACTCCCCCTTCCCCTGCCAAGCTTCCCTTATTCCTGCCAAATTCATTAGTAAGCCTAGATATTTCTCCTTGCCATTCTACCCTGCTCTTCGTGATTTCCTCTTGAATATAATCCATAAACTCTTGTTTGAGTCTTTGAACCTCGCCCTGTATCTTATTAAAGACTTCACTTTTAATCCCCTGGATTAGATCATCTATCCAAACATCCCTCTTCTCTACAAATTTCCCAATCATCTTCTCCACAAACCTATCTTCTTCCTCAATCATAATACTGTTGGACCTAGACCCCCTTCCTGACCTAGACATTGCCATAATGCAACCTTACCCACAGGGGTTCCAAGTATCTTACCGTCCTGCTAACACAATAGGTGAGTGAATCTCCAATCGTCGTCCCACGTGGTGGTAGAAGGGTTGCTGCCGGAGGTGAGGTCACGTGGTCAGAGGTCGGTGAGGTCTGCTTCCACACTGCACACTGCCACAGTACTTCCTCAACTATTTTGAATTACGTTATTTAAACTGTTTTTCTTCACTACCTTATGGCTCTGGTCAAAACCCAAGGTTTTTTCATTCACTTGTACACACTTTTTCACTTCGAAGTTGCCTGATTACCCCTCCCACTCCACTAGTGAACCAAGAGCTCCCAACCCCACGTCCACCCAACACGATGGTCACAAGACAATGTGACCATCATGTGTGTGTGTGTGTGTGTGTGTGTGTGTGTGTGTGTGTGTGTGTGTGTGTGTGTGTGTGTGTGTGTGTGTGTGTGTGTGTGTGTGTGTACTCACCTAGTTGTGCTTGCGGGGGTTGAGCTCTGGCTCTTTGGTCCCGCCTCTCAACTGTCAATCAACAGGTGTACAGGTTCCTGAGCCTATTGGACTCTATCATATCTACACTTGAAACTGTGTATGGAGTCAGCCTCCACCACATCACTTCCTAATGCATTCCATTTGTCAACCGCTCTGACACTAAAAAAGTTCTTTCTAATATCTCTGTGGCTTATTTGGGCACTCAGTTTCCACCTGTGTCCCCTAGTGCGCGTGCCCCTTGTGTTAAACAGCCTGTCTTTATCAACCCTGTCAATTCCCTTGAGGATCTTGAATGTGGTGATCATGTCCCCCCTAACTCTTCTGTCTTCCAACGAAGTGAGGTTTAATTCCCGTAGTCTCTCCTCATAGCTCATACCTCTCAGCTCCGGTACTAGTTTGGTGGCAAACCTTTGAACCTTTTCCATTTTAGTTTTATGCTTGACTAGATATGGATTCCATGCTGGTGCCGCATACTCCAGGATTGGTCTGACATATGTGGTATATAATGTTCTGAAAGATTCCTTACACAAGTTTCTAAAGGCCGTTCCTATGTTAGCCAACCTGGCATATCCTGCTGCTGTTTTCCTCTTGATATGAGCATCAGGGGACAGGTCTGTCGTGATATCAACCCCCAGGTCTTTCTCTCTCTCGGACTCTTGAAGTATTTCATCTCCCAAGTGATACCTTGTATCTGGTCTCCTGCTTCCTACCCCTATCTTCATTACATTACATTTGCTTGGATTAAACTCTAACAGCCATTTGTTCGACCATTCCTGCAGGTTGTCCAGGTCTTCTTGAAGCCTCAAGCTGTCCTCTGTCTTAATCCTTCTCATAATTTTGGCGTCGTCAGCAAACATTGAGAGGAATGAGTCTATACCCTCTGGGAGATCATTTATGTATATCAGAAACAGGATAGGTCCAAGTACAGAGCCCTGTGGGACTCCACTGGTGACTTCACGCCAGTGTAAGGTCTCACCCCTCACTGTAACTCTCTGTTTCCTATTGTTTAGGTACTCCCTTATCCACTGGAGCGCCCTACCAGTTACTCCTGCCTGTTTCTCTAGCTTATGCATCAACCTTTTATGGGGTACTGTGTCAAAGGCTTTCCGACAGTCCAAAAAAATGCAGTCCGCCCACCCTTCTCTTTCTTGTTTAATCTTTGTCACCTGATCGTAAAATTCTATCAATCCTGTAAGGCAAGATTTACCCTCCCTGAACCCATGTTGATGGGTTGTCACGAAGTCTCTTCTCTCCAGATGTGTTACTAGGTTTTTTCTCACAATCTTCTCCATCACCTTGCATGGTATACAAGTTAAGGACACTGGCCTGTAGTTCAGTGCCTCTTGTCTGTCACCCTTTTTGTATATTGGTACTACATTAGCAGTCTTCCATATTTCTGGTAGGTCCCCCGTTTCCAGTGACCTACTATACACTATGGAGAGTGGTAGGCAAAGTGCTCCTGCACACTCTTTCAATACCCATGGCGAGATTCCATCCGGCCCAACAGCTTTTCTCACATCCAGCTCCAATAGGTGCTTCTTGACCTCATCTCTTGTAATTTCGAACCTATCCAAGGTCACCTGGTTTGCTGCCACCTCTTCTACCGCCGCGACATCTCCCTGTTCTATTGTAAAGACCTCCTGGAACCTTTTGTTGAGTTCTTCACACACCTCTTTGTCATTCTCTGTGTACCTGTCCTCGCCCACCCTAAGTTTCATCACCTGTTCCTTCACTGTTGTCTTCCTCCTGATGTGACTGTGTAGTAGCTTTGGTTCGGTCTTGGCTTTATTAGCTATATCATTTTCATACCTTTTCTCAGCTGCTCTTCTCACACTGACATACTCGTTCCTGGTTCTCTAGTATCTCTCTCTACTTTCTGGTGTTCTGTTATTACGGAAGTTCCTCCATACTCTTTTGTTCTGCTCCTATGCTTTCAAACATTCCTTATTAAACCACGGATTCTTCCTATGCTTGTCTGTTTTTTCCTGTCGGGCTGGGACAAACCTGCTTACAGCCTCCTGACATTTTTGGGTGACATAGTCCATCATGTCTTGTACGGACTTGGTTCCGAGTTCTGTGTCCCAATGTATATCCCATAGGAATTAATTCATTTCCTCATAGTTTACCTTTCGGTACGCCAGCCCTTTGGTTCCCAGTTCTTTTTTGGGGTGATAATTCCCAGCTCAACTAGGTACTCAAAGCTCAATACACTATGATCACTCATTCCCAAGGGGGCTTCCAACTTAACTTCCCTTATATCCGACTCATTTAGGGTAAATATCAGATCAAGCGAGGCTGGTTCATCCCCTCCTCTCATTCTTGTCGGTCCCTTGACGTGTTGACTTAGAAAGTTTCTTGTTGCCACATCCAGCAGCTTAGCTCTCCATGTGTCTGGGCCTCCATGTGGGTCTCTGTTCCCCCTATCTATCTTCCCATGGTTGAAGTCTCCCATGATTAGAAGTCTGGATCCGTTCCAGCTAGCCACAGAAGCTGCTCTCTCTATTAAATTGTTGGTGGCCAAGTTGTTTCTATCATATTCCTGTCTGGGTCTTCTGTCATTTGGTGGGGGGTTATATATGACTACTATTATAATTTTCTGTCCTCCAGTTGCTATGGTGCCTGAAATGTAGTCACTGAAACCTTCACAGTTCTGAATTACCATCTCTTCGAAACTCCAACCTTCTCTTAGTAGCAGAGCTACACCACCTCCTCCTCTCCCTTCTCTCTCTTTCCTCACTACATAGTAGCCCTGTGGAAACACTGCGTTTGTTATGATTTTCGTTAACTTTGTTTCTGTGAGTGCTATTATGTCTGGGTTTTCTTCTAGTGCCCATTCTCCAAGTTCACTTGTTTTATTTGAAAACCAATCTATGTTAGTGTATATCGCCTTGAAGCTCACTTTATTCTGTTCATTTTCATGTTCCTTTCTTGGCGAGCATTCTGCTGGTGTGGGAAGCTGTTCCATGGGTGAGAGGATCTGAAAGGTGGTTTGCAGGGTCTCAGAGAATTTTGGGGTGGGGGGTGGGGGTTTAAGGGAAGGGGGGACAGGTAGGGTGTGGGTTAAGGAGGTAGGGGGGACATGGAGGATACGCAGTGAGGGGGGAGGAGGGATAGGGAGGGTATGGGATGAAGGGGGAGGGGGGACAGGGGGAATAAGGTGGGAGGGGGGACATGATGGGAATGGGGAAGGGGTGTCAGGGACAGAATGGGGTGTTTTGGGTGGGGGCAGGTAGGGTGAGGGGAAGGGAGGGTTTCTATGCAGAGGGAGGTGGTGGTGTTGCCCCCCCCCCCCCTCTGGTGTTGCTGGGATGCTGGTTTTGGGTTCTCTTGTCTCTGGGACTTTTGTGTTGAGGGCTGTGATTTCCTGGTTTGCTCCTCTCTCCCTGCGCTTCCTCCTTGCCTCTGCTGCCCTGGCTCTCTCCTCCTTCGCCCTCTCCCTCTGCAGGAATACTTTTTTGTATCCCTCCATATGCTGCAGACGACTCTTCCTTTCGAGAATGTCCTCCTTCGTGGTTTGGTTTGTAAACACCACCTTTACAAGTCGGTTTCTGTCCTTGTTGTACCAGCCCAACCTGAAAACCTTCTCTATGTTATGTACAGCCCCTTCCATCTGTAACCCCTTCAGTAACCCATGTACTGCCTCTCTATCTTTGCCATTCCATTCTTGCCTGTTGGATACTGCCTTGCCTGTGTGTGTGTGTTTGTGTGTGTGTGTGTGTGTGTGTGTGTGTTTGTGTATATGTGTGTGTGTGTGTGTGTGTGTGTGTGTGTGTGTGTGTGTGTGTGTGTGTGTGTGTGTGTGTGTGTGTGTGTGTGTGTGTGTGTGTGGAAAAAAATTGGTAACAGTTGATTGATTGAGAGTTTGCAGGCCGAAAGAGCAGAGCTCAACCCCCGCAAGCACAACTAGGTGAATACACACTATATCCTCACTGTAACCATCTTCACTACACACACATTATACTGTAACCATCCTCACTATAAACACACACTATACTGTAACCATCTTCACTACACACACACTATATTGTAACCATCTTCACTATAAACACACACTATACTGTAACAATCTTCACTACACACACTATACTGTAACCATCTTCACTACATACACAATACTGTAACCATCTTCACTACACACACTATACTGTAACCATCTTCACTACATACACAATACTGTAACCATCTTCACTACACACACTATACTGTAACCATTTTCACTACACACACTATACTGTAACCATCTTCACTACACACACTATATTGTAACCATCTTCACTACACACACTACACTGTAACAATCTTCACTACACACACACTATACTGTAACCATCTTCACTACACACACTATACTGTAACCATTTTCACTACACACACTATACTGTAACCATCTTCACTACACACACTACACTGTAACCATCTTCACTACACACACTATACTGTAACCATCTTCACTACATACACAATACTGTAACCATCTTCACACAATAATACTGTAACCATCTTCACTACACACACTATACTGTAACCATCTTCACTACACACTATCTTCACTGTAATCATCTTCACTACACAAAAACTTCACTGTAATCATTTTCACTTCACACAATATCTTCACTGTAATCATCTTCATTATACACTAGTTTCATCACTGTAGATTTACAACACAGTCGTCAACGGTGTCGATCTTCACTACAAATAACTCTCATCACTAACCATATTTACTACGCACTATCTTTACCACTGTAATCATCTTAAATAGTCACAACCATCATCACTGTAACCGTATTTACTTCACACATCCTAAAACACTGTAATCATCTACACTGTAACGACCAGCCTCGTAACTGTAGCCATCTTCCCTAAATACTTAACTTCTCATCACCACCACACAACCCCCACCACCATCACAATACATCACCACCACACAATATCTACCATCACTATACATCACCACCCCACAACACCTACCGTCACTACACATCACCACCACCACACAACACCCACCACCATCACTATACATCACCACCACACAACACCTTCCGTCACTACACATCACCATCACACAACACCAACCATCATTACACATCACCACCACACAACATCTACCGTCACTACACATCACCACAACCACACAACACCCACCACCAACACTATACATCACCACCACACAACTTTTACGGACCCGAGCCCAGCGTCCGAGCACGGAGCAGGGACGACCGCGCCATCTGTGGGTCAGCTCCCGAAACCCCCTCCAAGTGGACGACGCCATCTAGTGAGGACAGGAAATACCGGCCACAAAGGCTGGTTTCCCGTGCTGATCAGCTCATAACACAGCCGCTGCTGACCTCTGGTGAGGTGACGCTTAGACAGCAACGCCATCTATGGAGTGGATAGGTGGGCGTTTGTGTCTAAGCCTGTAAGTGAGGTGCCCTAGAGTGTAACTAGTACTGATGACGTGTCTGATTACAGAGTCGACCTGGGACTGCTGTAATGAACGTTGGATCATTCTACCTAAGGCAGTCGTAGAATCTCCAAGTGTTAGCTGCAGAAGTTGTGAGTCACCCCCCGGATGAACACTGTTGTTTTAGCCTGCCTGTGACGTGGCAGTTGAGGATTTGTCGTACCCGGGGATGACTGGAGGAGAAGACTATCCACTGGGGTGTTGAGGTGAGGAGAGTGATCTGTGAAGTCACAGGAGGCTCCTGCCTAGGGCTCGGAACCCTAGTATCGGTTGTGGAGTGGCCTAACCTGCGAAACTGATTGGAACCTGCCAGCTACAGGCTGGATTTGTGGTTGAAGGCCTCCACGACGATGCCTCCAGTGGAACTGTGATTTGGCTGGCCTGTGGCCAGGGTAGACTCGAGAGAATCGAAGGATTCATCGTGAGGCCACAAGAGAACCAGGACCACTCGTCTTGAGCACCATGAACGTCTTGAGTCTTCGGAGGAAGACAAGCGATTGTAAATAAGTGTAGTAATAATAACAGCGTGTGACTGTTTATATATTTATTGGTGGTGGTGAATATATATTTATTTCTGAGCAGTTTTATCCCTTCCCCTTTAATTTACTTGCGTTACGGAGCACACCCCTTGAAAGCCACTACTAGATTGGGGCCGGATACCCAAGCTCTACTAACATCAGAGAAAGAACCCAGTTGCGACCCTAGGGGGCCGTAACAACAATACCTTCCGTCACTACACATCACCATCACACAACACCTACCATCACTCCACATCACCACCACACAACACCTACCGTCACTACACACCACCACCACACAACACCTACCGTCACTACACACCACCACACAACACCCACCACCATCACTATACATCACCACCACACAACACATTCCGTCACTACACATCACCACACAACACCCATCACCATCACACAACACACGTCACCATCACTACACAACATCACCTGAGAGTAGACATTATCCAAACACTAAACACCACAAGCTCATGTGAACAGGACATCATTAGCACCATATGGGAAGTTACCAAACATAAGAACGTCATTTAAAAAACTAAATTAAGAGGATTCCAAATCCACACATACTACATATGTGAGACCATTTCCTGAGTATGCAGCGACAGCAGGGAACCCACACCTTATGAAGCATAAATAAAAACGAAAAAATGTTCAGAAGTTTGCCACAAGAATTGAGAGACCTCAGCTTCGAGGACAGGTTGAGAGAACAATCTTAGAGGAGAGAAGAGAGAGAGGGGGGATATGTTAACGACGTATAAGCTCCTGAAGAGAATAGATAAAGTTAATAAAGGGATCTTATTTCAATGTAAAAGACGTAAGATGTGAGTACATCACTACAACAAGGCACCGCACTTACTAGACCAGTCGAACTATTAGCATGACTATAATTCTTGCATCTGGTATATTATTACCAGATGTATTCTTCAGGTTCTAGATAGTGTGAAGCGACCTACCATGGAGAAGGAAAAGGTCTCCGGCGAAGATGGCCGCCACCAGAAGAAATCCAAGGGAGTCCGCTTCGCAGAAAACATCGTGAGTCAGGTGCACGTCCTCGAGGACTGGGCCTACGAGAGTTGGGTGTTTAGGAAAGAGGGAAAGAACTGGATTCCCGCAGGCTCATTCCGCCGCCGCTTTGGCAGAAGGTGCCGCGCGACCGAAGACTTGCTGAAGGCTGACAAGGTCTTTGACCTGCACAGGGAGAAAATATTTGCACAGAGATTTAAGGGTTCTTCACTCACACAGTGATTTGTAAAATGATTATCTGAATATAATCTTTTTTGTTTTAATAAACATATTCCTATAATTGTTTTTTATTTCGTTAACAAACGGTGTGTGTGTGTATACTCACCTAGTTGTGCTTGCGGGGGTTGCGCTCTGGCTCTTTGGTGCCGCCTCTCAACCGTCAATCAACAGGTGTACAGGATCCTGAGCCTATTGGGCTCTATGATGTCTACACTTGAAACTGTGTATGGAGTCAGCCTCCACCACATCACTTCCTAATGCATTCCATTTGTCAACCTCTCTGACACTAAAAAAAGTTCTTTCTAATATCTCTGTGGCTCATTTGGGCACTCAGTTTCAACCTGTGTCCCCTAGTGCGTGTGCCCCTTGTGTTAAATAACCTGTCTTTATCCAATCAATTCCCTTGAGAATGTTGAATGTGGTGATCTTGTCCCCCCTAACTCTTCTGTCTTATGTCTTCTGAGGTTTAAATGTGTGTGTGTGTGTGTGTGTGTGTGTGTGTGTGTGTGTGTGTGTGTGTGTGTGTGTGTGTGTGTGTGTATGTGTGTGTGTGTGTGTGTGTGTGTGTGTGTGTGTGTGTGTGTGTGTGTGTGTGTGTGTGTGTGTGTGTGTGTGGAAAAAATTGGTAACAGTTGATTGATTTAGAGTTTGCAGGCCGAAAGAGCAGAGCTCAACCCCCGCAACTACAACAAGGTGAATACACACTATATCCTTACTGTAACCATCTTCACAACACACACACTATACTGTAACCATCTTCACTATAAACACACACTATACTGTAACCATCTTCACTACACACACACTATATTGTAACCATCTTCACTATACACACACTATAATGTAACCTTCTTCACTACACACACTATACTGTAACCATCTTCACTACACACACAATACTGTAACAATCTTCACTACACACACTATAATGTAACCATCTTCACTACATACACAATACTGCAACCATCTTCACTACACACACCATACTGTAACCATTTTCACTACACACACTATACTGTAACCATCTTCACTACACACACTATACTGTAACCATCTTCACTACACACACTATACTGTAACCATCTTCACTACACACACTACACTGTAACCAACTTCACTACACACACACTATTCAGTAAACATCTTCACTACACACACTGTACTGTAACCATCTTCACTACACACACTACACTGTAACCATCTTCACTACACACACTATACTGTAACCATCTTCACTACATACACAATACTGTAACCATCTTCACACAATAATACTGTAACCATCGTCACACAATAATACTGTAACCATCTTCACTACACACACTATACTGTATACTCTGACACTAAAAAAAGTTCTTTCTAATATCTCTGTGGCTCATTTGGGCATTCAGTTTCAACCTGTGTCCCCTAGTGCGTGTGCCCCTTGTGTTAAATAGCCTGTCGTTATGCAATCAATTCCCTTGAGAATGTTGAATGTGGTGATCTTGTCCCCCCTAACTCTTCTGTCTTATGTCTTCTGAGGTTTAAGTTTGTGTGTGTGTGTGTGTGTGTGTGTGTGTGTGTGTGTGTGTGTGTGTGTGTGTGTGTACTCACCTAGTTGTACTCACCTAGTTGTGTTTGCGGGGGTTGAGCTCTGGCTCTTTGGTCCCGCCTCTCAACCGTCAATCAACAGGTGTACAGATTCATGAGCCTATCGGGCTCTGTCATATCTACACTTGAAACTGTGTATGGAGTCAGCCTCCACCACATCACTTCCTAATGCATTCCATTTGTCAACCACTCTGACACTAATAAAGTTCTTTCTAATATCTCTGTGGCTCATTTGGGCACTCAGTTTCCACCTGTGTCCCCTTGTGCGTGTTCCCCTTGTGTTAAATAGACTGACTTTATCTACCCTATCAATCCCCTTCAGAATCTTGAATGTGGTGATCATGTCCCCCCTAACTCTTCTGTCTTCCAGCGAAGTGAGGTTTAATTCCCGTAGTCTCTCCTCGTAGCTCATACCTCTCAGCTCGGGTACTAGTCTGGTGGCAAACCTTTGAACCTTTTCCAGTTTAGTCTTATCCTTGACTAGATATGGACTCCATGCTGGGGCTGCATACTCCAGGATTGGCCTGACATATGTGGTATACAAAGTTCTGAATGATTCTTTACACAAGTTTCTGAATGCCGTTCGTATGTTGGCCAGCCTGGCATATGCCGCTGATGTTATCCGCTTGATATGTGCTGCAGGAGACAGGTCTGGCGTGATATCAACCCCCAAGTCTTTTTCCTTCTCTGACTCCTGAAGAATTTCCTCTCCCAGATGATACCTTGTATCTGGCCTCCTGCTCCCTACACCTATCTTCATTACATTACATTTGGTTGGGTTAAACTCTAACAACCATTTGTTCGACCATTCCTTCAGCTTGTCTAGGTCTTCTTGAAGCCTCAAACAGTCCTCTTCTGTTTTAATCCTTCTCATAATTTTAGCATCGTCCGCAAACATTGAGAGAAATGAATCGATACCCTCCGGGAGATCATTTACATATATCAGAAACAAGATAGGACCGAGTACAGAGCCCTGTGGGACTCCACTGGTGACTTCACGCCAATCGGAGGTCTCACCCCTCACCGTAACTCTCTGCTTCCTATTGCTTAGATACTCCCTTATCCACTGGAGCACCTTACCAGCTACACCTGCCTGTCTCTCCAGCTTATGTACCAGCCTCTTATGCGGTACTGTGTCAAAGGCTTTCCGACAATCCAAGAAAATGCAGTCCGCCCAGCCCTCTCTTTCTTGCTTAATCTGTGTCACCTGATCGTAGAATTCTATCAAGCCTGTAAGGCAAGATTTACCCTCCCTGAATCCATGTTGGCGATTTGTCACGAAGTCCCTTCTCTCCAGATGTGTTACCAGGTTTTTTCTCACGATCTTCTCCATCACCTTGCATGGTATACAAGTCAAGGACACAGGCCTGTAGTTCAGTGCCTCTTGTCTGTCGCCCTTTTTGTATATTGGGATCACATTCGCCGTCTTCCATATTTCTGGTAGGTCTCCCGTCTCTAGTGACTTACTATACTCTATGGAGAGTGGCAGGCAAAGTGCCTCTGCACACTCTTTCAGTACCCATGGTGAGATCCCATCTGGACCAACAGCCTTTCTAACATCCAGATCCAGCAGGTGTCTCTTGACCTCCTCTCTCGTAATTTCGAAATTGTGACCTCCTCTCTCGTAATTGTGTGTGTGTGTGTGTGTGTGTGTGTGTGTGTGTGTGTGTGTGTGTGTGTGTGTGTGTGTGTGTGTGTGTGTGTGTGTGTGTGTGTGTGTGTGGAAAAAATTGGTAACAGTTGATTGATTGAGAGTTTGCAGGCCGAAAGAGCAGAGCTCAACCCCCGCAAGCACAACAAGGAGAATACACACTATATCCTTACTGTAACCATCTTCACTACACACACACTATACTGTAACCATCTTCACTATACACACACTATACTGTAACCTTCTTCACTACACACACTATACTGTAACCATCTTCACTACACACACAATACTGTAACCATCTTCACTACACACACTATAATGTAACCATCTTCACTACATACACAATACTGCAACCATCTTCACTACACACACTATACTGTAACCATTTTCACTACACACACTATACTGTAACCATCTTCACTACACACAGTATACTATAACCATCTTCACTACATACACAATACTGTAACCATCTTCACTACATACACAATAATGTAACCATCTTCACACAATAATACTGTAACCATCTTCACTACACACACTATACTGTATACTCTGACACTAAAAAAAGTTCTTTCTAATATCTCTGTGGCTCATTTGGGCACTCAGTTTCAACCTGTGTCCTCTAGTGCGTGTGCCCCTTGTGTTAAATAGCCTGTCTTTATCCTATCAATTCCCTTGAGAATCTTGAATGTGGTGATCTTGTCCCCCCTAACTCTTCTGTCTTATGTCTTCTGAGGTTTAAGTGTGTGTGTGTGTGTGTGTGTGTGTGTGTGTGTGTGTGTGTGTGTGTGTGTGTGTGTGTGTGTGTGTGTGTGTGTGTGTATCTGTGTGTGTGTTTGTGTATCTGTGTGTGTGTTTGTGTGTGTGTGTGTGTGTGTGTGTGTGTGTGTGTGTGTGTGTGTGTGTGTGTGTGTGTGAGTGTGTGTGTGTGTGTGTGTGTGTGTGTGTGTGTGTGTGTGTGTGTGTGTGTGTGTGTGTGTGTGTGTGTGTGTGTGTTGAAAAAAATTGGTAACAGTTGATTGATTGAGAGTTTGCAGGCCGAAAGAGCAAAGCTCAACCCCCGCAAGCACAACTAGGTGAATACACACTATATCCTCACTGTAACCATCTTCACTACACACACACTATACTGTAACCATCTTCACTATAAACACACACTATACTGTAACCATCTTCACTATACAAACACTATAATGTAACCATCTTCACTATAAACACACACTATACTGTAACCATCTTCACTACACACACTATACTGTAACCATCTTCACTACATACACAATACTTTAACCATCTTCACTACACACACTATACTGTAATTATCTTCACTACATACACAATACTGCAACCATCTTCACTACACACACTATACTGTAACCATTTTCACTACACACACTATACGGTAACCATCTTCACTACACACACTATACTGTAACCATCTTCACTTCACACACTATACTGTAACCATCTTCACTACCCACACTACACTGTAACCATCTTCACTACACACACACTATACTGTAAACATCTTCACTACACACACTATACTGTAACCATTTTTCTACACACACTATACTGTAACCATCTTCACTACACACACTACACTGTAACCATCTTCACTACACACACTATACTGCAACCATCTTCACTACACACTATCTTCACTGTAATCATCTTCACTACACACAAAAACTTCACTGTAATCATTTTCACTTCACACAATATCTTCACTATAATCATCTTCATTATACACTAGTTTCATCACTGTAGCTTTACATCACAGTCGTCAATGGTGTCGATCTTCGCTACAAATAACTATCATCACTAACCATATTTAATACGCACTATCTTTACCACTGTAATCATCTTAACTAGTCACAACCATCATCACTGTAACCGTATTTACTTCACACAACCTAAAACACTGTAATCATCTACAATGTAACGACCAGCCTCGTAACTGTAGCCATCTTCCCTAAATACTTACCTTCTCATCACCACCACACAACACCCACCACCATCACAATACATCACCACCACACATTATCTACCATCACTATACATCACCACCACACAACACCTACCGTCACTACACATCACCACCACCACACAACACCCACCACCAACACTATACATCAACACCACACAACACCTTCCGTCACTACACATCACCATCACACAACACCTACCATCACTACACACCACCACACAACACCCACCACCATCACTATACATCACCACCACACAACACCTTCCGTCACTACACATCACCACACAACACCCATCACCATCACACAACACACGTCACCATCACTACACAACATCACCTGAGAGTAGACATTATCCAAACACTAAACACCACAAGCTGATGTGAACAGGACATCATTAGCACCATATGGGAAGTTACCAAACATAAGAACGTTATTTAAAAATCTAAATTAAGAGGATTCCAAATCTACACATACTACATATGTGAGACCATTACCTGAGTATGCAGCGACAGCAGGGAACCCACACCTTATGAAGCATAAATAAAAACGGAAAAATGTTCAGAAGTTTGCCACAAGTATTGAGATGCCTCAGCTTCGAGGACAGGTTGAGAGAACAATCTTAGAGGAGAGAAGAGAGAGAGGGGGGATATGTTAACTACGTACCAGCTCTTGAAGAGAATAGATAAAGTTAATTAAGGGCTCATATTTCAATGTAAAAGACGTAAGATGTGAGTACATCACTACAACACGGCACCGCACTTACTAGACCAGTCGAACTATTAGCATGACTATAATTCTTGCATCTCGTATATTATTACCAGATGTATTCTTCAGGTTCTAGATAGTGTGAAGCGACCTACCATGGAGAAGGAAAAGGTCTCCGGCGACGATGGCCGCCACCAGAAGATAGCCAAGGGAGTCCGCTTCGTAGAAAACATCGTGAGTCAGGTGCACGTCCTCGAGGACTGGGCCTACGAGAGTTGGGTGTTTAGGAAAGAGGGAAAGAACTGGATTGCCGCAGGCTCATTCCGCCACCGCTTTGGCAGAAGGTGCCGCGCGACCGAAGACTTGCTGAAGGCTGACAAGGTCTTTGACCTCCTGCACAGGGAGAAAATATTTGCACAGAGATTTAAGGATTCTTCACTCACACAGTGATTTGTTAGATGATTATCTGAATATAATCTTTTTTGTTTTAATAAACATATTGCTATAATTGTTTTTTATTTCGTTAACAAACGGTGTGTGTGTGTGTGTGTATACTCACCTAGTTGTGCTTGCGGGGGTTGCGCTCTGGCTCTTTGGTGCCGCCTCTCAACCGTCAATCAACAGGTGTACAGGTTCCTGAGCCTATTGGGATCTATCATGTCTACACTTGAAACTGTGTATGGAGTCAGCCTCCACCACATCACTTCCTAATGCATTCCATTTGTCAACCACTCTGACACTAAAAAAGTTCTTTCTAATATCTCTGTGGCTCATTTGGGCACTCAGTTTCCACCTGTGTCCCCTTGTGCGTGTTCCCCTTGTGTTAAATAGACTGACTTTATCTACCCTATCAATCCCCTTCAGAATCTTGAATGTGGTGATCATGTCCCCCCTAACTCTTCTGTCTTCCAGCGAAGTGAGGTTTAATTCCCGTAGTCTCTCCTCGTAGCTCATACCTCTCAGCTCGGGTACTAGTCTGGTGGCAAACCTTTGAACCTTTTCCAGTTTAGTCTTATCCTTGACTAGATATGGACTCCATGCTGGGGCTGCATACTCCAGGATTGGCCTGACATATGTGGTATACAAAGTTCTGAATGATTCTTTACACAAGTTTCTGAATGCCGTTCGTATGTTGGCCAGCCTGGCATATGCCGCTGATGTTATCCGCTTGATATGTGCTGCAGGAGACAGGTCTGGCGTGATATCAACCCCCAAGTCTTTTTCCTTCTCTGACTCCTGAAGAATTTCCTCTCCCAGATGATACCTTGTATCTGGCCTCCTGCTCCCTACACCTATCTTCATTACATTACATTTGGTTGGGTTAAACTCTAACAACCATTTGTTCGACCATTCCTTCAGCTTGTCTAGGTCTTCTTGAAGCCTCAAACAGTCCTCTTCTGTTTTAATCCTTCTCATAATTTTAGCATCGTCCGCAAACATTGAGAGAAATGAATCGATACCCTCCGGGAGATCATTTACATATATCAGAAACAAGATAGGACCGAGTACAGAGCCCTGTGGGACTCCACTGGTGACTTCACGCCAATCGGAGGTCTCACCCCTCACCGTAACTCTCTGCTTCCTATTGCTTAGATACTCCCTTATCCACTGGAGCACCTTACCAGCTACACCTGCCTGTCTCTCCAGCTTATGTACCAGCCTCTTATGCGGTACTGTGTCAAAGGCTTTCCGACAATCCAAGAAAATGCAGTCCGCCCAGCCCTCTCTTTCTTGCTTAATCTGTGTCACCTGATCGTAGAATTCTATCAAGCCTGTAAGGCAAGATTTACCCTCCCTGAATCCATGTTGGCGATTTGTCACGAAGTCCCTTCTCTCCAGATGTGTTACCAGGTTTTTTCTCACGATCTTCTCCATCACCTTGCATGGTATACAAGTCAAGGACACAGGCCTGTAGTTCAGTGCCTCTTGTCTGTCGCCCTTTTTGTATATTGGGATCACATTCGCCGTCTTCCATATTTCTGGTAGGTCTCCCGTCTCTAGTGACTTACTATACTCTATGGAGAGTGGCAGGCAAAGTGCCTCTGCACACTCTTTCAGTACCCATGGTGAGATCCCATCTGGACCAACAGCCTTTCTAACATCCAGATCCAGCAGGTGTCTCTTGACCTCCTCTCTCGTAATTTCGAAATTGTGACCTCCTCTCTCGTAATTGTGTGTGTGTGTGTGTGTGTGTGTGTGTGTGTGTGTGTGTGTGTGTGTGTGTGTGTGTGTGTGTGTGTGTGTGTGTGTGTGTGGAAAAAATTGGTAACAGTTGATTGATTGAGAGTTTGCAGGCCGAAAGAGCAGAGCTCAACCCCCGCAAGCACAACAAGGAGAATACACACTATATCCTTACTGTAACCATCTTCACAACACACACACTATACTGTAACCATCTTCACTATACACACACTATACTGTAACCTTCTTCACTACACACACTATACTGTAACCATCTTCACTACACACACAATACTGTAACCATCTTCACTACACACACTATAATGTAACCATCTTCACTACATACACAATACTGCAACCATCTTCACTACACACACTATACTGTAACCATTTTCACTACACACACTATACTGTAACCATCTTCACTACACACAGTATACTATAACCATCTTCACTACATACACAATACTGTAACCATCTTCACTACATACACAATAATGTAACCATCTTCACACAATAATACTGTAACCATCTTCACTACACACACTATACTGTATACTCTGACACTAAAAAAAGTTCTTTCTAATATCTCTGTGGCTCATTTGGGCACTCAGTTTCAACCTGTGTCCTCTAGTGCGTGTGCCCCTTGTGTTAAATAGCCTGTCTTTATCCTATCAATTCCCTTGAGAATCTTGAATGTGGTGATCTTGTCCCCCCTAACTCTTCTGTCTTATGTCTTCTGAGGTTTAAGTGTGTGTGTGTGTGTGTGTGTGTGTGTGTGTGTGTGTGTGTGTGTGTGTGTGTGTGTGTGTGTGTGTGTGTGTGTGTGTGTATCTGTGTGTGTGTTTGTGTGTGTGTGTGTGTGTGTGTGTGTGTGTGTGTGTGTGTGTGTGTGTGTGAGTGTGTGTGTGTGTGTGTGTGTGTGTGTGTGTGTGTGTGTGTGTGTGTGTGTGTGTGTGTGTGTGTGTGTGTGTGTGTTGAAAAAAATTGGTAACAGTTGATTGATTGAGAGTTTGCAGGCCGAAAGAGCAAAGCTCAACCCCCGCAAGCACAACTAGGTGAATACACACTATATCCTCACTGTAACCATCTTCACTACACACACACTATACTGTAACCATCTTCACTATAAACACACACTATACTGTAACCATCTTCACTATACAAACACTATAATGTAACCATCTTCACTATAAACACACACTATACTGTAACCATCTTCACTACACACACTATACTGTAACCATCTTCACTACATACACAATACTTTAACCATCTTCACTACACACACTATACTGTAATTATCTTCACTACATACACAATACTGCAACCATCTTCACTACACACACTATACTGTAACCATTTTCACTACACACACTATACGGTAACCATCTTCACTACACACACTATACTGTAACCATCTTCACTTCACACACTATACTGTAACCATCTTCACTACCCACACTACACTGTAACCATCTTCACTACACACACACTATACTGTAAACATCTTCACTACACACACTATACTGTAACCATTTTTCTACACACACTATACTGTAACCATCTTCACTACACACACTACACTGTAACCATCTTCACTACACACACTATACTGCAACCATCTTCACTACACACTATCTTCACTGTAATCATCTTCACTACACACAAAAACTTCACTGTAATCATTTTCACTTCACACAATATCTTCACTATAATCATCTTCATTATACACTAGTTTCATCACTGTAGCTTTACATCACAGTCGTCAATGGTGTCGATCTTCGCTACAAATAACTATCATCACTAACCATATTTAATACGCACTATCTTTACCACTGTAATCATCTTAACTAGTCACAACCATCATCACTGTAACCGTATTTACTTCACACAACCTAAAACACTGTAATCATCTACAATGTAACGACCAGCCTCGTAACTGTAGCCATCTTCCCTAAATACTTACCTTCTCATCACCACCACACAACACCCACCACCATCACAATACATCACCACCACACATTATCTACCATCACTATACATCACCACCACACAACACCTACCGTCACTACACATCACCACCACCACACAACACCCACCACCAACACTATACATCAACACCACACAACACCTTCCGTCACTACACATCACCATCACACAACACCTACCATCACTACACACCACCACACAACACCCACCACCATCACTATACATCACCACCACACAACACCTTCCGTCACTACACATCACCACACAACACCCATCACCATCACACAACACACGTCACCATCACTACACAACATCACCTGAGAGTAGACATTATCCAAACACTAAACACCACAAGCTGATGTGAACAGGACATCATTAGCACCATATGGGAAGTTACCAAACATAAGAACGTTATTTAAAAATCTAAATTAAGAGGATTCCAAATCTACACATACTACATATGTGAGACCATTACCTGAGTATGCAGCGACAGCAGGGAACCCACACCTTATGAAGCATAAATAAAAACGGAAAAATGTTCAGAAGTTTGCCACAAGTATTGAGATGCCTCAGCTTCGAGGACAGGTTGAGAGAACAATCTTAGAGGAGAGAAGAGAGAGAGGGGGGATATGTTAACTACGTACCAGCTCTTGAAGAGAATAGATAAAGTTAATTAAGGGCTCATATTTCAATGTAAAAGACGTAAGATGTGAGTACATCACTACAACACGGCACCGCACTTACTAGACCAGTCGAACTATTAGCATGACTATAATTCTTGCATCTCGTATATTATTACCAGATGTATTCTTCAGGTTCTAGATAGTGTGAAGCGACCTACCATGGAGAAGGAAAAGGTCTCCGGCGACGATGGCCGCCACCAGAAGATAGCCAAGGGAGTCCGCTTCGTAGAAAACATCGTGAGTCAGGTGCACGTCCTCGAGGACTGGGCCTACGAGAGTTGGGTGTTTAGGAAAGAGGGAAAGAACTGGATTGCCGCAGGCTCATTCCGCCACCGCTTTGGCAGAAGGTGCCGCGCGACCGAAGACTTGCTGAAGGCTGACAAGGTCTTTGACCTCCTGCACAGGGAGAAAATATTTGCACAGAGATTTAAGGATTCTTCACTCACACAGTGATTTGTTAGATGATTATCTGAATATAATCTTTTTTGTTTTAATAAACATATTGCTATAATTGTTTTTTATTTCGTTAACAAACGGTGTGTGTGTGTGTGTATACTCACCTAGTTGTGCTTGCGGGGGTTGCGCTCTGGCTCTTTGGTGCCGCCTCTCAACCGTCAATCAAGAGGTGTACAGGTTCCTGAGCCTATTGGGATCTATCATGTCTACACTTGAAACTGTGTATGGAGTCAGCCTCCACCACATCACTTCCTAATGCATTCCATTTGTCAACCACTCTGACACTAAAAAAGTTCTTTCTAATATCTCTGTGGCTCATTTGGGCACTCAGTTTCCACCTGTGTCCCCTTGTGCGTGTTCACCTTGTGTTAAATAGACTGTCTTTATCCTATCAATTCCCATGAGAATCTTGAATGTGGTGATCTTGTCCCCCCTAACTCTTTTGTCTTATGTCATCTGAGGTTTAAGTGTGTGTACTCACCTAGTTGTACTCACCTAGTTGTACTCACCTAGTTGTGTTTGCGGGGTTTGAGCTCTGGCTCTTTGGTCCCGCCTCTCAACCGTCAGTCAACAGGTGTACAGATTCCTGAGCCTATCGGGCTCTGTCATATCTACATTTGAAACTGTATGGAGTCAGCCTCCACCACATCACTTCCTAATGCATTCCATTTGTCAACCACTCTGACACTAAAAAAGTTCTTTCTAATATCTCTGTGGCTCATTTGGGCACTCAGTTTCCACCTGTGTCCCCTTGTGCATGTTCCCCTTGTGTTAAATAGACTGTCTTTATCTACCCTATCAATTCCCTTCAGAATCTTCAATGTGGTGATCATGTCCCCCCTAACTCTCCTGTCTTTCAGCGAAGTGAGGTTTAATTCCCGTAGTCTCTCCTCGTAGCTCATACCTCTCAGCTCGGGTACTAGTCTGGTGGCAAACCTTTGAACCTGTTCCAGTTTAGTCTTATCCTTGACTAGATATGGACTCCATGCTGGGGCTGCATACTCCAGGATTGACCTGACAAATGTGGTATACAAAGTTCTGAATGATTCTTTACCCAAGTTTCTGAATGCCGTTCGTATGTTGGCCAACCTGGCATATGCCGCTGATGTTATCCGCTTGATATGTGCTGCAGGAGACAGGTCTGGCGTGATATCAACCCCCAAGTATTTTTCCTTCTCTGACTCCTGAAGAATTTCCTCTCCCAGATGATACCTTGTATCTGGCCTCCTGCTCCCTACACCTAACTTCATTACATTACATTTGGTTGGGTTAAACTCTAACTACCATTTGTTCGACCATTCCTTCAGCTTGTCTAGGTCTTCTTGAAGTCTCAAACAGTCCTCTTCTGTTTTAATCCTTCTCATAATTTTAGCATCGTCCGCAAACATTGAGAGAAATGAATCGATACCCTCCGGGAGATCATTTACATATATCAGAAACAAGATAGGACCGAGTACAGAGCCCTGTGTGTCTCCACTGGTGACTTCACGCCAATCGGAGGTCTCACCCCTCACCGTAACTCTCTGCTTCCTATTGCTTAGATACTCCCTTATCCACTGGAGCATTTTACCAGCTACACCTGCCTGTCTCTCCAGCTTATGTACCAGCCTCTTATGCGGTACTGTGTCAAAGGCTTTCCGACAATCCAAGAAAATGCAGTCCGCCCAGCCCTCTCTTTCTTGCTTAATCTTTGTCACCTGATCGTAGAATTTTATCAAGCCTGTAAGGAAAGATTTACCCTCCCTGAACCCATGTTGGCGATTTGTCACGAAGTCCCTTCTCTCCAGATGTGTTACCAGGTTTTTTCTCACGATCTTCTCCATCACCTTGCATGGTATACAAGTCAAGGACACTGGCCTGTAGTTCAGTGCCTCTTGTCTGTCGCCCTTTTTGTTTATTGGGACCACATTCGCCGTCTTCCATATTTCTGGTAGGTCTCCCGTCTCCAGTGACTTACTATACACTATGGAGAGTGGCAAGCAAAGTGCCTCTGCACACTCTTTCAGTACCCATGGTAAGATCCTATCTGAACCAACAGCCTTTCTAACATCCAGATCCAGCAGGTGTCTCTTGACCTCCTCTGTCGTAATTTCGAACTCTTCCAAGGCTGCCTGGTTTACCTCCCTTTCTCCTAGCACAGTGACCTCACCTTGTTCTATTGTGAAGACCTCCTGGAACCTCTTGTTGAGTTCCTCACACACCTCTCTGTCATTCTCTGTATACCTGTCCTCGCCTGTTCGAATTTTCAATACCTGTTCTTTCACTGTTGTTTTCCTTCTGATGTGACTGTGGAGTAGCTTTGGTTCGGTCTTGGCTTTGTTTGCTATATCATTTTCAAAATTTTTCTCTGCTTCTCTTCTCACCCTGACGTACTCATTCCTGGTTCTCTGGTATCTCTCTCTGCTTTCTGGTGTTCTGTTATTCCGGAAGTTCCTCCACGCCTTTTTGTTCAGTTTTTTCGCTTCCCTACATGCCCTATTATACCATGGATTCTTCTGTTGCTTCTCGGACTTTTCCCGTTGGGCCGGGATGAACCTGTTTACTGCCTCCTGACACTTTTGGGTAACATAGTCCATCATACCCTGTACAGACTTCTCTCTGAGGTCTGTGTCCCAAGGTATTTCACTTAGGAAACTTCTCATCTGTTCATAATTCCCCTTTCGGTATGCCAGCCTTTTGATTCCTAGTTCTTTTTTGGGGGAGATAAGTCCTAGCTCTACCAGGTACTCAAAGCTCAATACACTGTGGTCACTCATTCCCAAGGGCGCTTCCATCTTAACTTCCCTTATATCCCACTCATTTAGGGTAAATATCAAATCAAGCATTGCTGGTTCATCTTCTCGTCTCATTCTTGTTGGTTCTTTGATGTGCTGGCTTAGAAAGTTTCTTGTTGCCACGTCCAGCAGCTTAGCTCTCCATGTTTCTGGTCCTCCATGCGGGTCTCTGTTCTTCCAATCTATCTTCCCATGGTTGAAGTCTCCCATAATTAGTAGTCCAGCTCCATTCCTGCTAGCAACAGAAGCTGCTCTTTCTATAATGTTAATGGTGGCCATGTTGTTTCTATCATATTCCTGTCTAGCTCTTCCATCATTTGGAGGTGGATTATACATGACTACGACTATAATTTTTTTCCCTCCATTTGTTACAGTACCTGCTATGTAGTCACTGAAACCTTCACAGCCCTGAATATCCATCTCCTCAAAATCCCAGCCTTTTCTTACCAGCAGAGCTACACCACCCCCACCTCTTCCTTCCCTCTCTTTCCTCATAACATAATAGTCCTGTGGGAACACTGCATTTGTTATCGTTTTCGTGATCTTTGTTTCCGTGAGGGCTATTATGTCTGGGTTTTCCTCTAGTACCCGTTCTCCAAGCTTATTTGCTTTATTTGTAATTCCATCTATGTTAGTGTACATCGCTTTGAGGCTCACTTTCTTCTGTCCCTTCTCAAATCGCCTCCTTGGTGAGTGTTCTGCTGGTGGGGGAGGCTGTTCCATGGGTGTGAGGACCTGTGAGGTGGATAACAGGGTCTCAGAGGATACTGGGATTAGGGGCGGGGGATCCAGTGAAGGGACAGGGAGGGTATGGAGTGAAAGGGGAGGGAGGACGGGTAGGAAAGGGGGGGAGGGAGGACTCGGGAGGAGGGGAGGGGTAGAAGGGTGGGGATTGGGTGTGGGGGGAGGGAGATATGGCTGAACATTTGAGTGGGGGCAGGGAGGGTTTGGGGTAGGGGGGTTTTCTATGCAGAGGAGGGAGGCGGGGTTGTCCTCCTTTCTGGTGTTACTGGGTAGCTGGTTGTGGGTTCCCCCCTCGCCTCTGGGGGTATTGTGTTGGGAGCTGTGACTTCCTGGTTTTCCCCTCTCTCCCTGCGCCTCTTCCTTGCTTCTGCCGCCACGGCTCTCTCCCCCCTTGTTATGTCTCTCTGGAGGAATACATTTTTTAATTTTCCCACGTTTTTCAGGGAGCTCTTCCTTGATAGGATCTTCTCCTTTGTGTTCTCGTTTGCAAACACTATCTTTATCATTCGGTCTCAGTCTTTGTTGTACCAGCCTAGCCTGAAAACCTTCTCAATGCTATGCTCAGCCCCTTCCATGTCTAGTGCCTTTAGTACTTCATTCACTGCTGCTTTGCCCTTGTCTTTCCACTCTGTCCTATTAGATCCTTCCTGCTTTTTAATTCCCACAGCAACTTCTGATCTGTTCCTTTCCAGCAGTTGGCTAGTGGAGCATGCCGCCTCCTGTGAGGTGGCTGCTTTCATGGCCACCTCCATCACTACAGTCATTACTTCAGAGTTTTTTTTTTTTTTAGTATTTCCGCAAATGTTGATTTTATTGTGGCATTCTCATCCAAAAAACTATTACCACTTTCTCCCTGGATGGTTTTCTGAATCTCAGCCTCGATACCATTCTCTTTGAGGGCTCTAATCTCCTCCTTTGCTGCTGTCAGCTCTCTTTTCAGGTTGTTTATTTCGTTCTTCATTTCCTGCATCATTTCTTGCATCTCACTATTGATGTCCTCCAGAAACTGGGCGAACATTTCCTTCATCTCGTCACCTTGGCTCTTTCCTGTTCCCCTGGTTCCTCTGGCTGCCATGCTTGACCCTGTTGGGATAGTGGAGGGAGAGAGAGAGAGAGAGGAAGAGAGAGAAAAAGAGAAAGAGAAAGGAAGTGATAAAGGGAGAGATAAATGGGTGGGTGGGGGGGATCCCACCCTTCCACTGAAGTGAGAAGAAAGTAGAAGGGGAGGGGGGGGAGGAGATGGAGAGAGAGGCGGGAGGAAGAAAGGGAGAAAGAGAGGAGAGGGAGAGAGAGGAGAGGGAGAGAGATGGAGAGGGAGAGAGTGGGTGAGGGAGAGAGAGGGTGAGGGAGAGAGGGGGGGAGGTGTGTGTGTGTGTGTGTGTGTGTGTGTGTGTGTGTGTGTGTGTGGGCAGAGAGGGAGGGGGAAGGAAAGAGAGGGAGGGAGAGGGGGAGAGAGAGATAGAGAGAGAGAGAGAGAGAGAGAGAGAGAGAGAGAGAGAGAGAGAGAGAGAGAGAGAGAGAGAGAGAGAGAGAGAGAGAGAGAGAGAGAGACAGAGAGAGAGAGAGACAGAGAGAGAGAGAGACAGAGAGAGAGAGAGAGAGAGAGAGAGAGAGAGAGAGAGCAGGAGAGAGATAGTGGGAGTGGGAGAGAGGGAGTGGGAGAGAGGGAGAGTGGGGAGGGGAAGTGTGTGTGTATGGGCGATGCGGGGGACAGGGGGTGGGGGGGGCGGAGATGGCGACTAGGTCAGGTCAGGTCAGATGGTGGGGTCAAGAGGGGGGGATAGTAAGGTCCTGATCCCAGGTGTTAATGCCTTTTCCCCTGACTGAACAATTGTGTGTGTGTGTTTACTAGTTGTGTTTACTAGTTGTGTTTTTGCGGGGGTTGAGCTTTGCTCTTTCGGCCCGCCTCTCAACTGTCAATCAACTGTTTACTAACTACTTTTTTTTTTTTTTTTTTTCCACACCCCACACACACACCCCAGGAAGCAGCCCGTGACAGCTGATTAACTCCCAGGTACCTATTTACTGCTAGGTAACAGGGGCACTTAGGGTGAAAGGAACTTTGCCCATTTGTTTCTGCCTCGTGCGGGAATCGAACCCGCGCCACAGAATTACGAGTCCTGCGCGCTATCCACCAGGCTACGAGGCCCCCCATGTGTGTGTGTGTGTGTGTGTGTGTGTGTGCACGTGTGTGTGTGTGTGTGTGTGTGCACGTGTGTGTGTGTGTGTGTGTCTGTTTTGGCGTGTGCACACTTGTGTGCGTGTATACGTACGTGGGCGGGCGTGCTTGTATGTGTCAAGATATCCCTTATGCGTTACCTCTGCCTAAATGAGCCACCCTGAGATTTTTACATATATATGATATCCTGAACAAGAATTTGATAATATTTTACCTCAATCTGTACACCTGATTAATTGACCAGAGAGGGGGTACATACCAGTCTCCTCCCGCTCACACAACCAGATGAATAGGGACGATGTATGATGAAGATGGTTATCCATCGTTGTCTCCCACTAGGTGATTCACTAAGTGCTGGTAGATTGATGAGGTCGGTTCTTCTCTGTCTACACAAAGCTCTGGAGTCAGTCACTGTATCGTTATGTGACAGTTCACTAATTCACTGTACCACTGATCACAGTCACCACTCAACAGCACAATCAGGTAGTTCCACGGCGAGGCGTCCCACCCGGTCAGGTCGCACACTTACATGCACCGGTGATGCCCTAGCTCCACTTTGGTTTCTTCGCCAAATCTTCGCACTATCGCTAGCGATATGACTATGCTATGCTGCACCCTGCTAGCTACACACATCGAGAGGCCAAATACTATGATCTAGCCTCTATACTCCTTCAATGTCCCGAGAAATTGACGAATTTCCGCGGACCTCACTAATCGTGTGTCTCTCCTACCGTCTCCCCATCACGAGTGTGTGTGTGTGTGTACTCACCTAGTTGTACTCACCTAGTTGTGCATGCGGGGGTTGAGCTCTGGCTGTTTGGTCCCACCTCTCAACTGTCAATCAACAGGTGTACAGGTTCCTGAGCCTATTGGGCTCTATCATATCTACACTTGAAACTGTGTATGGAGTCAGCCTCCACCACATCACTTCCTAATGCATTCCATTTGTCAACCACTTTGACACTAAAAAAGATCTTTCTAATATCTCTGTGGCTCATTTGGGCACTCAGTTTCCACCTGTGTCCCCTAGTGCGTGTGCCCCTTGTGTTAAACAGCCTGTCTTTATCAACCCTGTCAATTCCCTTGAGGATCTTGAATGTGGTGATCATGTCCCCCCTAACTCTTCTGTCGTCAAACGAAGTGAGGTTTAATTCCCGTAGTCTCTCCTCGTAGCTCATACCTCTCAGCTCGGGTACTAGCCTGGTGGCAAACCTTTGAACCTTTTCCATTTTAGTTTTATGCTTGACTAGATATGGACTCCATGCTGGTGCCGCATATTTCAGGATTGGTCTGACATATGTGGTATATAATGTTCTGAAAGATTCCTTACACAAGTTTCTAAAGGCCGTTCTTATGTTAGCCAACCTGGCATATGCTGCTGCTGTTATCCTCTTGATATGAGCATCAGGGGACAGGTCTGGCGTGATATCAACCCCCAGGTCTTTCTCTCTCTCGGACTCTTGAAGTATTTCATCTCCCAAGTGATACCTTGTATCTGGTCTCCTGCATCCTACCCCTATCTTCATTACATTACATTTGCTTGGAATTAAACTCTAACAGCCATTTGTTCGACCATTCCTGCAGCTTGTCCAGGTCTTCTTGAAGCCTCAAACTGTCCTCCTCTGTCTTAATCCTTCTCATAATTTTGGCGTCGTCAGCAAACATTGAGAGGAATGAGTCTATACCCTCTGGGAGATCATTTACGTATATCAGAAACAGGATAGGTCCAAGTACAGAGCCCTGTGGGACTCCACTGGTGACTTCACGCCAGTCTGAGGTCTCACCCCTCACTGTAACTCTCTGCTTCCTATTGTTTAGGTACTCCCTTATCCACTGGAGCGCCCTACCAGTTACTCCTGCCTGTTTCCTTAGCTTATGCATCAACCTTTTATGGGGTACTGTGTCAAAGGCTTTCCTTTGTGTGTGTGTGTGTGTGTGTGTGTGTGTGTACTCACCTAATTGTGCTTGCGGGGGTTGAGCTTTGACTCTTTGGTCCCACCTCTCAACTGTCAATCAACTGGTGTACAGATTCCTGAGCCTACTGGGCTCTATCATATCTACATTTGAATCTGTGTATGGAGTCAGCCTCCACCACATCACTTCCTAGTGCATTCCATTTATTAACTACTCTGACACTGAAAAAATTCTTTCTAACGTCTCTGTGGCTCATCTGGGTACTAAGTTTCCACCTGTGTCCCCTTGTTCGTGTCCCACCCGTGCTGAAGAGTTTGTCTTTGTCCACCCTGTCAATTCCCCTGAGAATTTTGTAGGTGGTTATCATGTCTCCCCTTACTCTTCTGTTTTCCAGGGATGTGAGGTTCAGCTCCTTTAGCCTTTCCTCGTAGCTCAATCCTCTCAGTTCCGGGACGAGCCTGGTGGCATTCCGCTGAATCTTCTCTAACTTTGTCTTGTGTTTAACTAGGTATGGACTCCAGGCTGGGGCTACATACTCCAGGATTGGTCTTACATAAGTGGTATACAGGGTTCTGAAAGATTCCTTACACAAGTTTCTGAAGGCAGTTCTTATGTTGGCCAGTCTAGCATATGCCACTGATGATATTCTTTTGATGTGGGCCTCTGGGGTCAGGTTCGGTGTGATATCAACCCCCAGATCCTTCTCTCTATTTGATTCTTGCAGGATTTCCCCTCCCAGATGATACCTTGTGTTCAGCCTCCTGCTCCCTTCGCCTAATTTCATCACCTTACACTTTCCCGAGTTTAACATCAGCAGCCATTTTCTAGACCATTCTTCAAGTTTATCCAGGTCATCCTGTAGTCTCTGTCTATCTTCATCCGTCTTGATTCTTCTCATAATTTTTGCTTCATCAGCAAACATCGAGAGGAATGAGTCTATACCCTCTGGAAGATCGTTCACATATATTAGAAACAGGATGGGTCCAAGTACTGAGCCCTGTGGCACTCCGCTGGTGACATCTCGCCACTCTGATGTCTCCCCCCTCACCGTTACTAGCTGTTTCCTGTTGCTTAAGTACTCCCTTATCCACTGAAGCAGCTTCCCTTTTACTCCTGCCTGTTGCTCCAACTTTTTTAACAGCCTTTTATGGGGTACTGTGTCAAAGGCTTTTTGGCAATCCAGGAAAATGCAGTCGGCCCACCCTTCTCTTTCCTGCCTAATTTTCGTTGCCTGGTCATAAAATTCTATTAAACCTGTGAGGCACGATTTACCATCTCTGAACCCATGTTGGTGGTGCGTTACAAAGTTATTTCTCTCCTGATGCTCTACGAGCCTTTTCCTCACGATCTTCTCCAGCACCTTGCATGGTATACAAGTTAAGGAAACTGGCCTGTAATTCAGTGCCTCTTGCCTGTCACCCTTTTTGTATATTGGGACCACGTTAGCTGTCTTCCAACTTTCTGGTAAGTCTCCTGTTTCCAGTGACCTGTTATACACCATAGAGAGTGGCACACTTAGTGCTTCTGCACCTTCCTTTAGTATCCATGGTGAGATTCTATCAGGCCCAACAGCCTTTGTCACATCCAGCTCCAGCAGACACCTTTTGACCTCATCACTGGTGAGGTCAAATTCCTCCAAGGTTGCTTGGTTTGCCGCCTCCTCATTTAGTGCAGGGGCTTCTCCTTGTTCTATTGTGATGACCTCCTGGAATCTCTTGTTGAGTTCTTCACACACCTCCTTGTCATTCTCTGTGTATCTGTTCTCCCCTTTCCGCAGCTTCATCACTTGTTCCTTCACTGCTGTTTTCCTCCTGATATGGCTGTGGAGCAGCTTTGGTTGGGTCTTGGCTTTACTCGCGATATCATTTTCAAACTGTCTCTCTGCTTCCCTCCTCACTCTGATGTACTCATTTCTGGCCCTCTGGTATCTCTCCCTGCTCTCTGGTGTTCTGTTATTTCTGTAGTTTCTCCATGTTCTTTTACTCAGTTGTTTCGCTACTTTACATTCCTGGTTGAACCATGGGTTTTTCTGTTGTTTTTCATTTTTCTCCTTTTGGACGGGGATAAACCTGTCTGCAGCTTCCTGGCACTTTTGGGTGACAAAATCCATCATGACCTGCACATTCTTGTCTATAAGTTCTGTTTCCCATGGTATTCCCCTGAGGAAGTTCCTCATCTCGTCATATTTTCCTCTTCGATAATTCTGTCTTCACAGATAATTCAGTGTGTGTGTGTGTGTGTGTGTGTGTGTGTGTTTACTAGTTGTGTTTTTGCGGGGGTTGAGATTTGCTCTTTCGGCCCGCCCCTCAACTGTCAATCAACGGTTTACTATCTACTATTTTATTTTTCCCCACACCGCACACACACACCCCAGGAAGCAGCCCGTGACAGCTGACTAACTCCCAGGTACCTATTTACTGCTAGGTAACAGGGGCACTTAGGGTGAAAGAAACTTTGCCCATTTGTTTCTGCCTCGTGCGGGAATCGAACCCGCGCCACAGAATTACGAGTCCTGCGCGCAATCCACCAGGCTACGAGGCCCCTTGAGGCCCTTAGAGGCCCCAAGAGGCCCCTAGGCCCCTGTGTGTGTGTGTGTGTGTGTGTGTGTGTGTGTGTGTGTGTGTGTGTGTGTGTGTGTGTGTGTGTGTGTGTGTGTGTGTGTGTGTGAGTGTGTGTGTGTGTGGAAAAAAATTGGTAACAGTTGATTGATTGAGAGTTTGCAGGCCGAAAGAGCAGAGCTCAACCCCCGCAAGCACAATTAGGTGAATACACACTATATCCTTACTGTAACCATCTTCACTACACACACACTATACTGTAAACATCTTCACTACACACACTTTACTGTAACCATTTTCACTACACACACTATACTGTAACCATCTTCACTACATACACAATACTGTAACCATCTTCCCTACACACAGTACACTGTAACCATCTTCACTACATACACAATACTGCAACCATCTTCACTACATACACAATACTGCAACCATCTTCAGTACACAATACTGTAACCATTTTCACTACACACACTATACTATAACTATCTTCACTACACACACTACACTGTAACCATCTTCACTACACACACACTATACTGTAACCATCTTCATTACACACACTATACTGTAACCATTTTCACCACACACACTATACTGTAACCATCTTCACTACACACACGACACTGTAACCATCTTCACTACACACACTATACTGTAACCATCTTCACTACACACAGTACACTGTAACCATCTTCACTACATACACAATACTGCAACCATCTTCACTACATACACAATACTGCAACCATCTTCACTACACAATACTGTAACCATTTTCACTACACACACTATACTGTAACCATCTTCACTACACACACTATACTGTAACCATTTTCACTACACACACTATACTGTAACCATCTTCACTACACACACGACACTGTAACCATCTTCACTACACACACTATACTGTAAACATCTTCACTACATACACAATACTGTAACCATCTTCACACAATAATACTGTAACCATCTTCACTACACACACTATACTGTAACCATCTTCACTACACACTATCTTCACTGTAATCATCTTCACTATACACAAAAACTTCACTGTAATCATTTTCACTTCACACAATATCTTCACTGTAATCATCTTCATTATACACTAGTTTCATCACTGTAGCTTTACAACACAGTCGTCAACGGTGTCGATCTTCACTACAAATAACTATCATTACTAACCATATTTACTATGCACTATCTTTACCACTGTAATCATCTTAACTAGTCACAACCATCATCACTGTAACCGTATTTACTTCACACAACCTAAAACACTGTAATCATCTACACTGTAACGACCAGACTCGTAACTGTAGCCATCTTCCCTAAATACATAACTTCTCATCACCACCACACAACACCCACCACCATCACAATACATCACCACCACACACTATCTACCATCACTATACATCACCACCACACAACACCTACCGTCACTACACATCACCACCACCACACAACACCCACCACCATCACTATACATCACCACCACACAACACCTTCCGTCACTACACATCACCATCACACAACACCAACCATCACTACACATCACCACCACACAACACCTACCGTCACTACACATCACCACCACCACACAACACCCACCACCAACACTATACATCACCACCACACAACACCTTCCGTCACTACACATCACCATCACACAACACCTACCATCACTACACATCACCACCACACAACACCTACCGTCACTACACACCACCACCACACAACACCTACCTTCACTACACACCACCACACAACACCCACCACCATCACTATACATCAACACCACACAACACCTTCCGTCACTACACATCACCACACAACACCCATCACCATCACACAACACACGTCACCATCACTACACAACATTTCCTGAGAGTAGACATTATCCAAACACTAAACACCACAAGCTCATGTGAACAGGACATCATTAGCACCATATGGAAAGTTACCAAACATAAGAACGTTATTTAAAAATCTAAATTAAGAGGATTCCAAATCCACACATACTACATATGTGAGACAATTACCTGAGTATGCAGCGACAGCAGGGAACCCACACCTTATGAAGCATAAATAAAAACGAAAAAATGTTCAGAAGTTTGCCACAAGAATTGAGAGGCCTCAGCTTCGAGGACAGGTTGAGAGAACAATCTTAGAGGAGAGAAGAGAGAGAGGGGGGATATGTTAACTACGTACAAGCTCTTGAAGAGAATAGATAAAGTTAATAAAGGGATCTTATTTCAATGTAAAAGACGTAAGATGTGAGTACATCACTACAACAAGGCACCGCACTTACTAGACCAGTCGAACTATTAGCATGACTATAATTCTTGCATCTGGTATATTATTACCAGATGTATTCTTCAGGTTCTAGATAGAGTGAAGCGACCTACCATGGAGAAGGAAAAGGTCTCCGGCGACGATGGCTGCCACCAGAAGAAAACCAAGGGAGTCCGCTTCGCAGAATACATTGTGAGTCAGGTGGACGTCTTCGAGGACTGGGCCCTGCGAGAGTTGGATGTTTAGGAAAGAGGGAAAGAACTGGATTGCCGCAGGCTCATTCCGCCGCCGCTTTGGCAGAAGGTGCCGCGCGACCGAAGACTTGCTGAAGGCTGACAAGGTCTTTGACCTCCTGCACAGGGAGAAAATATTTGCACAGAGATTTTAGGATTCTTCACTCACACAGTGATTTGTTAAATGATTATCTGAATATAATCTTTTTTGTTTTAATAAACATTTTCCTATAATTGTTTTTTATTTCGTTAACAAACGGTGTGTGTGTGTGTGTATACTCACCTAGTTGTGCTTGCGGGGGTTGCGCTCTGGCTCTTTGGTGCCGCCTCTCAACCGTCAATCAACAGGTGTACAGGTTTCTGAGCCTATTGGGATCTATCATGTCTACACTTGAAACTGTGTATGGGGTCAGCCTCCACCACATCACTTCCTAATGCATTCCATTTGTCAACCTCTCTGACACTAAAAAAAGTTCTTTCGAATATCTCTGTGGCTCATTTGGGCACTCAGTTTCAACCTGTGTCCCCTAGTGCGTGTGCCCCTTGTGTTAAATAGCCTGTCTTTATTCTATCAATTCCCTTGAGAATCTTGAATGTGGTGATCTTGTCCACCCTAACTCTTCTGTCTTATGTCTTCTGAGGTTTAAGTGTGTGTACTCACCTAGTTGTACTCACCTAGTTGTGTTTGCAGGGGTTGAGCTCTGGCTCTTTGGTCCCGCCTCTCAACCGTCAATCAACAGGTGTACAGATTCCTGAGCCTATCGGGCTCTGTCATATCTACATTTGAAACTGTGAATGGAGTCAGCCTCCACCACATCACTTCCTAATTCATTCCATTTGTCAAACACTCTGACACTAAAAAAGTTCTTTCTAATATCTCTGTGGCTCATTTGGGCACTCAGTTTCCACCTGTGTCCCCTTGTGCGTGTTCCCCTTGTGTTAAATAGACTGTCTTTTTCTACCCTATCAATTCCTTTCAGAATCTTGAATGTGGTGATCATGTCCTCCCTAACTCTCCTGTCTTCCAGCGAAGTGAGGTTTAATTCCCGTAGTCTCTCCTCGTAGCTCATACCTCTCAGCTCGGGTACTAGTCTGGTGGCAAACCTTTGAACCTTTTCCAGTTTAGTCTTATCCTTGACTAGATATGGACTCCATGCTGGGGCTGCATACTCCAGGATTGGCCTGACATATGTGGTATACAAAGTTCTGAATGATTCTTTACACAAGTTTCTGAATGCCGTTCGTATGTTGGCCAGCCTGGCATATGCCGCTGATGTTATCCACTTGATATGTGCTGCAGGAGACAGGTCTGGCGTGATATCAACCCCCAAGTTTTTTTCCTTCTCTGACTCCTGAAGAATTTCCTCTCCCAGATGATACCTTGTATCTGGCCTCCTGCTCCCTACACCTAACTTCATTACATTACATTTGGTTGGGTTAAACTCAAACAACCATTTGTTCAACCATTCCTTCAGCTTGTCTAGGTCTTCTTGAAGCCTCAAACAGTCCTCTTCTGTTTTAATCCTTCTCATAATTTTAGCATCGTACGCAAACATTGAGAGAAATGAATCGATACCCTCCGGGAGATCATTTACATATATCAGAAACAAGATAGGACCGAGTACAGAGCCCTGTGGGACTCCACTGGTGACTTCACGCCAATCGGAGGTCTCACCCCTCACCGTAACTCTCTGCTTCCTATTGCTTAGATACTCCCTTATCCACTGGAGCATTTTACCAGCTACACCTGCCTGTCTCTCCAGCTTATGTACCAGCCTCTTATGCGGTACTGTGTCAAAGGCTTTCCGACAATCCAAGAAAATCCAGTCCGCCCAGCCCTCTCTTCCTTGCTTAATCTTTGTCACCTGATCGTAGAATTTTATCAAGCCTGTAAGGCAAGATTTACCCTCCCTGAACCCATGTTGGCGATTTGTCACGAAGTCCCTTCTCTCCAGATGTGTTACCAGGTTTTTTTCTCACGATCTTCTCCATCACCTTGCATGGTATACAAGTCAAGGACACTGGCCTGTAGTTCAGTTCCTTTTGTCTGTCGCCCTTTTTGTATATTGGGACCACATTCACCGTCTTCCATATTTCTGGTAGGTCTCCCGTCTCCAGTGACTTACTATACACTATGGAGAGTGGCAAGCAAAGTGCCTCTGCACACTCTTTCAGTACCCATGGTGAGATTCCATCTGGACCAACAGCCTTTCTAACATCCAGATCCAGCAGGTGTCTCTTTACCTCTCTCATAATTTCGAACTCTTCCAAGGCCGCCTGGTTTACCTCCCTTTCTCCTAGCACAGTGACCTCACCTTGTTCTATTGTGAAGACCTCCTGGAACCTCTTGTTGAGTTCCTCACACACCTCTCTGTCATTCTCTGTATACCTGTCCTCGCCTGTTCGAAGTTTCAATACCTGTTCTTTCACTGTTGTTTTCCTTCTGATGTGACTGTGGAGTAGCTTTGGTTCGGATTTGGCTTTGTTTGCTATATCATTTTCAAAATTTTTCTCTGCTTCTCTTCTCACCCTGACGTACTCATTCCTGGTTCTCTGGTATCTCTCTCAGCTTTCTGGTGTTCTGTTATTCCGGAAGTTCCTCCACGCCTTTTTGTTCAGTTTCTTCGCTTCCATACATGCCCTATTATACCATGGATTCTTCTGTTGCTTCTCGGACTTTTCCCTTTGGGCCGGGATGAACCTGTTTACTGCCTCCTGACACTTTTGGGTAACATAGTCCATCATACCCTGTACAGACTTGTCTCTGAGGTCTGTGTCCCAAGGTATTTCACTTAGGAAACTTCTCATCTGTTCATAATTCCCCTTTCGGTATGCCAGCCTTTTGATTCCTAGTTCTTTTTTGGGGGAGATAAGTCCTAGCTCTACCAGGTACTCAAAGTTCAATACACTGTGGTCTCTCATTCCCAAGGGCGCTTCCATCTTAACTTCCTTTATATTCCACTCATTTAGGGTAAATATCAAATCAAGCATTGCTGGTTCATCTTCTCCTCTCATTCTTGTTAGTTCTTTGATGTGCTGGCTTAGAAAGTTTCTTGTTGCCACGTCACGCAGCTTAGCTCTCCATGTTTCTGGTCCTCCATGCGGGTCTCTGTTCTTCGAATCTATCTTCCCATGGTTGAAGTCTCCCATAATTAGTAGTCCAGCTCCATTCCTGCTAGCAACAGAAGCTGCTCTTTCTATTATGTTAATGGTGGCCATGTTGTTTCTATCATATTCCTGTCTAGGTCTTCTGTCATTTGGTGGTGGATTATATATGACTACGACTATAATTTTTTCCCCTCCATTTGTTACAGTACCTGCTATGATGTCACTGAAACCTTCACAGCCCTGAATATCCATCTCCTCAAAATCCCAGCCTTTTCTTACCAGCAGAGCTACACCACCCCCACCTCTTCCTTCCCTCTCTTTCCTCATAACATAATAGTCCTGTGGGAACACTGCATTTGTTATCGTTTTCGTGATCTTTGTTTCCGTGAGGGCTATTATGTCTGGGTTTTCCTCTAGTACCCATTCTCCAAGCTCATTTGCTTTATTTGTAATTCCATCTATGTTAGTGTACATCGCTTTGAGGCTCACTTTCTTCTGTCCCTTCTCAAATCGCCTCCTTGGTGAGTGTTCTGCTGGTGGGGGAGGCTGTTCCATGGGTGTAAGGACCTGTGAGGTGGATAACAGGGTCTGAGAGGATACTGGGATGAGGGGCGGGGGATCCAGTGAAGGGACAGGGAGGGTATGGAGTGAAAGGGGAGGGAGGACGGGAAGGAAAGGGGGGGAGGGAGGACTCGGGAGGAGGGGAGGGGTAGAAGGGTGGGGATTGGGTGTGGGGGGAGGGAGATATGGCTGAACATTTGAGTGGGGGCAGGGAGGGTTTGGGGTAGGGGGGTTTTCTATGCAGAGGAGGGAGGCGGGGTTGTCCTCCCTTCTGGTGTTACTGGGTAGCTGGTTGTGGGTTCCCCCCTCGCCTCTGGGGGTGTTGTGTTGGGAGCTGTGACTTCCTGGTTTTCCCCTCTCTCCCTGCGCCTCTTCCTTGCTTCTGCCGCCACGGCTCACTCCTCCCTTGTCATGTCTCTCTGGAGGAATACATTTTTTAATTTTCCCACGTTTTTCAGAGAGCTCTTCCTTGATAGGATCTTCTCCTTTGTGTTCACGTTTGCAAACACTATCTTTATCATTCGGTCTCGGTCTTTGTTGTACCAGCCTAGCCTGAAAACCTTCTCAATGCTATGCTCAGCCCCTTCCATGTCTAGTGCCTTTAGTACTTCATTCACTGCTGCTTTGTCCTTGTCATTCCACTCTGTCCTATTAGATCCTTCCTGCTCTTTAATTCCCACAGCAACTTCTGATCTGTTCCTTTCCAGCAGTTGGCTAGTGGAGCGTGCCACCTCCTGTTAGGTGGCTGCTTTCATTGCCACCTCCATCACTGCAGTCATTACTTCAGAGTTATTTAATTTTAGTATTTCCGCAAATGTTGCTTTTATTGTGGCATTCTCATCCAAAAAACTATTACCACTTTCTCCCTGGATGGTTTTCTGAATCTCAGCCTCGATACCATTCTCTTTGAGGGCTCTAATCTCCTCCTTTGCTGCTGTCAGCTCTCTTTTCAGGTTGTTTATTTCGTTCTTCATTTCCTGCATCATTTCTTGCATCTCACTCTTGATGTCCTCCAGAAACTGGGCGAACATTTCCTTCAACTCATCACCTTGGCTCTTTCCTGTTCCCCTGGTTCCTCTGGCTGCCATGCTTGACCCTGTTGGGATGGGGGAGGGAGAGAGAGAGAGAGAGGAAGAGAGAGAGAAAGAGAGAGAGAAACGGAGTGATAAAAAGAGAGATAAATTATCCGACCCTTCCACTGAAGTGAGAAGAAAGTAGAAGGGGAGGAGATGGAGAGAGAGGCGGGAGGGAGAGAGGGAGAGAGAGGAGAGGGAGAGAGAGGAGAGGGAGAGAGATGGAGAGGGAGAGAGTGGGTGAGGGAGAGAGCGGGTGAGGGAGAGAGCGGGTGAGGGAGAGAGGGGGGGGGGAGGTGTGTGTGTGTGTGTGTGTGTGTGTGTGGGCAGAGAGGGAGGGGGAAGGAAAGAGAGGGAGGGAGAGGGGGAGAGAGAGAGAGAGAGAGAGAGAGAGAGAGAGAGAGAGAGAGAGAGAGAGAGAGAGAGAGAGAGAGAGAGAGAGAGAGAGAGCTATTTGAACCACCCCACCGCCGGCACTTGTACATACCAGTTGCGTTGCTCCTAGGAGTATGGGTTCGAGTCACTTCTGGGGTGTGAGTTTTCAGTTGCATATTGTTTTTGGGACCATTCAGGCTTGTTCGCATTTGTGTTCCTCACGTGTGCCCCAAAGAATGAGGTGATTTGGTAAAATGCTATGCCCAAGATTACCATCCGAGTGCCGGCGGTGGGGTGGTTCAAATAGCTTCGGCTATCACCTTATTATGTCAGGTCATGATGGTCGAGTGGATTAAGGCGTCTTGTACATACCAGTTGCGTTGCTCCTGGGAGTATGGGTTCGAGTCACTTCTGGGGTGTGAGTTTTCAGTTGCATATTGTCCTGGGGACCATTCAGGCTTGTTCGCACATATATATATATATATATATATATATATATATATATATATATATATATATATATATATATATATATATATGTCGTACCTAATAGCCAGAACGCACTTCTCAGCCAACTATGCATGGCCCAATTTGCCTAATAAGCCAAGTTTTCATGAATTAATGTTTTTTCGACTACCTGACCTACCTAACCTAACCTAACCTAACTTTTTCTGCTACCTAACCTAACCTAACCGATAGAGATAGGTTAGGTTAGGTTAGGTAGGGTTGGTTAGGTTCGGTCATATATCTACGTTAATTTTAACTCCAATAAAAAAAAATTGACCTCATACATAATGAAATGGGTAGCTTTATCATTTCATAAGAAAAAAATTAGAAAAAATATATTAATTCAGGAAAACTTGGCTTATTAGGCAAATCGGGCCTTGCATAGTAGGCTGAGAAGTGCGTTCTGGCTATTAGGTACGACATATATATATATACACACATATATATATATATATATATATATATATATGTGTGTATATATATATATGTCGTACCTAATAGCCAGAACGCACTTCTCAGCCTACTATGCAAGGCCCGATTTGCCTAATAAGCCAAGTTTTATATATATATATATATATATATATATATATATATATATATATATATATATATATATATATATATAAAACTTGGCTTATTAGGCAAATCGGGCCTTGCATAGTAGGCTGAGAAGTGCGTTCTGGCTATTAGGTACGACATATATATATATATATATATATATATATATATATATATATATATATATATATATATATATATATATATTTTAAGATGAATAGGAAAACCAGGGATATACTGAACATCTTGTATCAGAATCTTTACTTTAAAAAACATAACGTTTCGAATACTTCTCGTATTCATCATCAGATCTAAAAGAAAAAACAGAAATCACAGTCAAATAGCTGGTAAACAAAGAACTCATACTGAATATAATTGCCTATCAAAGAAAGGAAAAAGCTTAACAAAAACACTTAAGCGCACTTAAAGTGATCAATACAAATAAAACTTATTAACTGTCACATATATTAAAACTAATTTAAAATCCGTTAAACTACAAGATGAAATTTATAACTACTAAAACAAACCATTCTATTAAACTTACGTGAAGTGATCAAAAGTGAAACTTGATACCTAACACATAGATACTAAACACTATAACAAATATTTATATAATGTCTACAAATCTACAAAAAATGTATGTAAAATACAAACAGAATAAACGACAATTATAAAGTACTAACCAAAATCTTATAAAAACTCAAATATTAAATAAAATTAAATACCAAAAAATGTATTATATATCCTACATAGAAAATTATATTAATGTGCAATGTTAAGACTTGAAATAAGTAAGAAAGGGCAAAGACATGGTAAACTAAACAAAATTAAACTACCAAAATAAACTAAAAATCAAATTACAGGGCCTACTGTGCACTATACAGTGTACAATTGGACAGCTGAAAGGTTGCTATTTAACAGAGGCCGCAGTTCCTTTATATATAAGGATTCCATTATTCTCAAATCTGACTGGCCATTCATACAAGTGTCCAGAATTTTAAAATCAGATTCCAGCAGAGAATGATCAAACTCATAACAATGGTTTCTAATCTCCGAAAATGCTGGTTTAGATAATGGTAATCCAGTCCTAAAAGATAATCCCCGGTGCTCAAGTATCCTAATCTTAAAGTTCCGAATGGAACTCCCGACATATCCAGCATTACAGCTGGAACAATTATACATATATACGACATTTGAGCACAAGGGGATAGGCACTTTATCTTTAAATTTAAAATAAGAGCCTATGGTATTTGTGTTGACAAAAATAAATCTAAAGTCTACTTGAGGATAACACTGCTGCAACAGTCTCCTCAAACGACTCCTTATAGAAAAGCTAATACTGCCATAAAATGGTAATTTAATATATTTAAGATCCCTTTCCACTGTAGTAATCCTACACGATGGATGAAACTTCTTATTTAAGAAATTCCTTATAAAAGTATAAACCATATGCACAGGATAACCATTATTTGAAAAAAAATTCACAAGAAAATTAATTTCCTGATCAAAGTTATTCCAATTAGAACATAAAACAAAGGCCCTATTCAGCAGAGTGTTAATAGCATTTTTCTTAAAAATATCAGGAACAAAGGAATTAAAATTTAAACCTAAACCAGTAAAGGTTGGTTTCCTAAAAACATTAGTGTTGAACCCATTGAGGTTATTCACTTTTACATCAAGAAACGACAATGAATTATTAACTTCACACTCTGCAGTAAACCGTATATTACTGTGTTGTGCATTAAGATACTCTCTAAATTTCTCAATATGACATTGGTCCCTAAACAACAAAAAAGTGTCATCTACATATCTTCTGTACAAGACTGGTTTAAAGGCCGAAGGACAATTATCAAGCCAATTAATTTCGTGAAAACTCAAAAAAGCATTAGCCAATGCAGGACCTAAAGGATATGGAAAAACGATATGGAAGACCTACAGTTACGTTATACAGAAGAATAGAGAAGGTGGATTTCGCAGTTAAGAAGGCTCACTTGGATTTGGAATTTCTACAAACCTGTAAGGCGCATCGTTTGGTCCCAAGATTCCTCAGGTTTAAAGTGTATTCCGACAAATTTGCGTTGACAAGTGAATATAATTCTTGGTTATTAAGATTGTTGGACTTTGAAATATCTGAAAAGCAGAAGCGGGTAAATAAGCTGAAAAGTGAATTGCACGTGAACTTGGAGAAATTCAAGATCTTGGTTTCCTGGGTTGATTTTGCATCTTTAAAATGTAAATATGAAAATTATAATGAAAAAAGGGTTGAAAAATGTAGACTTATTCACGAGAAGAAATTGCGTAACTTGGGTATACCTGCATTTAATTCGGTGGACCCTGATAAGGTGGTTTTCAATTTTTCAAAGAGAGTTCTGTCTCCTATTGAGAAAGAACTTCTCTCTCTAGGGTTAGACTTCGGGTTGACTTGTAAAAAACCTAAATTTGTTAATCATTTTTTAGGTTTTGAGCGGTTATGCAACACATTGAAAACTTGTACCCTAAGGTCTGGTACAAATTATAGTTGGACCAATATCATCAGTACTGTTTCCTCCTTAGCACATGAAGTCTTTAACGACTTTGGTAAATATAGATCTACATTCCCTCCTTTTGACAAAAGGAAATTGGAGTGTATTAATAGCTTAAAGAATGATAGGAGTATCTGCATTACCAGGCCAGATAAAGGTAGGGGTATAGTAGTTTTGGACAAATTAGAGTATGTTAATAAGGTGGATAGGTTGTTAGAAGACCCCTCTAAATTTACGTTGGTTGATATAGACCCATTCTCGTATATTTTGAAATGTGAGGATAAACTGAATAGAGTTTTAAGAAGTTTGAAAGACTCTCTTTTCGATTATACTAAATTACTTGCAACTGGCTCTAAGCCTGGCATCTTGTATGGGTTACCTAAAGTTCATAAAGCAGGTATACCGATTCGTCCTATTTTATCAGCGATTGGCACTTTTAATTATAAACTGGCTAAGTTTCTGGTTCCATTATTAGAACCATTAACGCATAATGAATTTACTGTGAGAAATTCTCAGGATTTTGTAAAAGAACTTTCCTCTTTAAATTTTGAGTTCCCAACTATAATGGCCAGTTTCGATGTTGAATCACTTTTTACTAATATTCCTCTGTTGGAAACCATTGACATCTGTGTAAGTCAATTATTTGCTGACACTAACTTAGTGTCTGGATTTTGTAGTAAAATATTCAGACGGCTGTTAGAAATAGCAGTTAAAGACTCCATCTTTATGTTTAATAATATTTATTATAAACAAATTGATGGAGTAGCAATGGGGTCTCCTTTAGGTCCTGCATTGGCTAATGCTTTTTTGAGTTTTCACGAAATTAATTGGCTTGATAATTGTCCTTCGGCCTTTAAACCAGTCTTGTACAGAAGATATGTAGATGACACTTTTTTGTTGTTTAGGGACCAATGTCATATTGAGAAATTTAGAGAGTATCTTAATGCACAACACAGTAATATACGGTTTACTGCAGAGTGTGAAGTTAATAATTCATTGTCGTTTCTTGATGTAAAAGTGAATAACCTCAATGGGTTCAACACTAATGTTTTTAGGAAACCAACCTTTACTGGTTTAGGTTTAAATTTTAATTCCTTTGTTCCTGATATTTTTAAGAAAAATGCTATTAACACTCTGCTGAATAGGGCCTTTGTTTTATGTTCTAATTGGAATAACTTTGATCAGGAAATTAATTTTCTTGTGAATTTTTTTTCAAATAATGGTTATCCTGTGCATATGGTTTATACTTTTATAAGGAATTTCTTAAATAAGAAGTTTCATCCATCGTGTAGGATTACTACAGTGGAAAGGGATCTTAAATATATTAAATTACCATTTTATGGCAGTATTAGCTTTTCTATAAGGAGTCGTTTGAGGAGACTGTTGCAGCAGTGTTATCCTCAAGTAGACTTTAGATTTATTTTTGTCAACACAAATACCATAGGCTCTTATTTTAAATTTAAAGATAAAGTGCCTATCCCCTTGTGCTCAAATGTCGTATATATGTATAATTGTTCCAGCTGTAATGCTGGATATGTCGGGAGTTCCATTCGGAACTTTAAGATTAGGATACTTGAGCACCGGGGATTATCTTTTAGGACTGGATTACCATTATCTAAACCAGCATTTTCGGAGATTAGAAACCATTGTTATGAGTTTGATCATTCTCTGCTGGAATCTGATTTTAAAATTCTGGACACTTGTATGAATGGCCAGTCAGATTTGAGAATAATGGAATCCTTATATATAAAGGAACTGCGGCCTCTGTTAAATAGCAACCTTTCAGCTGTCCAATTGTACACTGTATAGTGCACAGTAGGCCCTGTAATTTGATTTTTAGTTTATTTTGGTAGTTTAATTTTGTTTAGTTTACCATGTCTTTGCCCTTTCTTACTTATTTCAAGTCTTAACATTGCACATTAATATAATTTTCTATGTAGGATATATAATACATTTTTTGGTATTTAATTTTATTTAATATTTGAGTTTTTATAAGATTTTGGTTAGTACTTTATAATTGTCGTTTATTCTGTTTGTATTTTACATACATTTTTTGTAGATTTGTAGACATTATATAAATATTTGTTATAGTGTTTAGTATCTATGTGTTAGGTATCAAGTTTCACTTTTGATCACTTCACGTAAGTTTAATAGAATGGTTTGTTTTAGTAGTTATAAATTTCATCTTGTAGTTTAACGGATTTTAAATTAGTTTTAATATATGTGACAGTTAATAAGTTTTATTTGTATTGATCACTTTAAGTGCGCTTAAGTGTTTTTGTTAAGCTTTTTCCTTTCTTTGATAGGCAATTATATTCAGTATGAGTTCTTTGTTTACCAGCTATTTGACTGTGATTTCTGTTTTTTCTTTTAGATCTGATGATGAATACGAGAAGTATTCGAAACGTTATGTTTTTTAAAGTAAAGATTCTGATACAAGATGTTCAGTATATCCCTGGTTTTCCTATTCATCTTAAAATTAAGATTCCCGAAGGGAACATCGATCATAAATATTTTATATATATATATATATATATATATATATATATATATATATATATATATATATATATATATATATATATATATATATATATATATATATGTATATATATATATATATATATATATATAAAACCTTGGTGCAGCAGTTCGAGTTGAGAGGAGTGTGTGCGTTTTATGAGCTATCAAAGCCAGACTCTTCAGCTGGGGGGAGGTCGTGTCTGGCCACCGTCCAGGGCGCCTCAGTGTGCACGAGCGTCCTAAGAGTCCTAAGTTCCTCGTCCTAAGAGGAGCAAATGCTCCTCTAAAGTTACAATTTTATTGGTGAATAGTAAGGAAGCATTTGAGTGTATGCACGCACGTACTTTCACTTTTTCCCTCTTTTTCTCCTTTACTATCTAAAATGTTTTTATTCTAGAGAGGTCTCGAGTTTCACAAGAGGTCGGTGTTCATGAAGAGCCTGTCCTTGTTCTCCTTGTATCTTGTGTGTTGTGATCATGTCTCCTCAGTTTCTTTTATTCTCTAGGGTTGGGGGGAGTTTTAAGTTCCATTACCATATCCTCATAGATTAACCCTCAAGCTCTAGCTAGTACTAATCTTGTTGCAAACTTCTGTTGTTTTTCAATTTTGGTTTAAAGGTTTACAAGGTGTGGATTTCAAGCCGGCGCTGCATATTCCATGGCTGGTTTAACAAATGTGTAGATTGTCTTGAACATATTCTGATGTAGGTTTTTAAACGTTCTTAATTATGTTTACCATCATCTTATTATGATGCCGATATTATCCTGTTCATGTGTGTCTCCAGTTGTAGTGTTGGAGTCCCATCCACTGCCCAATTAGGTACCTGGGAGTTAGTCAGCTGTCACGGGCTGCTTCCTGGGGGTGGAGGTATGGTCGAGGACCGGGCCGCGGGGACACTAAAGCCCCGAAATCATCTCAAGATAACCTCAAGATACTCCCTTTGTGGTGTACATACCGGCACTTCTTGGTCTCTTTCTTCCCTTTCCCATCTTAAATACCTTATATCACTTGTTTGCCCACTCATGGAGTCTGTCTAGGTCCTCTTCTGTCTTCCTCAAGTTCTCATTTGTGTTTACATTCTTCATCAGCTTGACATCTGTAAACATTGGTATGTACGAGTTCACTTTCTCAGGAAGATCGTTCACATAAATTAGGAGCAGCAGTGGTACTAAGACCAAGTTTTGTGGGATCCCACTTGTTACATTCCTTCAGCTTGAAACCTTTTTGGGTGAAATCCTCTCTTTCTCAGTTCAGTGTTTACCCAGTTATCCCAGCCTGCTTCTCCATCTTGCACACCAGTATTTCATGAAGAACAAATGCTTTTTGACAATTAAATGTTTTTTTATTGTCAAATGCTTTTTGACAATCTAGGAAAATACAGTTTACCCAGCATTCTTTTTCCAGCCAAAAAAAAAAATATTTTTCCAACCTATTTTTAGTAACCTTGTCATAGAACTCGACAAGTCGTGTCTGTCAGTTACGTCTCTCACGGACTGACCTTTTCTAAATCCATGCTGACCTTTTGTCGCATAGTTGGTCCCCTCTGAATGCTCCATCATTCTCAACCTGATTGGTTCTCCAGCACTTTACACGGGGAAACTGGACAATAACACCGGTCTGTAATTTAGTGTTGGTTATAGTTGTGGTGAAGGAGGTGGTGGTAGGGGTGGTGGAGCGAGGGTTGGTCAACTGAGATGACCTATAAACAGCATATCTATATAAGCAAGCACTCAACAGATGAAAGTGGTGTGTTTGGTAATACAAGAAACATGGTATAAGCAGACGATGAGTGACAATAACGTGGCTGATGATATGATGAAAAGATGAGACGGTGACGACGACGTTTCGGCCCGTCTCTGGACCATTACCAAGTCGCTCACAATCGACTTGATAATGGCTCACTCATTTATGAGTGAGAATAAACTCATAGCGGACCGGTCAAATATCCTAGGAGTTTTCAGTTAAAAAAGTGTAACCAATCAGTGTGAGGCTCTCATTTGGATGAGCCAAATGTACCTCAGGATTTGTACCTCACGCGAAAAACGTGAGTATATGTTTTCGCGTGAGATTCTCAGATGCTGCAGCCGCGTGTAATTGGTAATTGGTAATTGAGTAATTAGGTAATTGGAAGAATGCTGTACTCAGCTGAGGGAGTTACCAGGGATGTAGGAAGAATGCTGCACCGAATTCAGTGTCGGGAGACAGGCAGCCAGTGTATATAAACATGTTAGGACCCCTCCTCTCTCTCTCTCTCTCTCTCTCTCTCTCTCTCTCTCTCTCTCTCTCTCTCTCTCTCTCTCTCTCTCTCTCTCTCTCTCTCTCTCTCTCTCTCTCTCTCTCTCTCTCTCTCTCTCTCTCTCTCTCTCTCTCTCTCTCTCTCTCTCTCTCTCTCTCTCTCTCTCTCTCTCTCTCTCTCTCTCTCTCTCTCTCTCTCTCTCTCTCTCTCTCTCTCTCTCTCTCTCTCTCTCTCTCTCTCTCTCTCTCTCTCTCTCTCTCTCTCTCTCTCTCTCTCTCTCTCTCTCTCTCTCTCTCTCTCTCTCTCTCTCTCTCTCTCTCTCTCTCTCTCTCTCTCTCTCTCTCTCTCTCTCTCTCTCTCTCTCTCTCTCTCTCTCTCTCTCTCTCTCTCTCTCTCTCTCTCTCTCTCTCTCTCTCTCTCTCTCTCTCTCTCTCTCTCTCTCTCTCTCTCTCTCTCTCTCTCTCTCTCTCTCTCTCTCTCTCTCTCTCTCTCTCTCTCTCTCTCTCTCTCTCTCTCTCTCTCTCTCTCTCTCTCTCTCTCTCTCTCTCTCTCTCTCTCTCTCTCTCTCTCTCTCTCTCTCTCTCTCTCTCTCTCTCTCTCTCTCTCTCTCTCTCTCTCTCTCTCTCTCTCTCTCTTCTCTCTCTCTCTGTGATTTTTTTTTGCACATTCCTCGTGGGTAATCTGTTTTAGAGAACAATGCGAAGGAGCCTCTAGACGAGTATTGACGAATTGTCGACATAGTGTCTCGTTGTTTCGAGAGAAAAGGAGCAAATGTTTCAATTTTCGTTTTTTGGCTCCAGTATTTTCCCTTAATGCAAGGTGTTTGTAACTGCGCGGTTACGGTGCATTCGCGTTCATGTGCTCACCTCACTTAGATGTGCTTATTCTGGAGAAAATTGAGCCGAAAAATTTACCTTTCTGCAGAAATCGGGTGTGGTACATCAGACTTTTTCTTTATATGTTCAGAGCAGGGTGCTTATTGGGCGACCATTTGAAACTAATTTGAACGATGTAACGACATCATCTTAACGTATTAGATATATATAGGGTAGACTCGGATTCGCTGTCATTTTCCGCACGGGTAACCTGCTGCCTGAGAGAACCATGCGAGGGAGCCTTCTGACATACCATTTGAAACTAATTTGAACGATGTAACGACATCACCTTAACGTATTAGATATATATAGGGTAGACTCGGTGTCGCTGTCATTTTCCGCACGGGTAACCTGCTGTCTGAGAGAACCATGCGAGGGAGCCTTCTGACTTACCATTTGAAACTAATTTGAACGATGTAACGACATCACCTTAACGTATTAGATATATATATGGTAGACTCGGTGTTGGTGTCATTTTCCGCACGGGTAACCTGCTGTCTGAGAGAACCATGCGAGGGAGCCTTCTGCCGGATATTGGGGTATTGGCAACATTTGTCTCGTTGTGGGAAACTTTGGTGGGAATCTCAATTCAAACATTAACTATATTATACACTATGTTTGCATCCCATCCTCAAAATAAAGAGCTTATCAATTCCATGTCGCAATATAAATGATCTTAACACAATTCACAATGGAGTATGCTTAGACTGAGTAAAAATTTCCCTCATCCAATGTTTAATGGAGTAAAATTTGTTGAATCATTAATGCCTCATTAAATCTTATGCAGCACAAAGATTTAAAGACTTCAAATACAAAGTTCAAAATACACTGAATACAACACCATGAAAAAGGATGAATTGCAATCGGTGAGGTATACACATGTAAGCTGCAAAGCTGAAGTACTGTGCTTTATTAAATGAATTTTTTGGGGAGGGATATTCCTGCGAGGGCCCTAAGCCTCTGGTTGGCTTACTAAGTGTTCTTTATATGTTCAGAGCAGGGTGCTTATTGGGCGACCATTTGAATCTCATTTGAACGATGTAACGACATCACCTTAACGTATTCTATATATATAGTGTAGACTCGGTGTTGGTGTCATTTTCCTGCTGTCTGAGAGAACCATGCGAGGGAGCCTTCTGACTGATACTTGCGTATTGGCAACATTTGTCTCGTTGTGGTAAACTTTGGTGGCAATCTCAATTCAAACATAAACTATATTATACACTATGTTTGCTTCCCATCCTGGCCGAACATTTGCAACTCAAATGAACGATGTAATAACATCACCTTAACGTATTCGATACATATAGGGTAGACTCGGTGTTTTTTGCACATTCCTCATTGGTAATCTGCTGTTTTAGAGAACCATGCGAAGGAGCCTGCAGACGAATTGTCGACATAGTGTCTCGTTGTTGCCAGAGAAAAGGAGCAAATGTTTCACATTATTTTGTTTTTAGGCTCCAGTCTTTTCCCTCAATGCAAGGTGCTAGTTCTCGTTTCCGGTGCGGTCGCGATCATGTGCTCACCTCACTTAGATGTGCTTATTCTGGAGGAAATCGAGCCGAAAAATTTACCTTTCTCCAGAAATCGGATGTGGTACATCACACTTTTTCGTTGTATGTTCAGAGCAGGGTGCTTACTGGCCGAACATTTGAAACTCAAATGAACGATTTAATGACATGACCTTAACGTAATCGATACATATAGGGTAGACTCGGTGTTTTTTGCACATTCCTCGTGGGTAATCTGTTTTAGAGAACAATGCGAAGGAGCCTCTAGACGAGTATTGACGAATTGTCGACATAGTGTCTCGTTGTTTCGAGAGAAAAGGAGCAAATGTTTCAATTTTCGTTTTTTGGCTCCAGTATTTTCCCTTAATGCAAGGTGTTTGTAACTGCGCGGTTACGGTGCATTCGCGATCATGTGCTCACCTCATTTAGATGTGCTTATTCTGGAGAAAATCGAGCCGAAAAATTTACCTTTCTGCAGAAATCGGGTGTGGTACATCAGACTTTTTCTTTATATGTTCAGAGCAGAGTTCTTATTGGGCGACCATTTGAAACTCATTTGAACGATGTAACGACATCACCTTAACGTATTCGATATATATAGTGTAGACTCGGTGTTGGTGTCATTTTCCTGTTGTCTGAGAGAACCATGCGAGGGAGCCTTCTGACTGATACTGGCGTATTGGCAACATTTGTCTCGTTGTGGTAAACTTTGGTGGGAATCTCAATTCAAACATAAACTATATTATACACTATGTTTGCATCCCATCCTGGCCGAACATTTGAAACTCAAATGAACGATTTAATGACATGACCTTAACGTAATTGATACATATAGGGTAGACTCTTTGTTTTTAGCACATTCCTCGTGGGTAATCTGCTGATTTAGAGAACAATGCGAAGGAGCCTACAGACGAGTATTGACGAATTGTCGACATAGTGTCGCGTTGTTTCGAGAGAAAAGGAGCAAATGTTTCAATTTTCGTTTTTTGGCTCCAGTATTTTCCCTTAATGCAAGGTGTTTGTTCTCGGTTACGGTGCATTCGCGATCATGTGCTCACCTCACTTAGATGTGCTTATTCTGGAGAAAATCGAGCAGAAAAATTTACCTTTCTGCAGAAATCGGGTGTGGTACATCAGACTTTTTCTTTATATGTTCAGAGCCGGGTGCTTATTGGGCGACCATTTGAAACTAATTTGAACGATGTAACGACATCACCTTAACGTATTATATATATATATATGGTAGACTCGGTGTTGGTGTCATTTTCCGCACGGGTAACCTGCTGTCTGAGAGAACCATGCGAGGGAGCCTTCTGCCGGATATTGGGGTATTGGCAACATTTGTCTCGTTGTGGGAAACTTTGGTGGGAATCTCAATTCAAACATTAACTATATTATACACTATGTTTGCATCCCATCCTCAAAATAAAGAGCTTATCAATTCCATGTCGCAATATAAATGATCTTAACACAATTCACAATGGAGTATGCTTAGACTGAGTAAAAACTTCCCTCATCCAATGTTTAATGGAGTAAAATTTGTTGAATCATTAATGCCTCATTAAATCTTATGCAGCACAAAGATTTAAAGACTTCAAATACAAAGTTCAAAATACACTGAATACAACACCATGAAAAAGGATGAATTGCAATCGGTGAGGTATACACATGTAAGCTGCAAAGCTGAAGTACTGTGCTTTATTAAATGAATTTTTTGGGGAGGGATATTCCTGCGAGGGCCCTAAGCCTCTGGTTGGCTTACTAAGTGTTCTTTATATGTTCAGAGCAGGGTGCTTATTGGGCGACCATTTGAATCTCATTTGAACGATGTAACGACATCACCTTAACGTATTCTATATATATAGTGTAGACTCGGTGTTGGTGTCATTTTCCTGCTGTCTGAGAGAACCATGCGAGGGAGCCTTCTGACTGATACTTGCGTATTGGCAACATTTGTCTCGTTGTGGTAAACTTTGGTGGCAATCTCAATTCAAACATAAACTATATTATACACTATGTTTGCTTCCCATCCTGGCCGAACATTTGCAACTCAAATGAACGATGTAATAACATCACCTTAACGTATTCGATACATATAGGGTAGACTCGGTGTTTTTTGCACATTCCTCATTGGTAATCTGCTGTTTTAGAGAACCATGCGAAGGAGCCTGCAGACGAATTGTCGACATAGTGTCTCGTTGTTGCCAGAGAAAAGGAGCAAATGTTTCACATTATTTTGTTTTTAGGCTCCAGTCTTTTCCCTCAATGCAAGGTGCTAGTTCTCGTTTCCGGTGCGGTCGCGATCATGTGCTCACCTCACTTAGATGTGCTTATTCTGGAGGAAATCGAGCCGAAAAATTTACCTTTCTCCAGAAATCGGATGTGGTACATCACACTTTTTCGTTGTATGTTCAGAGCAGGGTGCTTACTGGCCGAACATTTGAAACTCAAATGAACGATTTAATGACATGACCTTAACGTAATCGATACATATAGGGTAGACTCGGTGTTTTTTGCACATTCCTCGTGGGTAATCTGTTTTAGAGAACAATGCGAAGGAGCCTCTAGACGAGTATTGACGAATTGTCGACATAGTGTCTCGTTGTTTCGAGAGAAAAGGAGCAAATGTTTCAATTTTCGTTTTTTGGCTCCAGTATTTTCCCTTAATGCAAGGTGTTTGTAACTGCGCGGTTACGGTGCATTCGCGATCATGTGCTCACCTCATTTAGATGTGCTTATTCTGGAGAAAATCGAGCCGAAAAATTTACCTTTCTGCAGAAATCGGGTGTGGTACATCAGACTTTTTCTTTATATGTTCAGAGCAGAGTTCTTATTGGGCGACCATTTGAAACTCATTTGAACGATGTAACGACATCACCTTAACGTATTCGATATATATAGTGTAGACTCGGTGTTGGTGTCATTTTCCTGTTGTCTGAGAGAACCATGCGAGGGAGCCTTCTGACTGATACTGGCGTATTGGCAACATTTGTCTCGTTGTGGTAAACTTTGGTGGGAATCTCAATTCAAACATAAACTATATTATACACTATGTTTGCATCCCATCCTGGCCGAACATTTGAAACTCAAATGAACGATTTAATGACATGACCTTAACGTAATTGATACATATAGGGTAGACTCTTTGTTTTTAGCACATTCCTCGTGGGTAATCTGCTGATTTAGAGAACAATGCGAAGGAGCCTACAGACGAGTATTGACGAATTGTCGACATAGTGTCGCGTTGTTTCGAGAGAAAAGGAGCAAATGTTTCAATTTTCGTTTTTTGGCTCCAGTATTTTCCCTTAATGCAAGGTGTTTGTTCTCGGTTACGGTGCATTCGCGATCATGTGCTCACCTCACTTAGATGTGCTTATTCTGGAGAAAATCGAGCAGAAAAATTTACCTTTCTGCAGAAATCGGGTGTGGTACATCAGACTTTTTCTTTATATGTTCAGAGCCGGGTGCTTATTGGGCGACCATTTGAAACTAATTTGAACGATGTAACGACATCACCTTAACGTATTATATATATATATAGGGTAGACTCGGTGTCGCTGTCATTTTCCGCACGGGTAACCTGCTGTCTGAGAGAACCATGCGAGGGAGCCTTCTGACGGATATTGGCGTATTGGCAACATTTGTCTCCTTGTGGGAAACTTTGGTGGGAATCTCAATTCAAACATTAACTATATTATACACTATGTTTGCATCCCATCCTCAAAATAAAGAGCTTATCAATTCCATGTCGCAATATAAATGTTCTTAACACAATTCACAATGGAGTATGCTTAGACTGAGTAAAAACTTCCCTCATCCAATGTTTAATGGAGTTAAATTTGTTTAATCATTAATGCCTCATTAAATCTTATGCAGCGCAAAGATTTAAAGACTTCAAATACAAAGTTCAAAATACACTGAATACAACACCATGAAAAAGGATGAATTGCAATCGGTGAGGTATACACATGTAAGCTGCAAAGCTGAAGTACTGTGCTTTATTAAATGAATTTTTTGGGGAGGGATATTCCTGCGAGGGCCCTAAGCCTCTGGTTGGCTTACTAAGTGTTCTTTATATGTTCAGAGCAGGGTGCTTATTGGGCGACCATTTGAATCTCATTTGAACGATGTAACGACATCACCTTAACGTATTCTATATATATAGTGTAGACTCGGTGTTGGTGTCATTTTCCTGCTGTCTGAGAGAACCATGCGAGGGAGCCTTCTGACTGATACTTGCGTATTGGCAACATTTGTCTCGTTGTGGTAAACTTTGGTGGCAATCTCAATTCAAACATAAACTATATTATACACTATGTTTGCTTCCCATCCTGGCCGAACATTTGCAACTCAAATGAACGATGTAATAACATCACCTTAACGTATTCGATACATATAGGGTAGACTCGGTGTTTTTTGCACATTCCTCATTGGTAATCTGCTGTTTTAGAGAACCATGCGAAGGAGCCTGCAGACGAATTGTCGACATAGTGTCTCGTTGTTGCCAGAGAAAAGGAGCAAATGTTTCACATTATTTTGTTTTTAGGCTCCAGTCTTTTCCCTCAATGCAAGGTGCTAGTTCTCGTTTCCGGTGCGGTCGCGATCATGTGCTCACCTCACTTAGATGTGCTTATTCTGGAGGAAATCGAGCCGAAAAATTTACCTTTCTCCAGAAATCGGATGTGGTACATCACACTTTTTCGTTGTATGTTCAGAGCAGGGTGCTTACTGGCCGAACATTTGAAACTCAAATGAACGATTTAATGACATGACCTTAACGTAATCGATACATATAGGGTAGACTCGGTGTTTTTTGCACATTCCTCGTGGGTAATCTGTTTTAGAGAACAATGCGAAGGAGCCTCTAGACGAGTATTGACGAATTGTCGACATAGTGTCTCGTTGTTTCGAGAGAAAAGGAGCAAATGTTTCAATTTTCGTTTTTTGGCTCCAGTATTTTCCCTTAATGCAAGGTGTTTGTAACTGCGCGGTTACGGTGCATTCGCGATCATGTGCTCACCTCATTTAGATGTGCTTATTCTGGAGAAAATCGAGCCGAAAAATTTACCTTTCTGCAGAAATCGGGTGTGGTACATCAGACTTTTTCTTTATATGTTCAGAGCAGAGTTCTTATTGGGCGACCATTTGAAACTCATTTGAACGATGTAACGACATCACCTTAACGTATTCGATATATATAGTGTAGACTCGGTGTTGGTGTCATTTTCCTGTTGTCTGAGAGAACCATGCGAGGGAGCCTTCTGACTGATACTGGCGTATTGGCAACATTTGTCTCGTTGTGGTAAACTTTGGTGGGAATCTCAATTCAAACATAAACTATATTATACACTATGTTTGCATCCCATCCTGGCCGAACATTTGAAACTCAAATGAACGATTTAATGACATGACCTTAACGTAATTGATACATATAGGGTAGACTCTTTGTTTTTAGCACATTCCTCGTGGGTAATCTGCTGATTTAGAGAACAATGCGAAGGAGCCTACAGACGAGTATTGACGAATTGTCGACATAGTGTCGCGTTGTTTCGAGAGAAAAGGAGCAAATGTTTCAATTTTCGTTTTTTGGCTCCAGTATTTTCCCTTAATGCAAGGTGTTTGTTCTCGGTTACGGTGCATTCGCGATCATGTGCTCACCTCACTTAGATGTGCTTATTCTGGAGAAAATCGAGCAGAAAAATTTACCTTTCTGCAGAAATCGGGTGTGGTACATCAGACTTTTTCTTTATATGTTCAGAGCCGGGTGCTTATTGGGCGACCATTTGAAACTAATTTGAACGATGTAACGACATCACCTTAACGTATTATATATATATATAGGGTAGACTCGGTGTCGCTGTCATTTTCCGCACGGGTAACCTGCTGTCTGAGAGAACCATGCGAGGGAGCCTTCTGACGGATATTGGCGTATTGGCAACATTTGTCTCCTTGTGGGAAACTTTGGTGGGAATCTCAATTCAAACATTAACTATATTATACACTATGTTTGCATCCCATCCTCAAAATAAAGAGCTTATCAATTCCATGTCGCAATATAAATGTTCTTAACACAATTCACAATGGAGTATGCTTAGACTGAGTAAAAACTTCCCTCATCCAATGTTTAATGGAGTTAAATTTGTTTAATCATTAATGCCTCATTAAATCTTATGCAGCGCAAAGATTTAAAGACTTCAAATACAAAGTTCAAAATACACTGAATACAACACCATGAAAAGTGGATGAATTGCAATCGGTGAGGTATGCACATGTAAGCTGCAAAGCTGAAGTACTGTGCTTTATTAAATGAACTTTTTTGAGAGAGATATTCCTGCGTGGGCCCGAAGCCTCTGGTTGGTTTACTAAGTGTTCTTTATATGTTCAGAGCAGGGTGCTTATTGGGCGACCATTTGAAACTCATTTGAACGATGTAACGACATCACCTTAACGTATTCGATATATATAGTGTAGACTCGGTGTTGGTGTCATTTTCCTGTTGTCTGAGAGAACCATGCGAGGGAGCCTTCTGACGGATACTGGCGTATTGGCAACATTTGTCTCGTTGTGGTAAACTTTGGTGGGAATCTCAATTCAAACATAAACTATATTATACACTATGTTTGCATCCCATCCTGGCCGAACATTTGAAACTCAAATGAACGATGTAATAACATCACCTTAACGTATTCGATACATATAGGGTAGACTCGGTGTTTTTTGCACATTCCTCATTGGTTATCTGCTGTTTTAGAGAACCATGCGAAGGAGTCTGCAGACGAATTGTCGACATAGTGTCTCGTTGTTGCCAGAGAAAAGGAGCAAATGTTTCACATTATTTTGTTTTTAGGCTCCAGTCGTTTCCCTGAATGCAAGGTGCTAGTTCTCGTTTCCGGTGCGGTCGCGATCATGTGCTCACCTCACTTAGATGTGCTTATTCTGGAGAAAATCGAGCCAAAAAATTTACCTTTCTCCAGAAATCGGATGTGGTACATCACACTTTTTTGTTGTATGTTCAGAGCAGGGTGCTTACTGGCCGAACATTTGAAACTCAAATGAACGATTTAATGACATGACCTTAACGTAATCGATACATATAGGGTAGACTCGGTGTTTTTTGCACATTCCTCGTGGGTAATCTGTTTTAGAGAACAATGCGAAGGAGCCTCTAGACGAGTATTGACGAATTGTCGACATAGTGTCTCGTTGTTTCGAGAGAAAAGGAGCAAATGTTTCAATTTTCGTTTTTTGGCTCCAGTATTTTCCCTTAATGCAAGGTGTTTGTAACTGCGCGGTTACGGTGCATTCGCGATCATGTGCTCACCTCACTTAGATGTGCTTATTCTGGAGAAAATCGAGCCGAAAAATTTACCTTTATGCAGAAATCGGGTGTGGTACATCAGACTTTTTCTTTATATGTTCAGAGCAGGGTGCTTATTGGTCGACCATTTGAAACTAATTTGAACGATGTAACGACATCATCTTAACGTATTAGATATATATAGGGTAGACTCGGTGTCGCTGTCATTTTCCGCACTGGTAACCTGCTGTCTGAGAGAACCATGCGAGGGATCCTTCTGACGGACCATTTGAAACTAATTTGAACGATGTAACGACATCACCTTAACGTATTAGATATATATAAGGTAGACTCGGTGTCGCTGTCATTTTCCGCACGGGTAACCTGCTGTCTGAGAGAACCATGCGAGGGAGCCTTCTGACGGATATTGGCGTATTAAGAACATAAGAACAAAGGCAACTGCAGAAGGCCTGTTGGCCCATACGAGGCAGCTCCTATTTATAACCACCCAATCCCACTCATATACATGTCCAACCCATGCTTGAAACAATAGAGGGACCCCACCTCTTCAATGTTACGCGGCAATTGGTTCCACAAATCAACAACCCTGTTACTGAACCAGTATTTACCGGAGTCTTTCCTAAATCTAAACTTATCCAATTTATACCCATTGTTTCGTGTTCTGTCTTGTGTTGATACTTTTAATACCCTATTAATATCCCCTTTGTTATGTCCATTCACCCACTTGTAAACCTCTATCATGTCACCCCTAACTCTTCGCCTTTCCAGTGAATGCAACTTAAGCTTTGTTAATCTTTCTTCATATGAAAGATTTCTAATTTGGGGAATTAACTTAGTCATCCTACGCTGGACACGTTCAAGTGAATTTATATCCATTCTATAATATGGCGACCAAAACTGAACTGCATAATCTAAATGGGGCCTAACTAGAGCAAGATATAGCTTGAGAACCACACCAGGTGTCTTGTTACTAACGCTGCGATTAATAAATCCAAGTGTCCGATTTGCCTTATTACGAACATTTATGCATTGATCCTTTTGTTTTAAATTCTTGCTAATCATAACTCCCAGATCCCTTTCGCAATTCGACTTCGCAATCTCAACACCATCTAGCTCGTATCTTGTAACCCTATCATCATTACCTAACCTCAGAACTTTACATTTATCAGCATTAAACTGATAAACTGACGGCAAACTTGCAAATGTTGCTACTCAAACCTGAATCTAAATCATTTATATATATTATAAATAACAGAGGTCCCAGGACAGAGCCCTGAGGCACCCCACTTACAACATTTTCCCACTCTGACTTGACTCCATTTATACTAACTCTGTTTCCTTTGGTATAGCCATGCCCTAATCCAGCTTAATATAGCACCCCCAATACCATGAGACTCTAACTTTTTAATCAGTCTTTCATGTGGCACTGTATCAAAAGCTTTGCTAAAGTCAAGGTACACAACATCGCAATCCTTACCACTATCAACTGCCTCAACAATGCTAGAATAAAAAGATAACAAATTTGTTAAACATGAACGGCCATTTATAAAACCATGTTGCGACTCAATTATTAATTTATGTTTTTTCAAGATGAAGACGAATTTTATTTGCTATTATAGATTCTAGTAACTTTCCCACAATAGACGTTAGGCTAATTGGTCGATAGTTAGACGCAAGTGATCTATCTCCTTTCTTAAAAACTGGTATCACATTAGCAACTTTCCAAAACTCTGGCACTCTGCCTGACTCTATTGATTTATTAAATATGGTTGACAGTGGGTCACAAAGCTCCTCTTTGCATTCTTTAAGCACCCTGGCAAACACTTCATCCGGCCCTGGGGATTTGTTTGGTTTGAGTTTTACTATTTGCTTAAGAACATCCTCTCTGGTAACTGTTAAACTCGTCAACCTGTCCTCGTCCCCACCCACATAGACTTGTTCGGCTGAAGGCATATTGTTAAGTTCCTCTTTAGTAAATACAGATACAAAATATTTATTAAAAATACTACTCATCTCTTCATCACTATCTGTTATTTGACCTGTCTCAGTTTTTAATGGACCTATCCTTTCCCTAGTCTTAGTACGATATAACTGAAAAAAACCTTTAGGATTTGTCTTTGCTTGCCCTGCTATGCGAACTTCATAGTTTCTTTTTGCTTTCCTTATCTCTTTTTTAACATTTCTAACCAGTTGTACGAATTCCTGTTCTAAAGTGACCTCCCCATTTTTAATCCTTTTGTACAAAGCTCTCTTTTTACCTATAAGGTTCTTCAAATTCTTTGTTATCCACTTTGGGTCATTGGTATTCGATCTATTCAATTTGTATGGTATACTACGTTCCTGTGCTTTGTTTAGAATATTCTTAAATAAGTTATATATTGAATCCACATCGAAATCCCCGTTTACGTCACCTATCGCTGGGTTCATGTCTCGCTCCAAGACCGGCCCCCACCCCATACCCAAGACTTTCCAATCAATTTGACCCAAAAAATTTCTAAGGCTATTAAAATCAGCTTTTCGAAAATCTGGCACTTTAACAGAATTTTCTCCTACAGGTCTATTCCATTCTATGCTAAATCTGATTTCTTTGTGATCACTGTTCCCTAGCTCACTCCCTATTTCGATGTCATTAATTTGTGTTTCCCTGTTAGTTAACACTAAATCTAAAATATTATTTTCCCGTGTTGGTTCCTTAATGTGTTGCGTAAAAAAGCAATCGTCAATTAATTCTAGAAAATCTTCTGCTTCACTATTCCCTGTTTTGTTCAACCACTTTATTCCACTAAAATTAAAGTCACCCATGACGTAAATACTGTTATATCTAGATGCCCTAGATATTTTATCCCATAGATGCTTTGCTTCCATTCTGTCTAAATTTGGTGGCCTATATATAACTCCTATTATCATATTATTTGCTTTTTCGTATAATTCTATCCAAATAGTTTCTGTGTGTGGCTCAGTTTTGATTCCCTCTTTGAGACTACATTTCAAATTGTCCCTAACATATATGGCTACTCCCCATCCTCGTCTAATATATCTATCTGTGTGAAATAGTTTAAATCCATTTATTTGATATTCAGCTAATAGTTCCCTATTTTCTACATTCATCCACGTTTCGGTAAGTGCAATAATATCTATTTTTTCTGTGCAGACAAGAGCATTTAATTCGTTAATTTTATTTCTTAGACTTCTACTGTTAGTGTAATATACGCTAAGTGAATTGTTATTTTGAGGCCCTTCTCTTTCCCTGATCATTTTGCCAATTCCTTTCTCCCACAAACACTTACTTTTATTATCTCCTTCCTCCAAATCAATTCCCATACCCCTATCAGCTAACAGTTTAAACCCAAACAAACACCTCTAACCACTTCTTCCAACGAGTTCGCAACAGCAACAACCCCAGCTCTCGATAGATGCACCCCATCACGAGCATACATTCCATTTCTTCCATAGAAGTGTTCCCAGTTGTCTATGAAAGATATTGCATTTGATTTGCAATATCTTTCCAGCCGGCAATTGACACCAAGTGCCTCGATATCCATTCATTTCCTACTCCCTTTCTTGGAAGAATGCCACATATGATCGGGATTCCTCCCTTGCTCCTAATTCAATGGCTGTACTGAATCTCTGTATTAGTTCCTCACCCCTAACTCGTCCAACATCATTACCCCCTGCACTAATACAAATAATGGTTTGTTTCCATTTCCTGTCATAATATCATTCATGTTTCCAACAATATCACCAATTCCAGCTCCCGGATAGCAAACCCTTAATCTGTTCCCCCTATCTCTGGCACAAAACGTTCTGTCTAAATACCTCACCTGGGAATCTCCCACAACCAAAATTCGCTTCGATTCTCCCTTTTCCTTTCGAGCAGTTTGAGGGACCTACGCTTCAATGCTCCTCGTTACTTTGTCTTTTCCACCTCGTTGAACAACAGGTTCAACACAGCACTCGTCCTCTAATACGTCAGATGCGTTAATAGTCCTTAGGTGTAGGCTATTAGTTGTCGGTTTTGCCAAGGTCTTCTTAAGACCCCTGTCTTTCACAACTTGCCAAGACGAGGACTTCTTAATATTGGTCTCGTCAGTCCTTCTTAATGAGGTCCCGTCAACACTGGCCTCCTCCTTCGTTTCCTCCCGAAGTCGTAGCCATCGTACCTCCTCCCGCAGGGAATCCATCTCTGCTCTCAGAGCTCCAACCAGACTCACCAAATCTTTTACTAATCCTTCCATTATTGCAATAATAATGTTATTAGAATCGGAGCTCCAGCTAACACAACCTCTCCTATTGGCAACATTTGTCTCGTTGTGGGAAACTTTGGTGGGAATCTCAATTCAAACATTGACTATATTATACACTATGATTGCATCCCATCCTCAAAATAAAGAGATTATCAATTCCATGTCGCAATATAAATGTTCTTAACACATTTATATTGTAGTATGCTTAGACTGAGTAAAAACTTCCCTCATCCAATGTTTAATTGAGTTAAATTTGTTGAATCATTAATGCCTCGTTAAATCTTATGCAGCGCAAAGATTTAAAGACTTCAAATACAAAGTTCAAAATACACTGAATACAACACCATGAAAAAAGGCTGAATTGCAATCTGTGAGGTATACACGTTTAAGCTGCAAAGCTGAAGTACTGTGCTTTATTAAATGAATTTTTTCGGGAGGGATGTTCCTGCGTGGGCCCTAAGCCTCTGGTTGGCTTACTAAGTGTTCTTTATATGTTCAGAGCAGGGTGCTTATTGGGCGACCATTTGAAACTCATTTGAACGATGTAACGACATCACCTTAACGTATTCGATATATATAGTGTAGACTCGGTGTTGGTGTCATTCGCCTGCAGACGAATTGTCGACATTGTGTCTCGTTGTTGCCAGAGAAAAGGAGCAAATGTTTCACATTATTTTGTGTTTAGGCTCCAGTCTTTTCCCTCAATGCAAGGTGCTAGTTCTCGTATCCGGTGCGGTCGCGATCATGTGCTCACCTCACTTAGATGTGCTTATTCTGGAGGAAATCGAGCCGAAAAATTTACCTTTCTCCAGAAATCGGATGTGGTACATCACACTTTTTCGTTGTATGTTCAGAGCAGGGTGCTTACTGGCCGAACATTTGAAACTCAAATGAACGATTTAATGACATGACCTTAACGTAATCGATACATATAGGGTAGACTCGGTGTTTTTTGCACATTCCTCGTGGGTAATCTGTTTTAGAGAACAATGCGAAGGAGCCTCTAGACGAGTATTGACGAATTGTCGACATAGTGTCTCGTTGTTTCGAGAGAAAAGGAGCAAATGTTTCAATTTTCGTTTTTTGGCTCCAGTATTTTCCCTTAATGCAAGGTGTTTGTAACTGCGCGGTTACGGTGCATTCGCGATCATGTGCTCACCTCATTTAGATGTGCTTATTCTGGAGAAAATCGAGCCGAAAAATTTACCTTTCTGCAGAAATCGGGTGTGGTACATCAGACTTTTTCTTTATATGTTCAGAGCAGAGTTCTTATTGGGCGACCATTTGAAACTCATTTGAACGATGTAACGACATCACCTTAACGTATTCTATATATATAGTGTAGACTCGGTGTTGGTGTCATTTTCCTGTTGTCTGAGAGAACCATGCGAGGGAGCCTTCTGACTGATACTGGCGTATTGGCAACATTTGTCTCGTTGTGGTAAACTTTGGTGGGAATCTCAATTCAAACATAAACTATATTATACACTATGTTTGCATCCCATCCTGGCCGAACATTTGAAACTCAAATGAACGATTTAATGACATGACCTTAACGTAATTGATACATATAGGGTAGACTCTTTGTTTTTAGCACATTCCTCGTGGGTAATCTGCTGATTTAGAGAACAATGCGAAGGAGCCTACAGACGAGTATTGACGAATTGTCGACATAGTGTCGCGTTGTTTCGAGAGAAAAGGAGCAAATGTTTCAATTTTCGTTTTTTGGCTCCAGTATTTTCCCTTAATGCAAGGTGTTTGTTCTCGGTTACGGTGCATTCGCGATCATGTGCTCACCTCACTTAGATGTGCTTATTCTGGAGAAAATCGAGCAGAAAAATTTACCTTTCTGCAGAAATCGGGTGTGGTACATCAGACTTTTTCTTTATATGTTCAGAGCAGGGTGCTTATTGGGCGACCATTTGAAACTAATTTGAACGATGTAACGACATCACCTTAACGTATTAAATATATATATAGGGTAGACTCGGTGTCGCTGTCATTTTCCGCACGGGTAACCTGCTGTCTGAGAGAACCATGCGAGGGAGCCTTCTGACGGATATTGGCGTATTGGCAACATTTGTCTCCTTGTGGGAAACTTTGGTGGGAATCTCAATTCAAACATTAACTATATTATACACTATGTTTGCATCCCATCCTCAAAATAAAGAGCTTATCAATTCCATGTCGCAATATAAATGTTCTTAACACAATTCACAATGGAGTATGCTTAGACTGAGTAAAAAATTCCCTCATCCAATGTTTAATGGAGTTAAATTTGTTTAATCATTAATGCCTCATTAAATCTTATGCAGCGCAAAGATTTAAAGACTTCAAATACAAAGTTCAAAATACACTGAATACAACACCATGAAATGTGGATGAATTGCAATCGGTGAGGTATGCACATGTAAGCTGCAAAGCTGAAGTACTGTGCTTTATTAAATTAACTTTTTTGAGAGAGATATTCCTGCGTGGGCCCGAAGCCTCTGGTTGGTTTACTAAGTGTTCTTTATATGTTCAGAGCAGGGTGCTTATTGGGCGACCATTTGAAACTCATTTGAACGATGTAACGACATCACCTTAACGTATTCGATATATATAGTGTAGACTCGGTGTTGGTGTCATTTTCCTGTTGTCTGAGAGAACCATGCGAGGGAGCCTTCTGACGGATACTGGCGTATTGGCAACATTTGTCTCGTTGTGGTAAACTTTGGTGGGAATCTCAATTCAAACATAAACTATATTATACACTATGTTTGCATCCCATCCTGGCCGAACATTTGAAACTCAAATGAACGATGTAATAACATCACCTTAACGTATTCGATACATATAGGGTAGACTCGGTGTTTTTTGCACATTCCTCATTGGTTATCTGCTGTTTTAGAGAACCATGCGAAGGAGCCTGCAGACGAATTGTCGACATAGTGTCTCGTTGTTGCCAGAGAAAAGGAGCAAATGTTTCACATTATTTTGTTTTTAGGCTCCAGTCGTTTCCCTGAATGCAAGGTGCTAGTTCTCGTTTCCGGTGCGGTCGCGATCATGTGCTCACCTCACTTAGATGTGCTTATTCTGGAGAAAATCGAGCCAAAAAATTTACCTTTCTCCAGAAATCGGATGTGGTACATCACACTTTTTTGTTGTATGTTCAGAGCAGGGTGCTTACTGGCCGAACATTTGAAACTCAAATGAACGATTTAATGACATGACCTTAACGTAATCGATACATATAGGGTAGACTCGGTGTTTTTTGCACATTCCTCGTGGGTAATCTGTTTTAGAGAACAATGCGAAGGAGCCTCTAGACAAGTATTGACGAATTGTCGACATAGTGTCTCGTTGTTTCGAGAGAAAAGGAGCAAATGTTTCAATTTTCGTTTTTTGGCTCCAGTATTTTCCCTTAATGCAAGGTGTTTGTAACTGCGCGGTTACGGTGCATTCGCGATCATGTGCTCACCTCACTTAGATGTGCTTATTCTGGAGAAAATCGAGCCGAAAAATTTACCTTTATGCAGAAATCGGGTGTGGTACATCAGACTTTTTCTTTATATGTTCAGAGCAGGGTGCTTATTGGTCGACCATTTGAAACTAATTTGAACGATGTAACGACATCATCTTAACGTATTAGATATATATAGCGTAGACTCGGTGTCGCTGTCATTTTCCGCACTGGTAACCTGCTGTGTGAGAGAACCATGTTTCCAAAGGAAACAGAGAGTTAGTATAAATGGAATCAAGTCAGAGTGGGAAAATGTTGTAAGTGGAGTGCCTCAAGGCTCTGTCCTGGGACCTCTGTTGTTTATAATATATATAAATGATTTAGATTCAGGTTTGAGTAGCAACATTTGCAAATTTGCCGATGATACGAAAATCGGTAGGGAAATTAATTCGGAGGAGGACTCACTATCACTTCAAGTTGATCTAGATAGGGTTTTGAAATGGTCAAAGGATTGGCAGATGCAGTTTAATGCTGATAAATGTAAAGTTCTGAGGTTAGGTAATGATGATAGAGTTACAAGATACGAGCTAGATGGTGTTGTGATTGCGAAGTCGGATTGCGAAAGGGATCTGGGAGTTATGATTAGTAAGAATTTAAAACAAAAGGATCAATGCATAAATGTTCGTAATAAGGCAAATCGGACACTTGGATTTATTAATCGCAGCGTTAGTAACAAGACACCTGGTGTGGTTCTCAAGCTATATCTTGCTCTAGTTAGACCCCATTTAGATTATGCAGTTCAGTTTTGGTCGCCATATTATAGAATGGATATAAATTCACTTGAACGTGTCCAGCGTAGGATGACTAAGTTAATTCCCCAAATTAGAAATCTTTCATATGAAGAAAGATTAACAAAGCTTAAGTTGCATTCACTGGAAAGGCGAAGAGTTAGGGGTGACATGATAGAGGTTTACAAGTGGATGAATGGACATAACCGGGGGGATATTAATAGGGTATTAAAAGTATCAACACAGGACAGAACACGAAACAATGGATATAAATTGGATAAGTTTAGATTTAGGAAAGACTTGGGTAAATACTGGTTCAGTAACAGGGTTGTTGATTTGTGGAACCAATTGCCGCGTAACATTGTGGAGGTGGGGTCCCTCGATTGTTTCAAGCACGGGTTGGACAAGTATATGAGTGGGATTGGGTGGTTATAGAATAGGAGCTGCCTCGTATGGGCCAATAGGCCTTCTGCAGTTACCTTTGTTCTTATGTTCTTATGTTCTTATGTTCATGTCTCGCTCCAAGACCGGCCCCCACCCCATACCCAAGACTTTCCAATCAATTTGACCCAAAAAATTTCTAAGGCTATTAAAATCAGCTTTTCGAAAATCTGGCACTTTAACAGAATTTTCTCCTACAGGTCTATTCCATTCTATGCTAAATCTGATTTCTTTGTGATCACTGTTCCCTAGCTCACTCCCTATTTCGATGTCATTAATTTGTGTTTCCCTGTTAGTTAACACTAAATCTAAAATATTATTTTCCCGTGTTGGTTCCTTAATGTGTTGCGTAAAAAAGCAATCGTCAATTAATTCTAGAAAATCTTCTGCTTCACTATTCCCTGTTTTGTTCAACCACTTTATTCCACTAAAATTAAAGTCACCCATGACGTAAATACTGTTATATCTAGATGCCCTAGATATTTTATCCCATAGATGCTTTGCTTCCATTCTGTCTAAATTTGGTGGCCTATATATAACTCCTATTATCATATTATTTGCTTTTTCGTATAATTCTATCCAAATAGTTTCTGTGTGTGGCTCAGTTTTGATTCCCTCTTTGAGACTACATTTCAAATTGTCCCTAACATATATGGCTACTCCCCATCCTCGTCTAATATATCTATCTGTGTGAAATAGTTTAAATCCATTTATTTGATATTCAGCTAATAGTTCCCTATTTTCTACATTCATCCACGTTTCGGTAAGTGCAATAATATCTATTTTTTCTGTGCAGACAAGAGCATTTAATTCGTTAATTTTATTTCTTAGACTTCTACTGTTAGTGTAATATACGCTAAGTGAATTGTTATTTTGAGGCCCTTCTCTTTCCCTGATCATTTTGCCAATTTCTTTCTCCCACAAACACGTACTTTTATTATCTCCTTCCTCCAAATCAATTCCCATACCCCTATCAGCTAACAGTTTAAACCCAAACAAACACCTCTAACCACTTCTTCCAACGAGTTCGCAACAGCAACAACCCCAGCTCTCGATAGATGCACCCCATCACGAGCATACATTCCATTTCTTCCATAGAAGTGTTCCCAGTTGTCTATGAAAGATATTGCATTTGATTTGCAATATCTTTCCAGCCGGCAATTGACACCAAGTGCCTCGATATCCATTCATTTCCTACTCCCTTTCTTGGAAGAATGCCACATATGATCGGGATTCCTCCCTTGCTCCTAATTCAATGGCTGTCCTGAATCTCTGTATTAGTTCCTCACCCCTAACTCGTCCAACATCATTACCCCCTGCACTAATACAAATAATGGTTTGTTTCCATTTCCTGTCATAATATCATTCATGTTTCCAACAATATCACCAATTCCAGCTCCCGGATAGCAAACCCTTAATCTGTTCCCCCTATCTCTGGCACAAAACGTTCTGTCTAAATACCTCACCTGGGAATCTCCCACAACCAAAATTCGCTTCGATTCTCCCTTTTCCTTTCGAGCAGTTTGAGGGACCTGCGCTTCAATGCTCCTCGTTACTTTGTCTTTTCCACCTCGTTGAACAACAGGTTCAACACAGCACTCGTCCTCTAATACGTCAGATGCGTTAATAGTCCTTAGGTGTAGGCTATTAGTTGTCGGTTTTGCCAAGGTCTTCTTAAGACCCCTGTCTTTCACAACTTGCCAAGACGAGGACTTCTTAATATTGGTCTCGTCAGTCCTTCTTAATGAGGTCCCGTCAACACTGGCCTCCTCCTTCGTTTCCTCCCGAAGTCGTAGCCATCGTACCTCCTCCCGCAGGGAATCCATCTCTGCTCTCAGAGCTCCAACCAGACTCACCAAATCTTTTACTAATCCTTCCATTATTGCAATAATAATGTTATTAGAATCGGAGCTCCAGCTAACACAACCTCTCCTATTGGCAACATTTGTCTCGTTGTGGGAAACTTTGGTGGGAATCTCAATTCAAACATTGACTATATTATACACTATGATTGCATCCCATCCTCAAAATAAAGAGATTATCAATTCCATGTCGCAATATAAATGTTCTTAACACATTTATATTGTAGTATGCTTAGACTGAGTAAAAACTTCCCTCATCCAATGTTTAATTGAGTTAAATTTGTTGAATCATTAATGCCTCGTTAAATCTTATGCAGCGCAAAGATTTAAAGACTTCAAATACAAAGTTCAAAATACACGGAATACAACACCATGAAAAAAGGATGAATTGCAATCGGTGAAGTATACACATGTAAGCTGCAAAGCTGAAGTACTGTGCTTTATTAAATGAATTTTTTTGGGAGGGATATTCCTGCGTGGGCCCTAAGCCGCTGGTTGGCTTACTAAGTGTTCTTTTATATGTTCAGAGCAGGGTGCTTATTGGGCGACCATTTGAAACTCATTTGAACGATGTAACGACATCACCTTAACGTATTCGATATATATAGTGTAGACTCGGATTTGGTGTCATTTAACACCATTTGTGTCATTTAACAACATTTGAAACTCAAATGAACGATTTAATGACAGGGGATTCCGTCCTCTGCCTCTGGGGGGCGTGGACGTCGGGCTCTGGCTGCCAGTAGCTGTTTGTCGCTGACTGGTGGTGGTTGCTCGTTGCTGTGGGGCGCCAGCTGACTGAGGCGGAGGTCAGCAATATGGCGGCGGCTGGTGGTGGCCGCATCCGCCGTGTGAATACTGCTCGGCTGGAGTTCTCTGCACCGGTGGATTGGGAACTAGTGGCGGCTGCGCTTTTGGATGTCCTTCAGGTGGATATTAAAGATCTCCTCGGTCTCAAGAAATTTTCTCCCACTCGCGTGGCGGTGACGTTTGCCACGTCACCTGGATACGAGCGGTTTGTGGGGTGTTGGAACGAGCGGACGACTCCCCTTCCTCATTCGGCTGTGTCTGTGACTGTCTCTGATCCGTGGGGTCCACTGACCTTTGTGAGCGTGCACGGGGTACCTGTTACGTTTCCAGAGGTGGAGCTTTCTTCTGTGTTTACGAGGTATGGTATGGTGTTGCGTCATCGGTACAACTTGTTTAGTGCCGGGCGGCTGCGGGGCCTCCGGCTGGGTACTCGCACGCTGCATATGCGCCTCAAGGAGCCCATCCCCTCCAAGGTTATGTGCTGTGGTCTTCCGCTCCGGGTTTTCTATCCAGGGCAGGCCCGCACGTGCTTCCGCTGTGGGGAGGAGGGCCATGACGCTGCCCAGTGTGAGGTTCCTCGACTGGAGACTGCTTCTGTCTTCAGTGTGGGGGATTTTCCCCCCCTCCGTGAGGATGGTGCATCCCTGGCTGGTCCTCGGCGTGGGGGTGTGAATGGTGGGGCACCTGTGACTGTTGTGCCTGGTGGTGCACCTGCGACTGTTGTGCCTGGTGGTGCACCTGCGACTGTTGTGCCTGGTGGTGCACCTGCGACTGTTGTGCCTGGTGGTGCACCTGCGACTGTTGTGCCTGGTGGTGCACCTGCGACTGTTGTGCCTGGTGGTGCACCTGCGACTGTTGTGCCTGGTGGTGCACCTGCGACTGTTGTGCCTGGTGGTGCACCTGCGACTGTTGTGCCTGGTGGTGCACCTGCGACTGTTGTGCCTGGTGGTGCACCTGCGACTGCTGTGCCTGGTGGTGCACCTGCGACTGCTGTGCCTGGTGGTGCACCTGCGACTGCTGTGCCTGGTGGTGCACCTGCGACTGCTGTGCCTGGTGGTGCACCTGCGACTGCTGTGCCTGGTGGTGCACCTGCGACTGCTGTGCCTGGTGGTGCACCTGCGACTGCTGTGCCTGGTGGTGCACCTGCGACTGCTGTGCCTGGTGGTGCACCTGCGACTGTTGTGCCTGGTGGTGCACCTGCGACTGTTGTGCCTGGTGGTGCACCTGCGACTGCTGTGCCTGCTGGTTCGTCTGTGCCTGTAGTGTCTTCTGTGCCAGCTGTGGTGGAGGACGTGGCTGCTCCTGATTCCCGTCTTCTACTTCCGGTGGATGTGGAGGTGCATCCTGTTCCTGGTGCTTCGTTGGTGAATGGGCGTGGTGTTGGGAGTGTCGTCTCGGTGCCTCCCGTTGTAGGCGATGCTTTCACTGAGTGTGATGGAAGCGTCGTCGTTGGTGCCGGCGTTCCTGTTGCATGCATTGCGAGTCCGCCTTCTGCTCCCCCTGCGGGTGCGTGCCATGAGGGGCGTTGACCTCACTTGCTCCTCGCCGGAAGCGCGTTGCGGGGGCGCGCTCACGCAGTCGAGAGCCCCCTGGCAAACGGATTGAGGCTTCGCGGAGTTGTGCCTTGGGTGGTGCCCCCCCTCCTCCTCCTAATTCTCCTGTGTCTGATATGGATTCCGGAAGTGATGCAGTGCCGGTTGGCAGCAAGAATTCCTCGTCGGTGGTGGACGTTGGTGATACCTGGTCAGTGGCAGTGGGGTCTCGGCGTGCTTCGCTGGGTGATGCCGGCACTGTCCGCCTCCTGCGGGATCAGAGGCCAGGCATTATGGTGGATTCCCCGACGGTGGGGCGGCGGCAGTTTGAGCCTCAGGATGATGACGGCGCCTCTGCAGTGGGTGGCTCTGTGCCCTCTGGTGGTCCTGGAGGGGCTGGGGGTCATTAATGGGTTCGATGGCGCCTGCTATTGTTTGTGCGTCTTTGAATGTTCGTGGTCTGAATGCTTTGGCGGTCCAATTGGGCCTTGTGGATGTGCTTCGGGAGCAGCGGGTGGATGTGGCTCTGATCCAAGAGCACAATGTTCGGGATGTGTCTGTGTTGCAGGGGTTGTGTGCTGAGTATCATGTTGTGTTGAACCCGCCGAGGACGTCCTTTGGGGGAACGCTGATGTTGTTTTCGCGGAGGGCATCCATTTCCGTGCTTCACACGGAAATGGATGAAGAAGGGCGGGTCTTGTTTGTTCGGGCTGAGTATTTGGGGGTTGTGATTCCGTTCTTGACAGTGTACGCCCCTTCTGGGGTGGCGCATCGTCAGGACCGGGAGCTGTTTTTTTCGGGAGGGGCTTTTGCCATACCTGCGGCATGATACGCGGGATTTGATCTTTGGGGGGGATTTTAATTGTGTTACGTGTGTGAGGGATTGCTCTAGTGCTCACCCTCGGAATGTTTCGGCCGCTTTAATTGAGGTTTTGCGTGCGTGCGGGTTTCGCGATGCGGCTGTTTTGTGTGGCGGCTCGTTGGAGTATACCTTCGCTGCGTGTGGGGCGAGTTCTAGGTTGGATAGGTTCTATGTTTCTGGTGGGGAGTGTTCGGTTTTTTATTTTAGCACGGTCCCGGTGGCTTTCTCGGATCATTGTATGGTGGTTGTCCGGGTTGGTGTCCGGAGTCAGGTGCGGGTGGGGCCTGGGTGGTGGAAACTCAATTGTCGGTTATTGCGTTGTCCACGTATTTGTGTGCAGTTTCGGGCCTGGTGGGTTGGCATTCGTTGCCCGGAAGGCTGATTTCTCCTCTTTGTTCGTTTGGTGGGAGTGGTGTAAGGTGGAGTGTCGGAGGTTTTTTGGGATTGTTGCTAAGCGGGAGGCTGCCGGGAGGTTTGGTCTGCTGCGGTTCCTTCAGGCGCGTTTGTCTTCTTTATATGTGCGGTTGAATGCTGGGGTTGACTGCTTTAGTGAGATTGCTGAGTGTAAGGAGCGTATTTGTGATTTGCGTGCGGTGTTGGCTGACGGTGTTCGCGTGCGTGCTCGTGTAGCTGAGCGGGTGGATGGAGAGAGGCTCTCTCCCTTTCTTTTAGGGAGGGAGAAGGCTGCTAGGGGTTCCGTTCTTCTCAAGGGCCTTCGGCGGCCTGATGGGTATGTGATTTCTAGCACAGAGGGTGTTCTGCTTACCGCGCGGCGGGAGTTGGAGGCGCACTATGGGGAGGTGTATGGTGATAGTGTGCTCGCGGGTTCCTTTTTGGACAGGTGCTTCCCCGGTTTGTCGCGCTCGGAGTGTGACCGGTTGGTGCAGGATGTTTCCACGGTGGAGCTCCTGGAGGTGGTTCGGTCGTTTCGTTCTGGGAGAGTGCCGGGTGCGGATGGCCTGCCCATTGAGTTCTACCTTACCTTTTGGGATGTGTTGGGGGGGGTGCTTTTGGAAGTGGTGCAGGCGTGTTTGCGTTTGGGTGCTCTGCCTGATTCCTTTTGTGACGGGATCGTGCGGCTACTCCCGAAGCCAGGCGATTTGCAGTTGTTTTCCAATTGGAGGCCTATTACGCTCTTAAATGTTGATTATAAAATTCTTTCTAAGGTTTTAGCGCGTCGATGTCGGGGGTGTCGTTGCGTCGGTGGTCTCTATGGAGCAATTTTGTGGTGTGCCTGGCCGTGCCCTGATGCATTGCAATGCCTTACTTCGTGACGTGCTTCTCTATGCGTCCGAGTATCGGCTTTCGGCGGCTATGATCAGCTTGGACTGGTCCAAGGCCTTTGATCGGGTGTCTTTAGAGTTTGTTTTTAGTGCTATGGAGAGGCTTTGTTTTCCGGTGGTGTTTGTGGGGTGGGTCCGTTTGTTGTATGTCCGGAGTCGCAGTCGCGTTTGTGTGAATGGGTTTTTTAGCTCATTTTTTCCTATTTGCCGTTCCGTTCGTCAGGGGTGTCCCATGTCCATGCTTTTGTATGTGATTTTTCAGGAACCTCTTTTCCGGGCGGTGAAAGCGTGTTCCTTGATCGTGCCTCCTTGTCTGCCGTCCGGTCTCCGGCTACCCGTTTGCGGGTATGCTGACGACACCATTCTATTTGTAGCTTCGGAGGATTCTGTTGAAGCTGTCCAGGACGTTCCCCTGTGGTTTGAGTCCGCTACGGGGGCCGTTCTTAATCGGGCGAAGTCGGGGTTGATGGGGATCGGTGAGTGGGCCTCCCGCCTGGTGTGGGATAGGTCGTGGTTTCCGGTGGTCTCCTCGATTCGGGTTCTTGGGGTTACTTGGTTTGCCTCCTATGACCACTCCTTGGAGTGGAATTGGGGTGCTGTCTCTCGGTCGGTTGGTGTTGCAGTTGGCCTTTTGTCGCGTCGTCCCTTGACGATTTATCAGAGGGGACTGCTTGTTGCGTGTAAGGTCTTGTCGCGTGTCTGGTTTGTGGCTCGATGTTTCCCGTTGGATCGTCGGAAGGCCTTGAGTTTGGAGAGTGTGGTGTATAGATATGTATGGTGTGGGCGTTATCAACCGGTGCGCCGTTCGACGTTGGTGTTAGGGGTGAGAGAGGGTGGTGTTGGCATTCCTGACGTCTTCACGAAGGCCAAGGCCCTCTTCTGGGTCTCGTTGCGTCGGGGGCTGGCTCTCGGTGGGGGGTTAAATACGCTGGGTGTGTTTTTCTGCTCGCTTCGCTTCAGTTTTTTGGTTGATTTGGGGGTTTGTCAGGAGGTGGCCTTGTTTACCCCCCTTGTTTATTCTTGGGCCGTGGGGATTCTTCGGGAGCTCTGCCGCCATCCTGGGTTTCTGTCTTTCTCGTGCAAGGCTGTGTATGGGGTGTTGTTGCCCCGGGTGCGGCCTCGAGTGGAGGGCTTGTTCCCGTGTTGGGATTGGGGTGGTATCTGGTCGTGTTTGGGGGCACGGTTCTTGGCGCCTCAGCAGCGTGAATTGCTGTTTCGGGTTCTGCATTTGTCGCTGGCGACAAATGAGCGGTTGTGTATGCTTGGCTTGCGTGATTCTGGGGCGTGTGTTCATTGTGGTTTATGTGACTCGCAGGTGCATGTATTTTATTTTTGTGTCCGGTTACAGGGGTTGGTGGACTGGTTTCGGGATGTCCTGGAGGTGTTTTGTGGTCCGGGTTGTCGGGGTGATGTTTTGCAGTTTTTGTTTTTGTATTTTCCGGCTTATCCGCTGCGGGTGCGTAATACATTGTGTTTTGGTTGCTGATTATGTGTTTTGTGTGTGGGTTGGGAGGCGGGAGGGTTTTGGGATTGCCCGAATTTTAGGATTTTTACGGGGGCGCATGCGGTTTACCTGGTGGTGGTTGCAGCGCGCTTTTCCGGAGGAGTTTGGTCGGTGGTTCACAGATGCCTATGTTCGTGGGGTTGCCTTTGGGTCGGCGGGTGCCTTGGTGGCAAGGTGATGTTCTCGTCTTGGGTGGGGTTGGGGTGTTGATGGGGGGGTTTAGAGGGGTTGGGGGGTTTCGGGGTTTGCTTTGCTATGCGCTCCCTTTCCGCTTCTTGGGGTGTCCTTGGCGGGGGTTGCGTGTGTTTGTGTGTCTCCCCCCTTGAGATGCTGCTGCTCCTGTGTGTGTGTGGTGTGTTTTCCGTACCTCCGGGTGCCGGTTGTGTCCGTATGCGTGTGGGTGTGTGGTTTTGAGGGGGGTTTTGGCTCCTGCGTGGGCCTGGGTTTTCTGCTGTACTGTTTTCTACTGTTCCTTTTGTGGCGTGTTTCGCTTTGGCCTGTAACCCATTATTTTGCGTGCTTGGGTGCAGTGTGGTGTGCCGTGGTGGTGTGGGTGGTATGAGTGTGTTTGTCTTGTTGTTTAGAGTGTTTAGTGTGTGTACATAATTTCTTCTCGTTTAGTGTATGTCATTTTCCTGGGTAGCGCGTGTATGGTGCTATGCTCCTTTGTTCTTCTGTGTGTGTGGTAGGCGTGGTTTTGTGCACGTGATTGTATATCCACGTTTGTGTATGTTTATGTTATTGGTTCCAGGTGTGTTTAAATGTTATTTATGTACTTTATTGTTAATTTATTTTTCATGCAATTTTCTTGGCCATGTTCTGTGTTGCTATGTAGATATGAACTGTTTAGCCTATTGTTTCCATGTACTGTTTTAGCACTTATTTCCCTGTACTGTTTAGCCCATTGCTTCAATGCGTTTTTATTTTGTTCAGCGCTTGTGTTTGTTTTGCGGTTGCTGTTATTGTTTAGTGTACAGACTGTTTATTCCTGTGTACTGTTCCTTCATTGGTGTACTTGATGTGTACAGGTTTGCGTTGTTTTGTGTGTTCTTGTATTTGTGTAATTTATAAAAATAAAAAAAAAAAAAAATTAATGACATGACCTTAACGTAATCGATACATATAGGGTAGACTCGGTGTTTTTTGCACATTCCTCATGGGTAATCTGCTGTTTTAGAGAACCATGCGAAGAACCACTATGTCGACAATTCGTCAATACTCGTCTGTAGGCTCTACAGACGAGTATTGACGAATTGTCGACATATTGTCTCGTTGTTTCGAGGGAAAAGGAGCAAATGTTTCAATTTTCGTTTTTTGCCTCATGTATTTTCCCTTAATGCAAGGTGTTTGTTCTCGGTTACGGTGCATTCGCGATCATGTGCTCACCTCACTTAGATGTGCTTATTCTGGAGAAAATCGAGCAGAAAAATTTACCTTTCTGCAGAAATCGGGTGTGGCACATCAGGCTTTTTCTTTATATGTTCAGAGCAGGGTGCTTATTGGGCGACCATTTGAAACTAATTTGAACGATGTAACGACATCACCTTAACGTATTAGATATATATAGGGTAGACTCGGTGTCGCTGTCATTTTCCGCACGGGTAACCTGCTGTCTGAGAGAACCATGCGAGGGAGCCTTCTGACTTACCATTTGAAACTAATTTGAACGATGTAACGACATCACCTTAACGTATTAGATCTATGTAGGGTAGACTCGGTGTCGCTGTCATTTTCCGCACGGGTAACCTGCTGTCTGAGAGAACAATGCGAGGGAGCCTTCTGACGGATATTGGCGTATTGGCAACATTTGTCTCGTTGTGGGAAACTTTGGTGGGAATCTCAATTCAAACATTAAATATATTATACACTATGTTTGTATCCCATCCTCAAAATAAAGAGCTTATCAATTCCATGTCGCAATATAAATGTTCTTAACACAATTCACAATGGAGTATGCTTAGACTGAGTAAAAACTTCCCTCATCCAATGTTTAATGGAGTAAAATTTGTTGAATCATTAATGCCTCATTAAATCTTATGCAGCGCAAAGATTTAAAGACTTCAAATACAAAGTTCAAAATACACTGAATACAACACCATGAAAAGTGGATGAATTGCAATCGGTGAGGTATGCACATGTAAGCTGCAAAGCTGAACTAATGTGCTTTATTAAAAGAATTTTTTTAGGAGGGATATTCCTGCGCGGGCCCTAAGCCTCTGGTTGGCTTACTAAGTGTTCTTTATATGTTCAGAGCAGGGTGCTTATTGGGCGACCATTTGAAACTCATTTGAACGATGTAACGACATCACCTTAACGTATTAGATCTATATAGGGTAGACTCGGTGTTGGTGTCATTTTCCGCACGGGTAACCTGCTGTCTGAGAGAACCATGCGAGGTAGCCTTCAGACAAATACTGGCGTATTGGCAACATTTGTTTCGTTGTGGTAAACTTTGGTGGGAATCTCAATTCAAACATAAACTATATTATACACTATGTTTGCATCCCATCCTGGCCGAACATTTGAAACTCAAATGAACGATGTAATGACATCAACTTAACGTATTCGATACATATAGGGTAGACTTGGTGTTTTTTGCACATTCCTCATGTGTAATCTGCTGTTTTAGAGAACAATGCGAAGGAGCCTACAGACGAGTATTGACGAATTGTCGACATAGTGTCTCGTTGTTTCGAGAGAAAAGGAGCAAATGTTTCAATTTTCGTTTTTTGGCTCCAGTATTTTCCCTTAACGCAAGGTGTTTGTTCTCGGTTCCGGTGCATTCGCGATCATGTGCTCACCTCACTTAGATGTGCATATTCTGGAGAAAATCGAGCCGAAAAATTTACCTTTCTGCAGAAATCGGGTGTGGTACATCAGACTTTTTCTTTATATGTTCAGAGCAGGGTGCTTATTGGGCGACCATTTGAAATTAATTTGAAATATGTAACGACATCACCTTAACGTATTAGATATATATAGGGTAGACTCGGTGTCGCTGTCATTTTCCGCACGGGTAACCTGCTGTCTGAGAGAACCATGCGAGGGAGCCTTCTGACGGACCATTTGAAACTAATTTGAACGATGTAACGACATCACCTTAACGTATTAGATCTATGTAGGGTAGACTCGGTGTCGCTGTCATTTTCCGGACGGGTAACCTGCTGTCTGAGAGAACCATGCGAGGGAGCCTTCTGACGGACCATTTGAAACTAATTTGAACGATGTAACGACATCATCTTAACGTATTAGATCTATGTAGGGTAGACTCGGTGTCGCTGTCATTTGCCGCACGGGTAACCTTCTGTCTGAGAGAACCATGCGAGGGAGCCTTCTGACGGATATTGGCGTATTGGCAACATTTGTCTCGTTGTGGGAAACTTTGGTGGGAATCTCAATTCAAACATTAACAATATTATACACTATGTTTGCATCCCATCCTCAAAATAAAGAGCTTATCAATTCCATGTCGCAATATAAATGTTCTTAACACAATTCACAATGGAGTATGCTTAGACTGAGTAAAAACTTCCCTCATCCAATGTTTAATGGAGTAAAATTTGTTAAATTTGTAAAATTTGTTTTGTAAAATCATTATTGCCTCATTAAATCTTATGCAGCACAAAGATTTAAAGACTTCAAATACAAAGTTCAAAATACACTGAATACAACACCATGAAAAGTGGATGAATTGCAATCGGTGAGGTATGCACATGTAAGCTGCAAAGCTGAACTAATGTGCTTTATTAAAAGAATTTTTTTAGGAGGGATATTCCTGCGCGGGCCCTAAGCCTCTGGTTGGCTTACTAAGTGTTCTTTATATGTTCAGAGCAGGGTGCTTATTGGGCGACCATTTGAAACTCATTTGAACGATGTAACGACATCACCTTAACGTATTAGATCTATATAGGGTAGACTCGGTGTTGGTGTCATTTTCCGCACGGGTAACCTGCTGTCTGAGAGAACCATGCGAGGTAGCCTTCAGACAAATACTGGCGTATTGGCAACATTTGTTTCGTTGTGGTAAACTTTGGTGGGAATCTCAATTCAAACATAAACTATATTATACACTATGTTTGCATCCCATCCTGGCCGAACATTTGAAACTCAAATGAACGATGTAATGACATCAACTTAACGTATTCGATACATATAGGGTAGACTTGGTATTTTTTGCACATTCCTCATGTGTAATCTGCTGTTTTAGAGAACAATGCGAAGGAGCCTACAGACGAGTATTGACGAATTGTCGACATAGTGTCTCGTTGTTGCTAGAGAAAAGGAGCAAATGTTTCCCATTATTTTGTTTTTAGGCTCCAGTCTTTTCCCTCAATGCAAGGTGCTAGTTCTCGTCTCCGGTGCGGTCGCGATCATGTGCTCACCTCACTTAGATGTGCTTATTCTGGAGGAAATCGAGCCGAAAAATTTACCTTTCTCCAGAAATCGAATGTGGTACATCACACTTTTTCGTTATATGTTCTGAGCAGGGTGCTTACTTGCCGAACATTTGAAACTCAAATGAACGATTTAATGACATGACCTAAACGTAATCGATACATATAGGGTAGACTCGGTGTTTTTTGCACATTCCTCATGGGTAATCTGCTGTTTTAGAGAACCATGCGATGGAGCCTACAGACGAGTATTGACGAATTGTCGACATAGTGTCTCGTTGTTTCGAGAGAAAAGGAGCAAATGTTTCAATTTTCGTTTTTTGGCTGCAGTATTTTCCCTTAATGCAAGGTGTTTGTTCTCGGTTACGGTGCTTTCGCGATCATGTGCTCACCTCACTTAGATGTGCATATTCTGGAGAAAATCGAGCCGAAAAATTTACCTTTCTGCAGAAATCGGGTGTGGTACATCAGACTTTTTCTTTATATGTTCAGAGCAGGGTGCCTATTGGGCGACCATTTGAAACTAATTTGAACGATGTAACGACATCACCTTAACGTATTAGATATATATAGGGTAGACTCGGTGTCGCTGTCATTTTCCACACGGGTAACCTGCTGTCTGAGAGAACCATGCGATGGAGCCTTCTGACGGACCATTTGAAACTAATTTGAACGATGTAACGACATCACCTTAACGTATTAAATATATATAGGGTAGACTCGGTGTCGCTGTCATTTGACGCACGGGTAACCTGCTGTCTGAGAGAACCATGCGAGGGAGCCTTCTGCCGGATATTGGCGTACTGGCAACATTTGTCTCGTTGTGGGAAACTTTGGTGGGAATCTCAATTCAAACATTAACTATTTTATACACTATGTTTGCATCCCATCCTCAAAATAAAGAGCTTATCAATTCCATGTCGCAATATAAATGTTCTTAACACAATTCACAATGGAGTATGCTTAGACTGAGTAAAAACTTCCCTCATCCAATGTTTAATGGAGTAAAATTTGTTGAATCATTAATGCCTCATTAAATCTTATGCAGCGCAAAGATTTAAAGACTTCAAATACAAAGTTCAAAATACACTGAATACAACACCATGAAAAGTGGATGAATTGCAATCGGTGAGGTATGCACATGTAAGCTGCAAAGCTGAAGTACTGTGCTTTATTAAAAGAATTTTTTTAGGAGGGACATTCCTGCGCGGGCCCTAAGCCTCTGGTTGGCTAACTAAGTGTTCTTTATATGTTCAGAGCAGGGTGCTTATTGGGCGACCATTTGAAACTCATTTGAACGATGTAAAGACATCACCTTAACGTATTCGATATATATAGGGTAGACTCGGTGTTGGTGTCATTTTCCGCACGGGTAACCTGCTGTCTGAGAGAACCATGCGAGATAGCCTTCAGACAAATACTGGCGTATTGGCAACATTTGTTTCGTTGTTGTAAACTTTGGTGGGAATCTCAATTCAAACATAAACTATATTATACACTATGTTTGCATCCCATCCTGGCCGAACATTTGAAACTCAAATGAACGATGTAAGGACATCACCTTAACGTATTCGATACATATAGGGTAGACTTGGTGTTTTTTGCACATTCCTCATGTGTAATCTGCTGTTTTAGAGAACAATGCGAAGGAGCCTACAGACGAGTATTGACGAATTGTCGACATAGTGTCTCGTTGTTGCTAGAGAAAAGGAGCAAATGTTTCCCATTATTTTGTTTTTAGGCTCCAGTCTTTTCCCTCAATGCAAGGTGCTAGTTCTCGTTTCCGGTGCGGTCGCGATCATGTGCTCACCTCACTTAGATGTGCTTATTCTGGAGGAAATCGAGCCGAAAAATTTTCCTTGCTCCAGAAATCGAATGTGGTACATCACACTTTTTCGTTATATGTTCTGAGCAGGGTGCTTACTGGCCGAACATTTGAAACTAATTTGAACGATGTAACGACATCACCTTAACGTATTAGATATATATAGGGTAGACTCGGTGTCGCTGTCATTTTCCGCACGGGTAACCTGCTGTCTGAGAGAACCATGCGATGGAGCCTTCTGACGGATATTGGCGTATTAAGAACGCCAATATCTTCCGGTACTTTGGGTTAACAGAAGAACAAAGGCAACTGCAGAAGGCCTGTTGGCCCATTCGAGGCAGCTCCTATTTATAACCACCCAATGTCACTCATATACATGTCCAACCCATGCTTGAAATAATCGAGGGACCCCACCTCTACAATGTTACGCGGCAATTGGTTCCACAAATCAACAACCCTGTTACTGAACCAGTATTTACCGGAGTCTTTCCTAAATCTAAACTTATCCAATTTATACCCATTGTTTCGTGTTCTGTCTTGTGTTGATACTTTTAATACCCTATTAATATCCCCTTTGTTATGTCCATTCACCCACTTGTAAACCTCTATCATGTCACCCCTAACTCTTCGCCTTTCCAGTGAATGCAACTTAAGCTTTGTTAATCTTTCTTCATATGAAAGATTTCTAATTTGGGGAATTAACTTAGTCATCCTACGCTGGACACGTTCAAGTGAATTTATATCCATTCTATAATATGGCGACCAAAACTGAACTGCATAATCAAAATGGGGCCTAACTAGAGCAAGATATAGCTTGAGAACCACACCAGGTGTCTTGTTACTAACGCTGCGATTAATAAATCCAAGTGTCCGATTTGCCGTATTACGAACATTTATGCATTGATTCTTTTGGTTTAAATTCTTGCTAATCATAACTCCCAGATCCCTTTCGCAATTCGACTTCGCAATCTCAACACCATCTAGCTCGTATCTTGTAACCCTATCATCATTACCTAACCTCAGAACTTTACATTTATCAGCATTAAACTGCATCTGCCAATCCTTCGACCATTTCAAAACCCTATCTAGATCAACTTGAAGTGATAGTGAGTCCTCCTCCGAATTAATTTCCCTACCGATTTTCGTATCATCGGCAAACTTGCAAATGTTGCTACTCAAACCTGAATCTAAATCATTTATATATATTATAAATAACAGAGGTCCCAGGACAGAGCCCTGAGGCACCCCACTTACAACATTTTCCCACTCTGACTTGACTCCATTTATACTAACTCTGTTTCCTTTGGTATAGCCATGCCCTAATCCAGCTTAATATAGCACCCCCAATACCATGAGACTAACTTTTAAATCAGTCTTTCATTTGGCACTGTATGAAAAGCTTTGCTAAAGTCAAGGTACACAACATCGCAATCCTTACCACTATCAACTGCCTCAACAATGCTAGAATAAAAAGATAACAAATTTGTTAAACATGAACGGCCATTTATAAAACCATGTTGCGACTCAATTATTAATTTATGTTTTTGAAGATGAAGACGAATTTTATTTGCTATTATAGATTCTAGTAACTTTCCCACAATAGACGTTAGGCTAATTGGTCGATAGTTAGACGCAAGTGATCTATCTCCTTTCTTAAGAACTGGTATCACATTAGCAACTTTCTAAAACTCTGGCACTCTGCCTGACTCTATTGATTTATTAAATATGGTTGACAGTGGGTCACAAAGCTCCTCTTTGCATTCTTTAAGCACCCTGGCAAACACTTCATCCGGCCCTGGGGATTTGTTTGGTTTGAGTTTTACTATTTGCTTAAGAACATCCTCTCTGGTAACTGTTAAACTCGTCAACCTGTCCTCGTCTCCACCCACATAGACTTGTTCGGCTGAAGGCATATTGTTAAGTTCCTCTTTAGTAAATACAGATACAAAATTTCTTAGTTTCTTTTTGCTTTCCTTATCTCTTTTTTAACATTTCTAACCAGTTGTACGAATTCCTGTTCTAAAGTGACCTCCCCATTTTTAATCCTTTTGTACAAAGCTCTCTTTTTACCTATAAGGTTCTTCAAATTCTTTGTTATCCACTTTGGGTCATTGGTATTCGATCTATTCAATTTGTATGGTATACTACGTTCCTGTGCTTTGTTTAGAATATTCTTAAATAAGTTATATATTGAATCCACATCGAAATCCCCGTTTACGTCACCTATCGCTGGGTTCATGTCTCGCTCCAAGACCGGCCCCCACCCCATACCCAAGACTTTCCAATCAATTTGACCCAAAAAATTTCTAAGGCTATTAAAATCAGCTTTTCGAAAATCTGGCACTTTAACAGAATTTTCTCCTACAGGTCTATTCCATTCTATGCTAAATCTGATTTCTTTGTGATCACTGTTCCCTAGCTCACTCCCTATTTCGATGTCATTAATTTGTGTTTCCCTGTTAGTTAACACTAAATCTAAAATATTATTTTCCCGTGTTGGTTCCTTAATGTGTTGCGTAAGAAAGCAATCGTCAATTAATTTTAGAAAATCTTCTGCTTCACTATTCCCTGTTTTGTTCAACCAGTTTATTCCACTAACATTAAAGTCACCCATGACGTAAATACTGTTAGATCTAGATGCCCTAGATATTTTATCCCATAGATGCTTTGCTTCCATTCTGTCTAAATTTGGTTGCCTATATATAACTCCTATTATCATATTATTTGCTTTTTCGTATAATTCTATCCAAATAGTTTCTGTGTGTGGCTCAGTTTTGATTCCCTCTTTGAGACTACATTTCAAATTGTCCCTAACATATATGGCTACTCCCCATCCTCGTCTAATATATCTATCTGTGTGAAATAGTTTAAATTCATTTATTTGATATTCAGCTGTATTTAAATCCATTTATTTGATATTCAGCTGTATTTGATATTATATATTATTTATTTGATATTATATATACATTTATTAACATATTATAATGTTAAGGAATGCTTATTGTTAAGCATTCCTGAACATTGTATGGAATATTTTAAGTATTCTTTGCGGTTAATATTAAGTATTTTTTTACTGCTAATATTTTATATGAATGCTTATTTGATTTCATAATTCCTTTTCTTTACGAATAGGAGCATATCGTTCCCTCATTTACATGATAGTTTTGACGATAAAAGTAAGCCAGCGGTCCCCGATACGTCTTAACACTTTATTTTAGTTTGATTTTGAAACTTTATATTCTTTGAACTAACGGCTTCGGCGACTAAGCAGTTCCATTGGTTTGTAGCCGTGTGGCGAAAAAAGCATAACCTGTTCTCTCTCCTATTATGAGAAAATTGTGGCTTCTCGAGCTAGAAAACGTTGCTCTTTGTTTGTAGGAACCTAGTTGTGCAAGACGAGGTAGAGCTCTGGCTCTTTGGTGTATCTCTTCCGGTGTCGCGAGGTTCATCTCGCGCATCATTTCCTCGTAATTCATGCCTCTTAGTTCCGGGACTTGCCTAGTGGCATACAGAAGCTGATTTTTTTTCCAGCTTTTCAGTCAAGCGTCTTGTGCTTGTCCAGATACGAGGATCCATGCTGGGGATGCATACTCCGGGATTGGTCTTCCCTTTGTGGTATACAAGGTTCTGAATGATTCCTTACACAGGTTCCTGAAAGCAGTTCTGATATTAGCAAACCTTGCATACGCCGCAGCAGTTATTCTTTTTAGGTGGATTTCATGAGACATGTTTGTTGAGATATTAAGTCTTTGATCTTTCTCTGTCCTTTTCATGAAGGACTTTATCTCCTATTCAGTTTCCTGTGTGTGGCTTCCAGTTTGCAACGCTTGGTTTCATTACCTTACATTTACTCGGGTTGAACTTTAGTAGCCGTTTGTTGGACCATTCATTGATTGAACTATAAGACACTCCACTGGTGACGCCTCGCCAATCAGAGACCTCAACCCTCACAGTGACTCTTCTGTTACTCATTGTAACAGTTCAATTTGTTTAAGCACTCTTTTATCCAATCGAGTACCCTTCCTTTCACTCCTACCTGAATCTCTCGCTTTTGCATTAGCCTCATGTATGGTACTGTATCAAAGGGTTTTGCAACCCAGAAATATGCAGTCTGCCCAATTTTTTGTTTCTTGCCTTGTCTCATAATTCAATTAATCCCTTAACGTAGGTATTGCCATCCCTAAACCCATGCTGATGCTGTTTTAAAAAGTTTTTTTGCTCCAGATGTTCGACTAGCTTTATTTGCACATTCTTTTTCATCATTTGGGATTTAATAATCGAAGTGTTACTAATAAGACACCTTGTGTTGCTCTTCTTTAGCTATTTCTTGCTCTGGTGAGGCACCATTTAGATTATGCAGTTCCGATTTGGTCGCCGTACTACAGAATGGATATAAATTCACTAGAACGCCTCCACCTTAGAATGACAAAGTTAATCCCCCAAATTAGAAACCTATCATATTAAGAAAGCTTTACAAGGAGTAAATTACATTTGCTGGAAAGGCGAAGAGTTCGTGGTGACATAATAGAGGTGTACGAGTGGAAGAATGGATATAACAAAGGCGATACTAAAAGTATCAACACAAGACAGAACACGAAACAATATTTATACATTGGATAAGTTTAGATTTCGGAAAGAAATCTTTCCTGAACGATTTCAATAAAGACCTGGGTAAATACGAGTTCGATAAAAGGGGTTTTGTTTTGTGGAACCAACTATCACATAACATAATACAAGTAAGATCGCTTGATTGTTTCAAGCGCAGGTTAGACATATATATGCATGCGATTAGGTTATATAAATTGGAGCAGCATTGTATTGGACAATGGGCCTTCTGCATTTACATTCATTCATATGTTTCTTACGTTTTGCCTTTACCATCATTCTTAAGCTCTTGTGGTTTTATATTAATGAATGAGTATGGTAAATATCTTTTGAAGCTGGCTCCAACTGGTCAGCAGACCTTCTAAACCTTTCAGATATCTTATGTTTGTATAATCTTATGAATGCTTATTATTAGGAGAAAGAGGATCTTATGACCATATCCGTATGACCTCTGTACACCTCATTTAGTCTGGGATATCACCATTATTTTCATCAGATAGAGAACACCATAGAAAGAGAAGAGTCGTATGACCTCTGTACACCTCATTTAGTCTGTATATAGTCTGGGATATCGCAATTATTTTCATCAGATTGAGAACACCATGGAAAGAGAAGAGTCGTGAAATAATTTCACTGCACGATTTCAACACAGTAATATTACTGCACGATATGGCAGAAATAAGGAATTTATATATTATAATTAATGCGCATATTAACTCATACTTACCTAAGGCCGGAGTTAATGTCAGTGCCTCTTCTTATCTCTTTTAATTACTGTTTACCTACCTCTTTTTCTTTTTATATTGTCGATAAAGCAATATTTTAATTATATTGTTATGAAATGCTTATTGTTAAGCAATCCTTAAGATTATAAGGAATATTTTAGGTTATGTTTACTGTTAATATTTTAAATAAATTATATTTTATATCATAATTCTTTTTCGTGACGAATTGGGACATATCGTTTCCTGATTTACATGATGGGTTTGACAGAGCAGCTTGTCAGAGGTTCTTGATTTACCTTGATTTCCAGTTTGATCTTGATAAATGATCTTTTCCAGTTTGATTTCGAAATTCAACAGTCTTTTCATTTACGGCTGTTTTATAATGTTAATTAATGCTTGTTGTTAAGACATTATAAGAATCTTTAAAGTTTTCTTTACTGTTAACATTCTAAATGAATGCTATCTGAAATACTTAATTGTTTCTCGTGACGAGTTAGAACATATCCATGGGGTTGTTGTTCGAGGGCTGGGGTTGTTGCTGTTGCGAACTCGTTGGAACCAGTGGTTAGAGGTGTTTGTTTGGGTTTAAAATGTTAGTAGATAGTGGTATGGGAATTGATTTGGAGAAAGGAGGTAATAAAAGTAAGTGTTTGTTGGAGAAACAAATTTACATGAAATGATTAGGAGAAAGAAAAAGGCCTCAAAATAATAATTCACTTAGGGTATATTACACTAACAGTAGAAGTCTAAGAAACAAAATAAACGAGTTAAATGCTCTTGTCTGCAGAGAACAAATTGATATTATTGCACTTACCGAAACGTGGATGAATGTAGAAAATAGAGATCTATTAGCTGAATATCAAATAAATGGATTTAAACTATTTTACACAGATAGATATATTAGACGAGGAGGGGGAGTAGCCATATATGTTAGGGAAAATTTGAAATGTAGTCTCAAAGAAGGAATCAAAACTGAGCCACATACTTAAACGAAAGAGCAAATAATCTTAAAATAGGAGTTATATACAGGCCACCAAATTTAAACAGAATGGAAGCAAAGCACCTATGGAAGGAAATATCTAGAGCATCTAGGTCTTGCAGTTGTTGTGTGACTATAATTTCAGTGAAATAAATTGGTCTAACAGAACAGGGAATAATGAAGCAGATTTTCTAGATTTAATTGACCATTACTTTCTAAGCCAACACATTAAGGAACCAACTCGGGGAAAATAATACTTGTGATTTATTGTTGATAACTCACAGGGAAACACAAATTAATGGCATCGAAATAGGGAGTGAACTAGGGAACATTGATCACAAAGAAATTAGATTTAGCATAGAATAGAGTAGACTTGTAAGAGAAAACTCCGTTAAATGGCCAAATTTTCGAAAAGCTGATATCAATAGCTTAATAATTTTTTTGGGTCAAATAGATTGGAAAGTCTTGGGCATGGGGGGTGGGCCGGTCTTGGAGCGGGACATGAACCCAGCGATAGGTCACGTAAAAGCGGATTTCGATGTGGATTTAAAATATAATTTATTTAGGAATATTCTATGCAAAGTACAGGAACGTAGTATACCATACAAATTGAATAGATCGAATGCTAATGACCCAAAGTGGATAACAAAGGATTTGAAAAACCTTATAGGTAAAATGAGAGCGTGGTACAAAAGGATTAAGAATGGGGAAGTCAGTTTAGAACAGGAATTCGTAAAATTGGTTAGAAATTAAAAAAAAAAAGAGATAAGAAAGCAAAAAGAAACTATGAAGTTCGCGTAGCATGGCAAGCGAAGACAAATCCTAAAGTTTATTTTTCAGTTATATCGAACTAAGACCAGGGAAAGGTTGGGTCCATAAAAAACTGAGACAGGTCGAACAATAGATAATGACGAGAAGAGTAGTATTTGTAATAAAAAATTTATATCTGTATTTACTAAAGAGGAACTTAACAATATGCCTTCAGCCGGACAAGTCTATGTGGGTGGGGAAGAGGACAGGTTGGCTAGTTTAGCAGTTACCAAGTAGTGATGGTCAAGCGGATTAAGGCATCCCTGTACATACCAGTTGCGTTGCTCCTGGCAGTATGGGTTCGAGTCACGTCTGGGGTGTGAGTTTTCAGTTGTATATAGTCCTGGGGACCATTCAGGCTTGTTTGCATTTGTGTTCCTCACGTGTGCCCCAAAGAATGAGGTGATTTGATAAAATGCTATGCCCAAGATTACCATCCGAGTGCCGGCGGGGAAGTGGTTCAAATAGCTTCGGCTATCACTTCCTTTTGTCCGGTCGTGATGGTCAAGCGGATTAAGGCGTCCTGTACATACCATTTGCGTTGCTCCTGGCAGTATGGGTTCGAGTCATGTCTGGGGTGTGAGTTTTTAGTTGTATATAGTCCTGGGGACCATTCAGGCTTGTTTGCATATTCATTTATATATATTCATAATATATATATATTCATTTATATATATTCATAATATATATATATATATATATTCATAATACATATAAATGATTTAGAATCATGTTTGAGCTGCAAATTTGCCGCAAAAATCGGCAATTTTTGTCGATACAAAAATCAGGAGGTAAATAATCACGAAAAAGACTCACTATCACACACAGAAATCACAATAGCGTGATGTATCATATGAACAAATCCACAAGGCCCGTGACGATGATTGGAACATGCGTCCAAAAGCATCCCAGATACTGCCTTAATCGACTGAGCTACGACATGGTAAAAGAGTTGAAAGCGAAGTTCTACTGAACTTACTGGATCCTGCAGCCTCTCTGAGACACAAACCAGGGTTTTTCACAACTCCCCCATATTTCTTCCTTCCTATATACAACTGGAGTGCATAGAGTTGTGTAAAACCCTGGTTTGTGTCTCGGTGAGGCAGTAAGTTCAGAAGAACTCCGGTTTCAACTCTTTTACCATGCCGTAGCTCAGTCGATTAAGGCAGCGTCTGGGATGCTTCTGGAAGCAGGTTCGAATTCTCGTCACGGCCCTTGTAGATTTTTTCATTAGATTCACTATCACTTCAAGACGATCTAAATAAGGTTTTGAAATGGTCAAAAGATTGACAGATGCAGTTTAATGATTGCAAATGTAAGGTTGAGGGTAGGTAATGATGATAGAGTTAAAAGAAACGAGCTAGATGGTGTTGAGATTGCGAAATGGATCTGGGAGTTATGATTAGTAAGAATTTAAAACCAAAAAAAAAAAAAATGAAGATTAATGATCAATTATTGAAGAAAGATTAATAAAGCCTAAATTTGCTAAGCTGCTGTTGTTTCAGATTTAGCTGCTCAGATCAGAACAAAGTGTCCATGTAGCACGGGCTATGGTGAGCCCGTAATTGAGTTCGGTTATTCGCGATAACCTTCTTTCTATGATATATGGGTCTAGGTTTAAAATGGAGGAGGGGATTCATCCTTTTTCCCTGTTTGTTTATCGCTTCTGTTTTAGTGCACTGATTTTAGTTTATTAACATTATCTTGGTGGCGGATGTAGATGCAGAATGCTCACTAGTGAGTGAATAGAATTTTCTGATCATTGTAGATGCGGCATCTAATGCAGCTTCTGTCGTTGGATTAATGTTGCTTCAGATTCAGTAGCTTCAGATGTGACACTCTTTGGCTCATTACCCCCCAAAAAGCACTTGATATATGGGTCTAGAATTTGATATATGGGTCTAGGTTTAAAATGGAGGAGGGGATTCATCCTTTTTCCCTGTTTGTTTATCGCTTCTGTTTTAGTGCACTGATTTTAGTTTATTAACATTATCTTGGTGGCGGATGTAGATGCAGAATGCTCACTAGTGAATGAATAGAATTTTCTGATCATTGTAGATGCGGCATCTAATGCAGCTTCTGTCGTTGGATTAATGTTGCTTCAGATTCAGTAGCTTCAGATGTGACACTCTTTGGCTCATTACCCCCAAAAAGCACTTGTAACCAAGCCTGAGTCTATGTATGGCTACAACAATGTCTCTGAATATCTTTTTGTCAGGCTTGAAAGAGGAGTAACCAGTGGCTTGTTCATACCATATCGCAGTGGATCTTTCTTCCGGTACTTTGGGTTAACAGAAGAACAAAGGCAACTGCAGACGGCCTATTGGCCCATACGAGGCAGCTCCTATCTATAACCCCTAATCCCACTCATATACATGTCCAACCCGCGCTTGAAACAATCGAGGGACCCCACCTCCACCACGTTAATTCCACAATTGGTAATTGGTTCCAAAAATCAACAACCCTGTTACCGAACCAGTATTTACCCAAGTCTTTCCTAAATCTAAACTTATCCAATTTATACCCATTGTTTCGTGTTCTGTCCTGAGTTGATACTTTTAATACCCTATTAATATCCCCTTTGTTATGTCCATTCATTCACTTGTAAACCTCTACCATGTCACCCCTAACTCTTTCCAGTGAATGCAAGTCAAGCTTTGTTAATCTTTCTTCATATGAGATTTCTAATTTGGGGAATTAACTTAGTCATCCTACGCTGGACATATTGAGGTGAATTTATATCCATTCTATAGTATGGCGACCAAAACTGAACTGCATAATCTAAATGGGGCCTAAAAAGAGCAAGATATAGCTGAAGAGCAGCACCAGGTGTCTTGTTACTAACGCTTCGAAGAATAAATCCCAGTGTACTAATTGCCTTATTACAAACATTCAGGCATTGATCCGTTTGTTTTAAATTTTTACTAATCATAACTCCCAGATCCCTTTCGCAATCTCAACACCATTAAGCTCGTATCTTGTAACTCTATCATCATTACCTAGCCACAGAAATTTACATTTATTAGCATTAAACTGCATCTACCAATCTTTTGACCATTTCAAAACCCTATTTAGATCAACTTGACGCGATAGTGAGTCTTCTTCCGTGTTAATTTCCCTACCGATTTTTGTGTCATCTGCAAATTTGCAGATGTTGGTACTCGAGACTTAATCTAAATCAAATATAAACAACAAGTTGTTTATATATTATAAACATTTAGTTGTTTATATATTATAAACATTTAGTTGTTTATATATTATAAACATTTAGTTGTTTATATATTATAAACATTTAGTTGTTTATATATTATAAACATTTAGTTGTTTATATATTATAAACATTTAGTTGTTTATATATTATAAACATTTAGTTGTTTATATATTATAAACATTTAGTTGTTTATATATTATAAACATTTAGTTGTTTATATATTATAAACATTTAGTTGTTTATATATTATAAACATTTAGTTGTTTATATATTATAAACAACAGAGGTCCCAGGACAGAGCCCTGAGGTACTCCACTAACAACATTATCCCACTCTGACTTAACCCCATTTATACTAACTCTCTGTTTCCTTTGGGTTAGCCTTCTGCAGTTGCCTTTGTTCTGATGTTCTTAACCTAGCGATAGAGGAAAATGAATAAGGAGGCAGAGCAACGAGGAGCGTTGAAGCGCAGGTCCCTCAAACTTTCCCTTAAGGAAAAGGGAGAATCGAAGCGAATTTTGGTTGTGGGAGATTCCAGGTGAGGTATTTAGACAGAACGTTTTGTGCCAGAGATAGGGGAAACAGATTAAGGGTTTGCTATCCGGGAGCTGGAATTGGTGATATTGTTGGAAACATGAATGATATTATGACGGGAAATGGGAACAAACCCATTATTTGTATTAGTGCAGGGGGTAATGATGTTGGGCGAGTTAGGAGTGAGGAACTAATACAGAGATTCAGGACAGCCATTGAATTAGTTAGGAGCAAGGGAGGAATCCCGATCATAGCTGAATATCAAATAAATGGATTTGAACTATTTCACACAGATAGATATATTAGACGAGGAGGTGGAGTAACCATATATGTTAGGAACAATTTGAAATGTAGTCTCAAAGAGGAAATCAAAACTGAGCCACACACAGAAACAATTTGGATAGAATTAAACGAAAAAGTTAATAATATTATAATAGAAATTATATATAGGCCACCAAATTTAGACAAAATGGAAGCAAAGCATCTATGGGATGAAATATCTACAGCATCTAGATCTATCAGTATTTATATCTATCAGTATCAGTAATCAGTATATTTATATCTATCAGTATCAGTAATTTTAGTGGAATAAACTGGTTGAACAAAACAGGGAATAGTGAAGCAGAAGATTTTCTAGAATTAATTGACGATTGCTTTCTTACGCAACACATTAAGGAACCAACACGGGAAAATAATATTTTAGATTTAGTTTTAACTAACAGGGAAACACAAATTAATGACATCGAAATTGGGAGTGAGCTAGGGAACAGTGATCACAAAGATAATCAGATTTAGCATTGAATGGAATAGACCTGTAGGAGAAAATTCTGTTAAAGTGCCAGATTTTCGAAAAGCTGATTTTAATAGACTAAGAAATATTTTGGGTCAAATTGATTGGAAAGTCTTGGGTGTGGGGTGTAGGTCGGTCTTAAAGCGAGACATGAAGCCAGCGATAGGTGACTTAAATGGGGATTTCGAAGTGGATTCAATATATCTAACTTATTTAAGAGTATTTTAAACAAAGCACAGGAACGTAGTATACCATACAAATTGAATAGATCGAATACTAATGACCCAAAGTGGATAACAAAGAATTTGAAGAACCTTATAGGTAAAAAGAGAGCTTGGTACAAAAGGATTAAAAATGGGGAGGTCACTTTAGAACAGGAATTCGTACAACTGGTTAGAAATGTTAAAAAAGAGATAAGGAAAGCAAAAAGAAACTATGAAGTTCGCATAGCAGGGCAAGCAAAGACAAATCCTAAAGGGTTTTTTTCAGTTATATCGTACTAAGACTAGGGAAAGGATAGGTCCATTAAAAACTGAGACAGGTCAAATAACAGATAGTGATGAAGAGATGAGTAGTATTTTTAATAAATATTTTGTATCTGTATACACTGAATACAACACCATGAAAAGTGGAAGAATTGCAGTCGGTGAGGTATGCACAGTTAAGCTGCAAAGCTGAAGTACTGTGCTTTATTAAAAGAATTTTTTGGGGAGGGATATTCCTGCGCGGGCCCTAAGCCTCTGGTTGGCTTACTAAGTGTTCTTTATATGTTCAGAGCAGGGTGCTTATTGGGCGACCATTTGAAACTCATTTGAACGATGTAACATCACCTTAACAGGTGATGTTACATATATACGATATATATAGGGTAGACTCGGTGTTGGTGTCATTTTCCGCAAGGCTAACCTGCTGTCTGAGAGAACCATGCGAGGGAGCCTTCTGACGGACCATTTGAAACTAATTTGAACGATGTAACGACATCACCTTAACGTATTAGATATATATAGGGTAGACTCGGTGTCGCTGTCATTTTACGCACGGGTAACCTGCTGTCTGAGAGAACCATGCGAGGGAGCCTTCTGACTTACCATTTGAAACTAATTTGAACGATGTAACGACATCACCTTAACGTATTAGATATATATATAGGGTAGACTCGGTGTCGCTGTCATTTTCCGCACGGGTAACCTGCTGTCTGAGAGAACCATGCGAGGGAGCCTTCTGACTTTCCATTTGAAACTAATTTGAACGATGTAACGACATCACCTTAACGTATTAGATATATATAGGGTAGACTCGGTGTCGCTGTCATTTTCCGCACGGGTAACCTGCTGTCTGAGAGAACCATGCGAGGGAGCCTTCTGACTTACCATTTGAAACTAATTTGAACGATGTAACGACATCACCTTAACGTATTAGATATATATAGGGTAGACTCGGTGTCGCTGTCATTTTCCGCACGGGTAACCTGCTGTCTGAGAGAACCATGCGAGGGAGCCCTCTGACTTACCATTTGAAACTAATGGCGTATTGGCAACATTTGTCTCGTGGGAAACTTTGGTGGGAATCTCAATTCAAACATTAACTATATTATACACTATGTTTGCATCCCATCCTCAAAATAAAGAGCTTATCAATTCCATGTCGCAATATAAATGTTCTTAACACAATTCACAATGGAGTATGCTTAGACTGAGTAAAAACTTCCCTCATCCAATGTTTAATGGAGTAAAATTTGTTGAATCATTAATGCCTCATTAAATCTTATGCAGCGCAAAGATTTAAAGACTTCAAATACAAAGTTCAAAATACACTGAATACAACACCATGAAAAGTGGATGAATTGCAATCGGTGAGGTATGCACATGTAAGCTGCAAAGCTGAAGTACTGTGCTTTATTAAAAGAATTTTTTTAGGAGGGATATTCCTGCGCGGGCCCTAAGCCTCTGGTTGGCTTACTAAGTGTTCTTTATATGTTCAGAGCAGGGTGCTTATTGGGCGACCATTTGAAACTCATTTGAACGATTTAACGACATCACCTTAACATATTAGATATATATAGGGTAGACTCTATCCATGCGAGACTCATTTGTCTCGCATGGATTTGGATTTTTGTCTCGACCATTTGAAACTCATTTGAACGATTTAACGACATCACCTTAACATATTAGATATATATAGGGTAGACTCGGTGTCGCTGTCATTTTCCGCAAGGGTAACCTGCTATCTGAGAGAACCATGCGAGGGAGCCTTCTGACTTACCATTTGAATCTAATTTGAACGATGTAACGACATCACCCTAAAGTATTAGATATATATAGGGTAGACTCGGTGTCGCTGTCATTTTCCGCATGGGTAACCTGCTGTCTGAGAGAACCATGCGAGGGAGCCTTCAGACAGATACTGGCGTATTGGCAGCATTTGTTTCGTTGTGGTAAACTTTGGTGGGAATCTCAATTCAAACATAAACTATATTATACACTATGTTTGCATCCCATACTGGCCGAACATTTGAAACTCAAATTAACGATTTAATGACATGACCTTAACGTAATCGATTCATATAGGTTAGACTCGGTGTTTTTTGCACATTCCTCATGGGTAATCTGATGTTTTTGAGAACAATGCGAAGGAGCCTACAGACGAGTATTGACGAATTGTCGACATAGTGTCTCGTTGTTGCTAGAGAAAAGGAGCAAATGTTTCCCATTATTTTGTTTTTATGCTCCAGTCTTTTCCCTCAATGCAAGGTGCTAGTTCTCGTTTCCGGTGCGGTCGCCATCATGTGCGCACCTCACTTAGATGTGCTTATTCTGGAGGAAATCGAACCGAAAAATTTACCTTTCTCTAGAAATCGAATGTGGTACATCACACTTTTTCGTTATATGTTCTGAGCAGGGTGCTTACTGGCCGAACATTTGAAACTCAAATGAACGATTTAATGACATGACCTTAACGAAATCGATACATATCGGGTAGACTCATATAGGTGTTTTTTGCACATTCCTCATGGGTAATATGCTGTTTTAGAGAACATGCGAAGGAGCCTACAGACGAGTATTGACGAATTGTCGACATAGTGTCTCGTTGTTTCGAGAGAAAAGGAGCAAATGTTTCAATTTTCGTTTTTTGGCTCCAGTATTTTCCCTTAATGCAAGGTGTTTGTTCTCGGTTACGGTGCATTCGCGTTCATGTGCTCACCTCACTTAGATGTGCATATTCTGGCGAAAATCGAGCCGAAAAATTTACCTTTCTGCAGAAATCGGGTGTGGTACATCAGACTTTTTCTTTATATGTTCAGAGCAGGGTGCTTATTGGGCGACCATTTGAAACTAATTTGAACGATGTAACGACATCACCTTAACGTATTAGATATATATAGGGTAGACTCGGTGTCGCTGTCATTTTCCGCACGGGTAACCTGCTGTCTGAGAGAACCATGCGAGGGAGCCTTCTGACGGATATTGGCGTATTGGCAACATTTGTCTCGTTGTGGGAAACTTTGGTGGGAATCTCAATTCAAACATTAACTATATTATACACTGTTTGCATCCCATCCTCAAAATAAAGAGCTTATCAATTCCATGTCGCAATATAAATGTTCTTAACACAATTCACAATGGAGTATGCTTAGACTGAGTAAAAACTTCCCTCATCCAATGTTTAATGGAGTAAAATTTGTTGAATCATTAATGCCTCATTAAATCTTATGCAGCGCAAAGATTTAAAGACTTCAAATACAAAGTTCAAAATACACTGAATACAACATCATGAAAAGTGGATGAATTGCAATCGGTGAGGTATGCACATGTAAGCTGCAAAGCTGAAGTACTGTGCTTTATTAAAAGAATTTTTTTAGGAGGGATATTCCTGCGCGGGCCCTAAGCCTCTGGTTGGCTTACTAAGTGTTCTTTATATGTTCAGAGCAGGGTGCTTATTGGGCGACCATTTGAAACTCATTTGAACGATGTAACGACATCACCTTAACGTATTAGATATATATTGGGTAGACTCGGTGTCGCTGTCATTTTCCGCACGGGTAACCTGCTGACTGAGAGAACCATGCAAGGGAGCCTTCTGACGGACCATTTGAAAATAATTTGAACGATGTAACGACATCACCTTAACGTATTAGATATATATAGGGTAGACTCGGTGTCGCTGTCATTTTCCGCACGGGTAACCTGCTGACTGAGAGCCTTCTGACGGACCATTTGAAACTAATTTGAACGATGTAACGACATCACCTTAACGTATTAGATATATATAGGGTAGACTCGGTGTCGCTGTCATTTTCCGCACGGGTAACCTGCTGTCTGAGAGAACCATGCGAGGGAGCCTTCTGACGGACCATTTGAAACTAATTTGAACGATGTAACGACATCACCTTAACGTATTAGATATATATAGGGTAGACTCGGTGTCGCTGTCATTTTCCGCACGGGTAACCTGCTGTCTGAGAGAACCATGCGAGGGAGCCTTCTAACGGACCATTTGAAACTAATTTGAACGATGTAACGACATCACATTAACGTATTAGATATATATAGGGTAGACTCGGTGTTGCTGTCATTTTCCGCACGGGTAACCTGCTGTCTGAGAGAACCATGCGAGGGAGCCCTCTGACTTACCATTTGAAACTAATGGCGTATTGGCAACATTTGTCTCGTTGTGGGAAACTTTGGTGGGAATCTCAATTCAAACATTAACTATATAATACACTATGTTTGCATCCCATCCTCAAAATAAAGAGCTTATCAATTCCATGTCGCAATATAAATGTTCTTAACACAATTCACAATGGAGTATGCTTAGACTGAGTAAAAACTTCCCTCATCCAATGTTTAATGGAGTAAAATTTGTTGAATCATTAATGCCTCATTAAATCTTATGCAGCGCAAAGATTTAAAGACTTCAAATACAAAGTTCAAAATACACTGAATACAACACCATGAAAAGTGGATGAATTGCAATCGGTGAGGTATGCACATGTAAGCTGCAAAGCTGAAGTACTGTGCTTTATTAAAAGAATTTTTTTAGGAGGGATATTCCTGCGCGGGCCCTAAGCCTCTGGTTGGCTTACTAAGTGTTCTTTATATGTTCAGAGCAGGGTGCTTATTGGGCGACCATTTGAAACTCATTTGAACGATTTAACGACATCACCTTAACATATTAGATATATATAGGGTAGACTCTATCCATGCGAGACTCATTTGTCTCGCATGGATTTGGATTTTTGTCTCGACCATTTGAAACTCATTTGAACGATTTAACGACATCACCTTAACATATTAGATATATATAGGGTAGACTCGGTGTCGCTGTCATTTTCCGCAAGGGTAACCTGCTATCTGAGAGAACCATGCGAGGGAGCCTTCTGCCGGACCATTTGAAACTAATTTGAACGATGTAACGACATGACCTTAACGTATTAGATATATATAGGGTAGACTCGGTGTTGGTGTCATTTTCCGCACGGGTAACCTGCTGTCTGAGAGAACCATGCGAGGGAGCCTTCTGACTTACCATTTGAATCTAATTTGAACGATGTAACGACATCACCCTAAAGTATTAGATATATATAGGGTAGACTCGGTGTCGCTGTCATTTTCCGCATGGGTAACCTGCTGTCTGAGAGAACCATGCGAGGGAGCCTTCAGACAGATACTGGCGTATTGGCAACATTTGTTTCGTTGTGGTAAACTTTGGTGGGAATCTCAATTCAAACATAAACTATATTATACACTATGTTTGCATCCCATACTGGCCGAACATTTGAAACTCAAATTAACGATTTAATGACATGACCTTAACGTAATCGATTCATATAGGTTAGACTCGGTGTTTTTTGCACATTCCTCATGGGTAATCTGATGTTTTTGAGAACAATGCGAAGGAGCCTACAGACGAGTATTGACGAATTGTCGACATAGTGTCTCGTTGTTGCTAGAGAAAAGGAGCAAATGTTTCCCATTATTTTGTTTTTATGCTCCAGTCTTTTCCCTCAATGCAAGGTGCTAGTTCTCGTTTCCGGTGCGGTCGCCATCATGTGCGCACCTCACTTAGATGTGCTTATTCTGGAGGAAATCGAACCGAAAAATTTACCTTTCTCTAGAAATCGAATGTGGTACATCACACTTTTTCGTTATATGTTCTGAGCAGGGTGCTTACTGGCCGAACATTTGAAACTCAAATGAACGATTTAATGACATGACCTTAACGTAATCGATACATATCGGGTAGACTCATATAGGTGTTTTTTGCACATTCCTCATGGGTAATATGCTGTTTTAGAGAACATGCGAAGGAGCCTACAGACGAGTATTGACGAATTGTCGACATAGTGTCTCGTTGTTTCGAGAGAAAAGGAGCAAATGTTTCAATTTTCGTTTTTTGGCTCCAGTATTTTCCCTTAATGCAAGGTGTTTGTTCTCGGTTACGGTGCATTCGCGTTCATGTGCTCACCTCACTTAGATGTGCATATTCTGGAGAAAATCGAGCCGAAAAATTTACCTTTCTGCAGAAATCGGGTGTGGTACATCAGACTTTTTCTTTATATGTTCAGAGCAGGGTGCTTATTGGGCGACCATTTGAAACTAATTTGAACGATGTAACGACATCACCTTAACGTATTAGATATATATAGGGTAGACTCGGTGTCGCTGTCATTTTCCGCACGGGTAACCTGCTGTCTGAGAGAACCATGCGAGGGAGCCTTCTGACGGATATTGGCGTATTGGCAACATTTGTCTCGTTGTGGGAAACTTTGGTGGGAATCTCAATTCAAACATTAACTATATTATACACTGTTTGCATCCCATCCTCAAAATAAAGAGCTTATCAATTCCATGTCGCAATATAAATGTTCTTAACACAATTCACAATGGAGTATGCTTAGACTGAGTAAAAACTTCCCTCATCCAATGTTTAATAGAGTAAAATTTGTTGAATCATTAATGCCTCATTAAATCTTATGCAGCGCAAAGATTTAAAGACTTCAAATACAAAGTTCAAAATACACTGAATACAACATCATGAAAAGTGGATGAATTGCAATCGGTGAGGTATGCACATGTAAGCTGCAAAGCTGAAGTACTGTGCTTTATTAAAAGAATTTTTTTAGGAGGGATATTCCTGCGCGGGCCCTAAGCCTCTGGTTGGCTTACTAAGTGTTCTTTATATGTTCAGAGCAGGGTGCTTATTGGGCGACCATTTGAAACTCATTTGAACGATGTAACGACATCACCTTAACGTATTAGATATATATTGGGTAGACTCGGTGTCGCTGTCATTTTCCGCACGGGTAACCTGCTGACTGAGAGAACCATGCAAGGGAGCCTTCTGACGGACCATTTGAAACTAATTTGAACGATGTAACGACATCACCTTAACGTATTAGATATATATATGGTAGACTCGGTGTCACTGTCATTTTCCGCACGGGTAACCTGCTGACTGAGAGCCTTCTGACGGACCATTTGAAACTAATTTGAACGATGTAACGACATCACCTTAACGTATTAGATATATATAGGGTAGACTCGGTGTCGCTGTCATTTTCCGCACGGGTAACCTGCTGTCTGAGAGAACCATGCGAGGGAGCCTTCTGACGGACCATTTGAAACTAATTTGAACGATGTAACGACATCACCTTAACGTATTAGATATATATAGGGTAGACTCGGGGTCGCTGTCATTTTCCGCACGGGTAACCTGCTGTCTGAGAGAACCATGCGAGGGAGCCTTCTGACGGACCATTTGAAACTAATTTGAACGATGTAACGACATCACCTTAACGTATTAGATATATATAGGGTAGACTCGGTGTCGCTGTCATTTTCCGCACGGGTAACCTGCTGTCTGAGAGAACCATGCGAGGGAGCCTTCTGACGGACCATTTGAAACTAATTTGAACGATGTAACGACATCACCTTAACGTATTAGATATATATAGGGTAGACTCGGGGTCGCTGTCATTTTCCGCACGGGTAACCTGCTGTCTGAGAGAACCATGCGAGGGAGCCTTCTGACTTACCATTTGAAACTAATTTGAACGATGTAACGACATCACCTTAACGTATTAGATATATATAGGGTAGACTCGGTGTCGCTGTCATTTTCCGCACGGGTAACCTGCTGTCTGAGAGAACCATGCGAGGGAGCCTTCTGACGGACCATTTGAAACTAATTTGAACGATGTAACGACATCACCTTAACGTATTAGATATATATAGGGTAGACTCGGTGTCGCTGTCATTTTCCGCACGGGTAACCTGCTGTCTGAGAGAACCATGCGAGGGAGCCTTCTGACGGACCATTTGAAACTAATTTGAACGATGTAACGACATCACCTTAACGTATTAGATATATATAGGGTAGACTCGGGGTCGCTGTCATTTTCCGCACGTGTAACCTGCTGTCTGAGAGAACCATGCGAGGGAGCCTTCTGACGGACCATTTGAAACTAATTTGAACGATGTAACGACATCACCTTAACGTATTAGATATATATAGGGTAGACTCGGTGTCGCTGTCATTTTCCGCACGGGTAACCTGCTGTCTGAGAGAACCATGCGAGGTAGCCTTCAGACAGATACTGGCGTATTGGCAACATTTGTTTCGTTGTGGTAAACTTTAGTGGGAATCTCAATTCAAACATAAACTATATTATACACTATGTTTGCATCCCATACTGGCCGAACATTTGAAACTCAAATTAACGATTTAATGACATGACCTTAACGTAATCGATTCATATAGGTTAGACTCGGTGTTTTTTGCACATTCCTCATGGGTAATCTGATGTTTTTGAGAACAATGCGAAGGAGCCTACAGACGAGTATTGACGAATTGTCGACATAGTGTCTCGTTGCTAGAGAAAAGGAGCAAATGTTTCCCATTATTTTGTTTTTATGCTCCAGTCTTTTCCCTCAATGCAAGGTGCTAGTTCTCGTTTCCGGTGCGGTCGCCATCATGTGCGCACCTCACTTAGATGTGCTTATTCTGGAGGAAATCGAACCGAAAAATTTACCTTTCTCTAGAAATCGAATGTGGTACATCACACTTTTTCGTTATATGTTCTGAGCAGGGTGCTTACTGGCCGAACATTTGAAACTCAAATGAACGATTTAATGACATGACCTTAACGAAATCGATACATATCGGGTAGACTCATATAGGTGTTTTTTGCACATTCCTCATGGGTAATATGCTGTTTTAGAGAACATGCGAAGGAGCCTACAGACGAGTATTGACGAATTGTCGACATAGTGTCTCGTTGTTTCGAGAGAAAAGGAGCAAATGTTTCAATTTTCGTTTTTTGGCTCCAGTATTTTCCCTTAATGCAAGGTGTTTGTTCTCGGTTACGGTGCATTCGCGTTCATGTGCTCACCTCACTTAGATGTGCATATTCTGGAGAAAATCGAGCCGAAAAATTTACCTTTCTGCAGAAATCGGGTGTGGTACATCAGACTTTTTCTTTATATGTTCAGAGCAGGGTGCTTATTGGGCGACCATTTGAAACTAATTTGAACGATGTAACGACATCACCTTAACGTATTAGATATATATAGGGTAGACTCGGTGTCGCTGTCATTTTCCGCACGGGTAACCTGCTGTCTGAGAGAACCATGCGAGGGAGCCTTCTGACGGATATTGGCGTACTGGCAACATTTGTCTCGTTGTGGGAAACTTTGGTGGGAATCTCAATTCAAACATTAACTATTTTATACACTATGTTTGCATCCCATCCTCAAAATAAAGAGCTTATCAATTCCATGTCGCAATATAAATGTTCTTAACACAATTCACAATGGAGTATGCTTAGACTGAGTAAAAACTTCCCTCATCCAATGTTTAATGGAGTAAAATTTGTTGAATCATTAATGCCTCATTAAATCTTATGCAGCGCAAAGATTTAAAGACTTCAAATACAAAGTTCAAAATACACTGAATACAACACCATGAAAAGTGGATGAATTGCAATCGGTGAGGTATGCACATGTAAGCTGCAAAGCTGAAGTACTGTGCTTTATTAAAAGAATTTTTTTAGGAGGGATATTCCTGCGCGGGCCCTAAGCCTCTGGTTGGCTAACTAAGTGTTCTTTATATGTTCAGAGCAGGGTGCTTATTGGGCGACCATTTGAAACTCATTTGAACGATGTAAAGACATCACCTTAACGTATTCGATATATATAGGGTAGACTCGGTGTTGGTGTCATTTTCCGCACGGGTAACCTGCTGTCTGAGAGAACCATGCGAGATAGCCTTCAGACAAATACTGGCGTATTGGCAACATTTGTTTCGTTGTTGTAAACTTTGGTGGGAATCTCAATTCAAACATAAACTATATTATACACTATGTTTGCATCCCATCCTGGCCGAACATTTGAAACTCAAATGAACGATGTAATGACATCACCTTAACGTATTCGATACATATAGGGTAGACTTGGTGTTTTTTGCACATTCCTCGTGGGTAATCTGCTGTTTTAGAGAACAATGCGAAGGAGCCTACAAACGAGTATTGAAGAATTGTCGACATAGTGTCTCGTTGTTTCGAGAGAAAAGGAGCAAATGTTTCAATTTTCGTTTTTTGGCTCCAGTATTTTCCCTTAATGCAAGGTGTTTGTTCTCGGTTACGGTGCATTCGCGATCATGTGCTCACCTCACTTAGATGTGCTTATTCTGGAGAAAATCGAGCCGAAAAATTTACCTTTCTGCAGAAATCGGGTGTGGTACATCAGACTTTTTTTTTATATGTTCAGAGCAGGGTGCTTATTGGGCGACCATTTGAAACTAATTTGAACGATGTAACGACATCACCTTAACGTATTAGATATATATAGGGTAGACTCGGTGTCGCTGTCATTTTCCGCATGGGTAATCGGCTGTCTGAGAGAACCATGCGAGGGAGCCTTCTGACGGACCATTTGAAACTAATTTGAACGATGTAACGACATCACCTTAACGTATTAGATATATATAGAGTAGACTCGGTGTCGCTGTCATTTTCCGCACGGGTAACCGGCTGTCTGAGAGAACCACGCGAGGGAGCCTTCTGACGGACCATTTGAAACTAATTTGAACGATGTAACGACATCACCTTAACGTATTAGATATATATAGGGTAGACTCGGTGTCGCTGTCATTTTCCGCACGGGTAACCTGCTGTCTGAGAGAACCATGCGAGGGAGCCTTCTGACGGATATTGGCGTATTAAGAACGCCAATATCTTCCGGTACTTTGGGTTAACAGAAGAACAAAGGCAACTGCAGAAGGCCTGTTGGCCCATACGAGGCAGCTCCTATTTATAACCACCCAATCTCACTCATATACATGTCCAACCCATGCTTGAAACAATCGAGGGACCCCACCTCCACAATGTTACGCGGCAATTGGTTCCACAAATCAACAACCCTGTTACTGAACCAGTATTTACCGGAGTCTTTCCTAAATCTAAACTTATCCAATTTATACCCATTGTTTCGTGTTCTGTCTTGTGTTGATACTTTTAATACCCTATTAATATCCCCTTTGTTATGTCCATTCACCCACTTGTAAACCTCTATCATGTCACCCCTAACTCTTCGCCTTTCCAGTGAATGCAACTTAAGCTTTGTTAATCTTTCTTCATATGAAAGATTTCTAATTTGGGGAATTAACTTAGTCATCCTACGCTGGACACGTTCAAGTGAATTTATATCCATTCTATAATATGGCGACCAAAACTGAACTGCATAATCAAAATGGGGCCTAACTAGAGCAAGATATAGCTTGAGAACCACACCAGGTGTCTTGTTACTAACGCTGCGATTAATAAATCCAAGTGTCCGATTTGCCTTATTACGAACATTTATGCATTGATTCTTTTGGTTTAAATTCTTGCTAATCATAACTCCCAGATCCCTTTCGCAATTCGACTTCGCAATCTCAACACCATCTAGCTCGTATCTTGTAACCCTATCATCATTACCTAACCTCAGAACTTTACATTTATCAGCATTAAACTGCATCTGCCAATCCTTCGACCATTTCAAAACCCTATCTAGATCAACTTGAAGTGATAGTGAGTCCTCCTCCGAATTAATTTCCCCTCCGATTTTCGTATCATCGGCAAACTTGCAAATGTTGCTACTCAAACCTGAATCTAAATCATTTATATATATTATAAATAACAGAGGTCCCAGGACAGAGCCCTGAGGCACCCCACTTACAACATTTTCCCACTCTGACTTGACTCCATTTATACTAACTCTCTGTTTCCTTTGGTATAGCCATGCCCTAATCCAGCTTAATATAGCACCCCCAATACCATGAGACTCTAACTTTTTAATCAGTCTTTCATTTGGCACTGTATGAAAAGCTTTGCTAAAGTCAAGGTACACAACATCGCAATCCTTACCACTATCAACTGCCTCAACAATGCTAGAATAAAAAGATAACAAATTTGTTAAACATGAACGGCCATTTATAAAACCATGTTGCGACTCAATTATTAATTTATGTTTTTCAAGATGAAGACGAATTTTATTTGCTATTATAGATTCTAGTAACTTTCCCACAATAGACGTTAGGCTAATTGGTCGATAGTTAGACGCAAGTGATCTATCTCCTTTCTTAAGAACTGGTATCACATTAGCAACTTTCCAAAACTCTGGCACTCTGCCTGACTCTATTGATTTATTAAATATGGTTGACAGTGGGTCACAAAGCTCCTCTTTGCATTCTTTAAGCACCCTGGCAAACACTTCATCCGGCCCTGGGGATTTGTTTGGTTTGAGTTTTACTATTTGCTTAAGAACATCCTCTCTGGTAACTGTTAAACTCGTCAACCTGTCCTCGTCCCCACCCACATAGACTTGTTCGGCTGAAGGCATATTGTTAAGTTCCTCTTTAGTATCTCTTTTTTTAACATTTCTAACCAGTTGTACGAATTCCTGTTCTAAAGTGACCTCCCCATTTTTAATCCTTTTGTACAAAGCTCTCTTTTTACCTATAAGGTTCTTCAAATTCTTTGTTATCCACTTTGGGTCATTGGTATTCGATCTATTCAATTTGTATGGTATACTACGTTCCTGTGCTTTGTTTAGAATATTCTTAAATAAGTTATATATTGAATCCACATCGAAATCCCCGTTTACGTCACCTATCGCTGGGTTCATGTCTCGCTCCAAGACCGGCCCCCACCCCATACCCAAGACTTTCCAATCAATTTGACCCAAAAAATTTCTAAGGCTATTAAAATCAGCTTTTCGAAAATCTGGCACTTTAACAGAATTTTCTCCTACAGGTCTATTCCATTCTATGCTAAATCTGATTTCTTTGTGATCACTGTTCCCTAGCTCACTCCCTATTTCGATGTCATTAATTTGTGTTTCCCTGTTAGTTAACACTAAATCTAAAATATTATTTTCCCGTGTTGGTTCCTTAATGTGTTGCGTAAGAAAGCAATCGTCAATTAATTTTAGAAAATCTTCTGCTTCACTATTCCCTGTTTTGTTCAACCAGTTTATTCCACTAACATTAAAGTCACCCATGACGTAAATACTGTTAGATCTAGATGCCCTAGATATTTTATCCCATAGATGCTTTGCTTCCATTCTGTCTAAATTTGGTTGCCTATATATAACTCCTATTATCATATTATTTGCTTTTTCGTATAATTCTATCCAAATAGTTTCTGTGTGTGGCTCAGTTTTGATTCCCTCTTTGAGACTACATTTCAAATTGTCCCTAACATATATGGCTACTCCCCATCCTCGTCTAATATATCTATCTGTGTGAAATAGTTTAAATTCATTTATTTGATATTCAGCTGTATATAAATCCATTTATTTGATATTCAGCTGTATTTGATATTATATATTATTTATTTGATATTATATATACATTTATTAACATATTATAATGTTAAGGAATGCTTATTGTTAAGCATTCCTGAACATTGTATGGAATATTTTAAGTATTCTTTGCGGTTAATATTAAGTAATTTTTTTACTGCTAATATTTTATATGAATGCTTATTTGATTTCATAATTCCTTTTCTTTACGAATAGGAGCATATCGTTCCCTCATTTACATGATAGTTTTGACGATAAAAGTAAGCCAGCGGTCCCCGATACGTCTTAACACTATTTTAGTTTGATTTTGAAACTTTATATTCTTTGAACTAACGGCTTCGGCGACTAAGCAGTTCCATTGGTTTGTAGCCGTGTGGCGAAAAAAGCATAACCTGTTCTCTCTCCTATTATGAGAAAATTGTGGCTTCTCGAGCTAGAAAACGTTGCTCTTTGTTTGTAGGAACCTAGTTGTGCAAGACGAGGTAGAGCTCTGGCTCTTTGGTGTATCTCTTCCGGTGTCGCGAGGTTCATCTCACGCATCATTTCCTCGTAATTCATGCCTCTTAGTTCCGGGACTTGCCTAGTGGCATACAGAAGCTGATTTTTTTTCCAGCTTTTCAGTCAAGCGTCTTGTGCTTGTCCAGATACGAGGATCCATGCTGGGGATGCATACTCCGGGATTGGTCTTCCCTTTGTGGTATACAAGGTTCTGAATGATTCCTTACACAGGTTCCTGAAAGCAGTTCTGATATTAGCAAACCTTGCATACGCCGCAGCAGTTATTCTTTTTAGGTGGATTTCATGAGACATGTTTGTTGAGATATTAAGTCTTTGATCTTTCTCTGTCCTTTTCATGAAGGACTTTATCTCCTATTCAGTTTCCTGTGTGTGGCTTCCAGTTTGCAACGCTTGGTTTCATTACCTTACATTTACTCGGGTTGAACTTTAGTAGCCGTTTGTTGGACCATTCATTGATTGAACTATAAGACACTCCACTGGTGACGCCTCGCCAATCAGAGACCTCAACCCTCACAGTGACTCTTCTGTTACTCATTGTAACAGTTCAATTTGTTTAAGCACTCTTTTATCCAATCGAGTACCCTTCCTTTCACTCCTACCTGAATCTCTCGCTTTTGCATTAGCCTCATGTATGGTACTGTATCAAAGGGTTTTGCAACCCAGAAATATGCAGTCTGCCCAATTTTTTGTTTCTTGCCTTGTCTCATAATTCAATTAATCCCTTAACGTAGGTATTGCCATCCCTAAACCCATGCTGATGCTGTTTTAAAAAGTTTTTTTGCTCCAGATGTTCGACTAGCTTTATTTGCACATTCTTTTTCATCATTTGGGATTTAATAATCGAAGTGTTACTAATAAGACACCTTGTGTTGCTCTTCTTTAGCTATTTCTTGCTCTGGTGAGGCACCATTTAGATTATGCAGTTCCGATTTGGTCGCCGTACTACAGAATGGATATAAATTCACTAGAACGCCTCCACCTTTGAATGACAAAGTTAATCCCCCAAATTAGAAACCTATCATATTAAGAAAGCTTTACAAGGAGTAAATTACATTTGCTGGAAAGGCGAAGAGTTCGTGGTGACATAATAGAGGTGTACGAGTGGAAGAATGGATATAACAAAGGCGATACTAAAAGTATCAACACAAGACAGAACACGAAACAATATTTATACATTGGATAAGTTTAGATTTCGGAAAGAAATCTTTCCTGAACGATTTCAATAAAGACCTGGGTAAATACGAGTTCGATAAAAGGGGTTTTGTTTTGTGGAACCAACTATCACATAACATAATACAAGTAAGATCGCTTGATTGTTTCAAGCGCAGGTTAGACATATATATGCATGCGATTAGGTTATATAAATTGGAGCAGCATTGTATTGGACAATGGGCCTTCTGCATTTACATTCATTCATATGTTTCTTACGTTTTGCCTTTACCATCATTCTTAAGCTCTTGTGGTTTTATATTAATGAATGAGTATGGTAAATATCTTTTGAAGCTGGCTCCAACTGGTCAGCAGACCTTCTAAACCTTTCAGATATCTTATGTTTGTATAATCTTATGAATGCTTATTATTAGGAGAAAGAGGATCTTATGACCATATCCGTATGACCTCTGTACACCTCATTTAGTCTGGGATATCACAATTATTTTCATCAGATAGAGAACACCATAGAAAGAGAAGAGTCGTATGACCTCTGTACACCTCATTTAGTCTGTATATAGTCTGGGATATCGCAATTATTTTCATCAGATTGAGAACACCATGGAAAGAGAAGAGTCGTGAAATAATTTCACTGCACGATTTCAACACAGTAATATTACTGCACGATATGGCAGAAATAAGGAATTTATATATTATAATTAATGCGCATATTAACTCATACTTACCTAAGGCCGGAGTTAATGTCAGTGCCTCTTCTTATCTCTTTTAATTACTGTTTACCTACCTCTTTTTCTTTTTATATTGTCGATAAAGCAATATTTTAATTATATTGTTATGAAATGCTTATTGTTAAGCAATCCTTAAGATTATAAGGAATATTTTAGGTTATGTTTACTGTTAATATTTTAAATAAATTATATTTTATATCATAATTCTTTTTCGTGACGAATTGGGACATATCGTTTCCTGATTTACATGATGGGTTTGACAGAGCAGCTTGTCAGAGGTTCTTGATTTACCTTGATTTCCAGTTTGATCTTGATAAATGATCTTTTCCAGTTTTGATTTCGAAATTCAACAGTCTTTTCATTTACGGCTGTTTTATAATGTTAATTAATGCTTGTTGTTAAGACATTATAAGAATCTTTAAAGTTTTCTTTACTGTTAACATTCTAAATGAATGCTATCTGAAATACTTAATTGTTTCTCGTGACGAGTTAGAACATATCCATGGGGTTGTTGTTTCGAGGGCTGGGGTTGTTGCTGTTGCGAACTCGTTGGAACCAGTGGTTAGAGGTGTTTGTTTGGGTTTTAAAATGTTAGTAGATAGTGGTATGGGAATTGATTTGGAGAAAGGAGGTAATAAAAGTAAGTGTTTGTTGGAGAAACAAATTTACATGAAATGATTAGGAGAAAGAAAAGGCCTCAAAATAATAATTCACTTAGGGAATATTACACTAACAGTAGAAGTCTAAGAAACAAAATAAACGAGTTAAATGCTCTTGTCTGCAGAGAACAAATTGATATTATTGCACTTACCGAAACGTGGATGAATGTAGAAAATAGAGATCTATTAGCTGAATATCAAATAAATGGATTTAAACTATTTTACAACAGATAGATATATTAGACGAGGAGGGGGAGTAGCCATATATGTTAGGGAAAATTTGAAATGTAGTCTCAAAGAAGGAATCAAAACTGAGCCACATACTTAAACGAAAGAGCAAATAATCTTAAAATAGGAGTTATATACAGGCCACCAAATTTAAACAGAATGGAAGCAAAGCACCTATGGAAGGAAATATCTAGAGCATCTAGGTCTTGCAGTTGTTGTGTGACTATAATTTCAGTGAAATAAATTGGTCTAACAGAACAGGGAATAATGAAGCAGATTTTCTAGATTTAATTGACCATTACTTTTCTAAGCCAACACATTAAGGAACCAACTCGGGGAAAATAATACTTGTGATTTATTGTTGATAACTCACAGGGAAACACAAATTAATGGCATCGAAATAGGGAGTGAACTAGGGAACATTGATCACAAAGAAATTAGATTTAGCATAGAATAGAGTAGACTTGTAAGAGAAAACTCCGTTAAATGGCCAAATTTTCGAAAAGCTGATATCAATAGCTTAATAATTTTTTTGGGTCAAATAGATTGGAAAGTCTTGGGCATGGGGGGTGGGCCGGTCTTGAGCGGGACATGAACCCAGCGATAGGTCACGTAAAAGGGGATTTCGATGTGGATTTAAAATATAATTTATTTAGGAATATTCTATGCAAAGTACAGGAACGTAGTATACCATACAAATTGAATAGATCGAATGCTAATGACCCAAAGTGGATAACAAAGGATTTGAAAAACCTTATAGGTAAAATGAGAGCGTGGTACAAAAGGATTAAGAATGGGGAAGTCAGTTTAGAACAGGAATTCGTAAAATTGGTTAGAAAATTAAAAAAAAAAAAGAGATAAGAAAGCAAAAAGAAACTATGAAGTTCGCGTAGCATGGCAAGCGAAGACAAATCCTAAAGTTTATTTTTCAGTTATATCGAACTAAGACTAGGGAAAGGTTGGGTCCATAAAAAACTGAGACAGGTCGAACAATAGATAATGACGAGAAGAGTAGTATTTGTAATAAAAAATTTATATCTGTATTTACTAAAGAGGAACTTAACAATATGCCTTCAGCCGGACAAGTCTATGTGGGTGGGGAAGAGGACAGGTTGGCTAGTTTAGCAGTTACCAAGTAGTGATGGTCAAGCGGATTAAGGCGTCCCTGTACATACCAGTTGCGTTGCTCCTGGCAGTATGGGTTCGAGTCACGTCTGGGGTGTGAGTTTTCAGTTGTATATAGTCCTGGGGACCATTCAGGCTTGTTTGCATTTGTGTTCCTCACGTGTGCCCCAAAGAATGAGGTGATTTGATAAATGCTATGCCCAAGATTACCATCCGAGTGCCGGCGGAGAAGTGGTTCAAATAGCTTCGGCTATCACTTCCTTTTGTCCGGTCGTGATGGTCAAGCGGATTAAGGCGTCCCTGTACATACCATTTGCGTTGCTCCTGGCAGTATGGGTTCGAGTCATGTCTGGGGTGTGAGTTTTTAGTTGTATATAGTCCTGGGGACCATTCAGGCTTGTTTGCATATTCATTTATATATATTCATAATATATATATATTCATTTATATATATTCATAATATATATATATTCATTTATATATATTCATAATATATATATATTCATAATATATATATATTCATTTATATATATTCATAATATATATATATTCATTTATATATATTCATAATATATATATATTCATAATATATATAGTATATATATTCATAATACATATAAATGATTTAGAATCATGTTTGAGCTGCAAATTTGCCGCAAAAATCGGCAATTTTTGTCGATACAAAAATCAGGAGGTAAATAATCACGAAAAAGACTCACTATCACACACAGAAATCACAATAGCGTGATGTATCATATGAACAAATCCTCAAGGCCCGTGACGATGATTGGAACATGCGTCCAAAAGCATCCCAGATACTGCCTTAATCGACTGAGCTACGACATGGTAAAAGAGTTGAAACCGAAGTTCTACTGAACTTACTGGATCCTGCAGCCTCTCTGAGACACAAACCAGGGTTTTTCACAACTCCCCCCTATTTCTTCCTTCCTATATACAGCTGGAGTGCATAGAGTTGTGTAAAACCCTGGTTTGTGTCTCGGTGAGGCAGTAAGTTCAGAAGAACTCCGGTTTCAACTCTTTTACCATGCCGTAGCTCAGTCGATTAAGGCAGCGTCTGGGATGCTTCCGGAAGCAGGTTCGAATTCTCGTCACGGCCCTTGTAGATTTTTTTCATTAGATTCACTATCACTTCAAGACGATCTAAATAAGGTTTTGAAATGGTCAAAAGATTGACAGATGCAGTTTAATGATTGCAAATGTAAGGTTGAGGGTAGGTAATGATGATAGAGTTACAAGAAACGAGCTAGATGGTGTTGAGATTGCGAAATGGATCTGGGAGTTATGATTAGTAAGAATTTAAAACCAAAAAAAAATAAATGAAGATTAATGATCAATTATTGAAGAAAGATTAATAAAGCCTAAATTTGCTAAGCTGCTGTTGTTTCAGATTTAGCTGCTCAGATCAGAACAAAGTGTCCATGTAGCACGGGCTATGGTGAGCCCGTAATTGAGTTCGGTTATTCGCGATAACCTTCTTTCTATGATATATGGGTCTAGGTTTAAAATGGAGGAGGGGATTCATCCTTTTTCCCGGTTTGTTTATCGCTTCTGTTTTAGTGCACTGATTTTAGTTTATTAACATTATCTTGGTGGCGGATGTAGATGCAGAATGCTCACTAGTGAGTGAATAGAATTTTCTGATCATTGTAGATGCGGCATCTAATGCAGCTTCTGTCGTTGGATTAATGTTGCTTCAGATTCAGTAGCTTCAGATGTGACACTCTTTGGCTCATTACCCCCCAAAAAGCACTTGATATATGGGTCCTAGAATTTGATATATGGGTCTAGGTTTAAAATGGAGGAGGGGGATTCATCCTTTTTCCCTGTTTGTTTATCGCTTCTGTTTTAGTGCACTGATTTTAGTTTATTAACATTATCTTGGTGGCGGATGTAGATGCAGAATGCTCACTAGTGAATGAATAGAATTTTCTGATCATTGTAGATGCGGCATCTAATGCAGCTTCTGTCGTTGGATTAATGTTGCTTCAGATTCAGTAGCTTCAGATGTGACACTCTTTGGCTCATTACCCCCAAAAAGCACTTGTAACCAAGCCTGAGTCTATGTATGGCTACAACAATGTCTCTGAATATCTTTTTGTCAGGCTTGAAAGAGGAGTAACCAGTGGCTTGTTCATACCATATCGCAGTGGATCTTTCTTCCGGTACTTTGGGTTAACAGAAGAACAAAGGCAACTGCAGAGGCAAATAATAAGGCAAATCGGACACTTGGATTTATTAATCGCAGCGTTAGTAACAAGACACCTGGTGTGGTTCTCAAGCTATATCTTGCTCTAGTTAGGCCCCATTTAGATTATGCAGTTTCAGTTTTGGTCGCCATATTATAGAATGGATATAAATTCACTTGAACGTGTCCAGCGTAGGATGACTAAGTTAATTCCCCAAATTAGAAATCTTTCATATTAAGAAAGATTAACAAAGCTTAAGTTGCATTCACTGGAAAGGCGAAGAGTTAGGGTGACATGATAGAGGTTTACAAGTGGATGAATGGACATAACCGGGGGGATATTAATAGGGTATTAAAAGTATCAACACAGGACAGAACACGAAACAATGGATATAAATTGGATAAGTTTAGATTTAGGAAAGACTTGGGTAAATACTGGTTCAGTAACAGGGTTGTTGATTTGTGGAACCAATTGCCGCGTAACATTGTGGAGGTGGGGTCCCTCGATTGTTTCAAGCACGGGTTGGACAAGTATATGAGTGGGATTGGGTGGTTATAGAATAGGAGCTGCCTCGTATGGGCCAATAGGCCTTCTGCAGTTACCTTTGTTCTTATGTTCTTCTTATGTTCTTATGTTCAGAAGGCCTATTGGCCAATACGAGGCAGCTCCTATCTATAACCCCTAATCCCACTCATATACATGTCCAACCCGCGCTTGAAACAATCGAGGGACCCCACCTCCACCACGTTAATTCCACAATTGGTAATTGGTTCCAAAAATCAACAACCCTGTTACCGAACCAGTATTTACCCAAGTCTTTCCTAAATCTAAACTTATCCAATTTATACCCATTGTTTCGTGTTCTGTCCTGAGTTGATACTTTTAATACCCTATTAATATCCCCTTTGTTATGTCCATTCATTCACTTGTAAACCTCTACCATGTCACCCCTAACTCTTTCCAGTGAATGCAAGTCAAGCTTTGTTAATCTTTCTTCATATGAGATTTCTAATTTGGGGAATTAACTTAGTCATCCTACGCTGGACATATTGAGGTGAATTTATATCCATTCTATAGTATGGCGACCAAAACTGAACTGCATAATCTAAATGGGGCCTAAAAAGAGCAAGATATAGCTGAAGAGCAGCACCAGGTGTCTTGTTACTAACGCTTCGAAGAATAAATCCCAGTGTACTAATTGCCTTATTACAAACATTCAGGCATTGATCCGTTTGTTTTAAATTTTTACTAATCATAACTCCCAGATCCCTTTCGCAATCTCAACACCATTAAGCTCGTATCTTGTAACTCTATCATCATTACCTAGCCACAGAAATTTACATTTATTAGCATTAAACTGCATCTACCAATCTTTTGACCATTTCAAAACCCTATTTAGATCAACTTGACGCGATAGTGAGTCTTCTTCCGTGTTAATTTCCCTACCGATTTTTGTGTCATCTGCAAATTTGCAGATGTTGGTACTCGAGACTTAATCTAAATCAAATATAAACAACAAGTTGTTTATATATTATAAACATTTAGTTGTTTATATATTATAAACATTTAGTTGTTTATATATTATAAACATTTAGTTGTTTATATATTATAAACATTTAGTTGTTTATATATTATAAACATTTAGTTGTTTATATATTATAACATTTAGTTGTTTATATATTATAAACATTTAGTTGTTTATATATTATAAACATTTAGTTGTTTATATATTATAAACATTTAGTTGTTTATATATTATAAACATTTAGTTGTTTATATATTATAAACATTTAGTTGTTTATATATTATAAACATTTAGTTGTTTATATATTATAAACATTTAGTTTGTTTATATATTATAAACATTTAGTTGTTTATATATTATAAACATTTAGTTTGTTTATATATTATAAACATTTAGTTGTTTATATATTATAAACAACAGAGGTCCCAGGACAGAGCCCTGAGGTACTCCACTAACAACATTATCCCACTCTGACTTAACCCCATTTATACTAACTCTCTGTTTCCTTTGGGTTAGCCTTCTGCAGTTGCCTTTGTTCTGATGTTCTTAACCTAGCGATAGAGGAAAATGAATAAGGAGGCAGAGCAACGAGGAGCGTTGAAGCGCAGGTCCCTCAAACTTTCCCTTAAGGAAAAGGGAGAATCGAAAGCGAATTTTGGTTGTGGGAGATTCCAGGTGAGGTATTTAGACAGAACGTTTTGTGGCCAGAGATAGGGGAAACAGATTAAGGGTTTGCTATCCGGGAGCTGGAATTGGGTGATATTGTTGGAAACATGAATGATATTATGACGGGAAATGGGAACAAACCCATTATTTGTATTAGTGCAGGGGGTAATGATGTTGGGCGAGTTAGGAGTGGAGGAACTAATACAGAGATTCAGGACAGCCATTGAATTAGTTAGGAGCAAGGGAGGAATCCCGATCATAGCTGAATATCAAATAAATGGATTTAAAACTATTTCACACAGATAGATATATTAGACGAGGAGGTGGAGTACCATATATGTTAGGAACAATTTGAAATGTAGTCTCAAGAGGAAATCAAAACTGAGCCACACACAGAAACATATTTGGATAGAATTAAACGAAAAAAGTTAATAATATTATAATAGAAAATTATATATAGGCCACCAAATTTAGACAAAATGGAAGCAAAGCATCTATGGGATGAAATATCTACAGCATCTAGATCTATCAGTATTTATATCTATCAGTATCAGTAATCAGTATATTTATATCTATCAGTATCAGTAATTTTAGTGGAATAAACTGGTTGAACAAAACAGGGAATTAGTGAAGCAGAAGATTTTCTAGAATTAATTGACGATTGCTTTCTTACGCAACACATTAAGGAACCAACACGGGAAAATAATATTTTAGATTTAGTTTTAACTAACAGGGAAACACAAATTAATGACATCGAAATTGGGGAGTGAGCTAGGGAACAGTGGATCACAAAAGATAATCAGATTTAGCATTGAATGGAATAGACCTGTAGGAGAAAATTCTGTTAAAGTGCCAGATTTTCGAAAAGCTGATTTTAATAGACTAAGAAATATTTTGGGTCAAATTGACTGGAAAGTCTTGGGTGTGGGGTGTAGGTCGGTCTTAAAGCGAGACATGAAGCCAGCGATAGGTGACTTAAATGGGGATTTCGATGTGGATTCAATATATCTAACTTATTTAAGAGTATTTTAAACAAAAGCACAGGAACGTAGTATACCATACAAATTGAATAGATCGAATACTAATGACCCAAAGTGGATAACAAAGAATTTGAAGAACCTTATAGGTAAAAAAGAGAGCTTGGTACAAAAGGATTAAAAATGGGGAGGTCACTTTAGAACAGGAATTCGTACAACTGGTTAGAAATGTTAAAAAAGAGATAAGGAAAGCAAAAAAGAAACTATGAAGTTCGCATAGCAGGGCAAGCAAAGACAAATCCTAAAAGGGTTTTTTTCAGTTATATCGTACTAATGCTAGGGAAAGGATAGGTCCATTAAAAACTGAGACAGGTCAAATAACAGATAGTGATGAAGAGATGAGTAGTATTTTTAATAAATATTTTGTATCTGTATACACTGAATACAACACCATGAAAAGTGGAAGAATTGCAGTCGGTGAGGTATGCACATGTAAGCTGCAAAGCTGAAGTACTGTGCTTTATTAAAAGAATTTTTTGGGGAGGGATATTCCTGCGCGGGCCCTAAGCCTCTGGTTGGCTTACTAAGTGTTCTTTATATGTTCAGAGCAGGGTGCTTATTGGGCGACCATTTGAAACTCATTTGAACGATGTAACATCACCTTAACGTATTCGATATATATAGGGTAGACACGGTGTTGGTGTCATTTTCCGCACGGGTAACCTGCTGTCTGAGAGAACAATGCGTGGGAGCCTTCTGACGGATATTGGCGTATTGGCAACATTTGTCTCGTTGTGGGAAACTTTGGTGGGAATCTCAATTCAAACATAAACTATATTATACACTATGTTTGCATCCCATCCTGGCCGAACATTTGAAACTCAAATGAACGATGTAATGCCATCAACTTAACGTATTCGATACATATAGGGTAGACTCGGTGTTTTTTGCACATTCCTCATGTGTAATCTGCTGTTTTAGAGAACCATGCGAAGGAGCCTACAGACGAGTATTGACGAATTGTCGACATAGTGTCTCGTTGTTTCGAGAGAAAAGGAGCAAATGTTTCAATTTTCGTTGTTTTGGCTCCAGTATTTTCCCTTAATGCAAGGTGTTTGTTCTCGGTTACAGTGCATTCGCGATCATGTGCTCACCTCACTTAGATGTGCTTATTCTGGAGAAAATCAAGCCGAAAAATTTACCTTTCTCTAGAAATCGGATGTGGTACATCACACTTTTTCGTTGTATGTTCAGAGCAGGGTGCTAACTGGCCGAACATTTGAAACTCAAATGAACGATTTAATGACATGACCTTAATGTAATCGATACATATAGGGTAGACTCGGTGTTTTTTGCACATTCCTCGTGGGAAATCTGCTGTTTAAAGAGAACAATGCGAAGGAGCCTACAGACGAGTATTGACGAATTGTCGACATAGTGTCTCGTTGTTTCGATGAGAAAAGGAGCAAATGTTTCAATTTTCGTTTTTTTGGCTCCAGTATTTTCCCTTAATGCAAGGTGTTTGTTCTCGGTTACGGTGCATTCGCGATCAAGTGCTCACCTCACTTAGATGTGCTTATTCTGGAGGAAATCGAGCTGAAAAATTTACCTCTCTTTACCTTGCAAAGTTCAAAATACACTGAATACAACACCATGAAACGTGGATGAATTGCAATCGGTGAGGTATGCACATGTAAGCTGCAAAACTAGTTCTGTGCTTTATTAAAATAATTTTTTGGGGAGGGATATTCCTGCGCGGGCCCTAAGCCTCTGGTTGGCTTACTAAGTGTTCTTTATATGTTCAGAGCAGGGTGCTTATTGGGCGACCATTTGAAACTCATTTGAACGATGTAACATCACCTTAACATATTCGATATATATAGGGTAGACTTGGTGTCGCTGTCATTTTCCGCACGGGTAACCTGCTGTCTGAGAGAACCATGCGAGGGAGCCTTCTGACTTACCATTTGAAACTAATTTGAACGATGTAACGACATCACCTTAACGTATTAGATATATATAGGGTAGACTCGGTGTCGCTGTCATTTTCCGCACGGGTAACCTGCTGTCTGAGAGAACCATGCGAGGGAGCCTTCTGACTTACCATTTGAAACTAATTTGAACGATGTAACATCACCTTAACGTATTAGATATATATAGGGTAGACTCGGTGTCGCTGTCATTTTCCGCACGGGTAACCTGCTGTCTGAGAGAACCATGCGAGGGAGCCTTCTGACTTACCATTTGAAACTAATTTGAACGATGTAACGACATCACCTTAACGTATTAGATATATATAGCGTAGACTCGGTGTCGCTGTCTTTTTCCGCACGGGTAACCTGCTGTCTGAGAGAACCATGCGAGGGAGCCCTCTGACTTACCATTTGAAACTAATGGCGTATTGGCAACATTTGTCTCGTTGTGGGAAACTTTGGTGGGAATCTCAATTCAAACATTAACTATATTATACACTATGTTTGCATCCCATCCTCAAAATAAAGAGCTTATCAATTCCATGTCGCAATATAAATGTTCTTAACACAATTCACAATGGAGTATGCGACACCGAGTAAAAATCGGTGTCGCTCAGTATGCTTAGACTGAGTAAGCTCAGTATGAGCTTACTCAGCTAGGTTTGGTGGGATATTTGTGTTTCCCTGTTAGTTAAAACTAAATCTAAAATATTATTTTCCCGTGTTGGTTCCTTAATGTAAGGAACCAGTAAGCTCAGTATGCTTAGACTGAGTAAAAACTTCCCTCATCCAATGTTTAATGGAGTAAAATTTGTTGAATCATTAATGCCTCATTAAATCTTATGCAGCGCAAAGATTTAAAGACTTCAAATACAAAGTTCAAAATACACTGAATACAACACCATGAAAAGTGGATGAATTGCAATCGGTGAGGTATGCACATGTAAGCTGCAAAGCTGAAGTACTGTGCTTTATTAAAAGAATTTTTTTAGGAGGGATATTCCTGCGCGGGCCCTAAGCCTCTGGTTGGCTTACTAAGTGTTCTTTATATGTTCAGAGCAGGGTGCTTATTGGGCGACCATTTGAAACTCATTTGAACGATTTAACGACATCACCTTAACATATTAGATATATATAGGGTAGACTCGGTGTCGCTGTCATTTTCCGCAAGGGTAACCTGCTATCTGAGAGAACCATGCGAGGGAGCCTTCTGCCGGACCATTTGAAACTAATTTGAACGATGTAACGACATGACCTTAACGTATTAGATATATATAGGGTAGACTCGGTGTTGGTGTCATTTTCCGCAAAGGTAACCTGCTGTCTGAGAGAACCATGCGAGGGAGCCTTCTGACTTACCATTTGAATCTAATTTGAACGATGTAACGACATCACCTTAACATATTAGATATATATAGGGTAGACTCGGTGTCGCTGTCATTTTCTGCACGGGTAACCTGCTGTCTGAAAGAACCATGCGATGGAGCCTTCTGACTTACCATTTGAAACTAATTTGAACGATGTAACGACATCACCCTAACGTATTAGATATATATAGGGTAGACTCGGTGTCGCTGTCATTTTCCGCATGGGTAACCTGCTGTCTGAGAGAACCATGCGAGGGAGCCTTCTGATGGACCATTTGAAACTAATTTGAACGATGTAACGACATCACCTTAACGTATTAGATATATATAGGGTAGACTCGGTGTCGCTGTCATTTTCCGCACGGGTAACCTGCTGTCTGAGAGAACCATGCGAGGGAGCCTTCTGACGGATATTGGCGTATTGGCAACATTTGTCTCGTTGTGGGAAACTTTGGTGGGAATCTCAATTCAAACATTAACTATATTATACACTGTTTGCATCCCATCCTCAAAATAAAGAGCTTATCAATTCCATGTCGCAATATAAATGTTCTTAACACAATTCACAATGGAGTATGCTTAGACTGAGTAAAAAACTTCCCTCATTAAATGTTTAATGGAGTAAAATTTGTTGAATCATTAATGCCTCATTAAATCTTATGCAGCGCAAAGATTTAAAGACTTCAAATACAAAGTTCAAAATACACTGAATACAACATCATGAAAAGTGGATGAATTGCAATCGGTGAGGTATGCACATGTAAGCTGCAAAGCTGAAGTACTGTGCTTTATTAAAAGAATTTTTTTAGGAGGGATATTCCTGCGCGAGCCCTAAGCCTCTGGTTGGCTTACTAAGTGTTCTTTATATGTTCAGAGCAGGGTGCTTATTGGGCGACCATTTGAAACTCATTTGAACGATGTAACGACATCACCTTAACGTATTAGATATATATAGGGTAGACTCGGTGTCGCTGTCATTTTCTGCACGGGTAACCTGCTGTCTGAGAGAACCATGCGAGGGAGCCTTCTGACGGACCATTTGAAACTAATTTGAACGATGTAACGACATCACCTTAACGTATTAGATATATATAGGGTACACTCGGTGTCGCTGTCATTTTCCGCATGGGTAACCTGCTGTCTGAGAGAACCATGCGAGGGAGCCTTCTGACGGACCATTTGAAACTAATTTGAACGATGTAACGACATCACCTTAACGTATTAGATATATATAGGGTAGACTCGGTGTCGCTGTCATTTTCCGCACGGGTAACCTGCTGTCTGAGAGAACCATGCGAGGGAGCCTTCTGACGGACCATTTGAAACTAATTTGAACGATGTAACGACATCACCTTAACGTATTAGATATATATAGGGTAGACTCGGGGTCGCTGTCATTTTCCGCACGGGTAACCTGCTGTCTGAGAGAACCATGCGAGGGAGCCTTCTGACGGACCATTTGAAACTAATTTAACGATGTAACGACATCACCTTAATGTATTAGATATATATAGGGTAGACTCGGTGTCGCTGTCATTTTCCGCACGGTAACCTGCTGTCTGAGAGAACCATGCGAGGGAGCCTTCTGACGGACCATTTGAAACTAATTTGAACGATGTAACGACATCACCTTAACGTATTAGATATATATAGGGTAGACTCGGTGTCGCTGTCATTTTCCGCACGGGTAACCTGCTGTCTGAGAGAACCATGCGAGGGAGCCTTCTGACGGACCATTTGAAACTAATTTGAACGATGTAACGACATCACCTTAACGTATTAGATATATATAGGGTAGACTTGGTGTCGCTATCATTTTCCGCACGGGTAACCTGCTGTCTGAGAGAACCATGCGAGGGAGCCTTCTGACGGACCATTTGAAACTAATTTGAACGATGTAACATCACCTTAACATACTAGATATATATAGGGTAGACTCGGTGTCGCTGTCATTTTCCGCACGGGTAACCTGCTGTCTGAGAGAACCATGCGAGGGAGCCTTCTGACGGACCATTTGAAACTAATTTGAATGATGTAACGACATCACCTTAACGTATTAGATATATATAGGGTAGACTCGGGGTCGCTGTCATTTTCCGCACGGGTAACCTGCTGTCTGAGAGAACCATGCGAGGGAGCCTTCTGACGGACCATTTGAAACTAATTTAACGATGTAACGACATCACCTTAACGTATTAGATATATATAGGGTAGACTCGGTGTCGCTGTCATTTTCCGCACGGGTAACCTGCTGTCTGAGAGAACCATGCGAGGGAGCCTTCTGACGGACCATTTGAAACTAATTTGAACGATGTAACGACATCACCTTAACGTATTAGATATATATAGGATAGACTCGGTGTCGCTGTCATTTTCCGCACGGGTAACCTGCTGTCTGAGAGAACCATGCGAGGGAGCCTTCTGACGGACCATTTGAAACTAATTTGAACGATGTAACGACATCACCTTAATGTATTAGATATATATAGGGTAGACTCGGTGTCGCTGTCATTTTCCGCACGGGTAACCTGCTGTCTGAGAGAACCATGCGAGGGAGCCTTCTGACGGACCATTTGAAACTAATTTAACGATGTAACGACATCACCTTAACGTATTAGATATATATAGGGTAGACTCGGTGTCGCTGTCATTTTCCGCACGGGTAACCTGCTGTCTGAGAGAACCATGCGAGGGAGCCTTCTGACGGACCATTTGAAACTAATTTGAACGATGTAACGACATCACCTTAACGTATTAGATATATAGGGTAGACTTGGTGTCGCTATCATTTTCCGCACGGGTAACCTGCTGTCTGAGAGAACCATGCGAGGGAGCCTTCTGACGGACCATTTGAAACTAATTTGAACGATGTAACATCACCTTAACATACTAGATATATATAGGGTAGACTCGGTGTCGCTGTCATTTTCCGCACGGGTAACCTGCTGTCTGAGAGAACCATGCGAGGGAGCCTTCTGACGGACCATTTGAAACTAATTTGAATGATGTAACGACATCACCTTAACGTATTAGATATATATAGGGTAGACTCGGGGTCGCTGTCATTTTCCGCACGGGTAACCTGCTGTCTGAGAGAACCATGCGAGGGAGCCTTCTGACGGACCATTTGAAACTAATTTAACGATGTAACGACATCACCTTAACGTATTAGATATATATAGGGTAGACTCGGTGTCGCTGTCATTTTCCGCACGGGTAACCTGCTGTCTGAGAGAACCATGCGAGGGAGCCTTCTGACGGACCATTTGAAACTAATTTAACGATGTAACGACATCACCTTAACGTATTAGATATATATAGGGTAGACTCGGTGTCGCTGTCATTTTCCGCACGGGTAACCTGCTGTCTGAGAGAACCATGCGAGGTAGCCTTCAGACAGATACTGGCGTATTGGCAACATTTGTTTCGTTGTGGTAAACTTTGGTGGGAATCTCAATTCAAACATAAACTATATTATACACTATGTTTGCATCCCATACTGGCCGAACATTTGAAACTCAAATTAACGATTTAATGACATGACCTTAACGTAATCTATTCATATAGGGGTAGACTCGGTGTTTTTTGCACATTCCTCATGGGTAATCTGATGTTTTTGAGAACAATGCGAAGGAGCCTACAGACGAGTATTGACGAATTGTCGACATAGTGTCTCGTTGTTGCTAGAGAAAAGGAGCAAATGTTTCCCATTATTTTGTTTTTATGCTCCAGTCTTTTCCCTCAATGCAAGGTGCTAGTTCTCGTTTCCGGTGCGTTCGCCATCATGTGCGCACCTCACTTAGATGTGCTTATTCTGGAGGAAATCGAACCGAAAAATTTACCTTTCTCTAGAAATCAAATGTGGTACATCACACTTTTTCGTTATATGTTCTGAGCAAGGTGCTTACTGGCCGAACATTTGAAACTCAAATGAACGATTTAATGACATGACCTTAACGTAATCGATACATATCGGGTAGACTCAATATAGGTGTTTTTTGCACATTCCTCATGGGTAATATGCTGTTTTAGAGAACATGCGAAGGAGCCTACAGACGAGTATTGACGAATTGTCGACATAGTGTCTCGTTGTTTCGAGAGAAAAGGAGCAAATGTTTCAATTTTCGTTTTTGGCTCCAGTATTTTCCCTTAATGCAAGGTGTTTGTTCTCGGTTACGGTGCATTCGCGATCATGTGCTCACCTCACTTAGATGTGCATATTCTGGAGAAAATCGAGCCGAAAAATTTACCTTTCTGCAGAAATCGGGTGTGGTACATCAGACTTTTTCTTTATATGTTCAGAGCAGGGTGCTTATTGGGCGACCATTTGAAACTCATTTGAACGATTTAACGACATCACCTTAACATATTAGATATATATAGGGTAGACTCGGTGTCGCTGTCATTTTCCGCAAGGGTAACCTGCTATCTGAGAGAACCATGCGAGGGAGCCTTCTGCCGGACCATTTGAAACTAATTTGAACGATGTAACGACATGACCTTAACGTATTAGATATATATAGGGTAGACTCGGTGTTGGTGTCATTTTCCGCAAAGGTAACCTGCTGTCTGAGAGAACCATGCGATGGAGCCTTCTGACTTACCATTTGAAACTAATTTGAACGATGTAACGACATCACCCTAACGTATTAGATATATATAGGGTAGACTCGGTGTCGCTGTCATTTTCCGCATGGGTAACCTGCTGTCTGAGAGAACCATGCGAGGGAGCCTTCTGATGGACCATTTGAAACTAATTTGAACGATGTAACGACATCACCTTAACGTATTAGATATATATAGGGTAGACTCGGTGTCGCTGTCATTTTCCGCACGGGTAACCTGCTGTCTGAGAGAACCATGCGAGGGAGCCTTCTGACGGATATTGGCGTATTGGCAACATTTGTCTCGTTGTGGGAAACTTTGGTGGGAATCTCAATTCAAACATTAACTATATTATACACTGTTTGCATCCCATCCTCAAAATAAAGAGCTTATCAATTCCATGTCGCAATATAAATGTTCTTAACACAATTCACAATGGAGTATGCTTAGACTGAGCAAAAACTTCCCTCATTAAATGTTTAATGGAGTAAAATTTGTTGAATCATTAATGCCTCATTAAATCTTATGCAGCGCAAAGATTTAAAGACTTCAAATACAAAGTTCAAAATACACTGAATACAACATCATGAAAAGTGGATGAATTGCAATCGGTGAGGTATGCACATGTAAGCTGCAAAGCTGAAGTACTGTGCTTTATTAAAAGAATTTTTTTAGGAGGGATATTCCTGCGCGAGCCCTAAGCCTCTGGTTGGCTTACTAAGTGTTCTTTATATGTTCAGAGCAGGGTGCTTATTGGGCGACCATTTGAAACTCATTTGAACGATGTAACGACATCACCTTAACGTATTAGATATATATAGGGTAGACTCGGTGTCGCTGTCATTTTCCGCACGGGTAACCTGCTGTCTGAGAGAACCATGCGAGGGAGCCTTCTGACGGACCATTTGAAACTAATTTGAACGATGTAACGACATCACCTTAACGTATTAGATATATATAGGGTAGACTCGGTGTCGCTGTCATTTTCCGCACAGGTAACCTGCTGTCTGAGAGAACCATGCGAGGTAGCCTTCAGACAGATACTGGCGTATTGGCAACATTTGTTTCGTTGTGGTAAACTTTGGTGGGAATCTCAATTCAAACATAAACTATATTATACACTATGTTTGCATCCCATACTGGCCGAACATTTGAAACTCGAATTAACGATTTAATGACATGACCTTAACGTAATCGATTCATATAGGTTAGACTCGGTGTTTTTTGCACATTCCTCATGGGTAATCTGATGTTTTTGAGAACAATGCGTATTAGATATATATAGGGTAGACTCGGGGTCGCTGTCATTTTCCGCACGGGTAACCTGCTGTCTGAGAGAACCATGCAAGGGAGCCTTCTGACGGACCATTTGAAACTAATTTGAGCGATGTAACGACATCACCTTAACGTATTAGATATATATAGGGTAGACTCGGTGTCGCTGTCATTTTCCGCACGGGTAACCTGCTGACTGAGAGCCTTCTGACGGACCATTTGAAACTAATTTGAACGATGTAACGACATCACCTTAACGTATTAGATATATATAGGGTAGACTCGGTGTCGCTGTCATTTTCCGCACGGGTAACCTGCTGTCTGAGAGAACCATGCGAGGGAGCCTTCTGACGGACCATTTGAAACTAATTTGAACGAAGTAACGACATCACCTTAACGTATTAGATATATATAGGGTAGACTCAGTGTCGCTGTCATTTTCCGCACGGGTAACCTGCTGTCTGAGAGAACCATGCGAGGGAGCCTTCTGACGGACCATTTGAAACTAATTTGAACGATGTAACGACATCACCTTAACGTATTAGATATATATAGGGTAGACTCGGGGTCGCTGTCATTTTCCGCACGGGTAACCTGCTGTCTGAGAGAACCATGCGAGGGAGCCTTCTGACGGACCATTTGAAACTAATTTAACGATGTAACGACATCACCTTAACGTATTAGATATATATAGGGTAGACTCGGTGTCGCTGTCATTTTCCGCACGGGTAACCTGCTGTCTGAGAGAACCATGCGAGGGAGCCTTCTGACGGACCATTTGAAACTAATTTGAACGATGTAACGACATCACCTTAACGTATTAGATATGTATAGGGTAGACTCGGTGTCGCTGTCATTTTCCGCACGGGTAACCTGCTGACTGAGAGCCTTCTGACGGACCATTTGAAACTAATTTGAACGATGTAACGACATCACCTTAACGTATTAGATATATATAGGGTAGACTCGGTGTCGCTGTCATTTTCCGCACGGGTAACCTGCTGTCTGAGAGAACCATGCGAGGGAGCCTTCTGACGGACCATTTGAAACTAATTTGAACGATGTAACGACATCACCTTAACGTATTAGATATATATAGGGTAGACTCGGTGTCGCTGCCATTTTCCGCACGGGTAACCTGCTGTCTGAGAGAACCATGAGAGGTAGCCTTCAGACAGATACTGGCGTATTGGCAACATTTGTTTCGTTGTGGTAAACTTTGGTGGGAATCTCAATTCAAACATAAACTATATTATACACTATGTTTGCATCCCATACTGGCCGAACATTTGAAACTCAAATGAACGATTTAATGACATGACCTTAACGTAATCGATACATATCGGGTAGACTCATATAGGTGTTTTTTGCACATTCCTCATGGGTAATATGCTGTTTTAGAGAACATGCGAAGGAGCCTACAGACGAGTATTGACGAATTGTCGACATAGTGTCTCGTTGTTTCGAGAGAAAAGGAGCAAATGTTTCAATTTTCGTTTTTTGGCTCCAGTATTTTCCCTTAATGCAAGGTGTTTGTTCTCGGTTACGGTGCATTCGCGATCATGTGCTCACCTCACTTAGATGTGCATATTCCGGAGAAAATCGAGCCGAAAAATTTACCTTTCTGCAGAAATCGGGTGTGGTACATAAGACTTTATGTACATATCTTTATATGTTCAGAGCAGGGTGCTTATTGGGCGACCATTTGAAACTAATTTGAACGATGTAACGACGTCACCTTAACGTATTAGATATATATTGGGTAGACTCGGTGTCGCTGTCATTTTCCGCACGGGTAACCTGCTGTCTGAGAGAACCATGCGATGGAGCCTTCTGACGGACCATTTGAAACTAATTTGAACGATGTAACGACATCACCTTAACGTATTCGATATATATAGGGTAGACTCGGTGTTGGTGTCATTTTCCGCACGGGTAACCTGCTGTCTGAGAGAACCATGCGAGATAGCCTTCAGACAAATACTGGCGTATTGGCAACATTTGTTTCGTTGTTGTAAACTTTGGTGGGAATCTCAATTCAAACATAAACTATATTATACACTATGTTTGCATCCCATCCTGGCCGAACATTTGAAACTCAAATGAACGATGTAATGACATCACCTTAACGTATTCGATACATATAGGGTAGACTTGGTGTTTTTTGCACATTCCTCATGTGTAATCTGCTGTTTTAGAGAACAATGCGAAGGAGCCTACAGACGAGTATTGACGAATTGTCGACATAGTGTCTCGTTGTTGCTAGAGAAAAGGAGCAAATGTTTCCCATTATTTTGTTTTTAGGCTCCAGTCTTTTCCCTCAATGCAAGGTGCTAGTTCTCGTTTCCGGTGCGGTCGCGATCATGTGCTCACCTCACTTAGATGTGCTTATTCTGGAGGAAATCGAGCCGAAAAATTTACCTTTCTCCAGAAATCGAATGTGGTACATCACACTTTTTCGTTATATGTTCTGAGCAGGGTGCTTACTGGCCGAACATTTGAAACTAATTTGAACGATGTAACGACATCACCTTAACGTATTAGATATATATAGGGTAGACTCGGTGTCGCTGTCATTTTCCGCACGGGTAACCTGCTGTCTGAGAGAACCATGCGAGGGAGCCTTCTGACGGACCATTTGAAACTAATTTGAACGATGTAACGACATCACCTTAACGTATTCGATATATATAGGGTAGACTCGGTGTTGGTGTCATTTTCCGCACGGGTAACCTGCTGTCTGAGAGAACCATGCGAGATAGCCTTCAGACAAATACTGGCGTATTGGCAACATTTGTTTCGTTGTTGTAAACTTTGGTGGGAATCTCAATTCAAACATAAACTATATTATACACTATGTTTGCATCCCATCCTGGCCGAACATTTGAAACTCAAATGAACGATGTAATGACATCACCTTAACGTATTCGATACAACGATGTAAAGACATCACCTTAACGTATTCGATATATATAGGGTAGACTCGGTGTTGGTGTCATTTTCCGCACGGGTAACCTGCTGTCTGAGAGAACCATGCGAGATAGCCTTCAGACAAATACTGGCGTATTGGCAACATTTGTTTCGTTGTTGTAAACTTTGGTGGGAATCTCAATTCAAACATAAACTATATTATACACTATGTTTGCATCCCATCCTGGCCGAACATTTGAAACTCAAATGAACGATGTAATGACATCACCTTAACGTATTCGATACATATAGGGTAGACTTGGTGTTTTTTGCACATTCCTCGTGGGTAATCTGCTGTTTTAGAGAACAATGCGAAGGAGCCTACAAACGAGTATTGAAGAATTGTCGACATAGTGTCTCGTTGTTTCGAGAGAAAAGGAGCAAATGTTTCAATTTTCGTTTTTTGGCTCCAGTATTTTCCCTTAATGCAAGGTGTTTGTTCTCGGTTACGGTGCATTCGCGATCATGTGCTCACCTCACTTAGATGTGCTTATTCTGGAGAAAATCGAGCCGAAAAATTTACCTTTCTGCAGAAATCGGGTGTGGTACATCAGACTTTTTTTTTATATGTTCAGAGCAGGGTGCTTATTGGGCGACCATTTGAAACTAATTTGAACGATGTAACGACATCACCTTAACGTATTAGATATATATAGGGTAGACTCGGTGTCGCTGTCATTTTCCGCATGGGTAATCGGCTGTCTGAGAGAACCATGCGAGGGAGCCTTCTGACGGACCATTTGAAACTAATTTGAACGATGTAACGACATCACCTTAACGTATTAGATATATATAGAGTAGACTCGGTGTCGCTGTCATTTTCCGCACGGGTAACCGGCTGTCTGAGAGAACCACGCGAGGGAGCCTTCTGACGGACCATTTGAAACTAATTTGAACGATGTAACGACATCACCTTAACGTATTAGATATATATAGGGTAGACTCGGTGTCGCTGTCATTTTCCGCACGGGTAACCTGCTGTCTGAGAGAACCATGCGAGGGAGCCTTCTGACGGATATTGGCGTATTAAGAACGCCAATATCTTCCGGTACTTTGGGTTAACAGAAGAACAAAGGCAACTGCAGAAGGCCTGTTGGCCCATTCCAGGCAGCTCCTATTTATAACCACCCAATCTCACTCATATACATGTCCAACCCATGCTTGAAACAATCGAGGGACCCCACCTCTACAATGTTACGCGGCAATTGGTTCCACAAATCAACAACCCTGTTACTGAACCAGTATTTTCCGGAGTCTTTCCTAAATCTAAACTTATCCAATTTATACCCATTGTTTCGTGTTCTGTCTTGTGTTGATACTTTTAATACCCTATTAATATCCCCTTTGTTATGTCCATTCACCCACTTGTAAACCTCTATCATGTCACCCCTAACTCTTCGCCTTTCCAGTGAATGCAACTTAAGCTTTGTTAATCTTTCTTCATATGAAAGATTTCTAATTTGGGGAATTAACTTAGTCATCCTACGCTGGACACGTTCAAGTGAATTTATATCCATTCTATAATATGGCGACCAAAACTGAACTGCATAATCAAAATGGGGCCTAACTAGAGCAAGATATAGCTTGAGAACCACACCAGGTGTCTTGTTACTAACGCTGCGATTAATAAATCCAAGTGTCCGATTTGCCTTATTACGAACATTTATGCATTGATTCTTTTGGTTTAAATTCTTGCTAATCATAACTCCCAGATCCCTTTCGCAATTCGACTTCGCAATCTCAACACCATCTAGCTCGTATCTTGTAACCCTATCATCATTACCTAACCTCAGAACTTTACATTTATCAGCATTAAACTGCATCTGCCAATCCTTCGACCATTTCAAAACCCTATCTAGATCAACTTGAAGTGATAGTGAGTCCTCCTCCGAATTAATTTCCCCTCCGATTTTCGTATCATCGGCAAACTTGCAAATGTTGCTACTCAAACCTGAATCTAAATCATTTATATATATTATAAATAACAGAGGTCCCAGGACAGAGCCCTGAGGCACCCCACTTACAACATTTTCCCACTCTGACTTGACTCCATTTATACTAACTCTCTGTTTCCTTTGGTATAGCCATGCCCTAATCCAGCTTAATATAGCACCCCCAATACCATGAGACTCTAACTTTTTAATCAGTCTTTCATTTGGCACTGTATGAAAAGCTTTGCTAAAGTCAAGGTACACAACATCGCAATCCTTACCACTATCAACTGCCTCAACAATGCTAGAATAAAAAGATAACAAATTTGTTAAACATGAACGGCCATTTATAAAACCATGTTGCGACTCAATTATTAATTTATGTTTTTCAAGATGAAGACGAATTTTATTTGCTATTATAGATTCTAGTAACTTTCCCACAATAGACGTTAGGCTAATTGGTCGATAGTTAGACGCAAGTGATCTATCTCCTTTCTTAAGAACTGGTATCACATTAGCAACTTTCCAAAACTCTGGCACTCTGCCTGACTCTATTGATTTATTAAATATGGTTGACAGTGGGTCACAAAGCTCCTCTTTGCATTCTTTAAGCACCCTGGCAAACACTTCATCCGGCCCTGGGGATTTGTTTGGTTTGAGTTTTACTATTTGCTTAAGAACATCCTCTCTGGTAACTGTTAAACTCGTCAACCTGTCCTCGTCCCCACCCACATAGACTTGTTCGGCTGAAGGCATATTGTTAAGTTCCTCTTTAGTATCTCTTTTTTAACATTTCTAACCAGTTGTACGAATTCCTGTTCTAAAGTGACCTCCCCATTTTTAATCCTTTTGTACAAAGCTCTCTTTTTACCTATAAGGTTCTTCAAATTCTTTGTTATCCACTTTGGGTCATTGGTATTCGATCTATTCAATTTGTATGGTATACTACGTTCCTGTGCTTTGTTTAGAATATTCTTAAATAAGTTATATATTGAATCCACATCGAAATCCCCGTTTACGTCACCTATCGCTGGGTTCATGTCTCGCTCCAAGACCGGCCCCCACCCCATACCCAAGACTTTCCAATCAATTTGACCCAAAAAATTTCTAAGGCTATTAAAATCAGCTTTTCGAAAATCTGGCACTTTAACAGAATTTTCTCCTACAGGTCTATTCCATTCTATGCTAAATCTGATTTCTTTGTGATCACTGTTCCCTAGCTCACTCCCTATTTCGATGTCATTAATTTGTGTTTCCCTGTTAGTTAACACTAAATCTAAAATATTATTTTCCCGTGTTGGTTCCTTAATGTGTTGCGTAAGAAAGCAATCGTCAATTAATTTTAGAAAATCTTCTGCTTCACTATTCCCTGTTTTGTTCAACCAGTTTATTCCACTAACATTAAAGTCACCCATGACGTAAATACTGTTAGATCTAGATGCCCTAGATATTTTATCCCATAGATGCTTTGCTTCCATTCTGTCTAAATTTGGTTGCCTATATATAACTCCTATTATCATATTATTTGCTTTTTCGTATAATTCTATCCAAATAGTTTCTGTGTGTGGCTCAGTTTTGATTCCCTCTTTGAGACTACATTTCAAATTGTCCCTAACATATATGGCTACTCCCCATCCTCGTCTAATATATCTATCTGTGTGAAATAGTTTAAATTCATTTATTTGATATTCAGCTGTATATAAATCCATTTATTTGATATTCAGCTGTATTTGATATTATATATTATTTATTTGATATTATATATACATTTATTAACATATTATAATGTTAAGGAATGCTTATTGTTAAGCATTCCTGAACATTGTATGGAATATTTTAAGTATTCTTTGCGGTTAATATTAAGTAATTTTTTTACTGCTAATATTTTATATGAATGCTTATTTGATTTCATAATTCCTTTTCTTTACGAATAGGAGCATATCGTTCCCTCATTTACATGATAGTTTTGACGATAAAAGTAAGCCAGCGGACCCCGATACGTCTTAACACTATTTTAGTTTGATTTTGAAACTTTATATTCTTTGAACTAACGGCTTCGGCGACTAAGCAGTTCCATTGGTTTGTAGCCGTGTGGCGAAAAAAAGCATAACCTGTTCTCTCTCCTATTATGAGAAAATTGTGGCTTCTCGAGCTAGAAAACGTTGCTCTTTGTTTGTAGGAACCTAGTTGTGCAAGACGAGGTAGAGCTCTGGCTCTTTGGTGTATCTCTTCCGGTGTCGCGAGGTTCATCTCACGCATCATTTCCTCGTAATTCATGCCTCTTAGTTCCGGGACTTGCCTAGTGGCATACAGAAGCTGATTTTTTTCCAGCTTTTCAGTCAAGCGTCTTGTGCTTGTCCAGATACGAGGATCCATGCTGGGGATGCATACTCCGGGATTGGTCTTCCCTTTGTGGTATACAAGGTTCTGAATGATTCCTTACACAGGTTCCTGAAAGCAGTTCTGATATTAGCAAACCTTGCATACGCCGCAGCAGTTATTCTTTTTAGGTGGATTTCATGAGACATGTTTGTTGAGATATTAAGTCTTTGATCTTTCTCTGTCCTTTTCATGAAGGACTTTATCTCCTATTCAGTTTCCTGTGTGTGGCTTCCAGTTTGCAACGCTTGGTTTCATTACCTTACATTTACTCGGGTTGAACTTTAGTAGCCGTTTGTTGGACCATTCATTGATTGAACTATAAGACACTCCACTGGTGACGCCTCGCCAATCAGAGACCTCAACCCTCACAGTGACTCTTCTGTTACTCATTGTAACAGTTCAATTTGTTTAAGCACTCTTTTATCCAATCGAGTACCCTTCCTTTCACTCCTACCTGAATCTCTCGCTTTTGCATTAGCCTCATGTATGGTACTGTATCAAAGGGTTTTGCAACCCAGAAATATGCAGTCTGCCCAATTTTTTGTTTCTTGCCTTGTCTCATAATTCAATTAATCCCTTAACGTAGGTATTGCCATCCCTAAACCCATGCTGATGCTGTTTTAAAAAGTTTTTTTGCTCCAGATGTTCGACTAGCTTTATTTGCACATTCTTTTTCATCATTTGGGATTTAATAATCGAAGTGTTACTAATAAGACACCTTGTGTTGCTCTTCTTTAGCTATTTCTTGCTCTGGTGAGGCACCATTTAGATTATGCAGTTCCGATTTGGTCGCCGTACTACAGAATGGATATAAATTCACTAGAACGCCTCCACCTTTGAATGACAAAGTTAATCCCCCAAATTAGAAACCTATCATATTAAGAAAGCTTTACAAGGAGTAAATTACATTTGCTGGAAAGGCGAAGAGTTCGTGGTGACATAATAGAGGTGTACGAGTGGAAGAATGGATATAACAAAGGCGATACTAAAAGTATCAACACAAGACAGAACACGAAACAATATTTATACATTGGATAAGTTTAGATTTCGGAAAGAAATCTTTCCTGAACGATTTCAATAAAGACCTGGGTAAATACGAGTTCGATAAAAGGGGTTTTGTTTTGTGGAACCAACTATCACATAACATAATACAAGTAAGATCGCTTGATTGTTTCAAGCGCAGGTTAGACATATATATGCGTGCGATTAGGTTATATAAATTGGAGCAGCATTGTATTGGACAATGGGCCTTCTGCATTTACATTCATTCATATGTTTCTTACGTTTTGCCTTTACCATCATTCTTAAGCTCTTGTGGTTTTATATTAATGAATGAGTATGGTAAATATCTTTTGAAGCTGGCTCCAACTGGTCAGCAGACCTTCTAAACCTTTCAGATATCTTATGTTTGTATAATCTTATGAATGCTTATTATTAGGAGAAAGAGGATCTTATGACCATATCCGTATGACCTCTGTACACCTCATTTAGTCTGGGATATCACAATTATTTTCATCAGATAGAGAACACCATAGAAAGAGAAGAGTCGTATGACCTCTGTACACCTCATTTAGTCTGGGATATCACCATTATTTTCATCAGATAGAGAACACCATAGAAAGAGAAGAGTCGTATGACCTCTGTACACCTCATTTAGTCTGTATATAGTCTGGGATATCGCAATTATTTTCATCAGATTGAGAACACCATGGAAAGAGAAGAGTCGTGAAATAATTTCACTGCACGATTTCAACACAGTAATATTACTGCACGATATGGCAGAAATAAGGAATTTATATATTATAATTAATGCGCATATTAACTCATATTAACTAAGGCCGGAGTTAATGTCAGTGCCTCTTCTTATCTCTTTTAATTACTGTTTACCTACCTCTTTTTCTTTTTATATTGTCGATAAAGCAATATTTTAATTATATTGTTATGAAATGCTTATTGTTAAGCAATCCTTAAGATTATAAGGAATATTTTAGGTTATGTTTACTGTTAATATTTTAAATAAATTATATTTTATATCATAATTCTTTTTCGTGACGAATTGGGACATATCGTTTCCTGATTTACATGATGGGTTTGACAGAGCAGCTTGTCAGAGGTTCTTGATTTACCTTGATTTCCAGTTTGATCTTGATAAATGATCTTTTCCAGTTTGATTTCGAAATTCAACAGTCTTTTCATTTACGGCTGTTTTATAATGTTAATTAATGCTTGTTGTTAAGACATTATAAGAATCTTTAAAGTTTTCTTTACTGTTAACATTCTAAATGAATGCTATCTGAAATACTTAATTGTTTCTCGTGACGAGTTAGAACATATCCATGGGGTTGTTGTTCGAGGGCTGGGGTTGTTGCTGTTGCGAACTCGTTGGAACCAGTGGTTAGAGGTGTTTGTTTGGGTTTAAAATGTTAGTAGATAGTGGTATGGGAATTGATTTGGAGAAAGGAGGTAATAAAAGTAAGTGTTTGTTGGAGAAACAAATTTACATGAAATGATTAGGAGAAAGAAAAAGGCCTCAAAATAATAATTCACTTAGGGAATATTACACTAACAGTAGAAGTCTAAGAAACAAAATAAACGAGTTAAATGCTCTTATCTGCAGAGAACAAATTGATATTATTGCACTTACCGAAACGTGGATGAATGTAGAAAATAGAGATCTATTAGCTGAATATCAAATAAATGGATTTAAACTATTTTACACAGATAGATATATTAGACGAGGAGGGGGAGTAGCCATATATGTTAGGGAAAATTTGAAATGTAGTCTCAAAGAAGGAATCAAAACTGAGCCACATACTTAAACGAAAGAGCAAATAATCTTAAAATAGGAGTTATATACAGGCCACCAAATTTAAACAGAATGGAAGCAAAGCACCTATGGAAGGAAATATCTAGAGCATCTAGGTCTTGCAGTTGTTGTGTGACTATAATTTCAGTGAAATAAATTGGTCTAACAGAACAGGGAATAATGAAGCAGATTTTCTAGAACACATTAAGGAACCAACTCGGGGAAAATAATACTTGTGATTTATTGTTGATAACTCACAGGGAAACACAAATTAATGGCATCGAAATAGGGAGTGAACTAGGGAACATTGATCACAAAGAAATTAGATTTAGCATAGAATAGAGTAGACTTGTAAGAGAAAACTCCGTTAAATGGCCAAATTTTCGAAAAGCTGATATCAATAGCTTAATAATTTTTTTGGGTCAACTAGATTGGAAAGTCTTGGGCATGGGGGGTGGGCCGGTCTTGGAGCGGGACATGAACCCAGCGATAGGTCACGTAAAAGGGGATTTCGATGTGGATTTAAAATATAATTTATTTAGGAATATTCTATGCAAAGTACAGGAACGTAGTATACCATACAAATTGAATAGATCGAATGCTAATGACCCAAAGTGGATAACAAAGGATTTGAAAAACCTTATAGGTAAAATGAGAGCGTGGTACAAAAGGATTAAGAATGGGGAAGTCAGTTTAGAACAGGAATTCGTAAAATTGGTTAGAAATTAAAAAAAAAAAAAGAGATAAGAAAGCAAAAAGAAACTATGAAGTTCGCGTAGCATGGCAAGCGAAGACAAATCCTAAAGTTTATTTTTCAGTTATATCGAACTAAGACTAGGGAAAGGTTGGGTCCATAAAAAACTGAGACAGGTCGAACAATAGATAATGACGAGAAGAGTAGTATTTGTAATAAAAAATTTATATCTGTATTTACTAAAGAGGAACTTAACAATATGCCTTCAGCCGGACAAGTCTATGTGGGTGGGGAAGAGGACAGGTTGGCTAGTTAGCAGTTACCAAGTAGTGATGGTCAAGCGGATTAAGGCGTCCCTGTACATACCAGTTGCGTTGCTCCTGGCAGTATGGGTTCGAGTCACGTCTGGGGTGTGAGTTTTCAGTTGTATATAGTCCTGGGGACCATTCAGGCTTGTTTGCATTTGTGTTCCTCACGTGTGCCCCAAAGAATGAGGTGATTTGATAAAATGCTATGCCCAAGATTAACATCCGAGTGCCGGCGGAGAAGTGGTTCAAATAGCTTCGGCTATCACTTCCTTTTGTCCGGTCGTGATGGTCAAGCGGATTAAGGCGTCCCTGTACATACCATTTGCGTTGCTCCTGGCAGTATGGGTTCGAGTCATGTCTGGGGTGTGAGTTTTTAGTTGTATATAGTCCTGGGGACCATTCAGGCTTGTTTGCATATTCATTTATATATATTCATAATATATATATATTCATTTATATATATTCATAATATATATATATTCATTTATATATATTCATAATATATATATATTCATTTATATATATTCATAATATATATATATATATATATTCATAATACATATAAATGATTTAGAATCATGTTTGAGCTGCAAATTTGCCGCAAAAATCGGCAATTTTTGTCGATACAAAAATCAGGAGGTAAATAATCACGAAAAAGACTCACTATCACACACAGAAATCACAATAGCGTGATGTATCATATGAACAAATCCACAAGGCCCGTGACGATGATTGGAACATGCGTCCAAAAGCATCCCAGATACTGCCTTAATCGACTGAGCTACGACATGGTAAAAGAGTTGAAACCGAAGTTCTACTGAACTTACTGGATCCTGCAGCCTCTCTGAGACACAAACCAGGGTTTTTCACAACTCCCCCCTATTTCTTCCTTCCTATATACAGCTGGAGTGCATAGAGTTGTGTAAAACCCTGGTTTGTGTCTCGGTGAGGCAGTAAGTTCAGAAGAACTCCGGTTTCAACTCTTTTACCATGCCGTAGCTCAGTCGATTAAGGCAGCGTCTGGGATGCTTCCGGAAGCAGGTTCGAATTCTCGTCACGGCCCTTGTAGATTTTTTCATTAGATTCACTATCACTTCAAGACGATCTAAATAAGGTATTGAAATGGTCAAAAGATTGACAGATGCAGTTTAATGATTGCAAATGTAAGGTTGAGGGTAGGTAATGATGATAGAGTTACAAGAAACGAGCTAGATGGTGTTGAGATTGCGAAATGGATCTGGGAGTTATGATTAGTAAGAATTTAAAACCAAAAAAAAATAAATGAAGATTAATGATCAATTATTGAAGAAAGATTAATAAAGCCTAAATTTGCTAAGCTGCTGTTGTTTCAGATTTAGCTGCTCAGATCAGAACAAAGTGTCCATGTAGCACGGGCTATGGTGAGCCCGTAATTGAGTTCGGTTATTCGCGATAACCTTCTTTCTATGATAGGTTTAAAATGTATTTAAAACCTAGGTTTAAAATGGAGGAGGGGATTCATCCTTTTTCCCGGTTTGTTTATCGCTTCTGTTTTAGTGCACTGATTTTAGTTTATTAACATTATCTTGGTGGCGGATATAGATGCAGAATGCTCACTAGTGAGTGAATAGAATTTTCTGATCATTGTAGATGCGGCATCTAATGCAGCTTCTGTCGTTGGATTAATGTTGCTTCAGATTCAGTAGCTTCAGATGTGACACTCTTTGGCTCATTACCCCCCCAAAAAGCACTTGATATATGGGTCTAGAATTTGATATATGGGTCTAGGTTTAAAATGGAGGAGGGGATTCATCCTTTTTCCCTGTTTGTTTATCGCTTCTGTTTTAGTGCACTGATTTTAGTTTATTAACATTATCTTGGTGGCGGATGTAGATGCAGAATGCTCACTAGTGAATGAATAGAATTTTCTGATCATTGTAGATGCGGCATCTAATGCAGCTTCTGTCGTTGGATTAATGTTGCTTCAGATTCAGTAGCTTCAGATGTGACACTCTTTGGCTCATTACCCCCAAAAAGCACTTGTAACCAAGCCTGAGTCTATGTATGGCTACAACAATGTCTCTGAATATCTTTTTGTCAGGCTTGAAAGAGGAGTAACCAGTGGCTTGTTCATACCATATCGCAGTGGATCTTTCTTCCGGTACTTTGGGTTAACAGAAGAACAAAGGCAACTGCAGAGGCAAATAATAAGGCAAATCGGACACTTGGATTTATTAATCGCAGCGTTAGTAACAAGACACCTGGTGTGGTTCTCAAGCTATATCTTGCTCTAGTTAGGCCCCATTTAGATTATGCAGTTCAGTTTTGGTCGCCATATTATAGAATGGATATAAATTCACTTGAACTTGTCCAGCGTAGGATGACTAAGTTAATTCCCCAAATTAGAAATCTTTCATATTAAGAAAGATTAACAAAGCTTAAGTTGCATTCACTGGAAAGGCGAAGAGTTAGGGGTGACATGATAGAGGTTTACAAGTGGATGAATGGACATAACCGGGGGGATATTAATAGGGTATTAAAAGTATCAACACAGGACAGAACACGAAACAATGGATATAAATTGGATAAGTTTAGATTTAGGAAAGACTTGGGTAAATACTGGTTCAGTAACAGGGTTGTTGATTTGTGGAACCAATTGCCGCGTAACATTGTGGAGGTGGGGTCCCTCGATTGTTTCAAGCACGGGTTGGACAAGTATATGAGTGGGATTGGGTGGTTATAGAATAGGAGCTGCCTCGTATGGGCCAATAGGCCTTCTGCAGTTACCTTTGTTCTTATGTTCTTCTTATGTTCTTATGTTCAGAAGGCCTATTGGCCCATACGAGGCAGCTCCTATCTATAACCCCTAATCCACTCATATACATGTCCAACCCGCGCTTGAAACAATCGAGGGACCCCACCTCCACCACGTTAATTCCACAATTGGTAATTGGTTCCAAAAATCAACAACCCTGTTACCGAACCAGTATTTACCCAAGTCTTTCCTAAATCTAAACTTATCCAATTTATACCCATTGTTTCGTGTTCTGTCCTGAGTTGATACTTTTAATACCCTATTAATATCCCCTTTGTTATGTCCATTCATTCACTTGTAAACCTCTACCATGTCACCCCTAACTCTTTCCAGTGAATGCAAGTCAAGCTTTGTTAATCTTTCTTCATATGAGATTTCTAATTTGGGGAATTAACTTAGTCATCCTACGCTGGACATATTGAGGTGAATTTATATCCATTCTATAGTATGGCGACCAAAACTGAACTGCATAATCTAAATGGGGCCTAAAAAGAGCAAGATATAGCTGAAGAGCAGCACCAGGTGTCTTGTTACTAACGCTTCGAAGAATAAATCCCAGTGTACTAATTGCCTTATTACAAACATTCAGGCATTGATCCGTTTGTTTTAAATTTTTACTAATCATAACTCCCAGATCCCTTTCGCAATCTCAACACCATTAAGCTCGTATCTTGTAACTCTATCATCATTACCTAGCCACAGAAATTTACATTTATTAGCATTAAACTGCATCTACCAATCTTTTGACCATTTCAAAACCCTATTTAGATCAACTTGACGCGATAGTGAGTCTTCTTCCGTGTTAATTTCCCTACCGATTTTTGTGTCATCTGCAAATTTGCAGATGTTGGTACTCGAGACTTAATCTAAATCAAATATAAACAACAAGTTGTTTATATATTATAAACATTTAGTTGTTTATATATTATAAACATTAGTTGTTTTATATATTATAAACATTTAGTTGTTTATATATTATAAACATTTAGTTGTTTATATATTATAAACATTTAGTTGTTTATATATTATAAACATTTAGTTGTTTATATATTATAAACAATTTAGTTGTTTATATATTATAAACATTTAGTTGTTTAATATATTTATAAACATTTAGTTGTTTATATATTATAAACATTTAGTTGTTTATATATTATAAACATTTAGTTGTTTATATATTATAAACATTTAGTTGTTTATATATTATAAACATTTAGTTGTTTATATATTATAAACATTTAGTTGTTTATATATTATAAACAACAGAGGTCCCAGGACAGAGCCCTGAGGTACTCCACTAACAACATTATCCCACTCTGACTTAACCCCATTTATACTAACTCTCTGTTTCCTTTGGGTTAGCCTTCTGCAGTTGCCTTTGTTCTGATGTTCTTAACCTAGCGATAGAGGAAATGAATAAGGAGGCAGAGCAACGAGGAGCGTTGAAGCGCAGGTCCCTCAAACTTTCCCTTAAGGAAAAGGGAGAATCGAAGCGAATTTTGGTTGTGGGAGATTCCAGGTGAGGTATTTAGACAGAACGTTTTGTGCCAGAGATAGGGGAAACAGATTAAGGGTTTGCTATCCGGGAGCTGGAATTGGTGATATTGTTGGAAACATGAATGATATTATGACGGGAAATGGGAACAAACCCATTATTTGTATTAGTGCAGGGGGTAATGATGTTGGGCGAGTTAGGAGTGAGGAACTAATACAGAGATTCAGGACAGCCATTGAATTAGTTAGGAGCAAGGGAGGAATCCCGATCATAGCTGAATATCAAATAAATGGATTTGAACTATTTCACACAGATAGATATATTAGACGAGGAGGTGGAGTAACCATATATGTTAGGAACAATTTGAAATGTAGTCTCAAAGAGGAAATCAAAACTGAGCCACACACAGAAACAATTTGGATAGAATTAAACGAAAAAGTTAATAATATTATAATAGAAATTATATATAGGCCACCAAATTTAGACAAAATGGAAGCAAAGCATCTATGGGATGAAATATCTACAGCATCTAGATCTATCAGTATTTATATCTATCAGTATCAGTAATCAGTATATTTATATCTATCAGTATCAGTAATTTTAGTGGAATAAACTGGTTGAACAAAACAGGGAATAGTGAAGCAGAAGATTTTCTAGAATTAATTGACGATTGCTTTCTTACGCAACACATTAAGGAACCAACACGGGAAAATAATATTTTAGATTTAGTTTTAACTAACAGGGAAACACAAATTAATGACATCGAAATTGGGAGTGAGCTAGGGAACAGTGATCACAAAGATAATCAGATTTAGCATTGAATGGAATAGACCTGTAGGAGAAAATTCTGTTAAAGTGCCAGATTTTCGAAAAGCTGATTTTAATAGACTAAGAAATATTTTGGGTCAAATTGATTGGAAAGTCTTGGGTGTGGGGTGTAGGTCGGTCTTAAAGCGAGACATGAAGCCAGCGATAGGTGACTTAAATGGGGATTTCGAAGTGGATTCAATATATCTAACTTATTTAAGAGTATTTTAAACAAAGCACAGGAACGTAGTATACCATACAAATTGAATAGATCGAATACTAATGACCCAAAGTGGATAACAAAGAATTTGAAGAACCTTATAGGTAAAAAGAGAGCTTGGTACAAAAGGATTAAAAATGGGGAGGTCACTTTAGAACAGGAATTCGTACAACTGGTTAGAAATGTTAAAAAAGAGATAAGGAAAGCAAAAGAAACTATGAAGTTCGCATAGCAGGGCAAGCAAAGACAAATCCTAAAGGGTTTTTTTCAGTTATATCGTACTAAGACTAGGGAAAGGATAGGTCCATTAAAAACTGAGACAGGTCAAATAACAGATAGTGATGAAGAGATGAGTAGTATTTTTAATAAATATTTTGTATCTGTATACACTGAATACAACACCATGAAAAGTGGAAGAATTGCAGTCGGTGAGGTATGCACAGTTAAGCTGCAAAGCTGAAGTACTGTGCTTTATTAAAAGAATTTTTTGGGGAGGGATATTCCTGCGCGGGCCCTAAGCCTCTGGTTGGCTTACTAAGTGTTCTTTATATGTTCAGAGCAGGGTGCTTATTGGGCGACCATTTGAAACTCATTTGAACGATGTAACATCACCTTAACAGGTGATGTTACATATATACGATATATATAGGGTAGACTCGGTGTTGGTGTCATTTTCCGCAAGGCTAACCTGCTGTCTGAGAGAACCATGCGAGGGAGCCTTCTGACGGACCATTTGAAACTAATTTGAACGATGTAACGACATCACCTTAACGTATTAGATATATATAGGGTAGACTCGGTGTCGCTGTCATTTTACGCACGGGTAACCTGCTGTCTGAGAGAACCATGCGAGGGAGCCTTCTGACTTACCATTTGAAACTAATTTGAACGATGTAACGACATCACCTTAACGTATTAGATATATATATAGGGTAGACTCGGTGTCGCTGTCATTTTCCGCACGGGTAACCTGCTGTCTGAGAGAACCATGCGAGGGAGCCTTCTGACTTTCCATTTGAAACTAATTTGAACGATGTAACGACATCACCTTAACGTATTAGATATATATAGGGTAGACTCGGTGTCGCTGTCATTTTCCGCACGGGTAACCTGCTGTCTGAGAGAACCATGCGAGGGAGCCTTCTGACTTACCATTTGAAACTAATTTGAACGATGTAACGACATCACCTTAACGTATTAGATATATATAGGGTAGACTCGGTGTCGCTGTCATTTTCCGCACGGGTAACCTGCTGTCTGAGAGAACCATGCGAGGGAGCCCTCTGACTTACCATTTGAAACTAATGGCGTATTGGCAACATTTGTCTCGTGGGAAACTTTGGTGGGAATCTCAATTCAAACATTAACTATATTATACACTATGTTTGCATCCCATCCTCAAAATAAAGAGCTTATCAATTCCATGTCGCAATATAAATGTTCTTAACACAATTCACAATGGAGTATGCTTAGACTGAGTAAAAACTTCCCTCATCCAATGTTTAATGGAGTAAAATTTGTTGAATCATTAATGCCTCATTAAATCTTATGCAGCGCAAAGATTTAAAGACTTCAAATACAAAGTTCAAAATACACTGAATACAACACCATGAAAAGTGGATGAATTGCAATCGGTGAGGTATGCACATGTAAGCTGCAAAGCTGAAGTACTGTGCTTTATTAAAAGAATTTTTTTAGGAGGGATATTCCTGCGCGGGCCCTAAGCCTCTGGTTGGCTTACTAAGTGTTCTTTATATGTTCAGAGCAGGGTGCTTATTGGGCGACCATTTGAAACTCATTTGAACGATTTAACGACATCACCTTAACATATTAGATATATATAGGGTAGACTCTATCCATGCGAGACTCATTTGTCTCGCATGGATTTGGATTTTTGTCTCGACCATTTGAAACTCATTTGAACGATTTAACGACATCACCTTAACATATTAGATATATATAGGGTAGACTCGGTGTCGCTGTCATTTTCCGCAAGGGTAACCTGCTATCTGAGAGAACCATGCGAGGGAGCCTTCTGACTTACCATTTGAATCTAATTTGAACGATGTAACGACATCACCCTAAAGTATTAGATATATATAGGGTAGACTCGGTGTCGCTGTCATTTTCCGCATGGGTAACCTGCTGTCTGAGAGAACCATGCGAGGGAGCCTTCAGACAGATACTGGCGTATTGGCAGCATTTGTTTCGTTGTGGTAAACTTTGGTGGGAATCTCAATTCAAACATAAACTATATTATACACTATGTTTGCATCCCATACTGGCCGAACATTTGAAACTCAAATTAACGATTTAATGACATGACCTTAACGTAATCGATTCATATAGGTTAGACTCGGTGTTTTTTGCACATTCCTCATGGGTAATCTGATGTTTTTGAGAACAATGCGAAGGAGCCTACAGACGAGTATTGACGAATTGTCGACATAGTGTCTCGTTGTTGCTAGAGAAAAGGAGCAAATGTTTCCCATTATTTTGTTTTTATGCTCCAGTCTTTTCCCTCAATGCAAGGTGCTAGTTCTCGTTTCCGGTGCGGTCGCCATCATGTGCGCACCTCACTTAGATGTGCTTATTCTGGAGGAAATCGAACCGAAAAATTTACCTTTCTCTAGAAATCGAATGTGGTACATCACACTTTTTCGTTATATGTTCTGAGCAGGGTGCTTACTGGCCGAACATTTGAAACTCAAATGAACGATTTAATGACATGACCTTAACGAAATCGATACATATCGGGTAGACTCATATAGGTGTTTTTTGCACATTCCTCATGGGTAATATGCTGTTTTAGAGAACATGCGAAGGAGCCTACAGACGAGTATTGACGAATTGTCGACATAGTGTCTCGTTGTTTCGAGAGAAAAGGAGCAAATGTTTCAATTTTCGTTTTTTGGCTCCAGTATTTTCCCTTAATGCAAGGTGTTTGTTCTCGGTTACGGTGCATTCGCGTTCATGTGCTCACCTCACTTAGATGTGCATATTCTGGCGAAAATCGAGCCGAAAAATTTACCTTTCTGCAGAAATCGGGTGTGGTACATCAGACTTTTTCTTTATATGTTCAGAGCAGGGTGCTTATTGGGCGACCATTTGAAACTAATTTGAACGATGTAACGACATCACCTTAACGTATTAGATATATATAGGGTAGACTCGGTGTCGCTGTCATTTTCCGCACGGGTAACCTGCTGTCTGAGAGAACCATGCGAGGGAGCCTTCTGACGGATATTGGCGTATTGGCAACATTTGTCTCGTTGTGGGAAACTTTGGTGGGAATCTCAATTCAAACATTAACTATATTATACACTGTTTGCATCCCATCCTCAAAATAAAGAGCTTATCAATTCCATGTCGCAATATAAATGTTCTTAACACAATTCACAATGGAGTATGCTTAGACTGAGTAAAAACTTCCCTCATCCAATGTTTAATGGAGTAAAATTTGTTGAATCATTAATGCCTCATTAAATCTTATGCAGCGCAAAGATTTAAAGACTTCAAATACAAAGTTCAAAATACACTGAATACAACATCATGAAAAGTGGATGAATTGCAATCGGTGAGGTATGCACATGTAAGCTGCAAAGCTGAAGTACTGTGCTTTATTAAAAGAATTTTTTTAGGAGGGATATTCCTGCGCGGGCCCTAAGCCTCTGGTTGGCTTACTAAGTGTTCTTTATATGTTCAGAGCAGGGTGCTTATTGGGCGACCATTTGAAACTCATTTGAACGATGTAACGACATCACCTTAACGTATTAGATATATATTGGGTAGACTCGGTGTCGCTGTCATTTTCCGCACGGGTAACCTGCTGACTGAGAGAACCATGCAAGGGAGCCTTCTGACGGACCATTTGAAAATAATTTGAACGATGTAACGACATCACCTTAACGTATTAGATATATATAGGGTAGACTCGGTGTCGCTGTCATTTTCCGCACGGGTAACCTGCTGACTGAGAGCCTTCTGACGGACCATTTGAAACTAATTTGAACGATGTAACGACATCACCTTAACGTATTAGATATATATAGGGTAGACTCGGTGTCGCTGTCATTTTCCGCACGGGTAACCTGCTGTCTGAGAGAACCATGCGAGGGAGCCTTCTGACGGACCATTTGAAACTAATTTGAACGATGTAACGACATCACCTTAACGTATTAGATATATAGGGTAGACTCGGTGTCGCTGTCATTTTCCGCACGGGTAACCTGCTGTCTGAGAGAACCATGCGAGGGAGCCTTCTAACGGACCATTTGAAACTAATTTGAACGATGTAACGACATCACATTAACGTATTAGATATATATAGGGTAGACTCGGTGTTGCTGTCATTTTCCGCACGGGTAACCTGCTGTCTGAGAGAACCATGCGAGGGAGCCCTCTGACTTACCATTTGAAACTAATGGCGTATTGGCAACATTTGTCTCGTTGTGGGAAACTTTGGTGGGAATCTCAATTCAAACATTAACTATATAATACACTATGTTTGCATCCCATCCTCAAAATAAAGAGCTTATCAATTCCATGTCGCAATATAAATGTTCTTAACACAATTCACAATGGAGTATGCTTAGACTGAGTAAAAACTTCCCTCATCCAATGTTTAATGGAGTAAAATTTGTTGAATCATTAATGCCTCATTAAATCTTATGCAGCGCAAAGATTTAAAGACTTCAAATACAAAGTTCAAAATACACTGAATACAACACCATGAAAAGTGGATGAATTGCAATCGGTGAGGTATGCACATGTAAGCTGCAAAGCTGAAGTACTGTGCTTTATTAAAAGAATTTTTTTAGGAGGGATATTCCTGCGCGGGCCCTAAGCCTCTGGTTGGCTTACTAAGTGTTCTTTATATGTTCAGAGCAGGGTGCTTATTGGGCGACCATTTGAAACTCATTTGAACGATTTAACGACATCACCTTAACATATTAGATATATATAGGGTAGACTCTATCCATGCGAGACTCATTTGTCTCGCATGGATTTGGATTTTTGTCTCGACCATTTGAAACTCATTTGAACGATTTAACGACATCACCTTAACATATTAGATATATATAGGGTAGACTCGGTGTCGCTGTCATTTTCCGCAAGGGTAACCTGCTATCTGAGAGAACCATGCGAGGGAGCCTTCTGCCGGACCATTTGAAACTAATTTGAACGATGTAACGACATGACCTTAACGTATTAGATATATATAGGGTAGACTCGGTGTTGGTGTCATTTTCCGCACGGGTAACCTGCTGTCTGAGAGAACCATGCGAGGGAGCCTTCTGACTTACCATTTGAATCTAATTTGAACGATGTAACGACATCACCCTAAAGTATTAGATATATATAGGGTAGACTCGGTGTCGCTGTCATTTTCCGCATGGGTAACCTGCTGTCTGAGAGAACCATGCGAGGGAGCCTTCAGACAGATACTGGCGTATTGGCAACATTTGTTTCGTTGTGGTAAACTTTGGTGGGAATCTCAATTCAAACATAAACTATATTATACACTATGTTTGCATCCCATACTGGCCGAACATTTGAAACTCAAATTAACGATTTAATGACATGACCTTAACGTAATCGATTCATATAGGTTAGACTCGGTGTTTTTTGCACATTCCTCATGGGTAATCTGATGTTTTTGAGAACAATGCGAAGGAGCCTACAGACGAGTATTGACGAATTGTCGACATAGTGTCTCGTTGTTGCTAGAGAAAAGGAGCAAATGTTTCCCATTATTTTGTTTTTATGCTCCAGTCTTTTCCCTCAATGCAAGGTGCTAGTTCTCGTTTCCGGTGCGGTCGCCATCATGTGCGCACCTCACTTAGATGTGCTTATTCTGGAGGAAATCGAACCGAAAAATTTACCTTTCTCTAGAAATCGAATGTGGTACATCACACTTTTTCGTTATATGTTCTGAGCAGGGTGCTTACTGGCCGAACATTTGAAACTCAAATGAACGATTTAATGACATGACCTTAACGTAATCGATACATATCGGGTAGACTCATATAGGTGTTTTTTGCACATTCCTCATGGGTAATATGCTGTTTTAGAGAACATGCGAAGGAGCCTACAGACGAGTATTGACGAATTGTCGACATAGTGTCTCGTTGTTTCGAGAGAAAAGGAGCAAATGTTTCAATTTTCGTTTTTTGGCTCCAGTATTTTCCCTTAATGCAAGGTGTTTGTTCTCGGTTACGGTGCATTCGCGTTCATGTGCTCACCTCACTTAGATGTGCATATTCTGGAGAAAATCGAGCCGAAAAATTTACCTTTCTGCAGAAATCGGGTGTGGTACATCAGACTTTTTCTTTATATGTTCAGAGCAGGGTGCTTATTGGGCGACCATTTGAAACTAATTTGAACGATGTAACGACATCACCTTAACGTATTAGATATATATAGGGTAGACTCGGTGTCGCTGTCATTTTCCGCACGGGTAACCTGCTGTCTGAGAGAACCATGCGAGGGAGCCTTCTGACGGATATTGGCGTATTGGCAACATTTGTCTCGTTGTGGGAAACTTTGGTGGGAATCTCAATTCAAACATTAACTATATTATACACTGTTTGCATCCCATCCTCAAAATAAAGAGCTTATCAATTCCATGTCGCAATATAAATGTTCTTAACACAATTCACAATGGAGTATGCTTAGACTGAGTAAAAACTTCCCTCATCCAATGTTTAATAGAGTAAAATTTGTTGAATCATTAATGCCTCATTAAATCTTATGCAGCGCAAAGATTTAAAGACTTCAAATACAAAGTTCAAAATACACTGAATACAACATCATGAAAAGTGGATGAATTGCAATCGGTGAGGTATGCACATGTAAGCTGCAAAGCTGAAGTACTGTGCTTTATTAAAAGAATTTTTTTAGGAGGGATATTCCTGCGCGGGCCCTAAGCCTCTGGTTGGCTTACTAAGTGTTCTTTATATGTTCAGAGCAGGGTGCTTATTGGGCGACCATTTGAAACTCATTTGAACGATGTAACGACATCACCTTAACGTATTAGATATATATTGGGTAGACTCGGTGTCGCTGTCATTTTCCGCACGGGTAACCTGCTGACTGAGAGAACCATGCAAGGGAGCCTTCTGACGGACCATTTGAAACTAATTTGAACGATGTAACGACATCACCTTAACGTATTAGATATATATATGGTAGACTCGGTGTCACTGTCATTTTCCGCACGGGTAACCTGCTGACTGAGAGCCTTCTGACGGACCATTTGAAACTAATTTGAACGATGTAACGACATCACCTTAACGTATTAGATATATATAGGGTAGACTCGGTGTCGCTGTCATTTTCCGCACGGGTAACCTGCTGTCTGAGAGAACCATGCGAGGGAGCCTTCTGACGGACCATTTGAAACTAATTTGAACGATGTAACGACATCACCTTAACGTATTAGATATATATAGGGTAGACTCGGGGTCGCTGTCATTTTCCGCACGGGTAACCTGCTGTCTGAGAGAACCATGCGAGGGAGCCTTCTGACGGACCATTTGAAACTAATTTGAACGATGTAACGACATCACCTTAACGTATTAGATATATATAGGGTAGACTCGGTGTCGCTGTCATTTTCCGCACGGGTAACCTGCTGTCTGAGAGAACCATGCGAGGGAGCCTTCTGACGGACCATTTGAAACTAATTTGAACGATGTAACGACATCACCTTAACGTATTAGATATATATAGGGTAGACTCGGGGTCGCTGTCATTTTCCGCACGGGTAACCTGCTGTCTGAGAGAACCATGCGAGGGAGCCTTCTGACTTACCATTTGAAACTAATTTGAACGATGTAACGACATCACCTTAACGTATTAGATATATATAGGGTAGACTCGGTGTCGCTGTCATTTTCCGCACGGGTAACCTGCTGTCTGAGAGAACCATGCGAGGGAGCCTTCTGACGGACCATTTGAAACTAATTTGAACGATGTAACGACATCACCTTAACGTATTAGATATATATAGGGTAGACTCGGTGTCGCTGTCATTTTCCGCACGGGTAACCTGCTGTCTGAGAGAACCATGCGAGGGAGCCTTCTGACGGACCATTTGAAACTAATTTGAACGATGTAACGACATCACCTTAACGTATTAGATATATATAGGGTAGACTCGGGGTCGCTGTCATTTTCCGCACGGGTAACCTGCTGTCTGAGAGAACCATGCGAGGGAGCCTTCTGACGGACCATTTGAAACTAATTTGAACGATGTAACGACATCACCTTAACGTATTAGATATATATAGGGTAGACTCGGTGTCGCTGTCATTTTCCGCACGGGTAACCTGCTGTCTGAGAGAACCATGCGAGGTAGCCTTCAGACAGATACTGGCGTATTGGCAACATTTGTTTCGTTGTGGTAAACTTTAGTGGGAATCTCAATTCAAACATAAACTATATTATACACTATGTTTGCATCCCATACTGGCCGAACATTTGAAACTCAAATTAACGATTTAATGACATGACCTTAACGTAATCGATTCATATAGGTTAGACTCGGTGTTTTTTGCACATTCCTCATGGGTAATCTGATGTTTTTGAGAACAATGCGAAGGAGCCTACAGACGAGTATTGACGAATTGTCGACATAGTGTCTCGTTGCTAGAGAAAAGGAGCAAATGTTTCCCATTATTTTGTTTTTATGCTCCAGTCTTTTCCCTCAATGCAAGGTGCTAGTTCTCGTTTCCGGTGCGGTCGCCATCATGTGCGCACCTCACTTAGATGTGCTTATTCTGGAGGAAATCGAACCGAAAAATTTACCTTTCTCTAGAAATCGAATGTGGTACATCACACTTTTTCGTTATATGTTCTGAGCAGGGTGCTTACTGGCCGAACATTTGAAACTCAAATGAACGATTTAATGACATGACCTTAACGAAATCGATACATATCGGGTAGACTCATATAGGTGTTTTTTGCACATTCCTCATGGGTAATATGCTGTTTTAGAGAACATGCGAAGGAGCCTACAGACGAGTATTGACGAATTGTCGACATAGTGTCTCGTTGTTTCGAGAGAAAAGGAGCAAATGTTTCAATTTTCGTTTTTTGGCTCCAGTATTTTCCCTTAATGCAAGGTGTTTGTTCTCGGTTACGGTGCATTCGCGTTCATGTGCTCACCTCACTTAGATGTGCATATTCTGGAGAAAATCGAGCCGAAAAATTTACCTTTCTGCAGAAATCGGGTGTGGTACATCAGACTTTTTCTTTATATGTTCAGAGCAGGGTGCTTATTGGGCGACCATTTGAAACTAATTTGAACGATGTAACGACATCACCTTAACGTATTAGATATATATAGGGTAGACTCGGTGTCGCTGTCATTTTCCGCACGGGTAACCTGCTGTCTGAGAGAACCATGCGAGGGAGCCTTCTGACGGATATTGGCGTACTGGCAACATTTGTCTCGTTGTGGGAAACTTTGGTGGGAATCTCAATTCAAACATTAACTATTTTATACACTATGTTTGCATCCCATCCTCAAAATAAAGAGCTTATCAATTCCATGTCGCAATATAAATGTTCTTAACACAATTCACAATGGAGTATGCTTAGACTGAGTAAAAACTTCCCTCATCCAATGTTTAATGGAGTAAAATTTGTTGAATCATTAATGCCTCATTAAATCTTATGCAGCGCAAAGATTTAAAGACTTCAAATACAAAGTTCAAAATACACTGAATACAACACCATGAAAAGTGGATGAATTGCAATCGGTGAGGTATGCACATGTAAGCTGCAAAGCTGAAGTACTGTGCTTTATTAAAAGAATTTTTTTAGGAGGGATATTCCTGCGCGGGCCCTAAGCCTCTGGTTGGCTAACTAAGTGTTCTTTATATGTTCAGAGCAGGGTGCTTATTGGGCGACCATTTGAAACTCATTTGAACGATGTAAAGACATCACCTTAACGTATTCGATATATATAGGGTAGACTCGGTGTTGGTGTCATTTTCCGCACGGGTAACCTGCTGTCTGAGAGAACCATGCGAGATAGCCTTCAGACAAATACTGGCGTATTGGCAACATTTGTTTCGTTGTTGTAAACTTTGGTGGGAATCTCAATTCAAACATAAACTATATTATACACTATGTTTGCATCCCATCCTGGCCGAACATTTGAAACTCAAATGAACGATGTAATGACATCACCTTAACGTATTCGATACATATAGGGTAGACTTGGTGTTTTTTGCACATTCCTCGTGGGTAATCTGCTGTTTTAGAGAACAATGCGAAGGAGCCTACAAACGAGTATTGAAGAATTGTCGACATAGTGTCTCGTTGTTTCGAGAGAAAAGGAGCAAATGTTTCAATTTTCGTTTTTTGGCTCCAGTATTTTCCCTTAATGCAAGGTGTTTGTTCTCGGTTACGGTGCATTCGCGATCATGTGCTCACCTCACTTAGATGTGCTTATTCTGGAGAAAATCGAGCCGAAAAATTTACCTTTCTGCAGAAATCGGGTGTGGTACATCAGACTTTTTTTTTATATGTTCAGAGCAGGGTGCTTATTGGGCGACCATTTGAAACTAATTTGAACGATGTAACGACATCACCTTAACGTATTAGATATATATAGGGTAGACTCGGTGTCGCTGTCATTTTCCGCATGGGTAATCGGCTGTCTGAGAGAACCATGCGAGGGAGCCTTCTGACGGACCATTTGAAACTAATTTGAACGATGTAACGACATCACCTTAACGTATTAGATATATATAGAGTAGACTCGGTGTCGCTGTCATTTTCCGCACGGGTAACCGGCTGTCTGAGAGAACCACGCGAGGGAGCCTTCTGACGGACCATTTGAAACTAATTGAACGATGTAACGACATCACCTTAACGTATTAGATATATATAGGGTAGACTCGGTGTCGCTGTCATTTTCCGCACGGGTAACCTGCTGTCTGAGAGAACCATGCGAGGGAGCCTTCTGACGGATATTGGCGTATTAAGAACGCCAATATCTTCCGGTACTTTGGGTTAACAGAAGAACAAAGGCAACTGCAGAAGGCCTGTTGGCCCATACGAGGCAGCTCCTATTTATAACCACCCAATCTCACTCATATACATGTCCAACCATGCTTGAAACAATCGAGGGACCCCACCTCCACAATGTTACGCGGCAATTGGTTCCACAAATCAACAACCCTGTTACTGAACCAGTATTTACCGGAGTCTTTCCTAAATCTAAACTTATCCAATTTATACCCATTGTTTCGTGTTCTGTCTTGTGTTGATACTTTTAATACCCTATTAATATCCCCTTTGTTATGTCCATTCACCCACTTGTAAACCTCTATCATGTCACCCCTAACTCTTCGCCTTTCCAGTGAATGCAACTTAAGCTTTGTTAATCTTTCTTCATATGAAAGATTTCTAATTTGGGGAATTAACTTAGTCATCCTACGCTGGACACGTTCAAGTGAATTTATATCCATTCTATAATATGGCGACCAAAACTGAACTGCATAATCAAAATGGGGCCTAACTAGAGCAAGATATAGCTTGAGAACCACACCAGGTGTCTTGTTACTAACGCTGCGATTAATAAATCCAAGTGTCCGATTTGCCTTATTACGAACATTTATGCATTGATTCTTTTGGTTTAAATTCTTGCTAATCATAACTCCCAGATCCCTTTCGCAATTCGACTTCGCAATCTCAACACCATCTAGCTCGTATCTTGTAACCCTATCATCATTACCTAACCTCAGAACTTTACATTTATCAGCATTAAACTGCATCTGCCAATCCTTCGACCATTTCAAAACCCTATCTAGATCAACTTGAAGTGATAGTGGAGTCCTCCTCCGAATTAATTTCCCCTCCGATTTCGTATCATCGGCAAACTTGCAAATGTTGCTACTCAAACCTGAATCTAAATCATTTATATATATTATAAATAACAGAGGTCCCAGGACAGAGCCCTGAGGCACCCCACTTACAACATTTTCCCACTCTGACTTGACTCCATTTATACTAACTCTCTGTTTCCTTTGGTATAGCCATGCCCTAATCCAGCTTAATATAGCACCCCCAATACCATGAGACTCTAACTTTTTAATCAGTCTTTCATTTGGCACTGTATGAAAAGCTTTGCTAAAGTCAAGGTACACAACATCGCAATCCTTACCACTATCAACTGCCTCAACAATGCTAGAATAAAAAGATAACAAATTTGTTAAACATGAACGGCCATTTATAAAACCATGTTGCGACTCAATTATTAATTTATGTTTTCAAGATGAAGACGAATTTTATTTGCTATTATAGATTCTAGTAACTTTCCACAATAGACGTTAGGCTAATTGGTCGATAGTTAGACGCAAGTGATCTATCTCCTTTCTTAAGAACTGGTATCACATTAGCAACTTTCCAAAACTCTGGCACTCTGCCTGACCTATTGATTTATTAAATATGGTTGACAGTGGGTCACAAAGCTCCTCTTTGCATTCTTTAAGCACCCTGGCAAACACTTCATCCGGCCCCTGGGATTTGTTTGGTTTGAGTTTTACTATTTGCTTAAGAACATCCTCTCTGGTAACTGTTAAACTCGTCAACCTGTCCTCGTCCCCACCCACATAGACTTGTTCGGCTGAAGGCATATTGTTAAGTTCCTCTTTAGTATCTCTTTTTTTAACATTTCTAACCAGTTGTACGAATTCCTGTTCTAAAGTGACCTCCCCATTTTTAATCCTTTTGTACAAGCTCTCTTTTTACCTATAAGGTTCTTCAAATTCTTTGTTATCCACTTTGGGTCATTGGTATTCGATCTATTCAATTTGTATGGTATACTACGTTCCTGTGCTTTGTTTAGAATATTCTTAAATAAGTTATATATTGAATCCACATCGAAATCCCCGTTTACGTCACCTATCGCTGGGTTCATGTCTCGCTCCAAGGACCGGCCCCACCCCATACCCAAGACTTTCCAATCAATTTGACCCAAAAAATTTCTAAGGCTATTAAAATCAGCTTTTCGAAAATCTGGCACTTTAACAGAATTTTTCTCCTACAGGTCTATTCCATTCTATGCTAAATCTGATTTCTTTGTGATCACTGTTCCCTAGCTCACTCCCTATTCGATGTCATTAATTTGTGTTTCCCTGTTAGTTAACACTAAATCTAAAATATTATTTTCCCGTGTTGGTTCCTTAATGTGTTGCGTAAGAAAGCAATCGTCAATTAATTTTAGAAAATCTTCTGCTTCACTATTCCCTGTTTTGTTCAACCAGTTTATTCCACTAACATTAAAGTCACCCATGACGTAAATACTGTTAGATCTAGATGCCCTAGATATTTTATCCCATAGATGCTTTGCTTCCATTCTGTCTAAATTTGGTTGCCTATATATAACTCCTATTATCATATTATTTGCTTTTTCGTATAATTCTATCCAAATAGTTTCTGTGTGTGGCTCAGTTTTGATTCCCTCTTTGAGACTACATTTCAAATTGTCCCTAACATATATGGCTACTCCCCATCCTCGTCTAATATATCTATCTGTGTGAAATAGTTTAAATTCATTTATTTGATATTCAGCTGTATATAAATCCATTTATTTGATATTCAGCTGTATTTGATATTATATATTATTTATTTGATATTATATATACATTTATTAACATATTATAATGTTAAGGAATGCTTATTGTTAAGCATTCCTGAACATTGTATGGAATATTTTAAGTATTCTTTGCGGTTAATATTAAGTAATTTTTTTACTGCTAATATTTTATATGAATGCTTATTTGATTTCATAATTCCTTTTCTTTACGAATAGGAGCATATCGTTCCCTCATTTACATGATAGTTTTGACGATAAAAGTAAGCCAGCGGTCCCCGATACGTCTTAACACTATTTTAGTTTGATTTTGAAACTTTATATTCTTTGAACTAACGGCTTCGGCGACTAAGCAGTTCCATTGGTTTGTAGCCGTGTGGCGAAAAAAGCATAACCTGTTCTCTCTCCTATTATGAGAAAATTGTGGCTTCTCGAGCTAGAAAACGTTGCTCTTTGTTTGTAGGAACCTAGTTGTGCAAGACGAGGTAGAGCTCTGGCTCTTGGTGTATCTCTTCCGGTGTCGCGAGGTTCATCTCACGCATCATTTCCTCGTAATTCATGCCTCTTAGTTCCGGGACTTGCCTAGTGGCATACAGAAGCTGATTTTTTTTCCAGCTTTTCAGTCAAGCGTCTTGTGCTTGTCCAGATACGAGGATCCATGCTGGGGATGCATACTCCGGGATTGGTCTTCCCTTTGTGGTATACAAGGTTCTGAATGATTCCTTACACAGGTTCCTGAAAGCAGTTCTGATATTAGCAAACCTTGCATACGCCGCAGCAGTTATTCTTTTTAGGTGGATTTCATGAGACATGTTTGTTGAGATATTAAGTCTTTGATCTTTCTCTGTCCTTTTCATGAAGGACTTTATCTCCTATTCAGTTTCCTGTGTGTGGCTTCCAGTTTGCAACGCTTGGTTTCATTACCTTACATTTACTCGGGTTGAACTTTAGTAGCCGTTTGTTGGACCATTCATTGATTGAACTATAAGACACTCCACTGGTGACGCCTCGCCAATCAGAGACCTCAACCCTCACAGTGACTCTTCTGTTACTCATTGTAACAGTTCAATTTGTTTAAGCACTCTTTTATCCAATCGAGTACCCTTCCTTTCACTCCTACCTGAATCTCTCGCTTTTTGCATTAGCCTCATGTATGGTACTGTATCAAAGGGTTTTGCAACCCAGAAATATGCAGTCTGCCCATTTTTTGTTCTTGCCTTGTCTCATAATTCAATTAATCCCTTAACGTAGGTATTGCCATCCTAAACCCATGCTGATGCTGTTTTAAAAAGTTTTTTTGCTCCAGATGTTCGACTAGCTTTATTTGCACATTCTTTTTCATCATTTGGGATTTAATAATCGAAGTGTTACTAATAAGACACCTTGTGTTGCTCTTCTTTAGCTATTTCTTGCTCTGGTGAGGCACCATTTAGATTATGCAGTTCCGATTTGGTCGCCGTACTACAGAATGGATATAAATTCACTAGAACGCCTCCACCTTTGAATGACAAAGTTAATCCCCCAAATTAGAAACCTATCATATTAAGAAAGCTTTACAAGGAGTAAATTACATTTGCTGGAAAGGCGAAGAGTTCGTGGTGACATAATAGAGGTGTACGAGTGGAAGAATGGATATAACAAAGGCGATACTAAAAGTATCAACACAAGACAGAACACGAAACAATATTTATACATTGGATAAGTTTAGATTTCGGAAAGAAATCTTTCCTGAACGATTTCAATAAAGACCTGGGTAAATACGAGTTCGATAAAAGGGGTTTTGTTTTGTGGAACCAACTATCACATAACATAATACAAGTAAGATCGCTTGATTGTTTCAAGCGCAGGTTAGACATATATATGCATGCGATTAGGTTATATAAATTGGAGCAGCATTGTATTGGACAATGGGCCTTCTGCATTTACATTCATTCATATGTTTCTTACGTTTTGCCTTTACCATCATTCTTAAGCTCTTGTGGTTTTATATTAATGAATGAGTATGGTAAATATCTTTTGAAGCTGGCTCCAACTGGTCAGCAGACCTTCTAAACCTTTCAGATATCTTATGTTTGTATAATCTTATGAATGCTTATTATTAGGAGAAAGAGGATCTTATGACCATATCCGTATGACCTCTGTACACCTCATTTAGTCTGGGATATCACAATTATTTTCATCAGATAGAGAACACCATAGAAAGAGAAGAGTCGTATGACCTCTGTACACCTCATTTAGTCTGTATATAGTCTGGGATATCGCAATTATTTTCATCAGATTGAGAACACCATGGAAAGAGAAGAGTCGTGAAATAATTTCACTGCACGATTTCAACACAGTAATATTACTGCACGATATGGCAGAAATAAGGAATTTATATATTATAATTAATGCGCATATTAACTCATACTTACCTAAGGCCGGAGTTAATGTCAGTGCCTCTTCTTATCTCTTTTAATTACTGTTTACCTACCTCTTTTTCTTTTTATATTGTCGATAAAGCAATATTTTAATTATATTGTTATGAAATGCTTATTGTTAAGCAATCCTTAAGATTATAAGGAATATTTTAGGTTATGTTTACTGTTAATATTTTAAATAAATTATATTTTATATCATAATTCTTTTTCGTGACGAATTGGGACATATCGTTTCCTGATTTACATGATGGGTTTGACAGAGCAGCTTGTCAGAGGTTCTTGATTTACCTTGATTTCCAGTTTGATCTTGATAAATGATCTTTTCCAGTTTGATTTCGAAATTCAACAGTCTTTTCATTTACGGCTGTTTTATAATGTTAATTAATGCTTGTTGTTAAGACATTATAAGAATCTTTAAAGTTTTCTTTACTGTTAACATTCTAAATGAATGCTATCTGAAATACTTAATTGTTTCTCGTGACGAGTTAGAACATATCCATGGGGTTGTTGTTCGAGGGCTGGGGTTGTTGCTGTTGCGAACTCGTTGGAACCAGTGGTTAGAGGTGTTTGTTTGGGTTTAAAATGTTAGTAGATAGTGGTATGGGAATTGATTTGGAGAAAGGAGGTAATAAAAGTAAGTGTTTGTTGGAGAAACAAATTTACATGAAATGATTAGGAGAAAGAAAAAGGCCTCAAAATAATAATTCACTTAGGGAATATTACACTAACAGTAGAAGTCTAAGAAACAAAATAAACGAGTTAAATGCTCTTGTCTGCAGAGAACAAATTGATATTATTGCACTTACCGAAACGTGGATGAATGTAGAAAATAGAGATCTATTAGCTGAATATCAAATAAATGGATTTAAACTATTTTACACAGATAGATATATTAGACGAGGAGGGGGAGTAGCCATATATGTTAGGGAAAATTTGAAATGTAGTCTCAAAGAAGGAATCAAAACTGAGCCACATACTTAAACGAAAGAGCAAATAATCTTAAAATAGGAGTTATATACAGGCCACCAAATTTAAACAGAATGGAAGCAAAGCACCTATGGAAGGAAATATCTAGAGCATCTAGGTCTTGCAGTTGTTGTGTGACTATAATTTCAGTGAAATAAATTGGTCTAACAGAACAGGGAATAATGAAGCAGATTTTCTAGATTTAATTGACCATTACTTTCTAAGCCAACACATTAAGGAACCAACTCGGGGAAAATAATACTTGTGATTTATTGTTGATAACTCACAGGGAAACACAAATTAATGGCATCGAAATAGGGAGTGAACTAGGGAACATTGATCACAAAGAAATTAGATTTAGCATAGAATAGAGTAGACTTGTAAGAGAAAACTCCGTTAAATGGCCAAATTTTCGAAAAGCTGATATCAATAGCTTAATAATTTTTTGGGTCAAATAGATTGGAAAGTCTTGGGCATGGGGGGTGGGCCGGTCTTGGAGCGGGACATGAACCCAGCGATAGGTCACGTAAAAGGGGATTTCGATGTGGATTTAAAATATAATTTATTTAGGAATATTCTATGCAAAGTACAGGAACGTAGTATACCATACAAATTGAATAGATCGAATGCTAATGACCCAAAGTGGATAACAAAGGATTTGAAAAACCTTATAGGTAAAATGAGAGCGTGGTACAAAAGGATTAAGAATGGGGAAGTCAGTTTAGAACAGGAATTCGTAAAATTGGTTAGAAATTAAAAAAAAAAAAGAGATAAGAAAGCAAAAAGAAACTATGAAGTTCGCGTAGCATGGCAAGCGAAGACAAATCCTAAAGTTTATTTTTCAGTTATATCGAACTAAGACTAGGGAAAGGTTGGGTCCATAAAAAACTGAGACAGGTCGAACAATAGATAATGACGAGAAGAGTAGTATTTGTAATAAAAAATTTATATCTGTATTTACTAAAGAGGAACTTAACAATATGCCTTCAGCCGGACAAGTCTATGTGGGTGGGGAAGAGGACAGGTTGGCTAGTTTAGCAGTTACCAAGTAGTGATGGTCAAGCGGATTAAGGCGTCCCTGTACATACCAGTTGCGTTGCTCCTGGCAGTATGGGTTCGAGTCACGTCTGGGGTGTGAGTTTTCAGTTGTATATAGTCCTGGGGACCATTCAGGCTTGTTTGCATTTGTGTTCCTCACGTGTGCCCCAAAGAATGAGGTGATTTGATAAAATGCTATGCCCAAGATTACCATCCGAGTGCCGGCGGAGAAGTGGTTCAAATAGCTTCGGCTATCACTTCCTTTTGTCCGGTCGTGATGGTCAAGCGGATTAAGGCGTCCCTGTACATACCATTTGCGTTGCTCCTGGCAGTATGGGTTCGAGTCATGTCTGGGGTGTGAGTTTTTAGTTGTATATAGTCCTGGGGACCATTCAGGCTTGTTTGCATATTCATTTATATATATTCATAATATATATATATTCATTTATATATATTCATAATATATATATATTCATTTATATATATTCATAATATATATATATTCATAATATATATATATTCATTTATATATATTCATAATATATATATATTCATTTATATATATTCATAATATATATATATTCATAATATATATATATATATATTCATAATACATATAAATGATTTAGAATCATGTTTGAGCTGCAAATTTGCCGCAAAAATCGGCAATTTTTGTCGATACAAAAATCAGGAGGTAAATAATCACGAAAAAGACTCACTATCACACACAGAAATCACAATAGCGTGATGTATCATATGAACAAATCCTCAAGGCCCGTGACGATGATTGGAACATGCGTCCAAAAGCATCCCAGATACTGCCTTAATCGACTGAGCTACGACATGGTAAAAGAGTTGAAACCGAAGTTCTACTGAACTTACTGGATCCTGCAGCCTCTCTGAGACACAAACCAGGGTTTTTCACAACTCCCCCCTATTTCTTCCTTCCTATATACAGCTGGAGTGCATAGAGTTGTGTAAAACCCTGGTTTGTGTCTCGGTGAGGCAGTAAGTTCAGAAGAACTCCGGTTTCAACTCTTTTACCATGCCGTAGCTCAGTCGATTAAGGCAGCGTCTGGGATGCTTCCGGAAGCAGGTTCGAATTCTCGTCACGGCCCTTGTAGATTTTTTCATTAGATTCACTATCACTTCAAGACGATCTAAATAAGGTTTTGAAATGGTCAAAAGATTGACAGATGCAGTTTAATGATTGCAAATGTAAGGTTGAGGGTAGGTAATGATGATAGAGTTACAAGAAACGAGCTAGATGGTGTTGAGATTGCGAAATGGATCTGGGAGTTATGATTAGTAAGAATTTAAAACCAAAAAAAAATAAATGAAGATTAATGATCAATTATTGAAGAAAGATTAATAAAGCCTAAATTTGCTAAGCTGCTGTTGTTTCAGATTTAGCTGCTCAGATCAGAACAAAGTGTCCATGTAGCACGGGCTATGGTGAGCCCGTAATTGAGTTCGGTTATTCGCGATAACCTTCTTTCTATGATATATGGGTCTAGGTTTAAAATGGAGGAGGGGATTCATCCTTTTTCCCGGTTTGTTTATCGCTTCTGTTTTAGTGCACTGATTTTAGTTTATTAACATTATCTTGGTGGCGGATGTAGATGCAGAATGCTCACTAGTGAGTGAATAGAATTTTCTGATCATTGTAGATGCGGCATCTAATGCAGCTTCTGTCGTTGGATTAATGTTGCTTCAGATTCAGTAGCTTCAGATGTGACACTCTTTGGCTCATTACCCCCCAAAAAGCACTTGATATATGGGTCTAGAATTTGATATATGGGTCTAGGTTTAAAATGGAGGAGGGGATTCATCCTTTTCCCTGTTTGTTTATCGCTTCTGTTTTAGTGCACTGATTTTAGTTTATTAACATTATCTTGGTGGCGGATGTAGATGCAGAATGCTCACTAGTGAATGAATAGAATTTTCTGATCATTGTAGATGCGGCATCTAATGCAGCTTCTGTCGTTGGATTAATGTTGCTTCAGATTCAGTAGCTTCAGATGTGACACTCTTTGGCTCATTACCCCAAAAAGCACTTGTAACCAAGCCTGAGTCTATGTATGGCTACAACAATGTCTCTGAATATCTTTTTGTCAGGCTTGAAAGAGGAGTAACCAGTGGCTTGTTCATACCATATCGCAGTGGATCTTTCTTCCGGTACTTTGGGTTAACAGAAGAACAAAGGCAACTGCAGAGGCAAATAATAAGGCAAATCGGACACTTGGATTTATTAATCGCAGCGTTAGTAACAAGACACCTGGTGTGGTTCTCAAGCTATATCTTGCTCTAGTTAGGCCCCATTTAGATTATGCAGTTCAGTTTTGGTCGCCATATTATAGAATGGATATAAATTCACTTGAACGTGTCCAGCGTAGGATGACTAAGTTAATTCCCCAAATTAGAAATCTTTCATATTAAGAAAGATTAACAAAGCTTAAGTTGCATTCACTGGAAAGGCGAAGAGTTAGGGGTGACATGATAGAGGTTTACAAGTGGATGAATGGACATAACCGGGGGGATATTAATAGGGTATTAAAAGTATCAACACAGGACAGAACACGAAACAATGGATATAAATTGGATAAGTTTAGATTTAGGAAAGACTTGGGTAAATACTGGTTCAGTAACAGGGTTGTTGATTTGTGGAACCAATTGCCGCGTAACATTGTGGAGGTGGGGTCCCTCGATTGTTTCAAGCACGGGTTGGACAAGTATATGAGTGGGATTGGGTGGTTATAGAATAGGAGCTGCCTCGTATGGGCCAATAGGCCTTCTGCAGTTACCTTTGTTCTTATGTTCTTCTTATGTTCTTATGTTCAGAAGGCCTATTGGCCAATACGAGGCAGCTCCTATCTATAACCCCTAATCCCACTCATATACATGTCCAACCCGCGCTTGAAACAATCGAGGGACCCCACCTCCACCACGTTAATTCCACAATTGGTAATTGGTTCCAAAAATCAACAACCCTGTTACCGAACCAGTATTTACCCAAGTCTTTCCTAAATCTAAACTTATCCAATTTATACCCATTGTTTCGTGTTCTGTCCTGAGTTGATACTTTTAATACCCTATTAATATCCCCTTTGTTATGTCCATTCATTCACTTGTAAACCTCTACCATGTCACCCCTAACTCTTTCCAGTGAATGCAAGTCAAGCTTTGTTAATCTTTCTTCATATGAGATTTCTAATTTGGGGAATTAACTTAGTCATCCTACGCTGGACATATTGAGGTGAATTTATATCCATTCTATAGTATGGCGACCAAAACTGAACTGCATAATCTAAATGGGGCCTAAAAAGAGCAAGATATAGCTGAAGAGCAGCACCAGGTGTCTTGTTACTAACGCTTCGAAGAATAAATCCCAGTGTACTAATTGCCTTATTACAAACATTCAGGCATTGATCCGTTTGTTTTAAATTTTTACTAATCATAACTCCCAGATCCCTTTCGCAATCTCAACAACCATTAAGCTCGTATCTTGTAACTCTATCATCATTACCTAGCCACAGAAATTTACATTTATTAGCATTAAACTGCATCTACCAATCTTTTGACCATTTCAAAACCCTATTTAGATCAACTTGACGCGATAGTGAGTCTTCTTCCGTGTTAATTTCCCTACCGATTTTTGTGTCATCTGCAAATTTGCAGATGTTGGTACTCGAGACTTAATCTAAATCAAATATAAACAACAAGTTGTTTATATATTATAAACATTTAGTTGTTTATATATTATAAACATTTAGTTGTTTATATATTATAAACATTTAGTTGTTTATATATTATAAACATTTAGTTGTTTATATATTATAAACATTTAGTTGTTTATATATTATAAACATTTAGTTGTTTATATATTATAAACATTTAGTTGTTTATATATTATAAACATTTAGTTGTTTATATATTATAAACATTTAGTTGTTTATATATTATAAACATTTAGTTGTTTATATATTATAAACATTTAGTTGTTTATATATTATAAACATTTAGTTGTTTATATATTATAAACATTTAGTTGTTTATATATTATAAACATTTAGTTGTTTATATATTATAAACATTTAGTTGTTTATATATTATAAACATTTAGTTGTTTATATATTATAAACAACAGAGGTCCCAGGACAGAGCCCTGAGGTACTCCACTAACAACATTATCCCACTCTGACTTAACCCCATTTATACTAACTCTCTGTTTCCTTTGGGTTAGCCTTCTGCAGTTGCCTTTGTTCTGATGTTCTTAACCTAGCGATAGAGGAAAATGAATAAGGAGGCAGAGCAACGAGGAGCGTTGAAGCGCAGGTCCCTCAAACTTTCCCTTAAGGAAAAGGGAGAATCGAAGCGAATTTTGGTTGTGGGAGATTCCAGGTGAGGTATTTAGACAGAACGTTTTGTGCCAGAGATAGGGGAAACAGATTAAGGGTTTGCTATCCGGGAGCTGGAATTGGTGATATTGTTGGAAACATGAATGATATTATGACGGGAAATGGGAACAAACCCATTATTTGTATTAGTGCAGGGGGTAATGATGTTGGGCGAGTTAGGAGTGAGGAACTAATACAGAGATTCAGGACAGCCATTGAATTAGTTAGGAGCAAGGGAGGAATCCCGATCATAGCTGAATATCAAATAAATGGATTTAAACTATTTCACACAGATAGATATATTAGACGAGGAGGTGAGTAACCATATATGTTAGGAACAATTTGAAATGTAGTCTCAAAGAGGAAATCAAAACTGAGCCACACACAGAAACAATTTGGATAGAATTAAACGAAAAAAGTTAATAATATTATAATAGAAATTATATATAGGCCACCAAATTTAGACAAAATGGAAGCAAAGCATCTATGGGATGAAATATCTACAGCATCTAGATCTATCAGTATTTATATCTATCAGTATCAGTAATCAGTATATTTATATCTATCAGTATCAGTAATTTTAGTGGAATAAACTGGTTGAACAAAAACAGGGAATAGTGAAGCAGAAGATTTTCTAGAATTAATTGACGATTGCTTTCTTACGCAACACATTAAGGAACCAACACGGGAAAATAATATTTTAGATTTAGTTTTAACTAACAGGGAAACACAAATTAATGACATCGAAATTGGGAGTGAGCTAGGGAACAGTGATCACAAAGATAATCAGATTTAGCATTGAATGGAATAGACCTGTAGGAGAAAATTCTGTTAAAGTGCCAGATTTTCGAAAAGCTGATTTTAATAGACTAAGAAATATTTTGGGTCAAATTGACTGGAAAGTCTTGGGTGTGGGGTGTAGGTCGGTCTTAAAGCGAGACATGAAGCCAGCGATAGGTGACTTAAATGGGGATTTCGATGTGGATTCAATATATCTAACTTATTTAAGAGTATTTTAAACAAAGCACAGGAACGTAGTATACCATACAAATTGAATAGATCGAATACTAATGACCCAAAGTGGATAACAAAGAATTTGAAGAACCTTATAGGTAAAAAGAGAGCTTGGTACAAAAGGATTAAAAATGGGGAGGTCACTTTAGAACAGGAATTCGTACAACTGGTTAGAAATGTTAAAAAAGAGATAAGGAAAGCAAAAAGAAACTATGAAGTTCGCATAGCAGGGCAAGCAAAGACAAATCCTAAAGGGTTTTTTTCAGTTATATCGTACTAATGCTAGGGAAAGGATAGGTCCATTAAAAACTGAGACAGGTCAAATAACAGATAGTGATGAAGAGATGAGTAGTATTTTTAATAAATATTTGTATCTGTATACACTGAATACAACACCATGAAAAGTGGAAGAATTGCAGTCGGTGAGGTATGCACATGTAAGCTGCAAAGCTGAAGTACTGTGCTTTATTAAAAGAATTTTTTGGGGAGGGATATTCCTGCGCGGGCCCTAAGCCTCTGGTTGGCTTACTAAGTGTTCTTTATATGTTCAGAGCAGGGTGCTTATTGGGCGACCATTTGAAACTCATTTGAACGATGTAACATCACCTTAACGTATTCGATATATATAGGGTAGACACGGTGTTGGTGTCATTTTCCGCACGGGTAACCTGCTGTCTGAGAGAACAATGCGTGGGAGCCTTCTGACGGATATTGGCGTATTGGCAACATTTGTCTCGTTGTGGGAAACTTTGGTGGGAATCTCAATTCAAACATAAACTATATTATACACTATGTTTGCATCCCATCCTGGCCGAACATTTGAAACTCAAATGAACGATGTAATGCCATCAACTTAACGTATTCGATACATATAGGGTAGACTCGGTGTTTTTTGCACATTCCTCATGTGTAATCTGCTGTTTTAGAGAACCATGCGAAGGAGCCTACAGACGAGTATTGACGAATTGTCGACATAGTGTCTCGTTGTTTCGAGAGAAAAGGAGCAAATGTTTCAATTTTCGTTGTTTTGGCTCCAGTATTTTCCCTTAATGCAAGGTGTTTGTTCTCGGTTACAGTGCATTCGCGATCATGTGCTCACCTCACTTAGATGTGCTTATTCTGGAGAAAATCAAGCCGAAAAATTTACCTTTCTCTAGAAATCGGATGTGGTACATCACACTTTTTTCGTTGTATGTTCAGAGCAGGGTGCTAACTGGCCGAACATTTGAAACTCAAATGAACGATTTAATGACATGACCTTAATGTAATCGATACATATAGGGTAGACTCGGTGTTTTTGCACATTCCTCGTGGGAAATCTGCTGTTTAAAGAGAACAATGCGAAGGAGCCTACAGACGAGTATTGACGAATTGTCGACATAGTGTCTCGTTGTTTCGAGAGAAAAGGAGCAAATGTTTCAATTTTCGTTTTTTGGCTCCAGTATTTTCCCTTAATGCAAGGTGTTTGTTCTCGGTTACGGTGCATTCGCGATCAAGTGCTCACCTCACTTAGATGTGCTTATTCTGGAGGAAATCGAGCTGAAAAATTTACCTCTCTTTACCTTGCAAAGTTCAAAATACACTGAATACAACACCATGAAACGTGGATGAATTGCAATCGGTGAGGTATGCACATGTAAGCTGCAAAACTAGTTCTGTGCTTTATTAAAATAATTTTTTGGGGAGGGATATTCCTGCGCGGGCCCTAAGCCTCTGGTTGGCTTACTAAGTGTTCTTTATATGTTCAGAGCAGGGTGCTTATTGGGCGACCATTTGAAACTCATTTGAACGATGTAACATCACCTTAACATATTCGATATATATAGGGTAGACTTGGTGTCGCTGTCATTTCCGCACGGGTAACCTGCTGTCTGAGAGAACCATGCGAGGGAGCCTTCTGACTTACCATTTGAAACTAATTTGAACGATGTAACGACATCACCTTAACGTATTAGATATATATAGGGTAGACTCGGTGTCGCTGTCATTTTCCGCACGGGTAACCTGCTGTCTGAGAGAACCATGCGAGGGAGCCTTCTGACTTACCATTTGAAACTAATTTGAACGATGTAACATCACCTTAACGTATTAGATATATATAGGGTAGACTCGGTGTCGCTGTCATTTTCCGCACGGGTAACCTGCTGTCTGAGAGAACCATGCGAGGGAGCCTTCTGACTTACCATTTGAAACTAATTTGAACGATGTAACGACATCACCTTAACGTATTAGATATATATAGCGTAGACTCGGTGTCGCTGTCTTTTTCCGCACGGGTAACCTGCTGTCTGAGAGAACCATGCGAGGGAGCCCTCTGACTTACCATTTGAAACTAATGGCGTATTGGCAACATTTGTCTCGTTGTGGGAAACTTTGGTGGGAATCTCAATTCAAACATTAACTATATTATACACTATGTTTGCATCCCATCCTCAAAATAAAGAGCTTATCAATTCATGTCGCAATATAAATGTTCTTAACACAATTCACAATGGAGTATGCGACACCGAGTAAAAATCGGTGTCGCTCAGTATGCTTAGACTGAGTAAGCTCAGTATGAGCTTACTCAGCTAGGTTTGGTGGGATATTTGTGTTTCCCTGTTAGTTAAAACTAAATCTAAAATATTATTTTCCCGTGTTGGTTCCTTAATGTAAGGAACCAGTAAGCTCAGTATGCTTAGACTGAGTAAAAAACTTCCCTCATCCAATGTTTAATGGAGTAAAATTTGTTGAATCATTAATGCCTCATTAAATCTTATGCAGCGCAAAGATTTAAAGACTTCAAATACAAAGTTCAAAATACACTGAATACAACACCATGAAAGTGGATGAATTGCAATCGGTGAGGTATGCACATGTAAGCTGCAAAGCTGAAGTACTGTGCTTTATTAAAAGAATTTTTTTAGGAGGGATATTCCTGCGCGGGCCCTAAGCCTCTGGTTGGCTTACTAAGGTGTTCTTTATATGTTCAGAGCAGGGTGCTTATTGGGCGAACCATTTGAAACTCATTGAACGATTTAAACGACATCACCTTAACATATTAGATATATATAGGGTAGACTCGGTGTCGCTGTCATTTTCCGCAAGGGTAACCTGCTATCTGAGAGAACCATGCGAGGGAGCCTTCTGCCGGACCATTTGAAACTAATTTGAACGATGTAACGACATGACCTTAACGTATTAGATATATATAGGGTAGACTCGGTGTTGGTGTCATTTTCCGCAAAAGGTAACCTGCTGTCTGAGAGAACCATGCGAGGGAGCCTTCTGACTTACCATTTGAATCTAATTTGAACGATGTAACGACATCACCTTAACATATTAGATATATATGGGTAGACTCGGTGTCGCTGTCATTTTCTGCACGGGTAACCTGCTGTCTGAAAGAACCATGCGATGGAGCCTTCTGACTTACCATTTGAAACTAATTTGAACGATGTAACGACATCACCCTAACGTATTAGATATATATAGGGTAGACTCGGTGTCGCTGTCATTTTCCGCATGGGTAACCTGCTGTCTGAGAGAACCATGCGAGGGAGCCTTCTGATGGACCATTTGAAACTAATTTGAACGATGTAACGACATCACCTTAACGTATTAGATATATATAGGGTAGACTCGGTGTCGCTGTCATTTTCCGCACGGGTAAACCTGCTGTCTGAGAGAACCATGCGAGGGAGCCTTCTGACGGATATTGGCGTATTGGCAACATTTGTCTCGTTGTGGGAAACTTTGGTGGGAATCTCAATTCAAACATTAACTATATTATACACTGTTTGCATCCCATCCTCAAAATAAAGAGCTTATCAATTCCATGTCGCAATATAAATGTTCCTTAACACAATTCACAATGGAGTATGCTTAGACTGAGTAAAAACTTCCCTCATTAAATGTTTAATGGAGTAAAATTTGTTGAATCATTAATGCCTCATTAAATCTTATGCAGCGCAAAGATTTAAAGACTTCAAATACAAAGTTCAAAATACACTGAATACAACATCATGAAAAGTGGATGAATTGCAATCGGTGAGGTATGCACATGTAAGCTGCAAAGCTGAAGTACTGTGGCTTTATTAAAAGAATTTTTTAGGAGGGATATTCCTGCGCGAGCCCTAAGCCTCTGGTTGGCTTACTAAGTGTTCTTATATGTTCAGAGCAGGGGTGCTTATTGGGCGACCATTTGAAACTCATTTGAACGATGTAACGACATCACCTTAACGTATTAGATATATATAGGGTAGACTCGGTGTCGCTGTCATTTTCTGCACGGGTAACCTGCTGTCTGAGAGAACCATGCGAGGGAGCCTTCTGACGGACCATTTGAAACTAATTTGAACGATGTAACGACATCACCTTAACGTATTAGATATATATAGGGTACACTCGGTGTCGCTGTCATTTTCCGCATGGGTAACCTGCTGTCTGAGAGAACCATGCGAGGGAGCCTTCTGACGGACCATTTGAAACTAATTTGAACGATGTAACGACATCACCTTAACGTATTAGATATATATAGGGTAGACTCGGTGTCGCTGTCATTTTCCGCACGGGTAACCTGCTGTCTGAGAGAACCATGCGAGGGAGCCTTCTGACGGACCATTTGAAACTAATTTGAACGAATGTAACGACATCACCTTAACGTATTAGATATATATAGGGTAGACTCGGGGTCGCTGTCATTTTCCGCACGGGTAACCTGCTGTCTGAGAGAACCATGCGAGGGAGCCTTCTGACGGACCATTTGAAACTAATTAACGATGTAACGACATCACCTTAATGTATTAGATATATATAGGGTAGACTCGGTGTCGCTGTCATTTTCCGCACGGGTAACCTGCTGTCTGAGAGAACCATGCGAGGGAGCCTTCTGACGGACCATTTGAAACTAATTTGAACGATGTAACGACATCACCTTAACGTATTAGATATATATAGGGTAGACTCGGTGTCGCTGTCATTTTCCGCACGGGTAACCTGCTGTCCTGAGAGAACCATGCGAGGGAGCCTTCTGACGGACCATTTGAAACTAATTTGAACGATGTAACGACATCACCTTAACGTATTAGATATATATAGGGTAGACTTGGTGTCGCTATCATTTTCCGCACGGGTAACCTGCTGTCTGAGAGAACCATGCGAGGGAGCCTTCTGACGGACCATTTGAAACTAATTTGAACGATGTAACATCACCTTAACATACTAGATATATATAGGGTAGACTCGGTGTCGCTGTCATTTCCGCACGGGTAACCTGCTGTCTGAGAGAACCATGCGAGGGAGCCTTCTGACGGACCATTTGAAACTAATTTGAATGATGTAACGACATCACCTTAACGTATTAGATATATATAGGGTAGACTCGGGGTCGCTGTCATTTTCCGCACGGGTAACCTGCTGTCTGAGAGAACCATGCGAGGGAGCCTTCTGACGGACCATTTGAAACTAATTTAACGATGTAACGACATCACCTTAACGTATTAGATATATATAGGGTAGACGCGGTGTCGCTGTCATTTTCCGCACGGGTAACCTGCTGTCTGAGAGAACCATGCGAGGGAGCCTTCTGACGGACCATTTGAAACTAATTTGAACGATGTAACGACATCACCTTAACGTATTAGATATATAATAGGATAGACTCGGTGTCGCTGTCATTTTCCGCACGGGTAACCTGCTGTCTGAGAGAACCATGCGAGGGAGCCTTCTGACGGACCATTTGAAACTAATTTGAACGATGTAACGACATCACCTTAATGTATTAGATATATATAGGGTAGACTCGGTGTCGCTGTCATTTTCCGCACGGGTAACCTGCTGTCTGAGAGAACCATGCGAGGGAGCCTTCTGACGGACCATTTGAAACTAATTTAACGATGTAACGACATCACCTTAACGTATTAGGATATATATAGGGTAGACTCGGTGTCGCTGTCATTTTCCGCACGGGTAACCTGCTGTCTGAGAGAACCATGCGAGGGAGCCTTCTGACGGACCATTTGAAACTAATTTGAACGATGTAACGACATCACCTAACGTATTAGATATATATAGGGTAGACTTGGTGTCGCTATCATTTTCCGCACGGGTAACCTGCTGTCTGAGAGAACCATGCGAGGGAGCCTTCTGACGGACCATTTGAAACTAATTTGAACGATGTAACATCACCTTAACATACTAGATATATATAGGGTAGACTCGGTGTCGCTGTCATTTTCCGCACGGGTAACCTGCTGTCTGAGAGAACCATGCGAGGGAGCCTTCTGACGGACCATTTGAAACTAATTGAATGATGTAACGACATCACCTTAACGTATTAGATATATATAGGGTAGACTCGGGTCGCTGTCATTTCCGCACGGGTAACCTGCTGTCTGAGAGAACCATGCGAGGGAGCCTTCTGACGGACCATTTGAAACTAATTTAACGATGTAACGACATCACCTTAACGTATTAGATATATATAGGGTAGACTCGGTGTCGCTGTCATTTCCGCACGGGTAACCTGCTGTCTGAGAGAACCATGGCGAGGGAGCCTTCTGACGACCATTTGAAACTAAATTTAACGATGTAACGACATCACCTTAACGTATTAGATATATATAGGGTAGACTCGGTGTCGCTGTCATTTTCCGCACGGGTAACCTGCTGTCTGAGAGAACCATGCGAGGTAGCCTTCAGACAGATACTGGCGTATTGGCAACATTTGTTTCGTTGTGGTAAACTTTGGTGGGAATCTCAATTCAAACATAAACTATATTATACACTATGTTTGCATCCCATACTGGCCGAACATTTGAAACTCAAATTAACGATTTAATGACATGACCTTAACGTAATCTATTCATATAGGGGTAGACTCGGTGTTTTTTGCACATTCCTCATGGGTAATCTGATGTTTTTGAGAACAATGCGAAGGAGCCTACAGACGAGTATTGACGAATTGTCGACATAGTGTCTCGTTGTTGCTAGAGAAAAGGAGCAAATGTTTCCCATTATTTTGTTTTTATGCTCCAGTCTTTTCCCTCAATGCAAGGTGCTAGTTCTCGTTTCCGGTGCGTTCGCCATCATGTGCGCACCTCACTTAGATGTGCTTATTCTGGAGGAAATCGAACCGAAAAATTTACCTTTCTCTAGAAATCAAATGTGGTACATCACACTTTTTCGTTATATGTTCTGAGCAAGGTGCTTACTGGCCGAACATTTGAAACTCAAATGAACGATTTAATGACATGACCTTAACGTAATCGATACATATCGGGTAGACTCATATAGGTGTTTTTTGCACATTCCTCATGGGTAATATGCTGTTTTAGAGAACATGCGAAGGAGCCTACAGACGAGTATTGACGAATTGTCGACATAGTGTCTCGTTGTTTCGAGAGAAAAGGAGCAAATGTTTCAATTTTCGTTTTTTGGCTCCAGTATTTTCCCTTAATGCAAGGTGTTTGTTCTCGGTTACGGTGCATTCGCGATCATGTGCTCACCTCACTTAGATGTGCATATTCTGGAGAAAATCGAGCCGAAAAATTTACCTTTCTGCAGAAATCGGGTGTGGTACATCAGACTTTTTCTTTATATGTTCAGAGCAGGGTGCTTATTGGGCGACCATTTGAAACTCATTTGAACGATTTAACGACATCACCTTAACATATTAGATATATATAGGGTAGACTCGGTGTCGCTGTCATTTTCCGCAAGGGTAACCTGCTATCTGAGAGAACCATGCGAGGGAGCCTTCTGCCGGACCATTTGAAACTAATTTGAACGATGTAACGACATGACCTTAACGTATTAGAATATATAGGGTAGACTCGGTGTTGGTGTCATTTTCCGCAAAGGTAACCTGCTGTCTGAGAGAACCATGCGATGGAGCCTTCTGACTTACCATTTGAAACTAATTTGAACGATGTAACGACATCACCCTAACGTATTAGATATATATAGGGTAGACTCGGTGTCGCTGTCATTTTCCGACATGGGTAACCTGCTGTCTGAGAGAACCATGCGAGGGAGCCTTCTGATGGACCATTTGAAACTAATTTGAACGATGTAACGACATCACCTTAACGTATTAGATATATATAGGGTAGACTCGGTGTCGCTGTCATTTTCCGCACGGGTAACCTGCTGTCTGAGAGAACCATGCGAGGGAGCCTTCTGACGGATATTGGCGTATTGGCAACATTTGTCTCGTTGTGGAAACTTTGGTGGGAATCTCAATTCAAACATTAACTATATTATACACTGTTTGCATCCCATCCTCAAAATAAAGAGCTTATCAATTCCATGTCGCAATATAAATGTTCTTAACACAATTCACAATGGAGTATGCTTAGACTGAGCAAAAACTTCCCTCATTAAATGTTTAATGGAGTAAAATTTGTTGAATCATTAATGCCTCATTAATCTTATGCAGCGCAAAGATTTAAAGACTTCAAATACAAAGTTCAAAATACACTGAATACAACATCATGAAAAGTGGATGAATTGCAATCGGTGAGGTATGCACATGTAAGCTGCAAAGCTGAAGTACTGTGCTTTATTAAAAGAATTTTTTTAGGAGGGATATTCCTGCGCGAGCCCTAAGCCTCTGGTTGGCTTACTAAGTGTTCTTTATATGTTCAGAGCAGGGTGCTTATTGGGCGACCATTTGAAACTCATTTGAACGATGTAACGACATCACCTTAACGTATTAGATATATATAGGGTAGACTCGGTGTCGCTGTCATTTTCCGCACGGGTAACCTGCTGTCTGAGAGAACCATGCGAGGGAGCCTTCTGACGGACCATTTGAAACTAATTTGAACGATGTAACGACATCACCTTAACGTATTAGATATATATAGGGTAGACTCGGTGTCGCTGTCATTTTCCGCACAGGTAACCTGCTGTCTGAGAGAACCATGCGAGGTAGCCTTCAGACAGATACTGGCGTATTGGCAACAGTTGTTTCGTTGTGGTAAACTTTGGTGGGAATCTCAATTCAAACATAAACTATATTATACACTATGTTTGCATCCCATACTGGCCGAACATTTGAAACTCGAATTAACGATTTAATGACATGACCTTAACGTAATCGATTCATATAGGTTAGACTCGGTGTTTTTTGCACATTCCTCATGGTAAATCTGATGTTTTTGAGAACAATGCGTATTAGATATATATAGGGTAGACTCGGGGTCGCTGTCATTTTCCGCACGGGTAACCTGCTGTCTGAGAGAACCATGCAAGGGAGCCTTCTGACGGACCATTTGAAACTAATTTGAGCGATGTAACGACATCACCTTAACGTATTAGATATATATAGGGTAGACTCGGTGTCGCTGTCATTTTCCGCACGGGTAACCTGCTGACTGAGAGCCTTCTGACGGACCATTTGAAACTAATTTGAACGATGTAACGACATCACCTTAACGTATTAGATATATATAGGGTAGACTCGGTGTCGCTGTCATTTTCCGCACGGGTAACCTGCTGTCTGAGAGAACCATGCGAGGGAGCCTTCTGACGGACCATTTGAAACTAATTTGAACGAAGTAACGACATCACCTTAACGTATTAGATATATATAGGGTAGACTCAGTGTCGCTGTCATTTTCCGCACGGGTAACCTGCTGTCTGAGAGAACCATGCGAGGGAGCCTTCTGACGGACCATTTGAAACTAATTTGAACGATGTAACGACATCACCTTAACGTATTAGATATATATAGGGTAGACTCGGGGTCGCTGTCATTTTCCGCACGGGTAACCTGCTGTCTGAGAGAACCATGCGAGGGAGCCTTCTGACGGACCATTTGAAACTAATTTAACGATGTAACGACATCACCTTAACGTATTAGATATATATAGGGGTAGACTCGGTGTCGCTGTCATTTTCCGCACGGGTAACCTGCTGTCTGAGAGAACCATGCGAGGGAGCCTTCTGACGGACCATTTGAAACTAATTTGAACGATGTAACGACATCACCTTAACGTATTAGATATGTATAGGGTAGACTCGGTGTCGCTGTCATTTCCGCACGGGTAACCTGCTGACTGAGAGCCTTCTGACGGACCATTTGAAACTAATTTGAACGATGTAACGACATCACCTTAACGTATTAGATATATATAGGGTAGACTCGGTGTCGCTGTCATTTTCCGCACGGGTAACCTGCTGTCTGAGAGAACCATGCGAGGGAGCCTTCTGACGGACCATTTGAAACTAATTTGAACGATGTAACGACATCACCTTAACGTATTAGATATATATAGGGTAGACTCGGTGTCGCTGCCATTTTCCGCACGGGTAACCTGCTGTCTGAGAGAACCATGAGAGGTAGCCTTCAGACAGATACTGGCGTATTGGCAACATTTGTTTCGTTGTGGTAAACTTTGGTGGGAATCTCAATTCAAACATAAACTATATTATACACTATGTTTGCATCCCATACTGGCCGAACATTTGAAACTCAAATGAACGATTTAATGACATGACCTTAACGTAATCGATACATATCGGGTAGACTCATATAGGTGTTTTTTGCACATTCCTCATGGGTAATATGCTGTTTTAGAGAACATGCGAAGGAGCCTACAGACGAGTATTGACGAATTGTCGACATAGTGTCTCGTTGTTTCGAGAGAAAAGGAGCAAATGTTTCAATTTTCGTTTTTGGCTCCAGTATTTTCCCTTAATGCAAGGTGTTTGTTCTCGGTTACGGTGCATTCGCGATCATGTGCTCACCTCACTTAGATGTGCATATTCCGGAGAAAATCGAGCCGAAAAATTTACCTTTCTGCAGAAATCGGGTGTGGTACATAAGACTTTATGTACATATCTTTATATGTTCAGAGCAGGGTGCTTATTGGGCGACCATTTGAAACTAATTTGAACGATGTAACGACGTCACCTTAACGTATTAGATATATATTGGGTAGACTCGGTGTCGCTGTCATTTTCCGCACGGGTAACCTGCTGTCTGAGAGAACCATGCGATGGAGCCTTCTGACGGACCATTTGAAACTAATTTGAACGATGTAACGACATCACCTTAACGTATTCGATATATATAGGGTAGACTCGGTGTTGGTGTCATTTTCCGCACGGGTAACCTGCTGTCTGAGAGAACCATGCGAGATAGCCTTCAGACAAATACTGGCGTATTGGCAACATTTGTTTCGTTGTTGTAAACTTTGGTGGGAATCTCAATTCAAACATAAACTATATTATACACTATGTTTGCATCCCATCCTGGCCGAACATTTGAAACTCAAATGAACGATGTAATGACATCACCTTAACGTATTCGATACATATAGGGTAGACTTGGTGTTTTTTGCACATTCCTCATGTGTAATCTGCTGTTTTAGAGAACAATGCGAAGGAGCCTACAGACGAGTATTGACGAATTGTCGACATAGTGTCTCGTTGTTGCTAGAGAAAAGGAGCAAATGTTTCCCATTATTTTGTTTTTAGGCTCCAGTCTTTTCCCTCAATGCAAGGTGCTAGTTCTCGTTTCCGGTGCGGTCGCGATCATGTGCTCACCTCACTTAGATGTGCTTATTCTGGAGGAAATCGAGCCGAAAAATTTACCTTTCTCCAGAAATCGAATGTGGTACATCACACTTTTTCGTTATATGTTCTGAGCAGGGTGCTTACTGGCCGAACATTTGAAACTAATTTGAACGATGTAACGACATCACCTTAACGTATTAGATATATATAGGGTAGACTCGGTGTCGCTGTCATTTTCCGCACGGGTAACCTGCTGTCTGAGAGAACCATGCGAGGGAGCCTTCTGACGGACCATTTGAAACTAATTTGAACGATGTAACGACATCACCTTAACGTATTCGATATATATAGGGTAGACTCGGTGTTGGTGTCATTTTCCGCACGGGTAACCTGCTGTCTGAGAGAACCATGCGAGATAGCCTTCAGACAAATACTGGCGTATTGGCAACATTTGTTTCGTTGTTGTAAACTTTGGTGGGAATCTCAATTCAAACATAAACTATATTATACACTATGTTTGCATCCCATCCTGGCCGAACATTTGAAACTCAAATGAACGATGTAATGACATCACCTTAACGTATTCGATACAACGATGTAAAGACATCACCTTAACGTATTCGATATATATAGGGTAGACTCGGTGTTGGTGTCATTTTCCGCACGGGTAACCTGCTGTCTGAGAGAACCATGCGAGATAGCCTTCAGACAAATACTGGCGTATTGGCAACATTTGTTTCGTTGTTGTAAACTTTGGTGGGAATCTCAATTCAAACATAAACTATATTATACACTATGTTTGCATCCCATCCTGGCCGAACATTTGAAACTCAAATGAACGATGTAATGACATCACCTTAACGTATTCGATACATATAGGGTAGACTTGGTGTTTTTTGCACATTCCTCGTGGGTAATCTGCTGTTTTAGAGAACAATGCGAAGGAGCCTACAAACGAGTATTGAAGAATTGTCGACATAGTGTCTCGTTGTTTCGAGAGAAAAGGAGCAAATGTTTCAATTTTCGTTTTTTGGCTCCAGTATTTTCCCTTAATGCAAGGTGTTTGTTCTCGGTTACGGTGCATTCGCGATCATGTGCTCACCTCACTTAGATGTGCTTATTCTGGAGAAAATCGAGCCGAAAAATTTACCTTTCTGCAGAAATCGGGTGTGGTACATCAGACTTTTTTTTTATATGTTCAGAGCAGGGTGCTTATTGGGCGACCATTTGAAACTAATTTGAACGATGTAACGACATCACCTTAACGTATTAGATATATATAGGGTAGACTCGGTGTCGCTGTCATTTTCCGCATGGGTAATCGGCTGTCTGAGAGAACCATGCGAGGGAGCCTTCTGACGGACCATTTGAAACTAATTTGAACGATGTAACGACATCACCTTAACGTATTAGATATATATAGAGTAGACTCGGTGTCGCTGTCATTTTCCGCACGGGTAACCGGCTGTCTGAGAGAACCACGCGAGGGAGCCTTCTGACGGACCATTTGAAACTAATTTGAACGATGTAACGACATCACCTTAACGTATTAGATATATATAGGGTAGACTCGGTGTCGCTGTCATTTTCCGCACGGGTAACCTGCTGTCTGAGAGAACCATGCGAGGGAGCCTTCTGACGGATATTGGCGTATTAAGAACGCCAATATCTTCCGGTACTTTGGGTTAACAGAAGAACAAAGGCAACTGCAGAAGGCCTGTTGGCCCATTCCAGGCAGCTCCTATTTATAACCACCCAATCTCACTCATATACATGTCCAACCCATGCTTGAAACAATCGAGGGACCCCACCTCTACAATGTTACGCGGCAATTGGTTCCACAAATCAACAACCCTGTTACTGAACCAGTATTTTCCGGAGTCTTTCCTAAATCTAAACTTATCCAATTTATACCCATTGTTTCGTGTTCTGTCTTGTGTTGATACTTTTAATACCCTATTAATATCCCCTTTGTTATGTCCATTCACCCACTTGTAAACCTCTATCATGTCACCCCTAACTCTTCGCCTTTCCAGTGAATGCAACTTAAGCTTTGTTAATCTTTCTTCATATGAAAGATTTCTAATTTGGGGAATTAACTTAGTCATCCTACGCTGGACACGTTCAAGTGAATTTATATCCATTCTATAATATGGCGACCAAAACTGAACTGCATAATCAAAATGGGGCCTAACTAGAGCAAGATATAGCTTGAGAACCACACCAGGTGTCTTGTTACTAACGCTGCGATTAATAAATCCAAGTGTCCGATTTGCCTTATTACGAACATTTATGCATTGATTCTTTTGGTTTAAATTCTTGCTAATCATAACTCCCAGATCCCTTTCGCAATTCGACTTCGCAATCTCAACACCATCTAGCTCGTATCTTGTAACCCTATCATCATTACCTAACCTCAGAACTTTACATTTATCAGCATTAAACTGCATCTGCCAATCCTTCGACCATTTCAAAACCCTATCTAGATCAACTTGAAGTGATAGTGAGTCCTCCTCCGAATTAATTTCCCCTCCGATTTTCGTATCATCGGCAAACTTGCAAATGTTGCTACTCAAACCTGAATCTAAATCATTTATATATATTATAAATAACAGAGGTCCCAGGACAGAGCCCTGAGGCACCCCACTTACAACATTTTCCCACTCTGACTTGACTCCATTTATACTAACTCTCTGTTTCCTTTGGTATAGCCATGCCCTAATCCAGCTTAATATAGCACCCCCAATACCATGAGACTCTAACTTTTTAATCAGTCTTTCATTTGGCACTGTATGAAAAGCTTTGCTAAAGTCAAGGTACACAACATCGCAATCCTTACCACTATCAACTGCCTCAACAATGCTAGAATAAAAAGATAACAAATTTGTTAAACATGAACGGCCATTTATAAAACCATGTTGCGACTCAATTATTAATTTATGTTTTTCAAGATGAAGACGAATTTTATTTGCTATTATAGATTCTAGTAACTTTCCCACAATAGACGTTAGGCTAATTGGTCGATAGTTAGACGCAAGTGATCTATCTCCTTTCTTAAGAACTGGTATCACATTAGCAACTTTCCAAAACTCTGGCACTCTGCCTGACTCTATTGATTTATTAAATATGGTTGACAGTGGGTCACAAAGCTCCTCTTTGCATTCTTTAAGCACCCTGGCAAACACTTCATCCGGCCCTGGGGATTTGTTTGGTTTGAGTTTTACTATTTGCTTAAGAACATCCTCTCTGGTAACTGTTAAACTCGTCAACCTGTCCTCGTCCCCACCCACATAGACTTGTTCGGCTGAAGGCATATTGTTAAGTTCCTCTTTAGTATCTCTTTTTTAACATTTCTAACCAGTTGTACGAATTCCTGTTCTAAAGTGACCTCCCCATTTTTAATCCTTTTGTACAAAGCTCTCTTTTTACCTATAAGGTTCTTCAAATTCTTTGTTATCCACTTTGGGTCATTGGTATTCGATCTATTCAATTTGTATGGTATACTACGTTCCTGTGCTTTGTTTAGAATATTCTTAAATAAGTTATATATTGAATCCACATCGAAATCCCCGTTTACGTCACCTATCGCTGGGTTCATGTCTCGCTCCAAGACCGGCCCCCACCCCATACCCAAGACTTTCCAATCAATTTGACCCAAAAAATTTCTAAGGCTATTAAAATCAGCTTTTCGAAAATCTGGCACTTTAACAGAATTTTCTCCTACAGGTCTATTCCATTCTATGCTAAATCTGATTTCTTTGTGATCACTGTTCCCTAGCTCACTCCCTATTTCGATGTCATTAATTTGTGTTTCCCTGTTAGTTAACACTAAATCTAAAATATTATTTTCCCGTGTTGGTTCCTTAATGTGTTGCGTAAGAAAGCAATCGTCAATTAATTTTAGAAAATCTTCTGCTTCACTATTCCCTGTTTTGTTCAACCAGTTTATTCCACTAACATTAAAGTCACCCATGACGTAAATACTGTTAGATCTAGATGCCCTAGATATTTTATCCCATAGATGCTTTGCTTCCATTCTGTCTAAATTTGGTTGCCTATATATAACTCCTATTATCATATTATTTGCTTTTTCGTATAATTCTATCCAAATAGTTTCTGTGTGTGGCTCAGTTTTGATTCCCTCTTTGAGACTACATTTCAAATTGTCCCTAACATATATGGCTACTCCCCATCCTCGTCTAATATATCTATCTGTGTGAAATAGTTTAAATTCATTTATTTGATATTCAGCTGTATATAAATCCATTTATTTGATATTCAGCTGTATTTGATATTATATATTATTTATTTGATATTATATATACATTTATTAACATATTATAATGTTAAGGAATGCTTATTGTTAAGCATTCCTGAACATTGTATGGAATATTTTAAGTATTCTTTGCGGTTAATATTAAGTAATTTTTTTACTGCTAATATTTTATATGAATGCTTATTTGATTTCATAATTCCTTTTCTTTACGAATAGGAGCATATCGTTCCCTCATTTACATGATAGTTTTGACGATAAAAGTAAGCCAGCGGACCCCGATACGTCTTAACACTATTTTAGTTTGATTTTGAAACTTTATATTCTTTGAACTAACGGCTTCGGCGACTAAGCAGTTCCATTGGTTTGTAGCCGTGTGGCGAAAAAAGCATAACCTGTTCTCTCTCCTATTATGAGAAAATTGTGGCTTCTCGAGCTAGAAAACGTTGCTCTTTGTTTGTAGGAACCTAGTTGTGCAAGACGAGGTAGAGCTCTGGCTCTTTGGTGTATCTCTTCCGGTGTCGCGAGGTTCATCTCACGCATCATTTCCTCGTAATTCATGCCTCTTAGTTCCGGGACTTGCCTAGTGGCATACAGAAGCTGATTTTTTTTCCAGCTTTTCAGTCAAGCGTCTTGTGCTTGTCCAGATACGAGGATCCATGCTGGGGATGCATACTCCGGGATTGGTCTTCCCTTTGTGGTATACAAGGTTCTGAATGATTCCTTACACAGGTTCCTGAAAGCAGTTCTGATATTAGCAAACCTTGCATACGCCGCAGCAGTTATTCTTTTTAGGTGGATTTCATGAGACATGTTTGTTGAGATATTAAGTCTTTGATCTTTCTCTGTCCTTTTCATGAAGGACTTTATCTCCTATTCAGTTTCCTGTGTGTGGCTTCCAGTTTGCAACGCTTGGTTTCATTACCTTACATTTACTCGGGTTGAACTTTAGTAGCCGTTTGTTGGACCATTCATTGATTGAACTATAAGACACTCCACTGGTGACGCCTCGCCAATCAGAGACCTCAACCCTCACAGTGACTCTTCTGTTACTCATTGTAACAGTTCAATTTGTTTAAGCACTCTTTTATCCAATCGAGTACCCTTCCTTTCACTCCTACCTGAATCTCTCGCTTTTGCATTAGCCTCATGTATGGTACTGTATCAAAGGGTTTTGCAACCCAGAAATATGCAGTCTGCCCAATTTTTTGTTTCTTGCCTTGTCTCATAATTCAATTAATCCCTTAACGTAGGTATTGCCATCCCTAAACCCATGCTGATGCTGTTTTAAAAAGTTTTTTTGCTCCAGATGTTCGACTAGCTTTATTTGCACATTCTTTTTCATCATTTGGGATTTAATAATCGAAGTGTTACTAATAAGACACCTTGTGTTGCTCTTCTTTAGCTATTTCTTGCTCTGGTGAGGCACCATTTAGATTATGCAGTTCCGATTTGGTCGCCGTACTACAGAATGGATATAAATTCACTAGAACGCCTCCACCTTTGAATGACAAAGTTAATCCCCCAAATTAGAAACCTATCATATTAAGAAAGCTTTACAAGGAGTAAATTACATTTGCTGGAAAGGCGAAGAGTTCGTGGTGACATAATAGAGGTGTACGAGTGGAAGAATGGATATAACAAAGGCGATACTAAAAGTATCAACACAAGACAGAACACGAAACAATATTTATACATTGGATAAGTTTAGATTTCGGAAAGAAATCTTTCCTGAACGATTTCAATAAAGACCTGGGTAAATACGAGTTCGATAAAAGGGGTTTTGTTTTGTGGAACCAACTATCACATAACATAATACAAGTAAGATCGCTTGATTGTTTCAAGCGCAGGTTAGACATATATATGCGTGCGATTAGGTTATATAAATTGGAGCAGCATTGTATTGGACAATGGGCCTTCTGCATTTACATTCATTCATATGTTTCTTACGTTTTGCCTTTACCATCATTCTTAAGCTCTTGTGGTTTTATATTAATGAATGAGTATGGTAAATATCTTTTGAAGCTGGCTCCAACTGGTCAGCAGACCTTCTAAACCTTTCAGATATCTTATGTTTGTATAATCTTATGAATGCTTATTATTAGGAGAAAGAGGATCTTATGACCATATCCGTATGACCTCTGTACACCTCATTTAGTCTGGGATATCACAATTATTTTCATCAGATAGAGAACACCATAGAAAGAGAAGAGTCGTATGACCTCTGTACACCTCATTTAGTCTGGGATATCACCATTATTTTCATCAGATAGAGAACACCATAGAAAGAGAAGAGTCGTATGACCTCTGTACACCTCATTTAGTCTGTATATAGTCTGGGATATCGCAATTATTTTCATCAGATTGAGAACACCATGGAAAGAGAAGAGTCGTGAAATAATTTCACTGCACGATTTCAACACAGTAATATTACTGCACGATATGGCAGAAATAAGGAATTTATATATTATAATTAATGCGCATATTAACTCATATTAACTAAGGCCGGAGTTAATGTCAGTGCCTCTTCTTATCTCTTTTAATTACTGTTTACCTACCTCTTTTTCTTTTTATATTGTCGATAAAGCAATATTTTAATTATATTGTTATGAAATGCTTATTGTTAAGCAATCCTTAAGATTATAAGGAATATTTTAGGTTATGTTTACTGTTAATATTTTAAATAAATTATATTTTATATCATAATTCTTTTTCGTGACGAATTGGGACATATCGTTTCCTGATTTACATGATGGGTTTGACAGAGCAGCTTGTCAGAGGTTCTTGATTTACCTTGATTTCCAGTTTGATCTTGATAAATGATCTTTTCCAGTTTGATTTCGAAATTCAACAGTCTTTTCATTTACGGCTGTTTTATAATGTTAATTAATGCTTGTTGTTAAGACATTATAAGAATCTTTAAAGTTTTCTTTACTGTTAACATTCTAAATGAATGCTATCTGAAATACTTAATTGTTTCTCGTGACGAGTTAGAACATATCCATGGGGTTGTTGTTCGAGGGCTGGGGTTGTTGCTGTTGCGAACTCGTTGGAACCAGTGGTTAGAGGTGTTTGTTTGGGTTTAAAATGTTAGTAGATAGTGGTATGGGAATTGATTTGGAGAAAGGAGGTAATAAAAGTAAGTGTTTGTTGGAGAAACAAATTTACATGAAATGATTAGGAGAAAGAAAAAGGCCTCAAAATAATAATTCACTTAGGGAATATTACACTAACAGTAGAAGTCTAAGAAACAAAATAAACGAGTTAAATGCTCTTATCTGCAGAGAACAAATTGATATTATTGCACTTACCGAAACGTGGATGAATGTAGAAAATAGAGATCTATTAGCTGAATATCAAATAAATGGATTTAAACTATTTTACACAGATAGATATATTAGACGAGGAGGGGGAGTAGCCATATATGTTAGGGAAAATTTGAAATGTAGTCTCAAAGAAGGAATCAAAACTGAGCCACATACTTAAACGAAAGAGCAAATAATCTTAAAATAGGAGTTATATACAGGCCACCAAATTTAAACAGAATGGAAGCAAAGCACCTATGGAAGGAAATATCTAGAGCATCTAGGTCTTGCAGTTGTTGTGTGACTATAATTTCAGTGAAATAAATTGGTCTAACAGAACAGGGAATAATGAAGCAGATTTTCTAGAACACATTAAGGAACCAACTCGGGGAAAATAATACTTGTGATTTATTGTTGATAACTCACAGGGAAACACAAATTAATGGCATCGAAATAGGGAGTGAACTAGGGAACATTGATCACAAAGAAATTAGATTTAGCATAGAATAGAGTAGACTTGTAAGAGAAAACTCCGTTAAATGGCCAAATTTTCGAAAAGCTGATATCAATAGCTTAATAATTTTTTTGGGTCAACTAGATTGGAAAGTCTTGGGCATGGGGGGTGGGCCGGTCTTGGAGCGGGACATGAACCCAGCGATAGGTCACGTAAAAGGGGATTTCGATGTGGATTTAAAATATAATTTATTTAGGAATATTCTATGCAAAGTACAGGAACGTAGTATACCATACAAATTGAATAGATCGAATGCTAATGACCCAAAGTGGATAACAAAGGATTTGAAAAACCTTATAGGTAAAATGAGAGCGTGGTACAAAAGGATTAAGAATGGGGAAGTCAGTTTAGAACAGGAATTCGTAAAATTGGTTAGAAATTAAAAAAAAAAAAAGAGATAAGAAAGCAAAAAGAAACTATGAAGTTCGCGTAGCATGGCAAGCGAAGACAAATCCTAAAGTTTATTTTTCAGTTATATCGAACTAAGACTAGGGAAAGGTTGGGTCCATAAAAAACTGAGACAGGTCGAACAATAGATAATGACGAGAAGAGTAGTATTTGTAATAAAAAATTTATATCTGTATTTACTAAAGAGGAACTTAACAATATGCCTTCAGCCGGACAAGTCTATGTGGGTGGGGAAGAGGACAGGTTGGCTAGTTTAGCAGTTACCAAGTAGTGATGGTCAAGCGGATTAAGGCGTCCCTGTACATACCAGTTGCGTTGCTCCTGGCAGTATGGGTTCGAGTCACGTCTGGGGTGTGAGTTTTCAGTTGTATATAGTCCTGGGGACCATTCAGGCTTGTTTGCATTTGTGTTCCTCACGTGTGCCCCAAAGAATGAGGTGATTTGATAAAATGCTATGCCCAAGATTAACATCCGAGTGCCGGCGGAGAAGTGGTTCAAATAGCTTCGGCTATCACTTCCTTTTGTCCGGTCGTGATGGTCAAGCGGATTAAGGCGTCCCTGTACATACCATTTGCGTTGCTCCTGGCAGTATGGGTTCGAGTCATGTCTGGGGTGTGAGTTTTTAGTTGTATATAGTCCTGGGGACCATTCAGGCTTGTTTGCATATTCATTTATATATATTCATAATATATATATATTCATTTATATATATTCATAATATATATATATTCATTTATATATATTCATAATATATATATATTCATTTATATATATTCATAATATATATATATATATATTCATAATACATATAAATGATTTAGAATCATGTTTGAGCTGCAAATTTGCCGCAAAAATCGGCAATTTTTGTCGATACAAAAATCAGGAGGTAAATAATCACGAAAAAGACTCACTATCACACACAGAAATCACAATAGCGTGATGTATCATATGAACAAATCCACAAGGCCCGTGACGATGATTGGAACATGCGTCCAAAAGCATCCCAGATACTGCCTTAATCGACTGAGCTACGACATGGTAAAAGAGTTGAAACCGAAGTTCTACTGAACTTACTGGATCCTGCAGCCTCTCTGAGACACAAACCAGGGTTTTTCACAACTCCCCCCTATTTCTTCCTTCCTATATACAGCTGGAGTGCATAGAGTTGTGTAAAACCCTGGTTTGTGTCTCGGTGAGGCAGTAAGTTCAGAAGAACTCCGGTTTCAACTCTTTTACCATGCCGTAGCTCAGTCGATTAAGGCAGCGTCTGGGATGCTTCCGGAAGCAGGTTCGAATTCTCGTCACGGCCCTTGTAGATTTTTTCATTAGATTCACTATCACTTCAAGACGATCTAAATAAGGTATTGAAATGGTCAAAAGATTGACAGATGCAGTTTAATGATTGCAAATGTAAGGTTGAGGGTAGGTAATGATGATAGAGTTACAAGAAACGAGCTAGATGGTGTTGAGATTGCGAAATGGATCTGGGAGTTATGATTAGTAAGAATTTAAAACCAAAAAAAAATAAATGAAGATTAATGATCAATTATTGAAGAAAGATTAATAAAGCCTAAATTTGCTAAGCTGCTGTTGTTTCAGATTTAGCTGCTCAGATCAGAACAAAGTGTCCATGTAGCACGGGCTATGGTGAGCCCGTAATTGAGTTCGGTTATTCGCGATAACCTTCTTTCTATGATAGGTTTAAAATGTATTTAAAACCTAGGTTTAAAATGGAGGAGGGGATTCATCCTTTTTCCCGGTTTGTTTATCGCTTCTGTTTTAGTGCACTGATTTTAGTTTATTAACATTATCTTGGTGGCGGATATAGATGCAGAATGCTCACTAGTGAGTGAATAGAATTTTCTGATCATTGTAGATGCGGCATCTAATGCAGCTTCTGTCGTTGGATTAATGTTGCTTCAGATTCAGTAGCTTCAGATGTGACACTCTTTGGCTCATTACCCCCCAAAAAGCACTTGATATATGGGTCTAGAATTTGATATATGGGTCTAGGTTTAAAATGGAGGAGGGGATTCATCCTTTTTCCCTGTTTGTTTATCGCTTCTGTTTTAGTGCACTGATTTTAGTTTATTAACATTATCTTGGTGGCGGATGTAGATGCAGAATGCTCACTAGTGAATGAATAGAATTTTCTGATCATTGTAGATGCGGCATCTAATGCAGCTTCTGTCGTTGGATTAATGTTGCTTCAGATTCAGTAGCTTCAGATGTGACACTCTTTGGCTCATTACCCCCAAAAAGCACTTGTAACCAAGCCTGAGTCTATGTATGGCTACAACAATGTCTCTGAATATCTTTTTGTCAGGCTTGAAAGAGGAGTAACCAGTGGCTTGTTCATACCATATCGCAGTGGATCTTTCTTCCGGTACTTTGGGTTAACAGAAGAACAAAGGCAACTGCAGAGGCAAATAATAAGGCAAATCGGACACTTGGATTTATTAATCGCAGCGTTAGTAACAAGACACCTGGTGTGGTTCTCAAGCTATATCTTGCTCTAGTTAGGCCCCATTTAGATTATGCAGTTCAGTTTTGGTCGCCATATTATAGAATGGATATAAATTCACTTGAACTTGTCCAGCGTAGGATGACTAAGTTAATTCCCCAAATTAGAAATCTTTCATATTAAGAAAGATTAACAAAGCTTAAGTTGCATTCACTGGAAAGGCGAAGAGTTAGGGGTGACATGATAGAGGTTTACAAGTGGATGAATGGACATAACCGGGGGGATATTAATAGGGTATTAAAAGTATCAACACAGGACAGAACACGAAACAATGGATATAAATTGGATAAGTTTAGATTTAGGAAAGACTTGGGTAAATACTGGTTCAGTAACAGGGTTGTTGATTTGTGGAACCAATTGCCGCGTAACATTGTGGAGGTGGGGTCCCTCGATTGTTTCAAGCACGGGTTGGACAAGTATATGAGTGGGATTGGGTGGTTATAGAATAGGAGCTGCCTCGTATGGGCCAATAGGCCTTCTGCAGTTACCTTTGTTCTTATGTTCTTCTTATGTTCTTATGTTCAGAAGGCCTATTGGCCCATACGAGGCAGCTCCTATCTATAACCCCTAATCCCACTCATATACATGTCCAACCCGCGCTTGAAACAATCGAGGGACCCCACCTCCACCACGTTAATTCCACAATTGGTAATTGGTTCCAAAAATCAACAACCCTGTTACCGAACCAGTATTTACCCAAGTCTTTCCTAAATCTAAACTTATCCAATTTATACCCATTGTTTCGTGTTCTGTCCTGAGTTGATACTTTTAATACCCTATTAATATCCCCTTTGTTATGTCCATTCATTCACTTGTAAACCTCTACCATGTCACCCCTAACTCTTTCCAGTGAATGCAAGTCAAGCTTTGTTAATCTTTCTTCATATGAGATTTCTAATTTGGGGAATTAACTTAGTCATCCTACGCTGGACATATTGAGGTGAATTTATATCCATTCTATAGTATGGCGACCAAAACTGAACTGCATAATCTAAATGGGGCCTAAAAAGAGCAAGATATAGCTGAAGAGCAGCACCAGGTGTCTTGTTACTAACGCTTCGAAGAATAAATCCCAGTGTACTAATTGCCTTATTACAAACATTCAGGCATTGATCCGTTTGTTTTAAATTTTTACTAATCATAACTCCCAGATCCCTTTCGCAATCTCAACACCATTAAGCTCGTATCTTGTAACTCTATCATCATTACCTAGCCACAGAAATTTACATTTATTAGCATTAAACTGCATCTACCAATCTTTTGACCATTTCAAAACCCTATTTAGATCAACTTGACGCGATAGTGAGTCTTCTTCCGTGTTAATTTCCCTACCGATTTTTGTGTCATCTGCAAATTTGCAGATGTTGGTACTCGAGACTTAATCTAAATCAAATATAAACAACAAGTTGTTTATATATTATAAACATTTAGTTGTTTATATATTATAAACATTTAGTTGTTTATATATTATAAACATTTAGTTGTTTATATATTATAAACATTTAGTTGTTTATATATTATAAACATTTAGTTGTTTATATATTATAAACATTTAGTTGTTTATATATTATAAACATTTAGTTGTTTATATATTATAAACATTTAGTTGTTTATATATTATAAACATTTAGTTGTTTATATATTATAAACATTTAGTTGTTTATATATTATAAACATTTAGTTGTTTATATATTATAAACATTTAGTTGTTTATATATTATAAACATTTAGTTGTTTATATATTATAAACATTTAGTTGTTTATATATTATAAACAACAGAGGTCCCAGGACAGAGCCCTGAGGTACTCCACTAACAACATTATCCCACTCTGACTTAACCCCATTTATACTAACTCTCTGTTTCCTTTGGGTTAGCCTTCTGCAGTTGCCTTTGTTCTGATGTTCTTAACCTAGCGATAGAGGAAAATGAATAAGGAGGCAGAGCAACGAGGAGCGTTGAAGCGCAGGTCCCTCAAACTTTCCCTTAAGGAAAAGGGAGAATCGAAGCGAATTTTGGTTGTGGGAGATTCCAGGTGAGGTATTTAGACAGAACGTTTTGTGCCAGAGATAGGGGAAACAGATTAAGGGTTTGCTATCCGGGAGCTGGAATTGGTGATATTGTTGGAAACATGAATGATATTATGACGGGAAATGGGAACAAACCCATTATTTGTATTAGTGCAGGGGGTAATGATGTTGGGCGAGTTAGGAGTGAGGAACTAATACAGAGATTCAGGACAGCCATTGAATTAGTTAGGAGCAAGGGAGGAATCCCGATCATAGCTGAATATCAAATAAATGGATTTAAACTATTTCACACAGATAGATATATTAGACGAGGAGGTGGAGTAACCATATATGTTAGGAACAATTTGAAATGTAGTCTCAAAGAGGAAATCAAAACTGAGCCACACACAGAAACAATTTGGATAGAATTAAACGAAAAAGTTAATAATATTATAATAGAAATTATATATAGGCCACCAAATTTAGACAAAATGGAAGCAAAGCATCTATGGGATGAAATATCTACAGCATCTAGATCTATCAGTATTTATATCTATCAGTATCAGTAATCAGTATATTTATATCTATCAGTATCAGTAATTTTAGTGGAATAAACTGGTTGAACAAAACAGGGAATAGTGAAGCAGAAGATTTTCTAGAATTAATTGACGATTGCTTTCTTACGCAACACATTAAGGAACCAACACGGGAAAATAATATTTTAGATTTAGTTTTAACTAACAGGGAAACACAAATTAATGACATCGAAATTGGGAGTGAGCTAGGGAACAGTGATCACAAAGATAATCAGATTTAGCATTGAATGGAATAGACCTGTAGGAGAAAATTCTGTTAAAGTGCCAGATTTTCGAAAAGCTGATTTTAATAGACTAAGAAATATTTTGGGTCAAATTGACTGGAAAGTCTTGGGTGTGGGGTGTAGGTCGGTCTTAAAGCGAGACATGAAGCCAGCGATAGGTGACTTAAATGGGGATTTCGATGTGGATTCAATATATCTAACTTATTTAAGAGTATTTTAAACAAAGCACAGGAACGTAGTATACCATACAAATTGAATAGATCGAATACTAATGACCCAAAGTGGATAACAAAGAATTTGAAGAACCTTATAGGTAAAAAGAGAGCTTGGTACAAAAGGATTAAAAATGGGGAGGTCACTTTAGAACAGGAATTCGTACAACTGGTTAGAAATGTTAAAAAAGAGATAAGGAAAGCAAAAAGAAACTATGAAGTTCGCATAGCAGGGCAAGCAAAGACAAATCCTAAAGGGTTTTTTTCAGTTATATCGTACTAAGACTAGGGAAAGGATAGGTCCATTAAAAACTGAGACAGGTCAAATAACAGATAGTGATGAAGAGATGAGTAGTATTTTTAATAAATATTTTGTATCTGTATACACTGAATACAACACCATGAAAAGTGGAAGAATTGCAGTCGGTGAGGTATGCACATGTAAGCTGCAAAGCTGAAGTACTGTGCTTTATTAAAAGAATTTTTTGGGGAGGGATATTCCTGCGCGGGCCCTAAGCCTCTGGTTGGCTTACTAAGTGTTCTTTATATGTTCAGAGCAGGGTGCTTATTGGGCGACCATTTGAAACTCATTTGAACGATGTAACATCACCTTAACGTATTCGATATATATAGGGTAGACACGGTGTTGGTGTCATTTTCCGCACGGGTAACCTGCTGTCTGAGAGAACAATGCGTGGGAGCCTTCTGACGGATATTGGCGTATTGGCAACATTTGTCTCGTTGTGGGAAACTTTGGTGGGAATCTCAATTCAAACATAAACTATATTATACACTATGTTTGCATCCCATCCTGGCCGAACATTTGAAACTCAAATGAACGATGTAATGCCATCAACTTAACGTATTCGATACATATAGGGTAGACTCGGTGTTTTTTGCACATTCCTCATGTGTAATCTGCTGTTTTAGAGAACCATGCGAAGGAGCCTACAGACGAGTATTGACGAATTGTCGACATAGTGTCTCGTTGTTTCGAGAGAAAAGGAGCAAATGTTTCAATTTTCGTTGTTTTGGCTCCAGTATTTTCCCTTAATGCAAGGTGTTTGTTCTCGGTTACAGTGCATTCGCGATCATGTGCTCACCTCACTTAGATGTGCTTATTCTGGAGAAAATCAAGCCGAAAAATTTACCTTTCTCTAGAAATCGGATGTGGTACATCACACTTTTTCGTTGTATGTTCAGAGCAGGGTGCTAACTGGCCGAACATTTGAAACTCAAATGAACGATTTAATGACATGACCTTAATGTAATCGATACATATAGGGTAGACTCGGTGTTTTTTGCACATTCCTCGTGGGAAATCTGCTGTTTAAAGAGAACAATGCGAAGGAGCCTACAGACGAGTATTGACGAATTGTCGACATAGTGTCTCGTTGTTTCGAGAGAAAAGGAGCAAATGTTTCAATTTTCGTTTTTTGGCTCCAGTATTTTCCCTTAATGCAAGGTGTTTGTTCTCGGTTACGGTGCATTCGCGATCATGTGCTCACCTCACTTAGATGTGCTTATTCTGGAGGAAATCGATATGAAAAATTTACCTCTCTTTACCTTGCAAAGTTCAAAATACACTGAATACAACACCATGAAAAGTGGATGAATTGCAATCGGTGAGGTATGCACATGTAAGCTGCAAAACTAGTTCTGTGCTTTATTAAAATAATTTTTTGGGGAGGGATATTCCTGCGCGGGCCCTAAGCCTCTGGTTGGCTTACTAAGTGTTCTTTATATGTTCAGAGCAGGGTGCTTATTGGGCGACCATTTGAAACTCATTTGAACGATGTAACATCACCTTAACATATTCGATATATATAGGGTAGACTTGGTGTCGCTGTCATTTTCCGCACGGGTAACCTGCTGTCTGAGAGAACCATGCGAGGGAGCCTTCTGACTTACCATTTGAAACTAATTTGAACGATGTAACGACATCACCTTAACGTATTAGATATATATAGGGTAGACTCGGTGTCGCTGTCATTTTCCGCACGGGTAACCTGCTGTCTGAGAGAACCATGCGAGGGAGCCTTCTGACTTACCATTTGAAACTAATTTGAACGATGTAACGACATCACCTTAACGTATTAGATATATATAGGGTAGACTCGGTGTCGCTGTCATTTTCCGCACGGGTAACCTGCTGTCTGAGAGAACCATGCGAGGGAGCCTTCTGACTTACCATTTGAAACTAATTTGAACGATGTAACGACATCACCTTAACGTATTAGATATATATAGGGTAGACTCGGTGTCGCTGTCTTTTTCCGCACGGGTAACCTGCTGTCTGAGAGAACCATGCGAGGGAGCCCTCTGACTTACCATTTGAAACTAATGGCGTATTGGCAACATTTGTCTCGTTGTGGGAAACTTTGGTGGGAATCTCAATTCAAACATTAACTATATTATACACTATGTTTGCATCCCATCCTCAAAATAAAGAGCTTATCAATTCCATGTCGCAATATAAATGTTCTTAACACAATTCACAATGGAGTATGCTTAGACTGAGTAAAAACTTCCCTCATCCAATGTTTAATGGAGTAAAATTTGTTGAATCATTAATGCCTCATTAAATCTTATGCAGCGCAAAGATTTAAAGACTTCAAATACAAAGTTCAAAATACACTGAATACAACACCATGAAAAGTGGATGAATTGCAATCGGTGAGGTATGCACATGTAAGCTGCAAAGCTGAAGTACTGTGCTTTATTAAAAGAATTTTTTTAGGAGGGATATTCCTGCGCGGGCCCTAAGCCTCTGGTTGGCTTACTAAGTGTTCTTTATATGTTCAGAGCAGGGTGCTTTTTGGGCGACCATTTGAAACTCATTTGAACGATTTAACGACATCACCTTAACATATTAGATATATATAGGGTAGACTCGGTGTCGCTGTCATTTTCCGCAAGGGTAACCTGCTATCTGAGAGAACCATGCGAGGGAGCCTTCTGCCGGACCATTTGAAACTAATTTGAACGATGTAACGACATGACCTTAACGTATTAGATATATATAGGGTAGACTCGGTGTTGGTGTCATTTTCCGCAAAGGTAACCTGCTGTCTGAGAGAACCATGCGAGGGAGCCTTCTGACTTACCATTTGAATCTAATTTGAACGATGTAACGACATCACCTTAACATATTAGATATATATAGGGTAGACTCGGTGTCGCTGTCATTTTCCGCACGGGTAACCTGCTGTCTGAAAGAACCATGCGATGGAGCCTTCTGACTTACCATTTGAAACTAATTTGAACGATGTAACGACATCACCCTAACGTATTAGATATATATAGGGTAGACTCGGTGTCGCTGTCATTTTCCGCACGGGTAACCTGCTGTCTGAGAGAACCATGCGAGGGAGCCTTCTGACGGATATTGGCGTATTGGCAACATTTGTCTCGTTGTGGGAAACTTTGGTGGGAATCTCAATTCAAACATTAACTATATTATACACTGTTTGCATCCCATCCTCAAAATAAAGAGCTTATCAATTCCATGTCGCAATATAAATGTTCTTAACACAATTCACAATGGAGTATGCTTAGACTGAGTAAAAACTTCCCTCATTAAATGTTTAATGGAGTAAAATTTGTTGAATCATTAATGCCTCATTAAATCTTATGCAGCGCAAAGATTTAAAGACTTCAAATACAAAGTTCAAAATACACTGAATACAACATCATGAAAAGTGGATGAATTGCAATCGGTGAGGTATGCACATGTAAGCTGCAAAGCTGAAGTACTGTGCTTTATTAAAAGAATTTTTTTAGGAGGGATATTCCTGCGCGAGCCCTAAGCCTCTGGTTGGCTTACTAAGTGTTCTTTATATGTTCAGAGCAGGGTGCTTATTGGGCGACCATTTGAAACTCATTTGAACGATGTAACGACATCACCTTAACGTATTAGATATATATAGGGTAGACTCGGTGTCGCTGTCATTTTCTGCACGGGTAACCTGCTGTCTGAGAGAACCATGCAAGGGAGCCTTCTGACGGACCATTTGAAACTAATTTGAACGATGTAACGACATCACCTTAACGTATTAGATATATATAGGGTACACTCGGTGTCGCTGTCATTTTCCGCATGGGTAACCTGCTGTCTGAGAGAACCATGCGAGGGAGCCTTCTGACGGACCATTTGAAACTAATTTGAACGATGTAACGACATCACCTTAACGTATTAGATATATATAGGGTAGACTCGGTGTCGCTGTAATTTTCCGCACGGGTAACCTGCTGTCTGAGAGAACCATGCGAGGGAGCCTTCTGACGGACCATTTGAAACTAATTTGAACGATGTAACGACATCACCTTAACGTATTAGATATATATAGGGTAGACTCGGGGTCGCTGTCATTTTCCGCACGGGTAACCTGCTGTCTGAGAGAACCATGCGAGGGAGCCTTCTGACGGACCATTTGAAACTAATTTAACGATGTAACGACATCACCTTAACGTATTAGATATATATAGGGTAGACTCGGGGTCGCTGTCATTTTCCGCACGGGTAACCTGCTGTCTGAGAGAACCATGCAAGGGAGCCTTCTGACGGACCATTTGAAACTAATTTGAACGATGTAACGACATCACCTTAACGTATTAGATATATATAGGGTAGACTCGGTGTCGCTGTCATTTTCCGCACGGGTAACCTGCTGACTGAGAGCCTTCTGACGGACCATTTGAAACTAATTTGAACGATGTAACGACATCACCTTAACGTATTAGATATATATAGGGTAGACTCGGTGTCGCTGTCATTTTCCGCACGGGTAACCTGCTGTCTGAGAGAACCATGCGAGGGAGCCTTCTGACGGACCATTTGAAACTAATTTGAACGAAGTAACGACATCACCTTAACGTATTAGATATATATAGGGTAGACTCAGTGTCGCTGTCATTTTCCGCACGGGTAACCTGCTGTCTGAGAGAACCATGCGAGGGAGCCTTCTGACGGACCATTTGAAACTAATTTGAACGATGTAACGACATCACCTTAACGTATTAGATATATATAGGGTAGACTCGGTGTCGCTGTCATTTTCCGCACGGGTAACCTGCTGTCTTAGAGAACCATGAGAGGTAGCCTTCAGACAGATACTGGCGTATTGGCAACATTTGTTTCGTTGTGGTAAACTTTGGTGGGAATCTCAATTCAAACATAAACTATATTATACACTATGTTTGCATCCCATACTGGCCGAACATTTGAAACTCAAATTAACGATTTAATGACATGACCTTAACGTAATCGATTCATATAGGGTAGACTCGGTGTTTTTTGCACATTCCTCATGGGTAATCTGATGTTTTTGAGAACAATGCGAAGGAGCCTACAGACGAGTATTGACGAATTGTCGACATAGTGTCTCGTTGTTGCTAGAGAAAAGGAGCAAATGTTTCCCATTATTTTGTTTTTATGCTCCAGTCTTTTCCCTCAATGCAAGGTGCTAGTTCTCGTTTCCGGTGCGGTCGCCATCATGTGCGCACCTCACTTAGATGTGCTTATTCTGGAGGAAATCGAACCGAAAAATTTACCTTTCTCTAGAAATCGAATGTGGTACATCACACTTTTTCGTTATATGTTCTGAGCAGGGTGCTTACTGGCCGAACATTTGAAACTCAAATGAACGATTTAATGACATGACCTTAACGTAATCGATACATATCGGGTAGACTCATATAGGTGTTTTTTGCACATTCCTCATGGGTAATATGCTGTTTTAGAGAACATGCGAAGGAGCCTACAGACGAGTATTGACGAATTGTCGACATAGTGTCTCGTTGTTTCGAGAGAAAAGGAGCAAATGTTTCAATTTTCGTTTTTTGGCTCCAGTATTTTCCCTTAATGCAAGGTGTTTGTTCTCGGTTACGGTGCATTCGCGTTCATGTGCTCACCTCACTTAGATGTGCATATTCTGGAGAAAATCGAGCCGAAAAATTTACCTTTCTGCAGAAATCGGGTGTGGTACATCAGACTTTTTCTTTATATGTTCAGAGCAGGGTGCTTATTGGGCGACCATTTGAAACTCACTTGAACGATTTAACGACATCACCTTAACATATTAGATATATATAGGGTAGACTCGGTGTCGCTGTCATTTTCCGCAAGGGTAACCTGCTATCTGAGAGAACCATGCGAGGGAGCCTTCTGCCGGACCATTTGAAACTAATTTGAACGATGTAACGACATGACCTTAACGTATTAGATATATATAGGGTAGACTCGGTGTTGGTGTCATTTTCCGCAAAGGTAACCTGCTGTCTGAGAGAACCATGCGATGGAGCCTTCTGACTTACCATTTGAAACTAATTTGAACGATGTAACGACATCACCCTAACGTATTAGATATATATAGGGTAGACTCGGTGTCGCTGTCATTTTCCGCATGGGTAACCTGCTGTCTGAGAGAACCATGCGAGGGAGCCTTCTGATGGACCATTTGAAACTAATTTGAACGATGTAACGACATCACCTTAACGTATTAGATATATATAGGGTAGACTCGGTGTCGCTGTCATTTTCCGCACGGGTAACCTGCTGTCTGAGAGAACCATGCGAGGGAGCCTTCTGACGGATATTGGCGTATTGGCAACATTTGTCTCGTTGTGGGAAACTTTGGTGGGAATCTCAATTCAAACATTAACTATATTATACACTGTTTGCATCCCATCCTCAAAATAAAGAGCTTATCAATTCCATGTCGCAATATAAATGTTCTTATCACAATTCACAATGGAGTATGCTTAGACTGAGTAAAAACTTCCCTCAATAAATGTTTAATGGAGTAAAATTTGTTGAATCATTAATGCCTCATTAAATCTTATGCAGCGCAAAGATTTAAAGACTTCAAATACAAAGTTCAAAATACACTGAATACAACATCATGAAAAGTGGATGAATTGCAATCGGTGAGGTATGCACATGTAAGCTGCAAAGCTGAAGTACTGTGCTTTATTAAAAGATTTTTTTTAGGAGGGATATTCCTGCGCGAGCCCTAAGCCTCTGGTTGGCTTACTAAGTGTTCTTTATATGTTCAGAGCAGGGTGCTTATTGGGCGACCATTTGAAACTCATTTGAACGATGTAACGACATCACCTTAACGTATTAGATATATATAGGGTAGACTCGGTGTCGCTGTCATTTTCTGCACGGGTAACCTGCTGTCTGAGAGAACCATGCGAGGGAGCCTTCTGACGGACCATTTGAAACTAATTTGAACGATGTAACGACATCACCTTAACGTATTAGATATATATAGGGTACACTCGGTGTCGCTGTCATTTTCCGCATGGGTAACCTGCTGTCTGAGAGAACCATGCGAGGGAGCCTTCTGACGGACCATTTGAAACTAATTTGAACGATGTAACGACATCACCTTAACGTATTAGATATATATAGGGTAGACTCGGTGTCGCTGTCATTTTCCGCACGGGTAACCTGCTGACTGAGAGCCTTCTGACGGACCATTTGAAACTAATTTGAACGATGTAACGACATCACCTTAACGTATTAGATATATATAGGGTAGACTCGGTGTCGCTGTCATTTTCCGCACGGGTAACCTGCTGTCTGAGAGAACCATGCGAGGGAGCCTTCTGACGGACCATTTGAAACTAATTTGAACGATGTAACGACATCACCTTAACGTATTAGATATATATAGGGTAGACTCGGTGTCGCTGTCATTTTCCGCACGGGTAACCTGCTGTGTGAGAGAACCATGCGAGGGAGCCTTCTGACGGACCATTTGAAACTAATTTGAACGATGTAACGACATCACCTTAACGTATTAGATATATATAGGGTAGACTCGGGGTCGCTGTCATTTTCCGCACAGGTAACCTGCTGTCTGAGAGAACCATGCGAGGGAGCCTTCTGACGGACCATTTGAAACTAATTTGAACGATGTAACGACATCACCTTAACGTATTAGATATATATAGGGTAGACTCGGGGTCGCTGTCATTTTCCGCACGGGTAACCTGCTGTCTGAGAGAACCATGCGAGGGAGCCTTCTGACGGACCATTTGAAACTAATTTGAACGATGTAACGACATCACCTTAACGTATTAGATATATATAGGGTAGACTCGGGGTCGCTGTCATTTTCCGCACGGGTAACCTGCTGTCTGAGAGAACCATGCGAGGGAGCCTTCTGACGGACCATTTGAAACTAATTTGAACGATGTAACGACATCACCTTAACGTATTAGATATATATAGGGTAGACTCGGGGTCGCTGTCATTTTCCGCACGGGTAACCTGCTGTCTGAGAGAACCATGCGAGGGAGCCTTCTGACGGACCATTTGAAACTAATTTGAACGATGTAACGACATCACCTTAACGTATTAGATATATATAGGGTAGACTCGGGGTCGCTGTCATTTTCCGCACGGGTAACCTGCTGTCTGAGAGAACCATGCGAGGGAGCCTTCTGACGGACCATTTGAAACTAATTTGAACGATGTAACGACATCACCTTAACGTATTAGATATATATAGGGTAGACTCGGGGTCGCTGTCATTTTCCGCACGGGTAACCTGCTGTCTGAGAGAACCATGCGAGGGAGCCTTCTGACGGACCATTTGAAACTAATTTGAACGATGTAACGACATCACCTTAACGTATTAGATATATATAGGGTAGACTCGGTGTCGCTGTCATTTTCCGCACGGGTAACCTGCTGTCTGAGAGAACCATGCGAGGGAGCCTTCTGACGGACCATTTGAAACTAATTTGAACGATGTAACGACATCACCTTAACGTATTAGATATATATAGGGTAGACTCGGTGTCGCTGTCATTTTCCGCACGGGTAACCTGCTGTGTGAGAGAACCATGCGAGGGAGCCTTCTGACGGACCATTTGAAACTAATTTGAACGATGTAACGACATCACCTTAACGTATTAGATATATATAGGGTAGACTCGGTGTCGCTGTCATTTTCCGCACGGGTAACCTGCTGTCTGAGAGAACCATGCGAGGGAGCCTTCTGACGGACCATTTGAAACTAATTTGAACGATGTAACGACATCACCTTAACGTATTAGATATATATAGGGTAGACTCGGGGTCGCTGTCATTTTCCGCACAGGTAACCTGCTGTCTGAGAGAACCATGCGAGGGAGCCTTCTGACGGACCATTTGAAACTAATTTGAACGATGTAACGACATCACCTTAACGTATTAGATATATATAGGGTAGACTCGGGGTCGCTGTCATTTTCCGCACGGGTAACCTGCTGTCTGAGAGAACCATGCGAGGGAGCCTTCTGACGGACCATTTGAAACTAATTTGAACGATGTAACGACATCACCTTAACGTATTAGATATATATAGGGTAGACTCGGGGTCGCTGTCATTTTCCGCACGGGTAACCTGCTGTCTGAGAGAACCATGCGAGGGAGCCTTCTGACGGACCATTTGAAACTAATTTGAACGATGTAACGACATCACCTTAATGTATTAGATATATATAGGGTAGACTCGGGGTCGCTGTCATTTTCCGCACGGGTAACCTGCTGTCTGAGAGAACCATGCGAGGGAGCCTTCTGACGGACCATTTGAAACTAATTTGAACGATGTAACGACATCACCTTAACGTATTAGATATATATAGGGTAGACTCGGTGTCGCTGTCATTTTCCGCACGGGTAACCTGCTGTCTGAGAGAACCATGCGAGGGAGCCTTCTGACGGACCATTTGAAACTAATTTAACGATGTAACGACATCACCTTAACGTATTAGATATATATAGGGTAGACTCGGTGTCGCTGTCATTTTCCGCACGGGTAACCTGCTGTCTGAGAGAACCATGCGAGGTAGCCTTCAGACAGATACTGGCGTATTGGCAACATTTGTTTCGTTGTGGTAAACTTTGGTGGGAATCTCAATTCAAACATAAACTATATTATACACTATGTTTGCATCCCATACTGGCCGAACATTTGAAACTCAAATTAACGATTTAATGACATGACCTTAACGTAATCGATACATATAGGGTAGACTCGGTGTTTTTTGCACATTCCTCATGGGTAATCTGATGTTTTAGAGAAAAATGCGAAGGAGCCAATTGACGAATTGTCGACATAGTGTCTCGTTGTTTCGAGAGAAAAGGAGCAAATGTTTCAATTTTCGTTTTTTGGCTCCAGTATTTTCCCTTAATGCAAGGTGTTTGTTCTCGGTTACGGTGCATTCGCGATCATGTGCTCACCTCACTTAGATGTGCATATTCCGGAGAAAATCGAGCCGAAAAATTTACCTTTCTGCAGAAATCGGGTGTGGTACATAAGACTTTATGTACATATCTTTATATGTTCAGAGCAGGGTGCTTATTGGGCGACCATTTGAAACTAATTTGAACGATGTAACGACGTCACCTTAACGTATTAGATATATATTGGGTAGACTCGGTGTCGCTGTCATTTTCCGCACGGGTAACCTGCTGTCTGAGAGAACCATGCGAGGGAGCCTTCTGCCGGACCATTTGAAACTAATTTGAACGATGTAACGACATGACCTTAACGTATTAGATATATATAGGGTAGACTCGGTGTTGGTGTCATTTTCCGCAAAGGTAACCTGCTGTCTGAGAGAACCATGCGAGGGAGCCTTCTGACTTACCATTTGAATCTAATTTGAACGATGTAACGACATCACCTTAACATATTAGATATATATAGGGTAGACTCGGTGTCGCTGTCATTTTCCGCACGGGTAACCTGCTGTCTGAAAGAACCATGCGATGGAGCCTTCTGACTTACCATTTGAAACTAATTTGAACGATGTAACGACATCACCCTAACGTATTAGATATATATAGGGTAGACTCGGTGTCGCTGTCATTTTCCGCACGGGTAACCTGCTGTCTGAGAGAACCATGCGAGGGAGCCTTCTGACGGATATCGGCGTATTGGCAACATTTGTCTCGTTGTGGGAAACTTTGGTGGGAATCTCAATTCAAACATTAACTATATTATACACTGTTTGCATCCCATCCTCAAAATAAAGAGCTTATCAATTCCATGTCGCAATATAAATGTTCTTAACACAATTCACAATGGAGTATGCTTAGACTGAGTAAAAACTTCCCTCATTAAATGTTTAATGGAGTAAAATTTGTTGAATCATTAATGCCTCATTAAATCTTATGCAGCGCAAAGATTTAAAGACTTCAAATACAAAGTTCAAAATACACTGAATACAACATCATGAAAAGTGGATGAATTGCAATCGGTGAGGTATGCACATGTAAGCTGCAAAGCTGAAGTACTGTGCTTTATTAAAAGAATTTTTTTAGGAGGGATATTCCTGCGCGAGCCCTAAGCCTCTGGTTGGCTTACTAAGTGTTCTTTATATGTTCAGAGCAGGGTGCTTATTGGGCGACCATTTGAAACTCATTTGAACGATGTAACGACATCACCTTAACGTATTAGATATATATAGGGTAGACTCGGGGTCGCTGTCATTTTCCGCACGGGTAACCTGCTGTCTGAGAGAACCATGCGAGGGAGCCTTCTGACGGACCATTTGAAACTAATTTGAACGATGTAACGACATCACCTTAACGTATTAGATATATATAGGGTACACTCGGTGTCGCTGTCATTTTCCGCATGGGTAACCTGCTGTCTGAGAGAACCATGCGAGGGAGCCTTCTGACGGACCATTTGAAACTAATTTGAACGATGTAACGACATCACCTTAACGTATTAGATATATATAGGGTAGACTCGGTGTCGCTGTCATTTTCCGCACGGGTAACCTGCTGTCTGAGAGAACCATGCGAGGGAGCCTTCTGACGGATATTGGCGTATTGGCAACATTTGTCTCGTTGTGGGAAACTTTGGTGGGAATCTCAATTCAAACATTAACTATATTATACACTGTTTGCATCCCATCCTCAAAATAAAGAGCTTATCAATTCCATGTCGCAATATAAATGTTCTTAACACAATTCACAATGGAGTATGCTTAGACTTAGACTAAGAGTATGCTTAGACTGAGTAAAAACTTCCCTCATCCAATGTTTAATGGAGTAAAATTTGTTGAATCATTAATGCCTCATTAAATCTTGTGCAGCGCAAAGATTTAAAGACTTCAAATACAAAGTTCAAAATACACTGAATACAACATCATGAAAAGTGGATGAATTGCAATCGGTGAGGTATGCACATGTAAGCTGCAAAGCTGAAGTACTGTGCTTTATTAAAAGAATTTTTTTAGGAGGGATATTCCTGCGCGGGCCCTAAGCCTCTGGTTGGCTTACTAAGTGTTCTTTATATGTTCAGAGCAGGGTGCTTATTGGGCGACCATTTGAAACTCATTTGAACGATGTAACGACATCACCTTAACGTATTAGATATATATAGGGTAGACTCGGGGTCGCTGTCATTTTCCGCACGGGTAACCTGCTGTCGGAGAGAACCATGCGAGGGAGCCTTCTGACGGACCATTTGAAACTAATTTGAACGATGTAACGACATCACCTTAACGTATTAGATATATATAGGGTAGATTCGGTGTCGCTGTCATTTTCCGCACGGGTAACCTGCTGTCTGAGAGAACCATGCGAGGGAGCCTTCTGACGGACCATTTGAAACTAATTTGAACGATGTAACGACATCACCTTAACGTATTAGATATATATAGGGTAGACTCGGTGTCGCTGTCATTTTCCGCACGGGTAACCTGCTGTCTGAGAGAACCATGCGAGGGAGCCTTCTGACGGACCATTTGAAACTAATTTAACGATGTAACGACATCACCTTAACGTATTAGATATATATAGGGTAGACTCGGTGTCGCTGTCATTTTCCGCACGGGTAACCTGCTGTCTGAGAGAACCATGCGAGGGAGCCTTCTGACGGACCATTTGAAACTAATTTGAACGATGTAACGACATCACCTTAACGTATTAGATATATATAGGGTAGACTCGGTGTCGCTGTCATTTTCCGCACGGGTAACCTGCTGTCTGAGAGAACCATGCGAGGGAGCCTTCTGACGGACCATTTGAAACTAATTTGAACGATGTAACGACATCACCTTAACGTATTAGATATATATAGGGTAGACTCGGGGTCGCTGTCATTTTCCGCACGGGTAACCTGCTGTCTGAGACAACCATGCGAGGGAGCCTTCTGACGGACCATTTGAAACTAATTTAACGATGTAACGACATCACCTTAACGTATTAGATATATATAGGGTAGACTCGGTGTCGCTGTCATTTTCCGCACGGGTAACCTGCTGTCTGAGAGAACCATGCGAGGGAGCCTTCTGACGGACCATTTGAAACTAATTTGAACGATGTAACGACATCACCTTAACGTATTAGATATATATAGGGTAGACTCGGTGTCGCTGTCATTTTCCGCACGGGTAACCTGCTGTCTGAGAGAACCATGCGAGGGAGCCTTCTGACGGACCATTTGAAACTAATTTGAACGATGTAACGACATCACCTTAACGTATTTGATATATATAGGGTACACTCGGTGTCGCTGTCATTTTCCGCACGGGTAACCTGCTGACTGAGAGCCTTCTGACGGACCATTTGAAACTAATTTGAACGATGTAACGACATCACCTTAACGTATTAGATATATATAGGGTAGACTCGGTGTCGCTGTCATTTTCCGCACGGGTAACCTGCTGTCTGAGAGAACCATGCGAGGGAGCCTTCTGACGGACCATTTGAAACTAATTTGAACGATGTAACGACATCACCTTAACGTATTAGATATATATAGGGTAGACTCGGTGTCGCTGCCATTTTCCGCACGGGTAACCTGCTGTCTGAGAGAACCATGAGAGGTAGCCTTCAGACAGATACTGGCGTATTGGCAACATTTGTTTCGTTGTGGTAAACTTTGGTGGGAATCTCAATTCAAACATAAACTATATTATACACTATGTTTGCATCCCATACTGGCCGAACATTTGAAACTCAAATTAGCGATTTAATGACATGACCTTAACGTAATCGATACATATAGGGTAGACTCGGTGTTTTTTGCACATTCCTCATGGGTAATCTGATGTTTTAGAGAAAAATGCGAAGGAGCCAATTGACGAATTGTCGACATAGTGTCTCGTTGTTTCGAGAGAAAAGGAGCAAATGTTTCAATTTTCGTTTTTTGGCTCCAGTATTTTCCCTTAATGCAAGGTGTTTGTTCTCGGTTACGGTGCATTCGCGATCATGTGCTCACCTCACTTAGATGTGCATATTCCGGAGAAAATCGAGCCGAAAAATTTACCTTTCTGCAGAAATCGGGTGTGGTACATAAGACTTTATGTACATATCTTTATATGTTCAGAGCAGGGTGCTTATTGGGCGACCATTTGAAACTAATTTGAACGATGTAACGACGTCACCTTAACGTATTAGATATATATTGGGTAGACTCGGTGTCGCTGTCATTTTCCGCACGGGTAACCTGCTGTCTGAGAGAACCATGCGAGGTAGCCTTCTGACGGACCATTTGAAACTAATATGAACGATGTAACGACATCACCTTAACGTATTAGATATATATAGGGTAGACTCGGTGTCGCTGTCATTTTCCGCACGGGTAACCTGCTGTCTGAGAAAACCATGCGAGGGAGCCTTCTGACGGACCATTTGAAACTAATTTGAACGATGTAACGACATCACCTTAACGTATTAGATATATATAGGGTAGACTCGGTGTCGCTGTCATTTTCCGCACGGGTAACCTGCTGTCTGAGAGAACCATGCGAGGGAGCCTTCTAGCAGACCATTTGAAACTAATTTGAACGATGTAACGACATCACCTTAACGTATTCGATATATATAGGGTAGACTCGGTGTTGTATAGGCAGAGGTGTCATTTTCCGCACGGGTAACCTGCTGTCTGAGAGAACCGAGGTAGCCTTCTGACGGATATTGGCGTGTTGCCAACATTTGTCTCGTTGTTGGAAACTTTGGTGGGAATCTCAATTCAAACAAACTATATTATGAACTATGTTTGCATCCCATCCTGGCCGAACATTTGAAACTCAAATGAACGATGTAATGACATCAACTTAACGTATTCGATACATATAGGGTAGACTCGGTGTTTTTTGCACATTCCTCATGTGTAATCTGCTGTTTTAGAGAACCATGCGAAGGAGCCTACAGACGAGTATTGCTGAATTGTCGACATAGTGTCTCGTTGTTGCCAGAGAAAAGGAGCAAATGTTTCCCATTATTTTGTTTTTAGGCTCCAGTCTTTTCCCTCAATGCAAGGTGTTAGTTCTCGTTTCCGGTGCGGTCGCGATCATGTGCTCACCTCACTTAGATGTTCTTATTCTGGAGGAAATCGAGCCGAAAAATTTACCTTTCTCCAGAAATCGGATGTAGTACATCACACTTTTTCGTTATATGTTCTGAGCAGGGTGCCTACTGGCCAAACATTTGAAACTCAAATGAACGATTTAATGACATGACCTTAACGTAATCGATATATATAGGGTAGACTCGGTGTTTTTTGCACATTCCTCGTGGGTAATCTGCTGTTTTAGAGAACCATGCGAAGGAGCCTACAGACGAGTATTGACGAATTGTCGACAGTGTCTCGTTGTTTCGAGAGAAAAGGAGCAAATGTTTCAATTTTCGTTTTTTGGCTCCAGTATTTTCCCTTAATGCAAGGTCTTATTGGGCGACCATTTGAAACTCATTTGAACGATGTAACGACATCACCTTAACGTATTCGATATATATAGGGTAGACTCGGTGTTGTAGACTCGGTTATATGCATGCGATTAGGTTATATAAATTGGAGCAGCATTGTATTGGACAATGGGCCTTCTGCATTTACATTCATTCATATGTTTCTTACGTTTTGCCTTTACCATCATTCTTAAGCTCTTGTGGTTTTATATTAATGAATGAGTATGGTAAATATCTTTTGAAGCTGGCTCCAACTGGTCAGCAGACCTTCTAAACCTTTCAGATATCTTATGTTTGTATAATCTTATGAATGCTTATTATTAGGAGAAAGAGGATCTTATGACCATATCCGTATGACCTCTGTACACCTCATTTAGTCTGGGATATCACCATTATTTTCATCAGATAGAGAACACCATAGAAAGAGAAGAGTCGTATGACCTCTGTACACCTCATTTAGTCTGTATATAGTCTGGGATATCGCAATTATTTTCATCAGATTGAGAACACCATGGAAAGAGAAATAAGTCGTGAAATAATTTCACTGCACGATTTCAACACAGTAGTATTACTGCACGATATGGCAGAAATAAGGAATTTATATATTATAATTAATGCGCATATTAACTCATACTTACCTAAGGCCGGAGTTAATGCCAGTGCCTCTTCTTATCTCTTTTAATTACTGTTTACCTACCTCTTTTTCTTTTTATATTGTCGATAAAGCAATATTTTAATTATAATGTTATGAAATGCTTATTGTTAAGCAATCCTTAAGATTATAAGGAATATTTTAGGTTATGTTTACTGTTAATATTTTAAATAAATTATATTTTATATCATAATTCTTTTTCGTGACGAATTGGGACATATCGTTTCCTGATTTACATGATGGGTTTGACGATAAAAATAAGCTAGCAGCTTGTCAGAGGTTCTTGATTTACCTTGACTTTCCAGTTTGAACTTGATAAATGATCTTTTCCAGTTTGATTTCGAAATTCAACAGTCTTTTCATTTACGGCTGTTTTATAATGTTAATTAATGCTTGTTGTTAAGTATTCCTTAACATTATAAGAATCTTTAAAGTTTTCTTTACTGTTAACATTCTAAATGAATGCTATCTGAAATACTTAATTGTTTCTCGTGACGAGTTAGAACATATCCATGGGGATGTTGTTCGAGGGCTGGGGTTGTTGCTGTTGCGAACTCGTTGGAACCAGTGGTTAGAGGTGTTTGTTTGGGTTTAAACTGTTAGTAGATAGTGGTATGGGAATTGATTTGAAGAAAGGAGGTAATAAAAGTAAGTGTTTGTTGGAGAAACAAATTGACAAAATGATTAGGAGAAAGAAAAAGGCCTCAAAATATTAATTCACTTAGGGTATATTACACTAACAGTAGAAGTCTAAGAAACAAAATAAACGAGTTAAATGCTCTTGTCTAGAGAACAAATTGATATTATTGCACTTACCGAAACGTGGATGAATGTAGAAAATAGAGATCTATTAGTTGAATATCAAATAAATGGATTTAAACTATTTTACACAGATATATTAGACGAGGAGGGGGAGTAGCCATATATGTTAGGGAAAATTTGAAATGTAGTCTCAAAGAAGGAATCAAAACTGAGCCACATACTTAAACGAAAGAGCAAATAATCTTAAAATAGGAGTTATATACAGGCCACCAAATTTAAACAGAATGGAAGCAAAGCACCTATGGGAGGAAATATCTAGAGCATCTAGGTCTTGCAGTTGTTGTGTGACTATAATTTCAGTGCTGAAGATATAGCTGAAGAGCAACACCAGGTGTCTTGTTACTAACGCTTCGAAGAATAAATCCCAGTGTACTAATTGCCTTATTACAAACATTCAGGCATTGATCCGTTTGTTTTAAATTTTTACTAATCATAACTCCCAGATCCCTTTCGGAATCTCAACACCGTTAAGCTCGTATCTTGTAACTCTATCATCAGTACCTAGCCACAGAAATTTACATTTATCAGCATTAAACTGCAACTACCAATCTTTTGACCATTTCAAAACCCTATTTAGATCAACTTGAAGCGATAGTGAGTCTTCTTCCGTGTTAATTTCCCTACCGATTTTTGTGTCATCTGCAAATTTGCAGATGTTGGTACTCTAGACTTAATCTAAATCAAATATAAACAACAAGTTGTTTATATATTATAAACATTTAGTTGTTTATATATTATAAACAACAGAGGTCCCAGGACAGAGCGCTGAGGTACTCCACTAACAACATTATCCCACTCTGACTTAACCCCATTTATACTAACTCTCTGTTTCCTTTGGGTTAGCCTTCTGCAGTTGCCTTTGTTCTTATGTTCTTAACCTAGAGATAGAGGAAAATGAATAAGGAGGCAAAGCAACGAGGAGCGTTGAAGCGCAGGTCCCTCAAACTTTCCCTTAAGGAAAAGGGAGAATCTAAGCGAATTTTGGTTGTGGGAGATTCCCAGGTGAGGTATTTAGACAGAACGTTTTGTGCCAGAGATAGGGGGAACAGATTAAAGGTTTGCTATCCGGGAGCTGGAATTGGTGATATTGTTGGAAACATGAATGATATTATGACGGGAAATGGGAACAAACCCATTATTTGTATTAGTGCAGGGGGTAATGATGTTGGGCGAGTTAGGAGTGAGGAACTAATACAGAGATTCAGGACAGCCATTGAATTAGTTAGGAGCAAGGGAGGAATCCCGATCATAGCTGAATATCAAATAAATGGATTTAAACTATTTCACACAGATAGATATATTAGACGAGGAGGTGGAGTAGCCATATATGTTAGGAACAATTTGAAATGTAGTCTCAAAGAGGAAATCAAAACTGAGCCACACACAGAAACTATTTGGATAGAATTAAACGAAAAAGTTAATAATATTATAATAGAAATTATATATAGGCCACCAAATTTAGACAGAATGGAAGCAAAGCATCTATGGGATGAAATATCTAGAGCATCTAGATCTATCAGTATTTATGTCATGGGTGACTTTAATTTTAGTGGAATAAACTGGTTGAACAAAACAGGGAATAGTGAAGCAGAAGATTTTCTAGAATTAATTGACGATTGCTTTCTTACGCAACACATTAAGGAACCAACACGGGAAAATAATATTTTAGACTAACAGGGAAACACAAATTAATGACATCGAAATTGGGAGTGAGCTAGGGAACAGTGATCACAAAGATAATCAGATTTAGCATTGAATGGAATAGACCTGTAGGAGAAAATTCTGCTAAAGTGCCAGATTTTCGAAAAGCTGATTTTAATAGACTAAGAAATTTTTTGGGTCAAATTGATTGGAAAGTCTTGGGTGTGGGGTGTGGGTCGGTCTTAAAGCGAGACATAAACCCAGCGATAGGTGACTTAAATGGGGATTTCGATGTGGATTCAATATATAACTTATTTAAGAATATTCTAAACAAAGCACAGGAACGTAGTATACCATACAAATTGAATAGATCGAATACTAATGACCCAAAGTGGATAACAAAGAATTTGAAGAACCTTATAGGTAAAAAGAGAGCTTGGTACAAAAGGATTAAAAATGGGGAGGTCACTTTAGAACAGGAATTCGTACAACTGGTTAGAAATGTTAAAAAAGAGATAAGGAAAGCAAAAAGAAACTATGAAGTTCGCATAGCAGGGCAAGCAAAGACAAATCCTAAAGGTTTTTTTCAGTTATATCGTACTAAGACTAGGGAAAGGATAGGTCCATTAAAAACTGAGACTGGTCAAATAACAGATAGTGATGAAGAGATGAGTAGTATTTTTAATAAATATTTTGTATCTGTATTTACTAAAGAGGAACTTAAGAATATGCCTTCAGCCGAACAAGTCTATGTGGGTGGGGACGAGGACAGGTTGATGAGTTTAGCAGTTACCAGGGAGGATGTTCTTAAACAAATAGTAAAACTCAAACCAAACAAATCCCCAGGGCCGGATGAAGTGTTTGCCAGGGTGCTTAAAGAATGCAAAGAGGAGCTTTGTGACCCACTGTCAACCATATTTAATAAATCAATAGAGTCAGGCAGAGTGCCAGAGTTTTGGAAAGTTGCTAATAAGATAACAGTTTTTAAGAAAGGAGATAGATCACTTGCGTCTAACTATCGACCAATTAGCCTAACGTCTATTGTGGGAATGTTACTCGAATCTATAATAGCAAATAAAATTCGTCTTCATCTTGAAAAACATAAATTAATAATTGAGTCGCAGCATGGTTTTGTAAATGGCCGCATTCGATTTCTGGAGAAAGGTAAATTTTTCGGCTCGATTTCCTCCAGAATAAGCACATCTAAGTGAGGTGAGCACATGATCGCGACCGCACCGGAAACGAGAACTAGCACCTTGCATTGAGGGAAAAGACTGGAGCCTAAAAACAAAATAATGTGAAACATTTGCTCCTTTTCTCTGGCAACAACGAGACACTATGTCGACAATTCGTCTGCAGGCTCCTTCGCATGGTTCTCTAAAACAGCAGATTACTAATGAGGAATGTGCAAACATTCCGTGTTGCGTGCGTGTTGAAAACATAAATTAATAAATGAGTCGCAACATGGTTTTACAAATGGCCGTTCATGTTTAACAAATTTGCTAACTTTTTATTCCAGCATAGTTGAGGCAGTTGATAGTGGTAAGGATTGTGATGTTGTGTACCTTGACTTTAGCAAAGCTTTTGATACAGTGCCACATGAAAGACTAATTAAAAAAATAGAAGCTCATGGTATTGGGGGTGCTATATTAACTTGGATTAAGGCATGGCTATTCCAAAGGAAACAGAGAGTTAGTATAAATGGGGTTAAGTAAGAGTGGGATAATGTTGTTAGTGGAGTACCTCAGGGCTCTGTCCTGGGACCTCTCTTGTTTATAATATATATAAATGATTTAGATTCAGGTTTGAGTAGCAACATCTGCAAATATACCGATGATACAAAAATCGGTAGGGAAATCAACACGAAAGAAGACTCGCTATCACTTCAAGTTGATCTAAATAGGGTTTTAGAATGGTCAAAAGATTGGCAGATGCAGTTTAATGCCGATAAATGTAGAGTTTTGAGGTTGGGTAATGATGATAGAGTTACAAGATACGAGCTAGATGGTGTTGAGATTGCGAACTCGGATTGCGAAAGGGATCTGGGAGTTATGATTAGTAAGAATTTAAAACAAAAGGATCAATGCATGAATGTTCGTAATAAGGCGAATAGGACACTGGGATTTATTAATCGAAGCGTTAGTAACAAGACACCTGGTGTGGTTCTTCAGCTATATCTTGCTCTTGCTTCTTGCTATATCTTGCCCCATTTAGATTATGCAGTTCAGTTTTGGTCGCCGTACTATAGAATGGATATAAATTCACTTCAACGTGTCCAGTGTAGGATGACAAAGTTAATTCCTCAAATTAGAAGTCTTTCATATGAAGAAAGATTACTGAAGCTTGAATTGCATTCACTGGAAAGACGAAGAGTTAGGGGTGACATGATAGAGGTTTACAAGTGGATGAATGGACATAAAAAAGGGGATATTAATAGGGTATTAAAAGTATCAACTCAAAACAGAACACGAAAAATTAGGTATAAATTGAATAAGTTTAGATTTAGGAAAAACTTGGGTAAATACTGGTTCGGTAACAGGGTAGTTGATTTGTTGAACCAATTACCGCGTAACGTGGTGGAGGTGGGGTCCCTCGATTGTTTCAAGCGCGGGTTGGACATATATATGAGTGGGATTGGGTGGTTATAGATAGAAGCTGCCTCGTATTGGCCAATAGGCCTTCTGCAGTTACCTTTGTTCTTATGTTAATAAAACTATTGGATAATCTTTGATTGAAAGAGGACGCTTAAATGTAAATAAATGAACTACCAGCTGAGTAATTTGAATGTAAATTATTTTTCAGTTACATTACTCAATAAATTATCTATATATACACACACATTATATATTTCTCAACAAATAGTGTAAGCCCTCTGGAATATCAAAGAGGTTACTGAAATAACTTATTATTTTCACTGACACTTATGATTTATATTCCTGCAGACGAAGAATGTCGGTAATTGCATCACTATACGGGAAAAAGCAGTGTTCATCATGCGGTCAGCGATTTACTCCAGAAGAAGTAAAGGAGTACTCGGCGCACTTGGACTGGCACTTTCCACAGAACCGATGCCAGAAAGACTCAATCAAAAAAGGAAATATGCGCAATTTCTACCTCTCCGCTGAAGACTGGATACATAACGAAGGAATTGAATATATTAAAGAAAAAGGTAAGCAATTATAGCAATGTTAAATAAGTTATGGAATGAATAATTGAATTACAGTTCAGTCTGCCATCACGATTTGACAATATAAAGATACAAATGCTCTACCTAATCAGAAATACTCTGACGTAGGCAACCCACGTATTCTCTAGTGGCCAAAATTTTCCATAATGGGAATATTAGGCAATTCAGAAAAAAAGAACCTGCATTTTCTTGAAGGTTCTCTGTATCTCGCAGGCCTTCTGCAGTTACATTTTCTCTTACGTTCTTATAGTAACAACTTGTCTCAGGCTACGATCTTTTGATGCACATTTCAAACAGGTGAGACTGGATGGATGTAGTGTCCTGTGACTGTCCTACTGTAGTGTTGTATAGATAATAAATTCTTAGTGATTTAAAGTGAACATGTCTAAATGCGAATAGTCCTGACTTGTTCTCGAAAGGGCGAAAATTTATACATTCAATATGTAATGATATATGCAAGATAAGCAACTTAATGTGTAATAGTTTCCAAATGAAGAAATATGGGGGAGTTGTGAAAAACCCTGGTTTGTGTCTCAGAGAGGCTGCAGGATCCAGTAAGTTCAGTAGAACTTCGGTTTCAACTCTTTTTACCATGTCGACATAGTGTCTCGTTGTTTCGAGAGAAAAGGAGCAAATGTTTAAATTTTCGTTTTTTGGCTCCAGTATTTTCCCTTAATGCAAGGTGTTTGTACTCGGTTACGGTGCATTCGCGATCATGTGCTCACCTCACTTAGATGTGCTTATTCTGGAGAAAATCGAGCCGAAAAATCGAGCCGAAAAAAACCTGCTGTCTGAGAGAACCATGCGAGGGAGCCTTCTGACGGATATTGGCGTATTGGTAACATTTGTCTCGTTGTGGGAAACTTTGGTGGGAATCTCAATTCAAACATTAACTATATTATACTCTATGTTTGCATCCCATCCTCAAAATAAAGAGCTTATCAATTCCATGTCGCAATATAAATGTTCTTAACACAATTCACAATGGAGTATGCTTAGACTGAGTAAAAACTTCCCTCATCCAATGTTTAATGGAGTAAAATTTGTTGAATCATTAATGCCTCATTAAATCTTATGCAGCGCAAAGATTTAAAGACTTCAAATACAAAGTTCAAAATATACTGAATACAACACCATGAAAAGTGGATGAATTGCAATCGGTGAGGTATGCACATGTAAGCTGCAAAGCTGAAGTACTGTGCTTTATTAAAAGAATTTTTTTAGGAGGGATATTCCTGCGCGGGCCCTAAGCCTCTGGTTGGCTTACTAAGTGTTCTTTATATGTTCAGAGCAGGGTGCTTATTGGGCGACCATTTGAAACTCATTTGAGCGATGTAACGACATCACCTTAACGTATTAGATATATATAGGGTAGACTCGGTGTCGCTGTCATTTTCCGCACGGGTAACCTGCTGTCTGGCAGAACCATGCGAGGGAGCCTTCTGACGGATATTGGCGTATTAAGAACGCCAATATCTTCCGGTACTTTGGGTTAACAGAAGAACAAAGGCAACTGCAGAAGGCCAGTTGGCCCATACGAGGCAGCTCCTATCTATAACCACCCAGTCCCACTCATATACATGTCCATCCCATGCTTGAAACAATCCAGGGACCCCACCTCTACAATGTTACGCGGCAATTGGTTCCACAAATCAACAACCCTGTTACTGAACCAGTATTTACCGGAGTCTTTCCTAAATCTAAACTTATCCAATTTATACCCATTGTTTCGTGTTCTGTCTTGTGTTGATACTTTTAATACCCTATTAATATCCCCTTTGTTATGTCCATTCACCCACTTGTAAACCTCTATCATGTCACCCCTAACTCTTCGCCTTTCCAGTGAATGCAACTTAAGCTTTGTTAATCTTTCTTCATATGAAAGATTTCTAATTTGGCGAATTAACTTAGTCATCCTACGCTGGACACGTTCAAGTGAATTTATATCCATTCTATAATATGGCGACCAAAACTGAACTGCATAATCTAAATGGGGCCTAACTAGAGCAAGATATAGCTTGAGAACCACACCAGGTGTCTTGTTACTAACGCTTCGATTAATAAATCCCAGTGTCCTATTTGCCTTATTACGAACATTTATGCATTGATCCTTTTGGTTTAAATTCTTGCTAATCATAACTCTCAGATCCCTTTCGCAATTCGACTTCGCAATCTCAACACCATCTAGCTCGTATCTTGTAACCCTATCATCATTACCTAACCTCAGAACTTTACATTTATCAGCATTAAACTGCATCTGCCAATCCTTCGACCATTTCAAAACCCTATCTAGATCAACTTGAAGTGATAGTGAGTCCTCCTCCGAATTAATTTCCCTACCGATTTTTGTATCATCGGCAAACTTGCAAATGTTGCTACTCAAACCTGAATCTAAATCATTTATATATATTATAAATAACAGAGGTCCCAGGACAGAGCCCTGAGGCACCCCACTTACAACATTTTCCCACTCTGACTTGACTCCATTTATACTAACTCTGTTTCCTTTGGTATAGCCATGCCCTAATCCAGCTTAATATAGCACCCCCAATACCATGAGACTTTATCTTTTTAATCAGTCTTTCATGTGGCACTATCAAACGCTTTGCTAAAGTCAAGGTACACAACAACACAATCCTTACCACTATCAACTGCCTCAACTATGCTAGAATAAAAAGATAACAAATTTGTTAAACATGAACGGCCATTTACAAAACCATGCTGCGACTCAATTATTAATTTATGTTTTTCAAGATGAAGACGAATTTTATTTGCTATTATAGATTCTAGTAACTTTCCCACAATAGACGTTAGGCTAATTGGTCGATAGTTAGACGCAAGTGATCTATCTCCTTTCTTAAGAACTGGTATCACATTAGCAACTTTCCAAAACTCTGGCACTCTTCCTGACTATTGATTTATTAAATATGGTTGACAGTGGGTCACAAAGCTCCTCTTTGCATTCTTTAAGCACCCTGGCAAACACTTCATTCGGCCCTGGGGATTTGTTTGGTTTGAGTTTTACTATTTGCTTAAGAACATCCTCTCTGGTAACTGTTAAACTCGTCAACCTGTCCTCGTCCCCACCCACATAGACTTGTTCGGCTGAAGGCATATTGTTAAGTTCCTCTTTAGTAAATACAGATACAAAATATTTATTAAAAATACTACTCATCTCTTCATCACTATCTGTTATTTGACCTGTCTCAGTTTTTAATGGACCTATCCTTTCCCTAGTCTTAGTACGATATAACTGAAAAAAACCTTTAGGATTTGTCTTTGCTTGCCCTGCTATGCGAACTTCATAGTTTCTTTTTGCTTTCCTTATCTCTTTAACATTTCTAACCAGTTGTACGAATTCCTGTTCTAAAGTGACCTCCCCATTTTTAATCCTTTTGTACAAAGCTCTCTTTTTACCTATAAGGTTCTTCAAATTCTTGGTTATCCACTTTGGGTCATTGGTATTCGATCTATTCAATTTGTATGGTATACTACGTTCCTGTGCTTTGTTTAGAATATTCTTAAATAAGTTATATATTGAATCCACATCGAAATCCCCATTTACGTCACCTATCGCTGGGTTCATGTCTCGCTCCAAGACCGGCCCCCACCCCATACCCAAGACTTTCCAATCAATTTGACCCAAAAAATTTCTAAGGCTATTAAAATCAGCTTTTCGAAAATCTGGCACTTTAACAGAATTTTCTCCTACAGGTCTATTCCATTCTATGCTAAATCTGATTTCTTTGTGATCACTGTTCCCTAGCGTACTCCCTATTTCGATGTCATTAATTTGTGTTTCCCTGTTAGTTAACACTAAATCTAAAATATTATTTTCCCGTGTTGGTTCCTTAATGTGTTGCGTAAGAAAGCAATCGTCAATTAATTCTAGAAAATCTTCTGCTTCACTATTCCCTGTTTTGTTCAACCAGTTTATTCCACTAAAATTAAAGTCACCCATGACGTAAATACTGTTAGATCTAGATGCCCTAGATATTTTATCCCATAGAGCTTTGCTTCCATTCTGTCTAAATTTGGTTGCCTATATATAACTCCTATTATCATATTATTTGCTTTTTCGTATAATTCTATCCAAATAGTTTATGTGTGGCTCAGTTTTGATTCCCTCTTTGAGACTACATTTCAAATTGTCCCTAACATATATGGCTACTCCCCATCCTCGTCTAATATATCTATCTGTGTGAAATTGTTTAAATCCATTTATTTGATATTCAGCTGTATTGAAATCCATTTATTTGATATTCAGCTGTATTGAAATCCATTTATTTGATATTCAGCTGTATTGAAATCCATTTATTTGATATTCAGCTGTATTGAAATCCATTTATTTGATATTCAGCTGTATTTAAATCCATTTATTTGATATTCAGCTGTATTTAAATCCATTTATTTGATATTCAGCTGTATTTAAATCCATTTATTTGATATTCAGCTGTATTTAAATCCATTTATTTGATATTATATATTATTTATTTGATATTATATATTATTTATTTGATATTATATATACATTTATTAACATATTATAATGTTAAGGAATGCTTATTGTTAAGCATTCCTGAACATTGTATGGAATATTTTAAGTATTCTTTGCGGTTAATATTAAGTATTTTTTTACTGCTAATATTTTAAATGAATGCTTATTTGATTTCATAATTCCTTTTCTTTACGAATAGGAGCATATCGTTCCCTCATTTACATGATAGTTTTGACGATAAAAGTAAGCCAGCGGTCCCCGATACGTCTTAACACTTTATTTTAGTTTGATTTTGAAACTTTATATTCTTTGAAGTAACGGCTTCGGCGACTAAGCAGTTCCATTGGTTTGTAGCCGTGTGGCGAAAAAAGCATAACCTGTTCTCTCTCCTATTATGAGAAAATTGTGGCTTCTCGAGCTAGAAAACGTTGCTCTTTGTTTGTAGGAACCTAGTTGTGCAAGACGAGGTAGAGCTCTGGCTCTTTGGTGTCTCTCTTCAGGTGTCGCGAGGTTCATCTCACGCATCATTTCCTCGTAATTCATGCCTCTTAGTTCCGGGACTTGCCTAGTGGCATACAGAAGCTGATTTTTTTTCCAGCTTTTCAGTCAAGCGTCTTGTGCTTGTCCAGATACAAGGATCCATGCTGGGGATGCATACTCCGGGATTGGTCTTCCCTTTGTGGTATACAAGGTTCTGAATGATTCCTTACACAGGTTCCTGAAAGCAGTTCTGATATTAGCAAACCTTGCATACGCCGCAGCAGTTATTCTTTTTAGGTGGATTTCATGAGACATGTTTGTTGAGATATTAAGTCTTTGATCTTTCTCTGTCCTTTTCATGAAGGACTTTATCTCCTATTCAGTTTCCTGTGTGTGGCTTCCAGTTTGCAACGCTTGGTTTCATTACCTTACATTTACTCGGGTTGAACTTTAGTAGCCGTTTGTTGGACCATTCATTGATTGAACTATAAGACACTCCACTGGTGACGCCTCGCCAATCAGAGACCTGAACCCTCACAGTGACTCTTCTGTTACTCATTGTAACAGTTCTATTTGTTTAAGCACTCTTTTATCCAATCGAGTACCCTTCCTTTCACTCCTGCCTGAATCTCTCGCTTTTGCATTAACCTCATGTATGGTACTGTATCAAAGGGTTTTGCAACCCAGAAATATGCAGTCTGCCCAATTTTTTGTTTCTTGCCTTGTCTCATAATTCAATTAATCCCTTAACGTAGGAATTGCCATCCCTAAACCCATGCTGATGCTGTTTTAAAAAGTTTTTTTGCTCCAGATGTTCGACTAGCTTTATTTGCACATTCTTTTTCATCATTTGGGATTTAATAATCGAAGTGTTACTAATAAGACACCTGGTGTTGCTCTACTTTAGCTATTTCTTGCTCTGGTGAGGCACCATTTAGATTATGCAGTTCCGATTTGGTCGCCGTACTACAGAATGGATATACATTCACTAGAACGCCTCCACCTTAGAATGACAAAGTTAATCCCCCAAATTAGAAACCTATCATATTAAGAAAGCTTGACAAGGAGTAAATTACATTTGCTGGAAAGGCGAAGAGTTCGTGGTGACATAATAGAGGTGTACGAGTGGAAGAATGGATATCACAAAGGCGATACTAAAAGTATCAACACAAGACAGAACACGAAACAATATTTATACATTGGATAAGTTTAGATTTCGGAAAGAAATCTTTCCTGAAAGATTTCAATAAAGACCTGGGTAAATACGAGTTCGATAAAAGGGGTTTTGTTTTGTGGAACCAACTATCACATAACATAATACAAGTAAGATCGCTTGATTGTTTCAAGCGCAGGTTAGACATATATATGCATGCGATTAGGTTATATAAATTGGAGCAGCATTGTATTGGACAATGGGCCTTCTGCATTTACATTCATTCATATGTTTCTTACGTTTTGCCTTTACCATCATTCTTAAGCTCTTGTGGTTTTATATTAATGAATGAGTATGGTAAATATCTTTTGAAGCTGGCTCCAACTGGTCAGCAGACCTTCTAAACCTTTCAGATATCTTATGTTTGTATAATCTTATGAATGCTTATTATTAGGTGAAAGAGGATCTTATGACCATATCCGTATGACCTCTGTACACCTCATTTAGTCTGGGATATCACCATTATTTTCATCAGATAGAGAACACCATAGAAAGAGAAGAGTCGTATGACCTCTGTACACCTCATTTAGTCTGTATATAGTCTGGGATATCGCAATTATTTTCATCAGATTGAGAACACCATGGAAAGAGAAGAGTCGTGAAATAATTTCACTGCACGATTTCAACACAGTAATATTACTGCTCGATATGGCAGAAATAAGGAATTTATATATTATAATTAATGCGCATATTAACTCATATTAACTAAGGCCGGAGTTAATGCCAGTGCCTCTTCTTATCTCTTTTAATTACTGTTTACCTACCTCTTTTTCTTTTTATATTGTCGATAAAGCAATATTTTAATTATAATGTTATGAAATGCTTATTGTTAAGCAATCCTTAAGATTATAAGGAATATTTTAGGTTATGTTTACTGTTAATATTTTAAATAAATTATATTTTATATCATAATTCTTTTTCGTGACGAATTGGGACATATCGTTTCCTGATTTACATGATGGGTTTGACGATAAAAATAAGCTAGCAGCTTGTCAGAGGTTCTTGATTTACCTTGATTTCCAGTTTGATCTTTGTTCTTTTCCAGTTTGATTTCGAAATTCAACAGTCTTTTCATTTACGGCTGTTTTATAATGTTAATTAATGCTTGTTGTTAAGTATTCCTTAACATTATAAGAATCTTTAAAGTTTTCTTTACTGTTAACATTCTAAATGAATGCTATCTGAAATACTTAATTGTTTCTCGTGACGAGTTAGAACATATCCATGGGGTTGTTGTTCGAGGGCTGGGGTTGTTGCTGTTGGGAACTCGTTGGAACCAGTGGTTAGAGGTGTTTGTTTGGGTTTAAACTGTTAGTAGATAGTGGTATGGGAATTGATTTGGAGAAAGGAGGTAATAAAAGTAAGTGTTTGTTGGAGAAACAAATTGACAAAATGATTAGGAGAAAGAAAAAGGCCTCAAAATAATAATTCACTTAGGGTATATTACACTAACAGTAGAAGTCTAAGAAACAAAATAAACGAGTTAAATGCTCTTGTCTGCAGAGAACAAATTGATATTATTGCACTTACCGAAAAGTGGATGAATGTAGAAAATAGAGATCTATTAGCTGAATATCAAATAAATGGATTTAAACTATTTTACACAGATAGATATATTAGACGAGGAGGGGGAGTAGCCATATATGTTAGGGAAAATTTGAAATGTAGTCTCAAAGAAGGAATCAAAACTGAGCCACATACTTAAACGAAAGAGCAAATAATCTTAAAATAGGAGTTATATACAGGCCACCAAATTTAAACAGAATGGAAGCAAAGCACCTATGGGAGGAAATATCTGGAGCATCTAGGTCTTGCAGTTGTTGTGTGACTATAATTTCAGTGAAATAAATTGGTCTAACAGAACAGGGAATAATGAAGCAGATTTTCTAGATTTAATTGACCATTACTTTCTAAGCCAACACATTGGCATCGATATATAAAGGGTAGACTGGCGTATTGGCAACATTTGTCTCGTTGTGGTAAACTTTGGTGGGAATCTCAATTCACACATAAACTATATTATACACTATGTTTGCATCCCATCCTGGCCGAACATTTGAAACTCAAATGAACGATGTAATGCATCACCTTAACGTATTCGATACATATAGGGTAGACTCGGTGTTTTTTTCACATTCCTCATTGGTAATCTGCTGTTTTAGAGAACCATGCGAAGGAGCCTGCAGACGAATTGTCGACATAGTGTCTCGTTGTTTCGAGAGAAAAGGAGCAAATGTTTCAATTTTCGTTTTTTGGCTCCAGTATTTTCCCTTAATGCAAGGTGTTTGTTCTCGGTTACGGTGCATTCGCGATCATGTGCTCACCTCACTTAGATGTGCTTATTCTAGAGAAAATCGAGCCGAAAAATTTACCTTTCTGCAGAAATCGGGTGTGGTACATCAGACTTTTTCTTTATATGTTCAGAGCAGGGTGCTTATTGGGCGACCATTAGAAACTAATTTGAACGATGTAACGACATCACCTTAGCGTATTAGATATATATAGGGTAGACTTGGTGTCGCTGTCATTTTCCGCACGGGTAACCTGCTGTCTGAGAGAACCATGCGAGGGAGCCTTCTGACGGACCATTTGAAACTAATTTGAACGATGTAACGACATCACCTTAACGTATTAGATATATATAGGGTAGACTCGGTGTCGCTGTCATTTTCCGCACGGGTAACCTGCTGTCTGAGAGAACCATGCGAGGGAGCCTTCTGACGGACCATTTGAAACTAATTTGAACGATGTAACATCACCTTAACGTATTAGATATATATAGGGTAGACTCGGTGTCGCTGTCATTTTCCGCACGGGTAACCTGCTGTCTGAGAGAACCATGCGAGGGAGCCTTCTGACGGACCATTTGAAACTAATTTGAACGAAGTAACGACATCACCTTAACGTATTAGATATATATAGGGTAGACTCGGTGTCGCTGTCATTTTCCGCACGGGTAACCTGCTGTCTGAGAGAACCATGCGAGGGAGCCTTCTGACGGAACATTTGAAACTAATTTAACGATGTAACGACATCACCTTAACGTATTAGATATATATAGGGTAGACTCGGTGTCGCTGTCATTTTCCGCGCGGGTAACCTGCTGTCTGAGAGAACCATGCGAGGTAGCCTTCAGACAGATACTGGCGTATTGGCAACATTTGTTTCGTTGTGGTAAACTTTGGTGGGAATCTCAATTCAAACATAAACTATATTATACACTATGTTTGCATCCCATACTGGCCGAACATTTGAAACTCAAATTAACGATTTAATGACATGACCTTAACGTAATCTATTCATATAGGGGTAGACTCGGTGTTTTTTGCACATTCCTCATGGGTAATCTGATGTTTTTGAGAACAATGCGAAGGAGCCTACAGACGAGTATTGACGAATTGTCGACATAGTGTCTCGTTGTTGCTAGAGAAAAGGAGCAAATGTTTCCCATTATTTTGTTTTTATGCTCCAGTCTTTTCCCTCAATGCAAGGTGCTAGTTCTCGTTTCCGGTGCGTTCGCCATCATGTGCGCACCTCACTTAGATGTGCTTATTCTGGAGGAAATCGAACCGAAAAATTTACCTTTCTCTAGAAATCAAATGTGGTACATCACACTTTTTCGTTATATGTTCTGAGCAAGGTGCTTACTGGCCGAACATTTGAAACTCAAATGAACGATTTAATGACATGACCTTAACGTAATCGATACATATCGGGTAGACTCATATAGGTGTTTTTTGCACATTCCTCATGGGTAATATGCTGTTTTAGAGAACATGCGAAGGAGCCTACAGACGAGTATTGACGAATTGTCGACATAGTGTCTCGTTGTTTCGAGAGAAAAGGAGCAAATGTTTCAATTTTCGTTTTTTGGCTCCAGTATTTTCCCTTAATGCAAGGTGTTTTTCTCGGTTATTGTGCATTCGCGATCATGTGCTCACCTCACTTAGATGTGCATATTCTGGAGAAAATCGAGCCGAAAAATTTACCTTTCTGCAGAAATCGGGTGTGGTACATCAGACTTTTTCTTTATATGTTCAGAGCAGGGTGCTTATTGGGCGACCATTTGAAACTAATTTGAACGATGTAACGACATCACCTTAACGTATTAGATATATATAGGGTAGACTCGGTGTCGCTGTCATTTTCCGCACGGGTAACCTGCTGTCTGAGAGAACCATGCGAGGGAGCCTTCTGACGGATATTGGCGTATTGGTAACATTTGTCTCGTTGTGGGAAACTTTGGTGGGAATCTCAATTCAAACATTAACTATATTATACACTGTTTGCATCCCATCCTCAAAATAAAGAGCTTATCAATTCCATGTCGCAATATAAATGTTCTTAACACAATTCACAATGGAGTATGCTTAGACTGAGTAAAAACTTCCCTCATCCAATGTTTAATGGAGAAAAATTTGTTGAATCATTAATGCCTCATTAAATCTTATGCAGCGCAAAGATTTAAAGACTTCAAATACAAAGTTCAAAATACACTGAATACAACATCATGAAAAGTGGATGAATTGCAATCGGTGAGGTATGCACATGTAAGCTGCAAAGCTGAAGTACTGTGCTTTATTAAAAGAATTTTTTTAGGAGGGATATTCCTGCGCGGGCCCTAAGCCTCTGGTTGGCTTACTAAGTGTTCTTTATATGTTCAGAGCAGGGTGCTTATTGGGCGACCATTTGAAACTCATTTGAACGATGTAACGACATCACCTTAACGTATTAGATATATATAGGGTAGACTCGGTGTCGCTGTCATTTTCCGCACGGGTAACCTGCTGTCTGAGAGAACCATGCGAGGGAGCCTTCTGACGGACCATTTGAAACTAATTTGAACGATGTAACGACATCACCTTAACGTATTAGATATATATAGGGTAGACTCGGTGTCGCTGTCATTTTCCGCACGGGTAACCTGCTGTCTGAGAGAACCATGCGAGGGAGCCTTCTGACGGACCATTTGAAACTAATTTGAACGATGTAACGACATCACCTTAACGTATTAGATATATATAGGGTAGACTCGGTGTCGCTGTCATTTTCCGCACGGGTAACCTGCTGTCTGAGAGAACCATGCGAGGGAGCCTTCTGACGGACCATTTGAAACTAATTTGAACGATGTAACGACATCACCTTAACGTATTAGATATATATAGGGTAGACTCGGTGTCGCTGTCATTTTCCGCACGGGTAACCTGCTGACTGAGAGCCTTCTGACGGACCATTTGAAACTAATTTGAACGATGTAACGACATCACCTTAACGTATTAGATATATATAGGGTAGACTCGGTGTCGCTGTCATTTTCCGCACGGGTAACCTGCTGTCTGAGAGAACCATGCGAGGGAGCCTTCTGACGGACCATTTGAAACTAATTTGAACGATGTAACATCACCTTAACGTATTAGATATATATAGGGTAGACTCGGTGTCGCTGTCATTTTCCGCACGGGTAACCTGCTGTCTGAGAGAACCATGCGAGGGAGCCTTCTGACGGATATTGGCGTATTGGCAACATTTGTCTCGTTGTGGGAAACTTTGGTGGGAATCTCAATTCAAACATTAACTATATTATACACTGTTTGCATCCCATCCTCAAAATAAAGAGCTTATCCATTCCATGTCGCAATATAAATGTTCTTAACACAATTCACAATGGAGTATGCTTAGACTGAGTAAAAACTTCCCTCATCCAATTTTTAATGGAGAAAAATTTGTTGAATCATTAATGCCTCATTAAATCTTATGCAGCGCAAAGATTTAAAGACTTCAAATACAAAGTTCAAAATACACTGAATACAACATCATGAAAAGTGGATGAATTGCAATCGGTGAGGTATGCACATGTAAGCAGCAAAGCTGAAGTACTGTGCTTTATTAAAAGAATTTTTTTAGGAGGGATATTCCTGCGCGGGCCCTAAGCCTCTGGTTGGCTTACTAAGTGTTCTTTATATGTTCAGAGCAGGGTGCTTATTGGGCGACCATTTGAAACTCATTTGAACGATGTAACGACATCACCTTAACGTATTAGATATATATAGGGTAGACTCGTTGTCGCTGTCATTTTCCGCACGGGTAACCTGCTGTCTGAGAGAACCATGCGAGGGAGCCTTCTGACGGACCATTTGAAACTAATTTAACGATGTAACGACATCACCTTAACGTATTAGATATATATAGGGTAGACTCGGTGTCGCTGTCATTTTCCGCACGGGTAACCTGCTGTCTGAGAGAACCATGCGAGGGAGCCTTCTGACGGAACATTTGAAACTAATTTAACGATGTAACGACATCACCTTAACGTATTAGATATATATAGGGTAGACTCGGTGTCGCTGTCATTTTCCGCACGGGTAACCTGCTGACTGAGAGCCTTCTGACGGACCATTTGAAACTAATTTGAACGATGTAACGACATCACCTTAACGTATTAGATATATATAGGGTAGACTCGGTGTCGCTGTCATTTTCCGCACGGGTAACCTGCTGTCTGAGAGAACCATGCGAGGGAGCCTTCTGACGGACCATTTGAAACTAATTTGAACGATGTAACGACATCACCTTAACGTATTAGATATATATAGGGTAGACTCGGGGTCGCTGTCATTTTCCGCACGGGTAACCTGCTGTCTGAGAGAACCATGCGAGGGAGCCTTCTGACGGACCATTTGAAACTAATTTGAACGATGTAACGACATCACCTTAACGTATTAGATATATATAGGGTAGACTCGGGGTCGCTGTCATTTTCCGCACGGGTAACCTGCTGTCTGAGAGAACCATGCGAGGGAGCCTTCTGACGGACCATTTGAAACTAATTTGAACGATGTAACGACATCACCTTAACGTATTAGATATATATAGGGTAGACTCGGTGTCGCTGTCATTTTCCGCACGGGTAACCTGCTGTCTGAGAGAACCATGCGAGGGAGCCTTCTGACGGACCATTTGAAACTAATTTGAACGATGTAACGACATCACCTTAACGTATTAGATATATATAGGGTAGACTCGGTGTCGCTGTCATTTTCCGCACGGGTAACCTGCTGACTGAGAGCCTTCTGACGGACCATTTGAAACTAATTTGAACGATGTAACGACATCACCTTAACGTATTAGATATATATAGGGTAGACTCGGTGTCGCTGCCATTTTCCGCACGGGTAACCTGCTGTCTGAGAGAACCATGAGAGGTAGCCTTCAGACAGATACTGGCGTATTGGCAACATTTGTTTCGTTGTGGTAAACTTTGGTGGGAATCTCAATTCAAACATAAACTATATTATACACTATGTTTGCATCCCATACTGGCCGAACATTTGAAACTCAAATTAACGATTTAATGACATGACCTTAACGTAATCGATTCATATAGGTTAGACTCGGTGTTTTTTGCACATTCCTCATGGGTAATCTGATGTTTTTGAGAACAATGCGAAGGAGCCTACAGACGAGTATTGACGAATTGTCGACATAGTGTCTCGTTGTTGCTAGAGAAAAGGAGCAAATGTTTCCCATTATTTTGTTTTTATGCTCCAGTCTTTTCCCTCAATGCAAGGTGCTAGTTCTCGTTTCCGGTGCGGTCGCCATCATGTGCGCACCTCACTTAGATGTGCTTATTCTGGAGGAAATCGAACCGAAAAATTTACCTTTCTCTAGAAATCGAATGTGGTACATCACACTTTTTCGTTATATGTTCTGAGCAGGGTGCTTACTGGCCGAACATTTGAAACTCAAATGAACGATTTAATGACATGACCTTAACGTAATCGATACATATCGGGTAGACTCATATAGGTGTTTTTTGCACATTCCTCATGGGTAATCTGATGTTTTAGAGAAAAATGCGAAGGAGCCAATTGACGAATTGTCGACATAGTGTCTCGTTGTTTCGAGAGAAAAGGAGCAAATGTTTCAATTTTCGTTTTTTGGCTCCAGTATTTTCCCTTAATGCAAGGTGTTTGTTCTCGGTTACGGTGCATTCGCGATCATGTGCTCACCTCACTTAGATGTGCATATTCCGGAGAAAATCGAGCCGAAAAATTTACCTTTCTGCAGAAATCGGGTGTGGTACATAAGACTTTATGTACATATCTTTATATGTTCAGAGCAGGGTGCTTATTGGGCGACCATTTGAAACTAATTTGAACGATGTAACGACGTCACCTTAACGTATTAGATATATATTGGGTAGACTCGGTGTCGCTGTCATTTTCCGCACGGGTAACCTGCTGTCTGAGAGAACCATGCGAGGGAGCCTTCTGACGGACCATTTGAAACTAATTTAACGATGTAACGACATCACCTTAACGTATTAGATATATATAGGGTAGACTCGGTGTCGCTGTCATTTTCCGCACGGGTAACCTGCTGTCTGAGAGAACCATGCGAGGTAGCCTTCTGACGGACCATTTGAAACTAATATGAACGATGTAACGACATCACCTTAACGTATTAGATATATATAGGGTAGACTCGGTGTCGCTGTCATTTTCCGCACGGGTAACCTGCTGTCTGAGAAAACCATGCGAGGGAGCCTTCTGACGGACCATTTGAAACTAATTTGAACGATGTAACGACATCACCTTAACGTATTAGATATATATAGGGTAGACTCGGTGTCGCTGTCATTTTCCGCACGGGTAACCTGCTGTCTGAGAGAACCATGCGAGGGAGCCTTCTAGCAGACCATTTGAAACTAATTTGAACGATGTAACGACATCACCTTAACGTATTCGATATATATAGGGTAGACTCGGTGTTGTATAGGCAGAGGTGTCATTTTCCGCACGGGTAACCTGCTGTCTGAGAGAACCGAGGTAGCCTTCTGACGGATATTGGCGTGTTGCCAACATTTGTCTCGTTGTTGGAAACTTTGGTGGGAATCTCAATTCAAACAAACTATATTATGAACTATGTTTGCATCCCATCCTGGCCGAACATTTGAAACTCAAATGAACGATGTAATGACATCAACTTAACGTATTCGATACATATAGGGTAGACTCGGTGTTTTTTGCACATTCCTCATGTGTAATCTGCTGTTTTTGAGAACCATGCGAAGGAGCCTACAGACGAGTATTGCTGAATTGTCGACATAGTGTCTCGTTGTTGCCAGAGAAAAGGAGCAAATGTTTCCCATTATTTTGTTTTTAGGCTCCAGTCTTTTCCCTCAATGCAAGGTGTTAGTTCTCGTTTCCGGTGCGGTCGCGATCATGTGCTCACCTCACTTAGATGTTCTTATTCTGGAGGAAATCGAGCCGAAAAATTTACCTTTCTCCAGAAATCGGATGTAGTACATCACACTTTTTCGTTATATGTTCTGAGCAGGGTGCCTACTGGCCAAACATTTGAAACTCAAATGAACGATTTAATGACATGACCTTAACGTAATCGATATATATAGGGTAGACTCGGTGTTTTTTGCACATTCCTCGTGGGTAATCTGCTGTTTTAGAGAACCATGCGAAGGAGCCTACAGACGAGTATTGACGAATTGTCGACAGTGTCTCGTTGTTTCGAGAGAAAAGGAGCAAATGTTTCAATTTTCGTTTTTTGGCTCCAGTATTTTCCCTTAATGCAAGGTCTTATTGGGCGACCATTTGAAACTCATTTGAACGATGTAACGACATCACCTTAACGTATTCGATATATATAGGGTAGACTCGGTGTTGTAGACTCGGTTATATGCATGCGATTAGGTTATATAAATTGGAGCAGCATTGTATTGGACAATGGGCCTTCTGCATTTACATTCATTCATATGTTTCTTACGTTTTGCCTTTACCATCATTCTTAAGCTCTTGTGGTTTTATATTAATGAATGAGTATGGTAAATATCTTTTGAAGCTGGCTCCAACTGGTCAGCAGACCTTCTAAACCTTTCAGATATCTTATGTTTGTATAATCTTATGAATGCTTATTATTAGGAGAAAGAGGATCTTATGACCATATCCGTATGACCTCTGTACACCTCATTTAGTCTGGGATATCACCATTATTTTCATCAGATAGAGAACACCATAGAAAGAGAAGAGTCGTATGACCTCTGTACACCTCATTTAGTCTGTATATAGTCTGGGATATCGCAATTATTTTCATCAGATTGAGAACACCATGGAAAGAGAAATAAGTCGTGAAATAATTTCACTGCACGATTTCAACACAGTAGTATTACTGCACGATATGGCAGAAATAAGGAATTTATATATTATAATTAATGCGCATATTAACTCATACTTACCTAAGGCCGGAGTTAATGCCAGTGCCTCTTCTTATCTCTTTTAATTACTGTTTACCTACCTCTTTTTCTTTTTATATTGTCGATAAAGCAATATTTTAATTATAATGTTATGAAATGCTTATTGTTAAGCAATCCTTAAGATTATAAGGAATATTTTAGGTTATGTTTACTGTTAATATTTTAAATAAATTATATTTTATATCATAATTCTTTTTCGTGACGAATTGGGACATATCGTTTCCTGATTTACATGATGGGTTTGACGATAAAAATAAGCTAGCAGCTTGTCAGAGGTTCTTGATTTACCTTGACTTTCCAGTTTGAACTTGATAAATGATCTTTTCCAGTTTGATTTCGAAATTCAACAGTCTTTTCATTTACGGCTGTTTTATAATGTTAATTAATGCTTGTTGTTAAGTATTCCTTAACATTATAAGAATCTTTAAAGTTTTCTTTACTGTTAACATTCTAAATGAATGCTATCTGAAATACTTAATTGTTTCTCGTGACGAGTTAGAACATATCCATGGGGATGTTGTTCGAGGGCTGGGGTTGTTGCTGTTGCGAACTCGTTGGAACCAGTGGTTAGAGGTGTTTGTTTGGGTTTAAACTGTTAGTAGATAGTGGTATGGGAATTGATTTGAAGAAAGGAGGTAATAAAAGTAAGTGTTTGTTGGAGAAACAAATTGACAAAATGATTAGGAGAAAGAAAAAGGCCTCAAAATATTAATTCACTTAGGGTATATTACACTAACAGTAGAAGTCTAAGAAACAAAATAAACGAGTTAAATGCTCTTGTCTAGAGAACAAATTGATATTATTGCACTTACCGAAACGTGGATGAATGTAGAAAATAGAGATCTATTAGTTGAATATCAAATAAATGGATTTAAACTATTTTACACAGATATATTAGACGAGGAGGGGGAGTAGCCATATATGTTAGGGAAAATTTGAAATGTAGTCTCAAAGAAGGAATCAAAACTGAGCCACATACTTAAACGAAAGAGCAAATAATCTTAAAATAGGAGTTATATACAGGCCACCAAATTTAAACAGAATGGAAGCAAAGCACCTATGGGAGGAAATATCTAGAGCATCTAGGTCTTGCAGTTGTTGTGTGACTATAATTTCAGTGCTGAAGATATAGCTGAAGAGCAACACCAGGTGTCTTGTTACTAACGCTTCGAAGAATAAATCCCAGTGTACTAATTGCCTTATTACAAACATTCAGGCATTGATCCGTTTGTTTTAAATTTTTACTAATCATAACTCCCAGATCCCTTTCGGAATCTCAACACCGTTAAGCTCGTATCTTGTAACTCTATCATCAGTACCTAGCCACAGAAATTTACATTTATCAGCATTAAACTGCAACTACCAATCTTTTGACCATTTCAAAACCCTATTTAGATCAACTTGAAGCGATAGTGAGTCTTCTTCCGTGTTAATTTCCCTACCGATTTTTGTGTCATCTGCAAATTTGCAGATGTTGGTACTCTAGACTTAATCTAAATCAAATATAAACAACAAGTTGTTTATATATTATAAACATTTAGTTGTTTATATATTATAAACAACAGAGGTCCCAGGACAGAGCGCTGAGGTACTCCACTAACAACATTATCCCACTCTGACTTAACCCCATTTATACTAACTCTCTGTTTCCTTTGGGTTAGCCTTCTGCAGTTGCCTTTGTTCTTATGTTCTTAACCTAGAGATAGAGGAAAATGAATAAGGAGGCAAAGCAACGAGGAGCGTTGAAGCGCAGGTCCCTCAAACTTTCCCTTAAGGAAAAGGGAGAATCTAAGCGAATTTTGGTTGTGGGAGATTCCCAGGTGAGGTATTTAGACAGAACGTTTTGTGCCAGAGATAGGGGGAACAGATTAAAGGTTTGCTATCCGGGAGCTGGAATTGGTGATATTGTTGGAAACATGAATGATATTATGACGGGAAATGGGAACAAACCCATTATTTGTATTAGTGCAGGGGGTAATGATGTTGGGCGAGTTAGGAGTGAGGAACTAATACAGAGATTCAGGACAGCCATTGAATTAGTTAGGAGCAAGGGAGGAATCCCGATCATAGCTGAATATCAAATAAATGGATTTAAACTATTTCACACAGATAGATATATTAGACGAGGAGGTGGAGTAGCCATATATGTTAGGAACAATTTGAAATGTAGTCTCAAAGAGGAAATCAAAACTGAGCCACACACAGAAACTATTTGGATAGAATTAAACGAAAAAGTTAATAATATTATAATAGAAATTATATATAGGCCACCAAATTTAGACAGAATGGAAGCAAAGCATCTATGGGATGAAATATCTAGAGCATCTAGATCTATCAGTATTTATGTCATGGGTGACTTTAATTTTAGTGGAATAAACTGGTTGAACAAAACAGGGAATAGTGAAGCAGAAGATTTTCTAGAATTAATTGACGATTGCTTTCTTACGCAACACATTAAGGAACCAACACGGGAAAATAATATTTTAGACTAACAGGGAAACACAAATTAATGACATCGAAATTGGGAGTGAGCTAGGGAACAGTGATCACAAAGATAATCAGATTTAGCATTGAATGGAATAGACCTGTAGGAGAAAATTCTGCTAAAGTGCCAGATTTTCGAAAAGCTGATTTTAATAGACTAAGAAATTTTTTGGGTCAAATTGATTGGAAAGTCTTGGGTGTGGGGTGTGGGTCGGTCTTAAAGCGAGACATAAACCCAGCGATAGGTGACTTAAATGGGGATTTCGATGTGGATTCAATATATAACTTATTTAAGAATATTCTAAACAAAGCACAGGAACGTAGTATACCATACAAATTGAATAGATCGAATACTAATGACCCAAAGTGGATAACAAAGAATTTGAAGAACCTTATAGGTAAAAAGAGAGCTTGGTACAAAAGGATTAAAAATGGGGAGGTCACTTTAGAACAGGAATTCGTACAACTGGTTAGAAATGTTAAAAAAGAGATAAGGAAAGCAAAAAGAAACTATGAAGTTCGCATAGCAGGGCAAGCAAAGACAAATCCTAAAGGTTTTTTTCAGTTATATCGTACTAAGACTAGGGAAAGGATAGGTCCATTAAAAACTGAGACTGGTCAAATAACAGATAGTGATGAAGAGATGAGTAGTATTTTTAATAAATATTTTGTATCTGTATTTACTAAAGAGGAACTTAAGAATATGCCTTCAGCCGAACAAGTCTATGTGGGTGGGGACGAGGACAGGTTGATGAGTTTAGCAGTTACCAGGGAGGATGTTCTTAAACAAATAGTAAAACTCAAACCAAACAAATCCCCAGGGCCGGATGAAGTGTTTGCCAGGGTGCTTAAAGAATGCAAAGAGGAGCTTTGTGACCCACTGTCAACCATATTTAATAAATCAATAGAGTCAGGCAGAGTGCCAGAGTTTTGGAAAGTTGCTAATAAGATAACAGTTTTTAAGAAAGGAGATAGATCACTTGCGTCTAACTATCGACCAATTAGCCTAACGTCTATTGTGGGAATGTTACTCGAATCTATAATAGCAAATAAAATTCGTCTTCATCTTGAAAAACATAAATTAATAATTGAGTCGCAGCATGGTTTTGTAAATGGCCGCATTCGATTTCTGGAGAAAGGTAAATTTTTCGGCTCGATTTCCTCCAGAATAAGCACATCTAAGTGAGGTGAGCACATGATCGCGACCGCACCGGAAACGAGAACTAGCACCTTGCATTGAGGGAAAAGACTGGAGCCTAAAAACAAAATAATGTGAAACATTTGCTCCTTTTCTCTGGCAACAACGAGACACTATGTCGACAATTCGTCTGCAGGCTCCTTCGCATGGTTCTCTAAAACAGCAGATTACTAATGAGGAATGTGCAAACATTCCGTGTTGCGTGCGTGTTGAAAACATAAATTAATAAATGAGTCGCAACATGGTTTTACAAATGGCCGTTCATGTTTAACAAATTTGCTAACTTTTTATTCCAGCATAGTTGAGGCAGTTGATAGTGGTAAGGATTGTGATGTTGTGTACCTTGACTTTAGCAAAGCTTTTGATACAGTGCCACATGAAAGACTAATTAAAAAAATAGAAGCTCATGGTATTGGGGGTGCTATATTAACTTGGATTAAGGCATGGCTATTCCAAAGGAAACAGAGAGTTAGTATAAATGGGGTTAAGTAAGAGTGGGATAATGTTGTTAGTGGAGTACCTCAGGGCTCTGTCCTGGGACCTCTCTTGTTTATAATATATATAAATGATTTAGATTCAGGTTTGAGTAGCAACATCTGCAAATATACCGATGATACAAAAATCGGTAGGGAAATCAACACGAAAGAAGACTCGCTATCACTTCAAGTTGATCTAAATAGGGTTTTAGAATGGTCAAAAGATTGGCAGATGCAGTTTAATGCCGATAAATGTAGAGTTTTGAGGTTGGGTAATGATGATAGAGTTACAAGATACGAGCTAGATGGTGTTGAGATTGCGAACTCGGATTGCGAAAGGGATCTGGGAGTTATGATTAGTAAGAATTTAAAACAAAAGGATCAATGCATGAATGTTCGTAATAAGGCGAATAGGACACTGGGATTTATTAATCGAAGCGTTAGTAACAAGACACCTGGTGTGGTTCTTCAGCTATATCTTGCTCTTGCTTCTTGCTATATCTTGCCCCATTTAGATTATGCAGTTCAGTTTTGGTCGCCGTACTATAGAATGGATATAAATTCACTTCAACGTGTCCAGTGTAGGATGACAAAGTTAATTCCTCAAATTAGAAGTCTTTCATATGAAGAAAGATTACTGAAGCTTGAATTGCATTCACTGGAAAGACGAAGAGTTAGGGGTGACATGATAGAGGTTTACAAGTGGATGAATGGACATAAAAAAGGGGATATTAATAGGGTATTAAAAGTATCAACTCAAAACAGAACACGAAAAATTAGGTATAAATTGAATAAGTTTAGATTTAGGAAAAACTTGGGTAAATACTGGTTCGGTAACAGGGTAGTTGATTTGTTGAACCAATTACCGCGTAACGTGGTGGAGGTGGGGTCCCTCGATTGTTTCAAGCGCGGGTTGGACATATATATGAGTGGGATTGGGTGGTTATAGATAGAAGCTGCCTCGTATTGGCCAATAGGCCTTCTGCAGTTACCTTTGTTCTTATGTTAATAAAACTATTGGATAATCTTTGATTGAAAGAGGACGCTTAAATGTAAATAAATGAACTACCAGCTGAGTAATTTGAATGTAAATTATTTTTCAGTTACATTACTCAATAAATTATCTATATATACACACACATTATATATTTCTCAACAAATAGTGTAAGCCCTCTGGAATATCAAAGAGGTTACTGAAATAACTTATTATTTTCACTGACACTTATGATTTATATTCCTGCAGACGAAGAATGTCGGTAATTGCATCACTATACGGGAAAAAGCAGTGTTCATCATGCGGTCAGCGATTTACTCCAGAAGAAGTAAAGGAGTACTCGGCGCACTTGGACTGGCACTTTCCACAGAACCGATGCCAGAAAGACTCAATCAAAAAAGGAAATATGCGCAATTTCTACCTCTCCGCTGAAGACTGGATACATAACGAAGGAATTGAATATATTAAAGAAAAAGGTAAGCAATTATAGCAATGTTAAATAAGTTATGGAATGAATAATTGAATTACAGTTCAGTCTGCCATCACGATTTGACAATATAAAGATACAAATGCTCTACCTAATCAGAAATACTCTGACGTAGGCAACCCACGTATTCTCTAGTGGCCAAAATTTTCCATAATGGGAATATTAGGCAATTCAGAAAAAAAGAACCTGCATTTTCTTGAAGGTTCTCTGTATCTCGCAGGCCTTCTGCAGTTACATTTTCTCTTACGTTCTTATAGTAACAACTTGTCTCAGGCTACGATCTTTTGATGCACATTTCAAACAGGTGAGACTGGATGGATGTAGTGTCCTGTGACTGTCCTACTGTAGTGTTGTATAGATAATAAATTCTTAGTGATTTAAAGTGAACATGTCTAAATGCGAATAAGAACATAAGAACATAAGAACATAAGAACAAAGGTAACTGCAGAAGGCCTATTGGCCCATACGAGGCAGCTCCTATTCTATAACCACCCAATCCCACTCATATACTTGTCCAACCCGTGCTTGAAACAATCGAGGGACCCCACCTCCACAATGTTACGCGGCAATTGGTTCCACAAATCAACAACCCTGTTACTGAACCAGTATTTACCCAAGTCTTTCCTAAATCTAAACTTATCCAATTTATATCCATTGTTTCGTGTTCTGTCCTGTGTTGATACTTTTAATACCCTATTAATATCCCCCCGGTTATGTCCATTCATCCACTTGTAAACCTCTATCATGTCACCCCTAACTCTTCGCCTTTCCAGTGAATGCAACTTAAGCTTTGTTAATCTTTCTTCATATGAAAGATTTCTAATTTGGGGAATTAACTTAGTCATCCTACGCTGGACACGTTCAAGTGAATTTATATCCATTCTATAATATGGCGACCAAAACTGAACTGCATAATCTAAATGGGGCCTAACTAGAGCAAGATATAGCTTGAGAACCACACCAGGTGTCTTGTTACTAACGCTGCGATTAATAAATCCAAGTGTCCGATTTGCCTTATTACGAACATTTATGCATTGATCCTTTTGTTTTAAATTCTTACTAATCATAACTCCCAGATCCCTTTCGCAATCCGACTTCGCAATCACAACACCATCTAGCTCGTATCTTGTAACTCTATCATCATTACCTAACCTCAGAACTTTACATTTATCAGCATTAAACTGCATCTGCCAATCCTTTGACCATTTCAAAACCTTATCTAGATCAACTTGAAGTGATAGTGAGTCCTCCTCCGAATTAATTTCCCTACCGATTTTCGTATCATCGGCAAATTTGCAAATGTTGCTACTCAAACCTGAATCTAAATCATTTATATATATTATAAACAACAGAGGTCCCAGGACAGAGCCTTGAGGCACTCCACTTACAACATTTTCCCACTCCGACTTGATTCCATTTATACTAACTCTCTGTTTCCTTTGGTATAGCCATGCCCTAATCCAGCTTAATATAGCACCCCCAATACCATGAGACTCTATTTTTTTAATCAGTCTTTCATGTGGCACTGTATCAAAAGCTTTGCTAAAGTCAAGGTATACAACATCGCAATCCTTACCACTATCAACTGCCTCATCAATGCTAGAATAAAAAGATAACAAATTTGTTAAACATGAACGGCCATTTATAAAACCATGTTGCGACTCAATTATTAATTTATGTTTTTCAAGATGAAGACGAATTTTATTTGCTATTATAGATTCGAGTAACTTTCCCACAATAGACGTTAGGCTAATTGGTCGATAGTTAGACGCAAGTGATCTATCTCCTTTCTTAAAAACTGGTATCACATTAGCAACTTTCCAAAACTCTGGCACTCTGCCTGACTCTATTGATTTATTAAATATGGTTGACAGTGGGTCACAAAGCTCCTCTTTGCATTCTTTAAGCACCCTAGCAAACACTTCATCCGGCCCTGGGGATTTGTTTGGTTTGAGTTTTACTATTTGTTTAAGAACATCCTCCCTGGTAACTGCTAAACTCGTCAACCTGTCCTCGTCCCCACCCACATAGACTTGTTCGGCTGAAGGCATATTGTTAAGTTCCTCTTTAGTAAATACAGATACAAAATATTTATTAAAAATACTACTCATCTCTTCATCACTATCTGTTATTTGACCTGTCTCAGTTTTTAATGGACCTATCCTTTCCCTAGTCTTAGTACGATATAACTGAAAAAACCCTTTAGGATTTGTCTTTGCTTGCCCTGCTATGCGAACTTCATAGTTTCTTTTTGCTTTCCTTATCTCTTTTTTAACATTTCTAACCAGTTGTACGAATTCCTGTTCTAAAGTGACCTCCCCATTTTTAATCCTTTTGTACCAAGCTCTCTTTTTACCTATAAGGTTCTTCAAATTCTTTGTTATCCACTTTGGGTCATTAGTATACGATCTATTCAATTTGTATGGTATACTACGTTCCTGTGCTTTGTTTAGAATATTCTTAAATAAGTTATATATTGAATCCACATCGAAGTCCCCATTTAAGTCACCTATCGCTGGGTTCATGTCTCGCTCCAAGACCGGCCCACACCCCATACCCAAGCCTTTCCAATCAATTTGACCCAAAAAATTTCTTAGGCTATTAAAATCAGCTTTTCGAAAATCTGGCACTTTAACAGAATTTTCTCCTACTGGTCTATTCCATTCTATGCTAAATCTGATTTCTTTGTGATCACTGCTCCCTAGCTCACTCCCTATTTCGATGTCATTAATTTGCGTTTCCCTGTTAGTTAACACTAAATCTAAAATATTATTTTCCCGTGTTGGTTCCTTAATGTGTTGCGTAAGAAAGCAATCGTCAATTAATTCTAGAAAATCTTCTGCTTCACTATTCCCTGTTTTGTTCAACCAGTTTATTCCGCTAAAATTAAAGTCACCCATGACATAAATACTGTTAGATCTAGATGCTCTAGATATTTCATCCCATAGATGCTTTGCTTCCATTCTGTCTAAATTTGGTGGCCTATATATTACTCCTATTATAATATTATTAGCTTTTTCGTTTAATTCAATCCAAATAGTTTCTGTGTGTGGCTCTGTTTTGATTCCCTCTTTGAGACTACATTTCAAATTGTCCCTAACATATATGGCTACTCCACCTCCTCGTCTAATATATCTATCTGTGTGAAATAGTTTAAATCCATATATTTGATATTCAGCTAATAGTTCTCTATTTTCTACATTCATCCACGTTTCGGTAAGTGCAATAATATCTGTTTTTTCTGTGCAGACAAGAGCATTTAATTCGTTAATTTTATTTCTTAGACTTCTACTGTTAGTGTAATATACCCTAAGTGAATTGTTATTTTGCGGACCTTCTCTTTCCCTGATCGTTTTGCCAATTCCTTTCTCCCACAAACACATACTTTTATTACCTCCTTCCTCCAAATCAATTCCCATACCTCTATCTACTAACAGTTTAAACCCAAACAAACACCTCTAACCACTTCTTCTAGCGAGTTCGCAACAGCAACAACCCCAGCTCTCGATAGATGCACCCCATCACGAGCATACATTTCATTTCTTCCATAGAAGTGTTCCCAGTTGTCTATGAAAGATATTGCATTTGATTTGCAATATCTTTCCAGCCGGCAATTGACACCAAGTGCCCTCGATATCCATTCATTTCCCACTCCCTTTCTTGGAAGAATGCCACATATGATCGGGATTCCTCCCTTGCTCCTAACTAACTCTATGGCTGTTTTATACCTCTGAATCAGTTCCTCACTCCTGACTCGACCAACATCATTTCCTCCCACGCTAATGCAAATAATGGGATTGTTCCCATTACCAGCCATAATATCATTCATGTTGTTTATAATATCACCAATGCCAGCTCCGGGATAGCAAACCCTTAACCTGTTCCCCCTATCTCTAGCACAAAACGTTCTATCCAAATACCTTATCTGGGAATCTCCCACAACTAATGTTTGCTTAGGTACTTCCTTTACTTTCTGAGGGGCCTGCGCTTCCTTTCTCTTCGTTGCTTTCCCTTTTGCGCGATCCACAGTCTCTCCACAGCACTCGTCCTCCAAAACGTCAAATGAATTTGAAGTTGCTATGGCGTTTGAAGGCGGCTTTATCAAAGTCTTCTTAAGGCCCCTGTCTTTCGCAACTCTCCAAGACGAGGTCCCTTTACTGCTGGTCTCCTCCTTCGTTACTTCTCGTTGTTTTTTAAGCTGACGCACCTCCTCCCGCAGAGAGTCCAACTCTGTCCTCAGGGCTCCCACTAGAGTCACCAGGTCCTTCACTACAACTTCCATATTGCTATGATTAGCAATATGTCCATATTGCTATGATTAGCAAACAAGTCAGGACTATGAATAGTCCTGACTTGTTCTCGAAAGGGCGAAAATTTATACATTCAATATGTAATGATATATGCAAGATAAGCAACTTAATGTGTAATAGTTTCCAAATGAAGAAATATGGGGGAGTTGTGAAAAACCCTGGTTTGTGTCTCAGAGAGGCTGCAGGATCCAGTAAGTTCAGTAGAACTTCGGTTTCAACTCTTTTTACCATGTCGACATAGTGTCTCGTTGTTTCGAGAGAAAAGGAGCAAATGTTTAAATTTTCGTTTTTTGGCTCCAGTATTTTCCCTTAATGCAAGGTGTTTGTACTCGGTTACGGTGCATTCGCGATCATGTGCTCACCTCACTTAGATGTGCTTATTCTGGAGAAAATCGAGCCGAAAAATCGAGCCGAAAAAAACCTGCTGTCTGAGAGAACCATGCGAGGGAGCCTTCTGACGGATATTGGCGTATTGGTAACATTTGTCTCGTTGTGGGAAACTTTGGTGGGAATCTCAATTCAAACATTAACTATATTATACTCTATGTTTGCATCCCATCCTCAAAATAAAGAGCTTATCAATTCCATGTCGCAATATAAATGTTCTTAACACAATTCACAATGGAGTATGCTTAGACTGAGTAAAAACTTCCCTCATCCAATGTTTAATGGAGTAAAATTTGTTGAATCATTAATGCCTCATTAAATCTTATGCAGCGCAAAGATTTAAAGACTTCAAATACAAAGTTCAAAATATACTGAATACAACACCATGAAAAGTGGATGAATTGCAATCGGTGAGGTATGCACATGTAAGCTGCAAAGCTGAAGTACTGTGCTTTATTAAAAGAATTTTTTTAGGAGGGATATTCCTGCGCGGGCCCTAAGCCTCTGGTTGGCTTACTAAGTGTTCTTTATATGTTCAGAGCAGGGTGCTTATTGGGCGACCATTTGAAACTCATTTGAGCGATGTAACGACATCACCTTAACGTATTAGATATATATAGGGTAGACTCGGTGTCGCTGTCATTTTCCGCACGGGTAACCTGCTGTCTGGCAGAACCATGCGAGGGAGCCTTCTGACGGATATTGGCGTATTAAGAACGCCAATATCTTCCGGTACTTTGGGTTAACAGAAGAACAAAGGCAACTGCAGAAGGCCAGTTGGCCCATACGAGGCAGCTCCTATCTATAACCACCCAGTCCCACTCATATACATGTCCATCCCATGCTTGAAACAATCCAGGGACCCCACCTCTACAATGTTACGCGGCAATTGGTTCCACAAATCAACAACCCTGTTACTGAACCAGTATTTACCGGAGTCTTTCCTAAATCTAAACTTATCCAATTTATACCCATTGTTTCGTGTTCTGTCTTGTGTTGATACTTTTAATACCCTATTAATATCCCCTTTGTTATGTCCATTCACCCACTTGTAAACCTCTATCATGTCACCCCTAACTCTTCGCCTTTCCAGTGAATGCAACTTAAGCTTTGTTAATCTTTCTTCATATGAAAGATTTCTAATTTGGCGAATTAACTTAGTCATCCTACGCTGGACACGTTCAAGTGAATTTATATCCATTCTATAATATGGCGACCAAAACTGAACTGCATAATCTAAATGGGGCCTAACTAGAGCAAGATATAGCTTGAGAACCACACCAGGTGTCTTGTTACTAACGCTTCGATTAATAAATCCCAGTGTCCTATTTGCCTTATTACGAACATTTATGCATTGATCCTTTTGGTTTAAATTCTTGCTAATCATAACTCTCAGATCCCTTTCGCAATTCGACTTCGCAATCTCAACACCATCTAGCTCGTATCTTGTAACCCTATCATCATTACCTAACCTCAGAACTTTACATTTATCAGCATTAAACTGCATCTGCCAATCCTTCGACCATTTCAAAACCCTATCTAGATCAACTTGAAGTGATAGTGAGTCCTCCTCCGAATTAATTTCCCTACCGATTTTTGTATCATCGGCAAACTTGCAAATGTTGCTACTCAAACCTGAATCTAAATCATTTATATATATTATAAATAACAGAGGTCCCAGGACAGAGCCCTGAGGCACCCCACTTACAACATTTTCCCACTCTGACTTGACTCCATTTATACTAACTCTCTGTTTCCTTTGGTATAGCCATGCCCTAATCCAGCTTAATATAGCACCCCCAATACCATGAGACTTTATCTTTTTAATCAGTCTTTCATGTGGCACTATCAAACGCTTTGCTAAAGTCAAGGTACACAACAACACAATCCTTACCACTATCAACTGCCTCAACTATGCTAGAATAAAAAGATAACAAATTTGTTAAACATGAACGGCCATTTACAAAACCATGCTGCGACTCAATTATTAATTTATGTTTTTCAAGATGAAGACGAATTTTATTTGCTATTATAGATTCTAGTAACTTTCCCACAATAGACGTTAGGCTAATTGGTCGATAGTTAGACGCAAGTGATCTATCTCCTTTCTTAAGAACTGGTATCACATTAGCAACTTTCCAAAACTCTGGCACTCTTCCTGACTCTATTGATTTATTAAATATGGTTGACAGTGGGTCACAAAGCTCCTCTTTGCATTCTTTAAGCACCCTGGCAAACACTTCATTCGGCCCTGGGGATTTGTTTGGTTTGAGTTTTACTATTTGCTTAAGAACATCCTCTCTGGTAACTGTTAAACTCGTCAACCTGTCCTCGTCCCCACCCACATAGACTTGTTCGGCTGAAGGCATATTGTTAAGTTCCTCTTTAGTAAATACAGATACAAAATATTTATTAAAAATACTACTCATCTCTTCATCACTATCTGTTATTTGACCTGTCTCAGTTTTTAATGGACCTATCCTTTCCCTAGTCTTAGTACGATATAACTGAAAAAAACCTTTAGGATTTGTCTTTGCTTGCCCTGCTATGCGAACTTCATAGTTTCTTTTTGCTTTCCTTATCTCTTTTTTAACATTTCTAACCAGTTGTACGAATTCCTGTTCTAAAGTGACCTCCCCATTTTTAATCCTTTTGTACAAAGCTCTCTTTTTACCTATAAGGTTCTTCAAATTCTTGGTTATCCACTTTGGGTCATTGGTATTCGATCTATTCAATTTGTATGGTATACTACGTTCCTGTGCTTTGTTTAGAATATTCTTAAATAAGTTATATATTGAATCCACATCGAAATCCCCATTTACGTCACCTATCGCTGGGTTCATGTCTCGCTCCAAGACCGGCCCCCACCCCATATCCAAGACTTTCCAATCAATTTGACCCAAAAAATTTCTAAGGCTATTAAAATCAGCTTTTCGAAAATCTGGCACTTTAACAGAATTTTCTCCTACAGGTCTATTCCATTCTATGCTAAATCTGATTTCTTTGTGATCACTGTTCCCTAGCGTACTCCCTATTTCGATGTCATTAATTTGTGTTTCCCTGTTAGTTAACACTAAATCTAAAATATTATTTTCCCGTGTTGGTTCCTTAATGTGTTGCGTAAGAAAGCAATCGTCAATTAATTCTAGAAAATCTTCTGCTTCACTATTCCCTGTTTTGTTCAACCAGTTTATTCCACTAAAATTAAAGTCACCCATGACGTAAATACTGTTAGATCTAGATGCCCTAGATATTTTATCCCATAGAGCTTTGCTTCCATTCTGTCTAAATTTGGTTGCCTATATATAACTCCTATTATCATATTATTTGCTTTTTCGTATAATTCTATCCAAATAGTTTATGTGTGGCTCAGTTTTGATTCCCTCTTTGAGACTACATTTCAAATTGTCCCTAACATATATGGCTACTCCCCATCCTCGTCTAATATATCTATCTGTGTGAAATTGTTTAAATCCATTTATTTGATATTCAGCTGTATTGAAATCCATTTATTTGATATTCAGCTGTATTGAAATCCATTTATTTGATATTCAGCTGTATTGAAATCCATTTATTTGATATTCAGCTGTATTTAAATCCATTTATTTGATATTCAGCTGTATTTAAATCCATTTATTTGATATTCAGCTGTATTTAAATCCATTTATTTGATATTCAGCTGTATTTAAATCCATTTATTTGATATTATATATTATTTATTTGATATTATATATACATTTATTAACATATTATAATGTTAAGGAATGCTTATTGTTAAGCATTCCTGAACATTGTATGGAATATTTTAAGTATTCTTTGCGGTTAATATTAAGTATTTTTTTACTGCTAATATTTTAAATGAATGCTTATTTGATTTCATAATTCCTTTTCTTTACGAATAGGAGCATATCGTTCCCTCATTTACATGATAGTTTTGACGATAAAAGTAAGCCAGCGGTCCCCGATACGTCTTAACACTTTATTTTAGTTTGATTTTGAAACTTTATATTCTTTGAAGTAACGGCTTCGGCGACTAAGCAGTTCCATTGGTTTGTAGCCGTGTGGCGAAAAAAGCATAACCTGTTCTCTCTCCTATTATGAGAAAATTGTGGCTTCTCGAGCTAGAAAACGTTGCTCTTTGTTTGTAGGAACCTAGTTGTGCAAGACGAGGTAGAGCTCTGGCTCTTTGGTGTCTCTCTTCAGGTGTCGCGAGGTTCATCTCACGCATCATTTCCTCGTAATTCATGCCTCTTAGTTCCGGGACTTGCCTAGTGGCATACAGAAGCTGATTTTTTTTCCAGCTTTTCAGTCAAGCGTCTTGTGCTTGTCCAGATACAAGGATCCATGCTGGGGATGCATACTCCGGGATTGGTCTTCCCTTTGTGGTATACAAGGTTCTGAATGATTCCTTACACAGGTTCCTGAAAGCAGTTCTGATATTAGCAAACCTTGCATACGCCGCAGCAGTTATTCTTTTTAGGTGGATTTCATGAGACATGTTTGTTGAGATATTAAGTCTTTGATCTTTCTCTGTCCTTTTCATGAAGGACTTTATCTCCTATTCAGTTTCCTGTGTGTGGCTTCCAGTTTGCAACGCTTGGTTTCATTACCTTACATTTACTCGGGTTGAACTTTAGTAGCCGTTTGTTGGACCATTCATTGATTGAACTATAAGACACTCCACTGGTGACGCCTCGCCAATCAGAGACCTGAACCCTCACAGTGACTCTTCTGTTACTCATTGTAACAGTTCTATTTGTTTAAGCACTCTTTTATCCAATCGAGTACCCTTCCTTTCACTCCTGCCTGAATCTCTCGCTTTTGCATTAACCTCATGTATGGTACTGTATCAAAGGGTTTTGCAACCCAGAAATATGCAGTCTGCCCAATTTTTTGTTTCTTGCCTTGTCTCATAATTCAATTAATCCCTTAACGTAGGAATTGCCATCCCTAAACCCATGCTGATGCTGTTTTAAAAAGTTTTTTTGCTCCAGATGTTCGACTAGCTTTATTTGCACATTCTTTTTCATCATTTGGGATTTAATAATCGAAGTGTTACTAATAAGACACCTGGTGTTGCTCTACTTTAGCTATTTCTTGCTCTGGTGAGGCACCATTTAGATTATGCAGTTCCGATTTGGTCGCCGTACTACAGAATGGATATACATTCACTAGAACGCCTCCACCTTAGAATGACAAAGTTAATCCCCCAAATTAGAAACCTATCATATTAAGAAAGCTTGACAAGGAGTAAATTACATTTGCTGGAAAGGCGAAGAGTTCGTGGTGACATAATAGAGGTGTACGAGTGGAAGAATGGATATCACAAAGGCGATACTAAAAGTATCAACACAAGACAGAACACGAAACAATATTTATACATTGGATAAGTTTAGATTTCGGAAAGAAATCTTTCCTGAAAGATTTCAATAAAGACCTGGGTAAATACGAGTTCGATAAAAGGGGTTTTGTTTTGTGGAACCAACTATCACATAACATAATACAAGTAAGATCGCTTGATTGTTTCAAGCGCAGGTTAGACATATATATGCATGCGATTAGGTTATATAAATTGGAGCAGCATTGTATTGGACAATGGGCCTTCTGCATTTACATTCATTCATATGTTTCTTACGTTTTGCCTTTACCATCATTCTTAAGCTCTTGTGGTTTTATATTAATGAATGAGTATGGTAAATATCTTTTGAAGCTGGCTCCAACTGGTCAGCAGACCTTCTAAACCTTTCAGATATCTTATGTTTGTATAATCTTATGAATGCTTATTATTAGGTGAAAGAGGATCTTATGACCATATCCGTATGACCTCTGTACACCTCATTTAGTCTGGGATATCACCATTATTTTCATCAGATAGAGAACACCATAGAAAGAGAAGAGTCGTATGACCTCTGTACACCTCATTTAGTCTGTATATAGTCTGGGATATCGCAATTATTTTCATCAGATTGAGAACACCATGGAAAGAGAAGAGTCGTGAAATAATTTCACTGCACGATTTCAACACAGTAATATTACTGCTCGATATGGCAGAAATAAGGAATTTATATATTATAATTAATGCGCATATTAACTCATATTAACTAAGGCCGGAGTTAATGCCAGTGCCTCTTCTTATCTCTTTTAATTACTGTTTACCTACCTCTTTTTCTTTTTATATTGTCGATAAAGCAATATTTTAATTATAATGTTATGAAATGCTTATTGTTAAGCAATCCTTAAGATTATAAGGAATATTTTAGGTTATGTTTACTGTTAATATTTTAAATAAATTATATTTTATATCATAATTCTTTTTCGTGACGAATTGGGACATATCGTTTCCTGATTTACATGATGGGTTTGACGATAAAAATAAGCTAGCAGCTTGTCAGAGGTTCTTGATTTACCTTGATTTCCAGTTTGATCTTTGTTCTTTTCCAGTTTGATTTCGAAATTCAACAGTCTTTTCATTTACGGCTGTTTTATAATGTTAATTAATGCTTGTTGTTAAGTATTCCTTAACATTATAAGAATCTTTAAAGTTTTCTTTACTGTTAACATTCTAAATGAATGCTATCTGAAATACTTAATTGTTTCTCGTGACGAGTTAGAACATATCCATGGGGTTGTTGTTCGAGGGCTGGGGTTGTTGCTGTTGCGAACTCGTTGGAACCAGTGGTTAGAGGTGTTTGTTTGGGTTTAAACTGTTAGTAGATAGTGGTATGGGAATTGATTTGGAGAAAGGAGGTAATAAAAGTAAGTGTTTGTTGGAGAAACAAATTGACAAAATGATTAGGAGAAAGAAAAAGGCCTCAAAATAATAATTCACTTAGGGTATATTACACTAACAGTAGAAGTCTAAGAAACAAAATAAACGAGTTAAATGCTCTTGTCTGCAGAGAACAAATTGATATTATTGCACTTACCGAAAAGTGGATGAATGTAGAAAATAGAGATCTATTAGCTGAATATCAAATAAATGGATTTAAACTATTTTACACAGATAGATATATTAGACGAGGAGGGGGAGTAGCCATATATGTTAGGGAAAATTTGAAATGTAGTCTCAAAGAAGGAATCAAAACTGAGCCACATACTTAAACGAAAGAGCAAATAATCTTAAAATAGGAGTTATATACAGGCCACCAAATTTAAACAGAATGGAAGCAAAGCACCTATGGGAGGAAATATCTGGAGCATCTAGGTCTTGCAGTTGTTGTGTGACTATAATTTCAGTGAAATAAATTGGTCTAACAGAACAGGGAATAATGAAGCAGATTTTCTAGATTTAATTGACCATTACTTTCTAAGCCAACACATTGGCATCGATATATAAAGGGTAGACTGGCGTATTGGCAACATTTGTCTCGTTGTGGTAAACTTTGGTGGGAATCTCAATTCACACATAAACTATATTATACACTATGTTTGCATCCCATCCTGGCCGAACATTTGAAACTCAAATGAACGATGTAATGCATCACCTTAACGTATTCGATACATATAGGGTAGACTCGGTGTTTTTTTCACATTCCTCATTGGTAATCTGCTGTTTTAGAGAACCATGCGAAGGAGCCTGCAGACGAATTGTCGACATAGTGTCTCGTTGTTTCGAGAGAAAAGGAGCAAATGTTTCAATTTTCGTTTTTTGGCTCCAGTATTTTCCCTTAATGCAAGGTGTTTGTTCTCGGTTACGGTGCATTCGCGATCATGTGCTCACCTCACTTAGATGTGCTTATTCTAGAGAAAATCGAGCCGAAAAATTTACCTTTCTGCAGAAATCGGGTGTGGTACATCAGACTTTTTCTTTATATGTTCAGAGCAGGGTGCTTATTGGGCGACCATTAGAAACTAATTTGAACGATGTAACGACATCACCTTAACGTATTAGATATATATATAGGGTAGACTCGGTGTCGCTGTCATTTTCCGCACGGGTAACCTGCTGTCTGAGAGAACCATGCGAGGGAGCCTTCTGACGGACCATTTGAAACTAATTTGAACGATGTAACGACATCACCTTAACGTATTAGATATATATAGGGTAGACTCGGTGTCGCTGTCATTTTCCGCACGGGTAACCTGCTGTCTGAGAGAACCATGCGAGGGAGCCTTCTGACGGACCATTTGAAACTAATTTGAACGATGTAACGACATCACCTTAACGTATTAGATATATATAGGGTAGACTCGGTGTCGCTGTCATTTTCCGCACGGGTAACCTGCTGTCTGAGAGAACCATGCGAGGGAGCCTTCTGACGGACCATTTGAAACTAATTTGAACGATGTAACATCACCTTAACGTATTAGATATATATAGGGTAGACTCGGTGTCGCTGTCATTTTCCGCACGGGTAACCTGCTGTCTGAGAGAACCATGCGAGGGAGCCTTCTGACGGACCATTTGAAACTAATTTGAACGAAGTAACGACATCACCTTAACGTATTAGATATATATAGGGTAGACTCGGTGTCGCTGTCATTTTCCGCACGGGTAACCTGCTGTCTGAGAGAACCATGCGAGGGAGCCTTCTGACGGAACATTTGAAACTAATTTAACGATGTAACGACATCACCTTAACGTATTAGATATATATAGGGTAGACTCGGTGTCGCTGTCATTTTCCGCGCGGGTAACCTGCTGTCTGAGAGAACCATGCGAGGTAGCCTTCAGACAGATACTGGCGTATTGGCAACATTTGTTTCGTTGTGGTAAACTTTGGTGGGAATCTCAATTCAAACATAAACTATATTATACACTATGTTTGCATCCCATACTGGCCGAACATTTGAAACTCAAATTAACGATTTAATGACATGACCTTAACGTAATCTATTCATATAGGGGTAGACTCGGTGTTTTTTGCACATTCCTCATGGGTAATCTGATGTTTTTGAGAACAATGCGAAGGAGCCTACAGACGAGTATTGACGAATTGTCGACATAGTGTCTCGTTGTTGCTAGAGAAAAGGAGCAAATGTTTCCCATTATTTTGTTTTTATGCTCCAGTCTTTTCCCTCAATGCAAGGTGCTAGTTCTCGTTTCCGGTGCGTTCGCCATCATGTGCGCACCTCACTTAGATGTGCTTATTCTGGAGGAAATCGAACCGAAAAATTTACCTTTCTCTAGAAATCAAATGTGGTACATCACACTTTTTCGTTATATGTTCTGAGCAAGGTGCTTACTGGCCGAACATTTGAAACTCAAATGAACGATTTAATGACATGACCTTAACGTAATCGATACATATCGGGTAGACTCATATAGGTGTTTTTTGCACATTCCTCATGGGTAATATGCTGTTTTAGAGAACATGCGAAGGAGCCTACAGACGAGTATTGACGAATTGTCGACATAGTGTCTCGTTGTTTCGAGAGAAAAGGAGCAAATGTTTCAATTTTCGTTTTTTGGCTCCAGTATTTTCCCTTAATGCAAGGTGTTTTTCTCGGTTATTGTGCATTCGCGATCATGTGCTCACCTCACTTAGATGTGCATATTCTGGAGAAAATCGAGCCGAAAAATTTACCTTTCTGCAGAAATCGGGTGTGGTACATCAGACTTTTTCTTTATATGTTCAGAGCAGGGTGCTTATTGGGCGACCATTTGAAACTAATTTGAACGATGTAACGACATCACCTTAACGTATTAGATATATATAGGGTAGACTCGGTGTCGCTGTCATTTTCCGCACGGGTAACCTGCTGTCTGAGAGAACCATGCGAGGGAGCCTTCTGACGGATATTGGCGTATTGGTAACATTTGTCTCGTTGTGGGAAACTTTGGTGGGAATCTCAATTCAAACATTAACTATATTATACACTGTTTGCATCCCATCCTCAAAATAAAGAGCTTATCAATTCCATGTCGCAATATAAATGTTCTTAACACAATTCACAATGGAGTATGCTTAGACTGAGTAAAAACTTCCCTCATCCAATGTTTAATGGAGAAAAATTTGTTGAATCATTAATGCCTCATTAAATCTTATGCAGCGCAAAGATTTAAAGACTTCAAATACAAAGTTCAAAATACACTGAATACAACATCATGAAAAGTGGATGAATTGCAATCGGTGAGGTATGCACATGTAAGCTGCAAAGCTGAAGTACTGTGCTTTATTAAAAGAATTTTTTTAGGAGGGATATTCCTGCGCGGGCCCTAAGCCTCTGGTTGGCTTACTAAGTGTTCTTTATATGTTCAGAGCAGGGTGCTTATTGGGCGACCATTTGAAACTCATTTGAACGATGTAACGACATCACCTTAACGTATTAGATATATATAGGGTAGACTCGGTGTCGCTGTCATTTTCCGCACGGGTAACCTGCTGTCTGAGAGAACCATGCGAGGGAGCCTTCTGACGGACCATTTGAAACTAATTTGAACGATGTAACGACATCACCTTAACGTATTAGATATATATAGGGTAGACTCGGTGTCGCTGTCATTTTCCGCACGGGTAACCTGCTGTCTGAGAGAACCATGCGAGGGAGCCTTCTGACGGACCATTTGAAACTAATTTGAACGATGTAACGACATCACCTTAACGTATTAGATATATATAGGGTAGACTCGGTGTCGCTGTCATTTTCCGCACGGGTAACCTGCTGTCTGAGAGAACCATGCGAGGGAGCCTTCTGACGGACCATTTGAAACTAATTTGAACGATGTAACGACATCACCTTAACGTATTAGATATATATAGGGTAGACTCGGTGTCGCTGTCATTTTCCGCACGGGTAACCTGCTGTCTGAGAGAACCATGCGAGGGAGCCTTCTGACGGATATTGGCGTATTGGTAACATTTGTCTCGTTGTGGGAAACTTTGGTGGGAATCTCAATTCAAACATTAACTATATTATACACTGTTTGCATCCCATCCTCAAAATAAAGAGCTTATCAATTCCATGTCGCAATATAAATGTTCTTAACACAATTCACAATGGAGTATGCTTAGACTGAGTAAAAACTTCCCTCATCCAATGTTTAATGGAGTAAAATTTGTTGAATCATTAATGCCTCATTAAATCTTATGCAGCGCAAAGATTTAAACACTTCAAATACAAAGTTCAAAATACACTGAATACAACATCATGAAAAGTGGATGAATTGCAATCGGTGAGGTATGCACATGTAAGCTGCAAAGCTGAAGTACTGTGCTTTATTAAAAGAATTTTTTTAGGAGGGATATTCCTGCGCGGGCCCTAAGCCTCTGGTTGGCTTACTAAGTGTTCTTTATATGTTCAGAGCAGGGTGCTTATTGGGCGACCATTTGAAACTCATTTGAACGATGTAACGACATCACCTTAACGTATTAGATATATATAGGGTAGACTCGGTGTCGCTGTCATTTTCCGCACGGGTAACCTGCTGTCTGAGAGAACCATGCGAGGGAGCCTTCTGACGGACCATTTGAAACTAATTTGAACGAAGTAACGACATCACCTTAACGTATTAGATATATATAGGGTAGACTCGGTGTCGCTGTCATTTTCCGCACGGGTAACCTGCTGTCTGAGAGAACCATGCGAGGGAGCCTTCTGACGGACCATTTGAAACTAATTTAACGATGTAACGACATCACCTTAACGTATTAGATATATATAGGGTAGACTCGGTGTCGCTGTCATTTTCCGCACGGGTAACCTGCTGTCTGAGAGAACCATGCGAGGGAGCCTTCTGACGGACCATTTGAAACTAATTTGAACGATGTAACGACATCACCTTAACGTATTAGATATATATAGGGTAGACTCGGTGTCGCTGTCATTTTCCGCACGGGTAACCTGCTGACTGAGAGCCTTCTGACGGACCATTTGAAACTAATTTGAACGATGTAACGACATCACCTTAACGTATTAGATATATATAGGGTAGACTCGGTGTCGCTGTCATTTTCCGCACGGGTAACCTGCTGTCTGAGAGAACCATGCGAGGGAGCCTTCTGACGGACCATTTGAAACTAATTTGAACGATGTAACATCACCTTAACGTATTAGATATATATAGGGTAGACTCGGTGTCGCTGTCATTTTCCGCACGGGTAACCTGCTGTCTGAGAGAACCATGCGAGGGAGCCTTCTGACGGATATTGGCGTATTGGCAACATTTGTCTCGTTGTGGGAAACTTTGGTGGGAATCTCAATTCAAACATTAACTATATTATACACTGTTTGCATCCCATCCTCAAAATAAAGAGCTTATCAATTCCATGTCGCAATATAAATGTTCTTAACACAATTCACAATGGAGTATGCTTAGACTGAGTAAAAACTTCCCTCATCCAATTTTTAATGGAGAAAAATTTGTTGAATCATTAATGCCTCATTAAATCTTATGCAGCGCAAAGATTTAAAGACTTCAAATACAAAGTTCAAAATACACTGAATACAACACCATGAAAAGTGGATGAATTGCAATCGGTGAGGTATGCACATGTAAGCAGCAAAGCTGAAGTACTGTGCTTTATTAAAAGAATTTTTTTAGGAGGGATATTCCTGCGCGGGCCCTAAGCCTCTGGTTGGCTTACTAAGTGTTCTTTATATGTTCAGAGCAGGGTGCTTATTGGGCGACCATTTGAAACTCATTTGAACGATGTAACGACATCACCTTAACGTATTAGATATATATAGGGTAGACTCGTTGTCGCTGTCATTTTCCGCACGGGTAACCTGCTGTCTGAGAGAACCATGCGAGGGAGCCTTCTGACGGACCATTTGAAACTAATTTAACGATGTAACGACATCACCTTAACGTATTAGATATATATAGGGTAGACTCGGTGTCGCTGTCATTTTCCGCACGGGTAACCTGCTGTCTGAGAGAACCATGAGAGGTAGCCTTCAGACAGATACTGGCGTATTGGCAACATTTGTTTCGTTGTGGTAAACTTTGGTGGGAATCTCAATTCAAACATAAACTATATTATACACTATGTTTGCATCCCATACTGGCCGAACATTTGAAACTCAAATTAACGATTTAATGACATGACCTTAACGTAATCGATTCATATAGGTTAGACTCGGTGTTTTTTGCACATTCCTCATGGGTAATCTGATGTTTTTGAGAACAATGCGAAGGAGCCTACAGACGAGTATTGACGAATTGTCGACATAGTGTCTCGTTGTTGCTAGAGAAAAGGAGCAAATGTTTCCCATTATTTTGTTTTTATGCTCCAGTCTTTTCCCTCAATGCAAGGTGCTAGTTCTCGTTTCCGGTGCGGTCGCCATCATGTGCGCACCTCACTTAGATGTGCTTATTCTGGAGGAAATCGAACCGAAAAATTTACCTTTCTCTAGAAATCGAATGTGGTACATCACACTTTTTCGTTATATGTTCTGAGCAGGGTGCTTACTGGCCGAACATTTGAAACTCAAATGAACGATTTAATGACATGACCTTAACGTAATCGATACATATCGGGTAGACTCATATAGGTGTTTTTTGCACATTCCTCATGGGTAATATGCTGTTTTAGAGAACATGCGAAGGAGCCTACAGACGAGTATTGACGAATTGTCGACATAGTGTCTCGTTGTTTCGAGAGAAAAGGAGCAAATGTTTCAATTTTCGTTTTTTGGCTCCAGTATTTTCCCTTAATGCAAGGTGTTTGTTCTCGGTTACGGTGCATTCGCGTTCATGTGCTCACCTCACTTAGATGTGCATATTCTGGAGAAAATCGAGCCGGAAAATTTACCTTTCTGCAGAAATCGGGTGTGGTACATCAGACTTTTTCTTTATATGTTCAGAGCAGGGTGCTTATTGGGCGACCATTTGAAACTAATTTGAACGATGTAACGACATCACCTTAACGTATTAGATATATATAGGGTAGACTCGGTGTCGCTGTCATTTTCCGCACGGGTAACCTGCTGTCTGAGAGAACCATGCGAGGGAGCCTTCTGACGGATATTGGCGTATTGGCAACATTTGTCTCGTTGTGGGAAACTTTGGTGGGAATCTCAATTCAAACATTAACTATATTATACACTGTTTGCATCCCATCCTCAAAATAAAGAGCTTATCAATTCCATGTCGCAATATAAATGTTCTTAACACAATTCACAATGGAGTATGCTTAGACTGAGTAAAAACTTCCCTCATCCAATGTTTAATGGAGTAAAATTTGTTGAATCATTAATGCCTCATAAATTTTATGCAGCGCAAAGATTTAAAGACTTCAAATACAAAGTTCAAAATACACTGAATACAACATCATGAAAAGTGGATGAATTGCAATCGGTGAGGTATGCACATGTAAGCTGCAAAGCTGAAGTACTGTGCTTTATTAAAAGAATTTTTTTAGGAGGGATATTCCTGCGCGGGCCCTAAGCCTCTGGTTGGCTTACTAAGTGTTCTTTATATGTTCAGAGCAGGGTGCTTATTGGGCGACCATTTGAAACTCATTTGAACGATGTAACGACATCACCTTAACGTATTAGATATATATTGGGTAGACTCGGTGTCGCTGTCATTTTCCGCACGGGTAACCTGCTGTCTGAGAGAACCATGCAAGGGAGCCTTCTGACGGACCATTTGAAACTAATTTGAACGATGTAACGACATCACCTTAACGTATTAGATATATATAGGGTAGACTCGGTGTCGCTGTCATTTTCCGCACGGGTAACCTGCTGTCTGAGAGAACCATGCGAGGGAGCCTTCTGACGGACCATTTGAAACTAATTTGAACGATGTAACGACATCACCTTAACGTATTAGATATATATAGGGTAGACTCGGTGTCGCTGTCATTTTCCGCACGGGTAACCTGCTGTCTGAGAGAACCATGCGAGGGAGCCTTCTGACGGACCATTTGAAACTAATTTAACGATGTAACATCACCTTAACGTATTAGATATATATAGGGTAGACTCGGTGTCGCTGTCATTTTCCGCACGGGTAACCTGCTGTCTGAGAGAACCATGCGAGGTAGCCTTCAGACAGATACTGGCGTATTGGCAACATTTGTTTCGTTGTGGTAAACTTTGGTGGGAATCTCAATTCAAACATAAACTATATTATACACTATGTTTGCATCCCATACTGGCCGAACATTTGAAACTCAAATTAACGATTTAATGACATGACCTTAACGTAATCGATTCATATAGGTTAGACTCGGTGTTTTTTGCACATTCCTCATGGGTAATCTGATGTTTTTGAGAACAATGCGAAGGAGCCTACAGACGAGTATTGACGAATTGTCGACATAGTGTCTCGTTGTTGCTAGAGAAAAGGAGCAAATGTTTCCCATTATTTTGTTTTTATGCTCCAGTCTTTTCCCTCAATGCAAGGTGCTAGTTCTCGTTTCCGGTGCGGTCGCCATCATGTGCGCACCTCACTTAGATGTGCTTATTCTGGAGGAAATCGAACCGAAAAATTTACCTTTCTCTAGAAATCGAATGTGGTACATCACACTTTTTCGTTATATGTTCTGAGCAGGGTGCTTACTGGCCGAACATTTGAAACTCAAATGAACGATTTAATGACATGACCTTAACGTAATCGATACATATCGGGTAGACTCATATAGGTGTTTTTTGCACATTCCTCATGGGTAATATGCTGTTTTAGAGAACATGCGAAGGAGCCTACAGACGAGTATTGACGAATTGTCGACATAGTGTCTCGTTGTTTCGAGAGAAAAGGAGCAAATGTTTCAATTTTCGTTTTTTGGCTCCAGTATTTTCCCTTAATGCAAGGTGTTTGTTCTCGGTTACGGTGCATTCGCGTTCATGTGCTCACCTCACTTAGATGTGCATATTCTGGAGAAAATCGAGCCGAAAAATTTACCTTTCTGCAGAAATCGGGTGTGGTACATCAGACTTTTTCTTTATATGTTCAGAGCAGGGTGCTTATTGGGCGACCATTTGAAACTAATTTGAACGATGTAACGACATCACCTTAACGTATTAGATATATATAGGGTAGACTCGGTGTCGCTGTCATTTTCCGCACGGGTAACCTGCTGTCTGAGAGAACCATGCGAGGGAGCCTTCTGACGGATATTGGCGTATTGGCAACATTTGTCTCGTTGTGGGAAACTTTGGTGGGAATCTCAATTCAAACATTAACTATATTATACACTGTTTGCATCCCATCCTCAAAATAAAGAGCTTATCAATTCCATGTCGCAATATAAATGTTCTTAACACAATTCACAATGGAGTATGCTTAGACTGAGTAAAAACTTCCCTCATCCAATGTTTAATGGAGTAAAATTTGTTGAATCATTAATGCCTCATAAATTTTATGCAGCGCAAAGATTTAAAGACTTCAAATACAAAGTTCAAAATACACTGAATACAACATCATGAAAAGTGGATGAATTGCAATCGGTGAGGTATGCACATGTAAGCTGCAAAGCTGAAGTACTGTGCTTTATTAAAAGAATTTTTTTAGGAGGGATATTCCTGCGCGGGCCCTAAGCCTCTGGTTGGCTTACTAAGTGTTCTTTATATGTTCAGAGCAGGGTGCTTATTGGGCGACCATTTGAAACTCATTTGAACGATGTAACGACATCACCTTAACGTATTAGATATATATTGGGTAGACTCGGTGTCGCTGTCATTTTCCGCACGGGTAACCTGCTGTCTGAGAGAACCATGCAAGGGAGCCTTCTGACGGACCATTTGAAACTAATTTGAACGATGTAACGACATCACCTTAACGTATTAGATATATATAGGGTAGACTCGGTGTCGCTGTCATTTTCCGCACGGGTAACCTGCTGTCTGAGAGAACCATGCGAGGGAGCCTTCTGACGGACCATTTGAAACTAATTTGAACGATGTAACGACATCACCTTAACGTATTAGATATATATAGGGTAGACTCGGTGTCGCTGTCATTTTCCGCACGGGTAACCTGCTGTCTGAGAGAACCATGCGAGGGAGCCTTCTGACGGACCATTTGAAACTAATTTGAACGATGTAACGACATCACCTTAACGTATTAGATATATATAGGGTAGACTCGGTGTCGCTGTCATTTTCCGCACGGGTAACCTGCTGTCTGAGAGAACCATGCGAGGGAGCCTTCTGACGGACCATTTGAAACTAATTTGAACGATGTAACGACATCACCTTAACGTATTAGATATATATAGGGTAGACTCGGTGTCGCTGTCATTTTCCGCACGGGTAACCTGCTGACTGAGAGCCTTCTGACGGACCATTTGAAACTAATTTGAACGATGTAACGACATCACCTTAACGTATTAGATATATATAGGGTAGACTCGGTGTCGCTGTCATTTTCCGCACGGGTAACCTGCTGTCTGAGAGAACCATGCGAGGGAGCCTTCTGACGGACCATTTGAAACTAATTTGAACGATGTAACGACATCACCTTAACGTATTAGATATATATAGGGTAGACTCGGGGTCGCTGTCATTTTCCGCACGGGTAACCTGCTGTCTGAGAGAACCATGCGAGGGAGCCTTCTGACGGACCATTTGAAACTAATTTGAACGATGTAACGACATCACCTTAACGTATTAGATATATATAGGGTAGACTCGGGGTCGCTGTCATTTTCCGCACGGGTAACCTGCTGTCTGAGAGAACCATGCGAGGGAGCCTTCTGACGGACCATTTGAAACTAATTTGAACGATGTAACGACATCACCTTAACGTATTAGATATATATAGGGTAGACTCGGTGTCGCTGTCATTTTCCGCACGGGTAACCTGCTGTCTGAGAGAACCATGCGAGGGAGCCTTCTGACGGACCATTTGAAACTAATTTGAACGATGTAACGACATCACCTTAACGTATTAGATATATATAGGGTAGACTCGGTGTCGCTGTCATTTTCCGCACGGGTAACCTGCTGACTGAGAGCCTTCTGACGGACCATTTGAAACTAATTTGAACGATGTAACGACATCACCTTAACGTATTAGATATATATAGGGTAGACTCGGTGTCGCTGCCATTTTCCGCACGGGTAACCTGCTGTCTGAGAGAACCATGAGAGGTAGCCTTCAGACAGATACTGGCGTATTGGCAACATTTGTTTCGTTGTGGTAAACTTTGGTGGGAATCTCAATTCAAACATAAACTATATTATACACTATGTTTGCATCCCATACTGGCCGAACATTTGAAACTCAAATTAACGATTTAATGACATGACCTTAACGTAATCGATTCATATAGGTTAGACTCGGTGTTTTTTGCACATTCCTCATGGGTAATCTGATGTTTTTGAGAACAATGTGAAGGAGCCTACAGACGAGTATTGACGAATTGTCGACATAGTGTCTCGTTGTTGCTAGAGAAAAGGAGCAAATGTTTCCCATTATTTTGTTTTTATGCTCCAGTCTTTTCCCTCAATGCAAGGTGCTAGTTCTCGTTTCCGGTGCGGTCGCCATCATGTGCGCACCTCACTTAGATGTGCTTATTCTGGAGGAAATCGAACCGAAAAATTTACCTTTCTCTAGAAATCGAATGTGGTACATCACACTTTTTCGTTATATGTTCTGAGCAGGGTGCTTACTGGCCGAACATTTGAAACTCAAATGAACGATTTAATGACATGACCTTAACGTAATCGATACATATCGGGTAGACTCATATAGGTGTTTTTTGCACATTCCTCATGGGTAATATGCTGTTTTAGAGAACATGCGAAGGAGCCTACAGACGAGTATTGACGAATTGTCGACATAGTGTCTCGTTGTTTCGAGAGAAAAGGAGCAAATGTTTCAATTTTCGTTTTTTGGCTCCAGTATTTTCCCTTAATGCAAGGTGTTTGTTCTCGGTTACGGTGCATTCGCGTTCATGTGCTCACCTCACTTAGATGTGCATATTCTGGAGAAAATCGAGCCGAAAAATTTACCTTTCTGCAGAAATCGGGTGTGGTACATCAGACTTTTTCTTTATATGTTCAGAGCAGGGTGCTTATTGGGCGACCATTTGAAACTAATTTGAACGATGTAACGACATCACCTTAACGTATTAGATATATATAGGGTAGACTCGGTGTCGCTGTCATTTTCCGCACGGGTAACCTGCTGTCTGAGAGAACCATGCGAGGGAGCCTTCTGACGAAAATTGGCGTATTGGTAACATTTGTCTCGTTGTGGGAAACTTTGGTGGGAATCTCAATTCAAACATTAACTATATTATACACTGTTTGCATCCCATCCTCAAAATAAAGAGCTTATCAATTCCATGTCGCAATATAAATGTTCTTAACACAATTCACAATGGAGTATGCTTAGACTGAGTAAAAACTTCCCTCATCCAATGTTTAATGGAGTAAAATTTGTTGAATCATTAATGCCTCATTAAATCTTATGCAGCGCAAAGATTTAAACACTTCAAATACAAAGTTCAAAATACACTGAATACAACATCATGAAAAGTGGATGAATTGCAATCGGTGAGGTATGCACATGTAAGCTGCAAAGCTGAAGTACTGTGCTTTATTAAAAGAATTTTTTTAGGAGGGATATTCCTGCGCGGGCCCTAAGCCTCTGGTTGGCTTACTAAGTGTTCTTTATATGTTCAGAGCAGGGTGCTTATTGGGCGACCATTTGAAACTCATTTGAACGATGTAACGACATCACCTTAACGTATTAGATATATATAGGGTAGACTCGGTGTCGCTGTCATTTTCCGCACGGGTAACCTGCTGTCTGAGAGAACCATGCGAGGGAGCCTTCTGACGGACCATTTGAAACTAATTTGAACGAAGTAACGACATCACCTTAACGTATTAGATATATATAGGGTAGACTCGGTGTCGCTGTCATTTTCCGCACGGGTAACCTGCTGTCTGAGAGAACCATGCGAGGGAGCCTTCTGACGGACCATTTGAAACTAATTTAACGATGTAACGACATCACCTTAACGTATTAGATATATATAGGGTAGACTCGGTGTCGCTGTCATTTTCCGCACGGGTAACCTGCTGTCTGAGAGAACCATGCGAGGGAGCCTTCTGACGGACCATTTGAAACTAATTTGAACGATGTAACGACATCACCTTAACGTATTAGATATATATAGGGTAGACTCGGTGTCGCTGTCATTTTCCGCACGGGTAACCTGCTGTCTGAGAGAACCATGCGAGGGAGCCTTCTGACGGATATTGGCGTATTGGCAACATTTGTCTCGTTGTGGGAAACTTTGGTGGGAATCTCAATTCAAACATTAACTATATTATACACTGTTTGCATCCCATCCTCAAAATAAAGAGCTTATCAATTCCATGTCGCAATATAAATGTTCTTAACACAATTCACAATGGAGTATGCTTAGACTGAGTAAAAACTTCCCTCATCCAATTTTTAATGGAGAAAAATTTGTTGAATCATTAATGCCTCATTAAATCTTATGCAGCGCAAAGATTTAAAGACTTCAAATACAAAGTTCAAAATACACTGAATACAACACCATGAAAAGTGGATGAATTGCAATCGGTGAGGTATGCACATGTAAGCAGCAAAGCTGAAGTACTGTGCTTTATTAAAAGAATTTTTTTAGGAGGGATATTCCTGCGCGGGCCCTAAGCCTCTGGTTGGCTTACTAAGTGTTCTTTATATGTTCAGAGCAGGGTGCTTATTGGGCGACCATTTGAAACTCATTTGAACGATGTAACGACATCACCTTAACGTATTAGATATATATAGGGTAGACTCGTTGTCGCTGTCATTTTCCGCACGGGTAACCTGCTGTCTGAGAGAACCATGCGAGGGAGCCTTCTGACGGATATTGGCGTATTAAGAACGCCAATATCTTCCGGTACTTTGGGTTAACAGAAGAACAAAGGCAACTGCAGAAGGCCAGTTGGCCCATACGAGGCAGCTCCTATCTATAACCACCCAGTCCCACTCATATACATGTCCATCCCATGCTTGAAACAATCCAGGGACCCCACCTCTACAATGTTACGCGGCAATTGGTTCCACAAATCAACAACCCTGTTACTGAACCAGTATTTACCGGAGTCTTTCCTAAATCTAAACTTATCCAATTTATACCCATTGTTTCGTGTTCTGTCTTGTGTTGATACTTTTAATACCCTATTAATATCCCCTTTGTTATGTCCATTCACCCACTTGTAAACCTCTATCATGTCACCCCTAACTCTTCGCCTTTCCAGTGAATGCAACTTAAGCTTTGTTAATCTTTCTTCATATGAAAGATTTCTAATTTGGGGAATTAACTTAGTCATCCTACGCTGGACACGTTCAAGTGAATTTATATCCATTCTATAATATGGCGACCAAAACTGAACTGCATAATCTAAATGGGGCCTAACTAGAGCAAGATATAGCTTGAGAACCACACCAGGTGTCTTGTTACTAACGCTTCGATTAATAAATCCCAGTGTCCTATTTGCCTTATTACGAACATTTATGCATTGATCCTTTTGGTTTAAATTCTTGCTAATCATAACTCTCAGATCCCTTTCGCAATTCGACTTCGCAATCTCAACACCATCTAGCTCGTATCTTGTAACCCTATCATCATTACCTAACCTCAGAACTTTACATTTATCAGCATTAAACTGCATCTGCCAATCCTTCGACCATTTCAAAACCCTATCTAGATCAACTTGAAGTGATAGTGAGTCCTCCTCCGAATTAATTTCCCTACCGATTTTTGTATCATCGGCAAACTTGCAAATGTTGCTACTCAAACCTGAATCTAAATCATTTATATATATTATAAATAACAGAGGTCCCAGGACAGAGCCCTGAGGCACCCCACTTACAACATTTTCCCACTCTGACTTGACTCCATTTATACTAACTCTCTGTTTCCTTTGGTATAGCCATGCCCTAATCCAGCTTAATATAGCACCCCCAATACCATGAGACTTTATCTTTTTAATCAGTCTTTCATGTGGCACTATCAAACGCTTTGCTAAAGTCAAGGTACACAACAACACAATCCTTACCACTATCAACTGCCTCAACTATGCTAGAATAAAAAGATAACAAATTTGTTAAACATGAACGGCCATTTACAAAACCATGCTGCGACTCAATTATTAATTTATGTTTTTCAAGATGAAGACGAATTTTATTTGCTATTATAGATTCTAGTAACTTTCCCACAATAGACGTTAGGCTAATTGGTCGATAGTTAGACGCAAGTGATCTATCTCCTTTCTTAAGAACTGGTATCACATTAGCAACTTTCCAAAACTCTGGCACTCTTCCTGACTCTATTGATTTATTAAATATGGTTGACAGTGGGTCACAAAGCTCCTCTTTGCATTCTTTAAGCACCCTGGCAAACACTTCATTCGGCCCTGGGGATTTGTTTGGTTTGAGTTTTACTATTTGCTTAAGAACATCCTCTCTGGTAACTGTTAAACTCGTCAACCTGTCCTCGTCCCCACCAACATAGACTTGTTCGGCTGAAGGCATATTGTTAAGTTCCTCTTTAGTAAATACAGATACAAAATATTTATTAAAAATACTACTCATCTCTTCATCACTATCTGTTATTTGACCTGTCTCAGTTTTTAATGGACCTATCCTTTCCCTAGTCTTAGTACGATATAACTGAAAAAAACCTTTAGGATTTGTCTTTGCTTGCCCTGCTATGCGAACTTCATAGTTTCTTTTTGCTTTCCTTATCTCTTTTTTAACATTTCTAACCAGTTGTACGAATTCCTGTTCTAAAGTGACCTCCCCATTTTTAATCCTTTTGTACAAAGCTCTCTTTTTACCTATAAGGTTCTTCAAATTCTTGGTTATCCACTTTGGGTCATTGGTATTCGATCTATTCAATTTGTATGGTATACTACGTTCCTGTGCTTTGTTTAGAATATTCTTAAATAAGTTATATATTGAATCCACATCGAAATCCCCATTTACGTCACCTATCGCTGGGTTCATGTCTCGCTCCAAGACCGGCCCCCACCCCATACCCAAGACTTTCCAATCAATTTGACCCAAAAAATTTCTAAGGCTATTAAAATCAGCTTTTCGAAAATCTGGCACTTTAACAGAATTTTCTCCTACAGGTCTATTCCATTCTATGCTAAATCTGATTTCTTTGTGATCACTGTTCCCTAGCGTACTCCCTATTTCGATGTCATTAATTTGTGTTTCCCTGTTAGTTAACAAAAATATTATTATCTAAAATATTATTTTCCCGTGTTGGTTCCTTAATGTGTTGCGTAAGAAAGCAATCGTCAATTAATTCTAGAAAATCTTCTGCTTCACTATTCCCTGTTTTGTTCAACCAGTTTATTCCACTAAAATTAAAGTCACCCATGACGTAAATACTGTTAGATCTAGATGCCCTAGATATTTTATCCCATAGAGCTTTGCTTCCATTCTGTCTAAATTTGGTTGCCTATATATAACTCCTATTATCATATTATTTGCTTTTTCGTATAATTCTATCCAAATAGTTTATGTGTGGCTCAGTTTTGATTCCCTCTTTGAGACTACATTTCAAATTGTCCCTAACATATATGGCTACTCCCCATCCTCGTCTAATATATCTATCTGTGTGAAATTGTTTAAATCCATTTATTTGATATTCAGCTGTATTGAAATCCGTTTATTTGATATTCAGCTGTATTGAAATCCATTTATTTGATATTCAGCTGTATTGAAATCCATTTATTTGATATTCAGCTGTATTTAAATCCATTTATTTGATATTCAGCTGTATTTAAATCCATTTATTTGATATTCAGCTGTATTTAAATCCATTTATTTGATATTCAGCTGTATTTAAATCCATTTATTTGATATTATATATTATTTATTTGATATTATATATACATTTATTAACATATTATAATGTTAAGGAATGCTTATTGTTAAGCATTCCTGAACATTGTATGGAATATTTTAAGTATTCTTTGCGGTTAATATTAAGTATTTTTTTACTGCTAATATTTTAAATGAATGCTTATTTGATTTCATAATTCCTTTTCTTTACGAATAGGAGCATATCGTTCCCTCATTTACATGATAGTTTTGACGATAAAAGTAAGCCAGCGGTCCCCGATACGTCTTAACACTTTATTTTAGTTTGATTTTGAAACTTTATATTCTTTGAAGTAACGGCTTCGGCGACTAAGCAGTTCCATTGGTTTGTAGCCGTGTGGCGAAAAAAGCATAACCTGTTCTCTCTCCTATTATGAGAAAATTGTGGCTTCTCGAGCTAGAAAACGTTGCTCTTTGTTTGTAGGAACCTAGTTGTGCAAGACGAGGTAGAGCTCTGGCTCTTTGGTGTCTCTCTTCAGGTGTCGCGAGGTTCATCTCACGCATCATTTCCTCGTAATTCATGCCTCTTAGTTCCGGGACTTGCCTAGTGGCATACAGAAGCTGATTTTTTTTCCAGCTTTTCAGTCAAGCGTCTTGTGCTTGTCCAGATACAAGGATCCATGCTGGGGATGCATACTCCGGGATTGGTCTTCCCTTTGTGGTATACAAGGTTCTGAATGATTCCTTACACAGGTTCCTGAAAGCAGTTCTGATATTAGCAAACCTTGCATACGCCGCAGCAGTTATTCTTTTTAGGTGGATTTCATGAGACATGTTTGTTGAGATATTAAGTCTTTGATCTTTCTCTGTCCTTTTCATGAAGGACTTTATCTCCTATTCAGTTTCCTGTGTGTGGCTTCCAGTTTGCAACGCTTGGTTTCATTACCTTACATTTACTCGGGTTGAACTTTAGTAGCCGTTTGTTGGACCATTCATTGATTGAACTATAAGACACTCCACTGGTGACGCCTCGCCAATCAGAGACCTGAACCCTCACAGTGACTCTTCTGTTACTCATTGTAACAGTTCTATTTGTTTAAGCACTCTTTTATCCAATCGAGTACCCTTCCTTTCACTCCTGCCTGAATCTCTCGCTTTTGCATTAACCTCATGTATGGTACTGTATCAAAGGGTTTTGCAACCCAGAAATATGCAGTCTGCCCAATTTTTTGTTTCTTGCCTTGTCTCATAATTCAATTAATCCCTTAACGTAGGAATTGCCATCCCTAAACCCATGCTGATGCTGTTTTAAAAAGTTTTTTTGCTCCAGATGTTCGACTAGCTTTATTTGCCCATTCTTTTTCATCATTTGGGATTTAATAATCGAAGTGTTACTAATAAGACACCTGGTGTTGCTCTACTTTAGCTATTTCTTGCTCTGGTGAGGCACCATTTAGATTATGCAGTTCCGATTTGGTCGCCGTACTACAGAATGGATATACATTCACTAGAACGCCTCCACCTTAGAATGACAAAGTTAATCCCCCAAATTAGAAACCTATCATATTAAGAAAGCTTGACAAGGAGTAAATTACATTTGCTGGAAAGGCGAAGAGTTCGTGGTGACATAATAGAGGTGTACGAGTGGAAGAATGGATATCACAAAGGCGATACTAAAAGTATCAACACAAGACAGAACACGAAACAATATTTATACATTGGATAAGTTTAGATTTCGGAAAGAAATCTTTCCTGAAAGATTTCAATAAAGACCTGGGTAAATACGAGTTCGATAAAAGGGGTTTTGTTTTGTGGAACCAACTATCACATAACATAATACAAGTAAGATCGCTTGATTGTTTCAAGCGCAGGTTAGACATATATATGCATGCGATTAGGTTATATAAATTGGAGCAGCATTGTATTGGACAATGGGCCTTCTGCATTTACATTCATTCATATGTTTCTTACGTTTTGCCTTTACCATCATTCTTAAGCTCTTGTGGTTTTATATTAATGAATGAGTATGGTAAATATCTTTTGAAGCTGGCTCCAACTGGTCAGCAGACCTTCTAAACCTTTCAGATATCTTATGTTTGTATAATCTTATGAATGCTTATTATTAGGTGAAAGAGGATCTTATGACCATATCCGTATGACCTCTGTACACCTCATTTAGTCTGGGATATCACCATTATTTTCATCAGATAGAGAACACCATAGAAAGAGAAGAGTCGTATGACCTCTGTACACCTCATTTAGTCTGTATATAGTCTGGGATATCGCAATTATTTTCATCAGATTGAGAACACCATGGAAAGAGAAGAGTCGTGAAATAATTTCACTGCACGATTTCAACACAGTAATATTACTGCTCGATATGGCAGAAATAAGGAATTTATATATTATAATTAATGCGCATATTAACTCATATTAACTAAGGCCGGAGTTAATGCCAGTGCCTCTTCTTATCTCTTTTAATTACTGTTTACCTACCTCTTTTTCTTTTTATATTGTCGATAAAGCAATATTTTAATTATAATGTTATGAAATGCTTATTGTTAAGCAATCCTTAAGATTATAAGGAATATTTTAGGTTATGTTTACTGTTAATATTTTAAATAAATTATATTTTATATCATAATTCTTTTTCGTGACGAATTGGGACATATCGTTTCCTGATTTACATGATGGGTTTGACGATAAAAATAAGCTAGCAGCTTGTCAGAGGTTCTTGATTTACCTTGATTTCCAGTTTGATCTTTGTTCTTTTCCAGTTTGATTTCGAAATTCAACAGTCTTTTCATTTACGGCTGTTTTATAATGTTAATTAATGCTTGTTGTTAAGTATTCCTTAACATTATAAGAATCTTTAAAGTTTTCTTTACTGTTAACATTCTAAATGAATGCTATCTGAAATACTTAATTGTTTCTCGTGACGAGTTAGAACATATCCATGGGGTTGTTGTTCGAGGGCTGGGGTTGTTGCTGTTGCGAACTCGTTGGAACCAGTGGTTAGAGGTGTTTGTTTGGGTTTAAACTGTTAGTAGATAGTGGTATGGGAATTGATTTGGAGAAAGGAGGTAATAAAAGTAAGTGTTTGTTGGAGAAACAAATTGACAAAATGATTAGGAGAAAGAAAAAGGCCTCAAAATAATAATTCACTTAGGGTATATTACACTAACAGTAGAAGTCTAAGAAACAAAATAAACGAGTTAAATGCTCTTGTCTGCAGAGAACAAATTGATATTATTGCACTTACCGAAAAGTGGATGAATGTAGAAAATAGAGATCTATTAGCTGAATATCAAATAAATGGATTTAAACTATTTTACACAGATAGATATATTAGACGAGGAGGGGGAGTAGCCATATATGTTAGGGAAAATTTGAAATGTAGTCTCAAAGAAGGAATCAAAACTGAGCCACATACTTAAACGAAAGAGCAAATAATCTTAAAATAGGAGTTATATACAGGCCACCAAATTTAAACAGAATGGAAGCAAAGCACCTATGGGAGGAAATATCTGGAGCATCTAGGTCTTGCAGTTGTTGTGTGACTATAATTTCAGTGAAATAAATTGGTCTAACAGAACAGGGAATAATGAAGCAGATTTTCTAGATTTAATTGACCATTACTTTCGAAGCCAACACATTGGCATCGATATATAAAGGGTAGACTGGCGTATTGGCAACATTTGTCTCGTTGTGGTAAACTTTGGTGGGAATCTCAATTCACACATAAACTATATTATACACTATGTTTGCATCCCATCCTGGCCGAACATTTGAAACTCAAATGAACGATGTAATGCATCACCTTAACGTATTCGATACATATAGGGTAGACTCGGTGTTTTTTTCACATTCCTCATTGGTAATCTGCTGTTTTAGAGAACCATGCGAAGGAGCCTGCAGACGAATTGTCGACATAGTGTCTCGTTGTTTCGAGAGAAAAGGAGCAAATGTTTCAATTTTCGTTTTTTGGCTCCAGTATTTTCCCTTAATGCAAGGTGTTTGTTCTCGGTTACGGTGCATTCGCGATCATGTGCTCACCTCACTTAGATGTGCTTATTCTAGAGAAAATCGAGCCGAAAAATTTACCTTTCTGCAGAAATCGGGTGTGGTACATCAGACTTTTTCTTTATATGTTCAGAGCAGGGTGCTTATTGGGCGACCATTAGAAACTAATTTGAACGATGTAACGACATCACCTTAACGTATTAGATATATATAGGGTAGACTCGGTGTCGCTGTCATTTTCCGCACGGGTAACCTGCTGTCTGAGAGAACCATGCGAGGGAGCCTTCTGACGGACCATTTGAAACTAATTTGAACGATGTAACGACATCACCTTAACGTATTAGATATATATAGGGTAGACTCGGTGTCGCTGTCATTTTCCGCACGGGTAACCTGCTGTCTGAGAGAACCATGCGAGGGAGCCTTCTGACGGACCATTTGAAACTAATTTGAACGATGTAACATCACCTTAACGTATTAGATATATATAGGGTAGACTCGGTGTCGCTGTCATTTTCCGCACGGGTAACCTGCTGTCTGAGAGAACCATGCAAGGGAGCCTTCTGACGGACCATTTGAAACTAATTTGAACGAAGTAACGACATCACCTTAACGTATTAGATATATATAGGGTAGACTCGGTGTCGCTGTCATTTTCCGCACGGGTAACCTGCTGTCTGAGAGAACCATGCGAGGGAGCCTTCTGACGGAACATTTGAAACTAATTTAACGATGTAACGACATCACCTTAACGTATTAGATATATATAGGGTAGACTCGGTGTCGCTGTCATTTTCCGCGCGGGTAACCTGCTGTCTGAGAGAACCATGCGAGGTAGCCTTCAGACAGATACTGGCGTATTGGCAACATTTGTTTCGTTGTGGTAAACTTTGGTGGGAATCTCAATTCAAACATAAACTATATTATACACTATGTTTGCATCCCATACTGGCCGAACATTTGAAACTCAAATTAACGATTTAATGACATGACCTTAACGTAATCTATTCATATAGGGGTAGACTCGGTGTTTTTTGCACATTCCTCATGGGTAATCTGATGTTTTTGAGAACAATGCGAAGGAGCCTACAGACGAGTATTGACGAATTGTCGACATAGTGTCTCGTTGTTGCTAGAGAAAAGGAGCAAATGTTTCCCATTATTTTGTTTTTATGCTCCAGTCTTTTCCCTCAATGCAAGGTGCTAGTTCTCGTTTCCGGTGCGTTCGCCATCATGTGCGCACCTCACTTAGATGTGCTTATTCTGGAGGAAATCGAACCGAAAAATTTACCTTTCTCTAGAAATCAAATGTGGTACATCACACTTTTTCGTTATATGTTCTGAGCAAGGTGCTTACTGGCCGAACATTTGAAACTCAAATGAACGATTTAATGACATGACCTTAACGTAATCGATACATATCGGGTAGACTCATATAGGTGTTTTTTGCACATTCCTCATGGGTAATATGCTGTTTTAGAGAACATGCGAAGGAGCCTACAGACGAGTATTGACGAATTGTCGACATAGTGTCTCGTTGTTTCGAGAGAAAAGGAGCAAATGTTTCAATTTTCGTTTTTTGGCTCCAGTATTTTCCCTTAATGCAAGGTGTTTTTCTCGGTTATTGTGCATTCGCGATCATGTGCTCACCTCACTTAGATGTGCATATTCTGGAGAAAATCGAGCCGAAAAATTTACCTTTCTGCAGAAATCGGGTGTGGTACATCAGACTTTTTCTTTATATGTTCAGAGCAGGGTGCTTATTGGGCGACCATTTGAAACTAATTTGAACGATGTAACGACATCACCTTAACGTATTAGATATATATAGGGTAGACTCGGTGTCGCTGTCATTTTCCGCACGGGTAACCTGCTGTCTGAGAGAACCATGCGAGGGAGCCTTCTGACGGATATTGGCGTATTGGTAACATTTGTCTCGTTGTGGGAAACTTTGGTGGGAATCTCAATTCAAACATTAAATATATTATACACTGTTTGCATCCCATCCTCAAAATAAAGAGCTTATCAATTCCATGTCGCAATATAAATGTTCTTAACACAATTCACAATGGAGTATGCTTAGACTGAGTAAAAACTTCCCTCATCCAATGTTTAATGGAGAAAAATTTGTTGAATCATTAATGCCTCATTAAATCTTATGCAGCGCAAAGATTTAAAGACTTCAAATACAAAGTTCAAAATACACTGAATACAACATCATGAAAAGTGGATGAATTGCAATCGGTGAGGTATGCACATGTAAGCTGCAAAGCTGAAGTACTGTGCTTTATTAAAAGAATTTTTTTAGGAGGGATATTTAGGGCCCGCCCTAAGCCTCTGGTTGGCTTACTAAGTGTTCTTTATATGTTCAGAGCAGGGTGCTTATTGGGCGACCATTTGAAACTCATTTGAACGATGTAACGACATCACCTTAACGTATTAGATATATATAGGGTAGACTCGGTGTCGCTGTCATTTTCCGCACGGGTAACCTGCTGTCTGAGAGAACCATGCGAGGGAGCCTTCTGACGGACCATTTGACACTAATTTGAACGATGTAACGACATCACCTTAACGTATTAGATATATATAGGGTAGACTCGGTGTCGCTGTCATTTTCCGCACGGGTAACCTGCTGTCTGAGAGAACCATGCGAGGGAGCCTTCTGACGGATATTGGCGTATTGGTAACATTTGTCTCGTTGTGGGAAACCTTGGTGGGAATCTCAATTCAAACATTAACTATATTATACACTGTTTGCATCCCATCCTCAAAATAAAGAGCTTATCAATTCCATGTCGCAATATAAATGTTCTTAACACAATTCACAATGGAGTATGCTTAGACTGAGTAAAAACTTCCCTCATCCAATGTTTAATGGAGTAAAATTTGTTGAATCATTAATGCCTCATTAAATCTTATGCAGCGCAAAGATTTAAACACTTCAAATACAAAGTTCAAAATACACTGAATACAACATCATGAAAAGTGGATGAATTGCAATCGGTGAGGTATGCACATGTAAGCTGCAAAGCTGAAGTACTGTGCTTTATTAAAAGAATTTTTTTAGGAGGGATATTCCTGCGCGGGCCCTAAGCCTCTGGTTGGCTTACTAAGTGTTCTTTATATGTTCAGAGCAGGGTGCTTATTGGGCGACCATTTGAAACTCATTTGAACGATGTAACGACATCACCTTAACGTATTAGATATATATAGGGTAGACTCGGTGTCGCTGTCATTTTCCGCACGGGTAACCTGCTGTCTGAGAGAACCATGCGAGGGAGCCTTCTGACGGACCATTTGAAACTAATTTGAACGAAGTAACGACATCACCTTAACGTATTAGATATATATAGGGTAGACTCGGTGTCGCTGTCATTTTCCGCACGGGTAACCTGCTGTCTGAGAGAACCATGCGAGGGAGCCTTCTGACGGACCATTTGAAACTAATTTAACGATGTAACGACATCACCTTAACGTATTAGATATATATAGGGTAGACTCGGTGTCGCTGTCATTTTCCGCACGGGTAACCTGCTGTCTGAGAGAACCATGCGAGGGAGCCTTCTGACGGACCATTTGAAACTAATTTGAACGATGTAACGACATCACCTTAACGTATTAGATATATATAGGGTAGACTCGGTGTCGCTGTCATTTTCCGCACGGGTAACCTGCTGACTGAGAGCCTTCTGACGGACCATTTGAAACTAATTTGAACGATGTAACGACATCACCTTAACGTATTAGATATATATAGGGTAGACTCGGTGTCGCTGTCATTTTCCGCACGGGTAACCTGCTGTCTGAGAGAACCATGCGAGGGAGCCTTCTGACGGATATTGGCGTATTGGCAACATTTGTCTCGTTGTGGGAAACTTTGGTGGGAATCTCAATTCAAACATTAACTATATTATACACTGTTTGCATCCCATCCTCAAAATAAGGAGCTTATCAATTCCATGTCGCAATATAAATGTTCTTAACACAATTCACAATGGAGTATGCTTAGACTGAGTAAAAACTTCCCTCATCCAATTTTTAATGGAGAAAAATTTGTTGAATCATTAATGCCTCATTAAATCTTATGCAGCGCAAAGATTTAAAGACTTCAAATACAAAGTTCAAAATACACTGAATACAACATCATGAAAAGTGGATGAATTGCAATCGGTGAGGTATGCACATGTAAGCAGCAAAGCTGAAGTACTGTGCTTTATTAAAAGAATTTTTTTAGGAGGGATATTCCTGCGCGGGCCCTAAGCCTCTGGTTGGCTTACTAAGTGTTCTTTATATGTTCAGAGCAGGGTGCTTATTGGGCGACCATTTGAAACTCATTTGAACGATGTAACGACATCACCTTAACGTATTAGATATATATAGGGTAGACTCGTTGTCGCTGTCATTTTCCGCACGTGCTGTCTGAGAGAACCATGCGAGGGAGCCTTCTGACGGACCATTTGAAACTAATTTAACGATGTAACGACATCACCTTAACGTATTAGATATATATAGGGTAGACTCGGTGTCGCTGTCATTTTCCGCACGGGTAACCTGCTGTCTGAGAGAACCATGAGAGGTAGCCTTCAGACAGATACTGGCGTATTGGCAACATTTGTTTCGTTGTGGTAAACTTTGGTGGGAATCTCAATTCAAACATAAACTATATTATACACTATGTTTGCATCCCATACTGGCCGAACATTTGAAACTCAAATTAACGATTTAATGACATGACCTTAACGTAATCGATTCATATAGGTTAGACTCGGTGTTTTTTGCACATTCCTCATGGGTAATCTGATGTTTTTGAGAACAATGCGAAGGAGCCTACAGACGAGTATTGACGAATTGTCGACATAGTGTCTCGTTGTTGCTAGAGAAAAGGAGCAAATGTTTCCCATTATTTTGTTTTTATGCTCCAGTCTTTTCCCTCAATGCAAGGTGCTAGTTCTCGTTTCCGGTGCGGTCGCCATCATGTGCGCACCTCACTTAGATGTGCTTATTCTGGAGGAAATCGAACCGAAAAATTTACCTTTCTCTAGAAATCGAATGTGGTACATCACACTTTTTCGTTATATGTTCTGAGCAGGGTGCTTACTGGCCGAACATTTGAAACTCAAATGAACGATTTAATGACATGACCTTAACGTAATCGATACATATCGGGTAGACTCATATAGGTGTTTTTTGCACATTCCTCATGGGTAATATGCTGTTTTAGAGAACATGCGAAGGAGCCTACAAATTGTATTGACGTATTGTCGACATAGTGTCTCGTTGTTTCGAGAGAAAAGGAGCAAATGTTTCAATTTTCGTTTTTTGGCTCCAGTATTTTCCCTTAATGCAAGGTGTTTGTTCTCGGTTACGGTGCATTCGCGTTCATGTGCTCACCTCACTTAGATGTGCATATTCTGGAGAAAATCGAGCCGAAAAATTTACCTTTCTGCAGAAATCGGGTGTGGTACATCAGACTTTTTCTTTATATGTTCAGAGCAGGGTGCTTATTGGGCGACCATTTGAAACTAATTTGAACGATGTAACGACATCACCTTAACGTATTAGATATATATAGGGTAGACTCGGTGTCGCTGTCATTTTCCGCACGGGTAACCTGCTGTCTGAGAGAACCATGCGAGGGAGCCTTCTGACGGATATTGGCGTATTGGCAACATTTGTCTCGTTGTGGGAAACTTTGGTGGGAATCTCAATTCAAACATTAACTATATTATACACTGTTTGCATCCCATCCTCAAAATAAAGAGCTTATCAATTCCATGTCGCAATATAAATGTTCTTAACACAATTCACAATGGAGTATGCTTAGACTGAGTAAAAACTTCCCTCATCCAATGTTTAATGGAGTAAAATTTGTTGAATCATTAATGCCTCATAAATTTTATGCAGCGCAAAGATTTAAAGACTTCAAATACAAAGTTCAAAATACACTGAATACAACATCATGAAAAGTGGATGAATTGCAATCGGTGAGGTATGCACATGTAAGCTGCAAAGCTGAAGTACTGTGCTTTATTAAAAGAATTTTTTTAGGAGGGATATTCCTGCGCGGGCCCTAAGCCTCTGGTTGGCTTACTAAGTGTTCTTTATATGTTCAGAGCAGGGTGCTTATTGGGCGACCATTTGAAACTCATTTGAACGATGTAACGACATCACCTTAACGTATTAGATATATATTGGGTAGACTCGGTGTCGCTGTCATTTTCCGCACGGGTAACCTGCTGTCTGAGAGAACCATGCAAGGGAGCCTTCTGACGGACCATTTGAAACTAATTTGAACGATGTAACGACATCACCTTAACGTATTAGATATATATAGGGTAGACTCGGTGTCGCTGTCATTTTCCGCACGGGTAACCTGCTGTCTGAGAGAACCATGCGAGGGAGCCTTCTGACGGACCATTTGAAACTAATTTGAACGATGTAACGACATCACCTTAACGTATTAGATATATATAGGGTAGACTCGGTGTCGCTGTCATTTTCCGCACAGGTAACCTGCTGTCTGAGAGAACCATGCGAGGGAGCCTTCTGACGGACCATTTGAAACTAATTTGAACGATGTAACGACATCACCTTAACGTATTAGATATATATAGGGTAGACTCGGTGTCGCTGTCATTTTCCGCACGGGTAACCTGCTGTCTGAGAGAACCATGCGAGGGAGCCTTCTGACGGACCATTTGAAACTAATTTGAACGATGTAACGACATTACCTTAACGTATTAGATATATATAGGGTAGACTCGGTGTCGCTGTCATTTTCCGCACGGGTAACCTGCTGACTGAGAGCCTTCTGACGGACCATTTGAAACTAATTTGAACGATGTAACGACATCACCTTAACGTATTAGATATATATAGGGTAGACTCGGTGTCGCTGTCATTTTCCGCACGGGTAACCTGCTGTCTGAGAGAACCATGCGAGGGAGCCTTCTGACGGACCATTTGAAACTAATTTGAACGATGTAACGACATCACCTTAACGTATTAGATATATATAGGGTAGACTCGGGGTCGCTGTCATTTTCCGCACGGGTAACCTGCTGTCTGAGAGAACCATGCGAGGGAGCCTTCTGACGGACCATTTGAAACTAATTTGAACGATGTAACGACATCACCTTAACGTATTAGATATATATAGGGTAGACTCGGGGTCGCTGTCATTTTCCGCACGGGTAACCTGCTGTCTGAGAGAACCATGCGAGGGAGCCTTCTGACGGACCATTTGAAACTAATTTGAACGATGTAACGACATCACCTTAACGTATTAGATATATATAGGGTAGACTCGGTGTCGCTGTCATTTTCCGCACGGGTAACCTGCTGTCTGAGAGAACCATGCGAGGGAGCCTTCTGACGGACCATTTGAAACTAATTTGAACGATGTAACGACATCACCTTAACGTATTAGATATATATAGGGTAGACTCGGTGTCGCTGTCATTTTCCGCACGGGTAACCTGCTGTCTGAGAGAACCATGCGAGGGAGCCTTCTGACGGACCATTTGAAACTAATTTGAACGATGTAACGACATCACCTTAACGTATTAGATATATATAGGGTAGACTCGGTGTCGCTGTCATTTTCCGCACGGGTAACCTGCTGTCTGAGAGAACCATGCGAGGGAGCCTTCTGACGGACCATTTGAAACTAATTTGAACGATGTAACGACATCACCTTAACGTATTAGATATATATAGGGTAGACTCGGTGTCGCTGTCATTTTCCGCACGGGTAACCTGCTGTCTGAGAGAACCATGCGAGGGAGCCTTCTGACGGACCATTTGAAACTAATTTGAACGATGTAACGACATCACCTTAACGTATTAGATATATATAGGGTAGACTCGGTGTCGCTGTCATTTTCCGCACGGGTAACCTGCTGTCTGAGAGAACCATGCGAGGGAGCCTTCTGACGGACCATTTGAAACTAATTTGAACGATGTAACGACATCACCTTAACGTATTAGATATATATAGGGTAGACTCGGTGTCGCTGTCATTTTCCGCACGGGTAACCTGCTGTCTGACAGAACCATGCGAGGTAGCCTTCAGACAGATACTGGCGTATTGGCAACATTTGTTTCGTTGTGGTAAACTTTGGTGGGAATCTCAATTCAAACATAAACTATATTATACACTATGTTTGCATCCCATACTGGCCGAACATTTGAAACTCAAATTAACGATTTAATGACATGACCTTAACGTAATCGATTCATATAGGTTAGACTCGGTGTTTTTTGCACATTCCTCATGGGTAATCTGATGTTTTTGAGAACAATGCGAAGGAGCCTACAGACGAGTATTGACGAATTGTCGACATAGTGTCTCGTTGTTGCTAGAGAAAAGGAGCAAATGTTTCCCATTATTTTGTTTTTATGCTCCAGTCTTTTCCCTCAATGCAAGGTGCTAGTTCTCGTTTCCGGTGCGGTCGCCATCATGTGCGCACCTCACTTAGATGTGCTTATTCTGGAGGAAATCGAACCGAAAAATTTACCTTTCTCTAGAAATCGAATGTGGTACATCACACTTTTTCGTTATATGTTCTGAGCAGGGTGCTTACTGGCCGAACATTTGAAACTCAAATGAACGATTTAATGACATGACCTTAACGTAATCGATACATATCGGGTAGACTCATATAGGTGTTTTTTGCACATTCCTCATGGGTAATATGCTGTTTTAGAGAACATGCGAAGGAGCCTACAGACGAGTATTGACGAATTGTCGACATAGTGTCTCGTTGTTTCGAGAGAAAAGGAGCAAATGTTTCAATTTTCGTTTTTTGGCTCCAGTATTTTCCCTTAATGCAAGGTGTTTGTTCTCGGTTACGGTGCATTCGCGTTCATGTGCTCACCTCACTTAGATGTGCATATTCTGGAGAAAATCGAGCCGAAAAATTTACCTTTCTGCAGAAATCGGGTGTGGTACATCAGACTTTTTCTTTATATGTTCAGAGCAGGGTGCTTATTGGGCGACCATTTGAAACTAATTTGAACGATGTAACGACATCACCTTAACGTATTAGATATATATAGGGTAGACTCGGTGTCGCTGTCATTTTCCGCACGGGTAACCTGCTGTCTGAGAGAACCATGCGAGGGAGCCTTCTGACGGATATTGGCGTATTGGCAACATTTGTCTCGTTGTGGGAAACTTTGGTGGAAATCTCAATTCAAACATTAACTATATTATACACTGTTTGCATCCCATCCTCAAAATAAAGAGCTTATCAATTCCATGTCGCAATATAAATGTTCTTAACACAATTCACAATGGAGTATGCTTAGACTGAGTAAAAACTTCCCTCATCCAATGTTTAATGGAGTAAAATTTGTTGAATCATTAATGCCTCATAAATTTTATGCAGCGCAAAGATTTAAAGACTTCAAATACAAAGTTCAAAATACACTGAATACAACATCATGAAAAGTGGATGAATTGCAATCGGTGAGGTATGCACATGTAAGCTGCAAAGCTGAAGTACTGTGCTTTATTAAAAGAATTTTTTTAGGAGGGATATTCCTGCGCGGGCCCTAAGCCTCTGGTTGGCTTACTAAGTGTTCTTTATATGTTCAGAGCAGGGTGCTTATTGGGCGACCATTTGAAACTCATTTGAACGATGTAACGACATCACCTTAACGTATTAGATATATATTGGGTAGACTCGGTGTCGCTGTCATTTTCCGCACGGGTAACCTGCTGTCTGAGAGAACCATGCAAGGGAGCCTTCTGACGGACCATTTGAAACTAATTTGAACGATGTAACGACATCACCTTAACGTATTAGATATATATATAGGGTAGACTCGGTGTCGCTGTCATTTTCCGCACGGGTAACCTGCTGTCTGAGAGAACCATGCGAGGGAGCCTTCTGACGGACCATTTGAAACTAATTTGAACGATGTAACAACATCACCTTAACGTATTAGATATATATAGGGTAGACTCGGTGTCGCTGTCATTTTCCGCACGGGTAACCTGCTGTCTGAGAGAACCATGCGAGGGAGCCTTCTGACGGACCATTTGAAACTAATTTGAACGATGTAACGACATCACCTTAACGTATTAGATATATATAGGGTAGACTCGGTGTCGCTGTCATTTTCCGCACGGGTAACCTGCTGACTGAGAGCCTTCTGACGGACCATTTGAAACTAATTTGAACGATGTAACGACATCACCTTAACGTATTAGATATATATAGGGTAGACTCGGTGTCGCTGCCATTTTCCGCACGGGTAACCTGCTGTCTGAGAGAACCATGAGAGGTAGCCTTCAGACAGATACTGGCGTATTGGCAACATTTGTTTCGTTGTGGTAAACTTTGGTGGGAATCTCAATTCAAACATAAACTATATTATACACTATGTTTGCATCCCATACTGGCCGAACATTTGAAACTCAAATTAACGATTTAATGACATGACCTTAACGTAATCGATTCATATAGGTTAGACTCGGTGTTTTTTGCACATTCCTCATGGGTAATCTGATGTTTTTGAGAACAATGCGAAGGAGCCTACAGACGAGTATTGACGAATTGTCGACATAGTGTCTCGTTGTTGCTAGAGAAAAGGAGCAAATGTTTCCCATTATTTTGTTTTTATGCTCCAGTCTTTTCCCTCAATGCAAGGTGCTAGTTCTCGTTTCCGGTGCGGTCGCCATCATGTGCGCACCTCACTTAGATGTGCTTATTCTGGAGGAAATCGAACCGAAAAATTTACCTTTCTCTAGAAATCGAATGTGGTACATCACACTTTTTCGTTATATGTTCTGAGCAGGGTGCTTACTGGCCGAACATTTGAAACTCAAATGAACGATTTAATGACATGACCTTAACGTAATCGATACATATCGGGTAGACTCATATAGGTGTTTTTTGCACATTCCTCATGGGTAATATGCTGTTTTAGAGAACATGCGAAGGAGCCTACAGACGAGTATTGACGAATTGTCGACATAGTGTCTCGTTGTTTCGAGAGAAAAGGAGCAAATGTTTCAATTTTCGTTTTTTGGCTCCAGTATTTTCCCTTAATGCAAGGTGTTTGTTCTCGGTTACGGTGCATTCGCGTTCATGTGCTCACCTCACTTAGATGTGCATATTCTGGAGAAAATCGAGCCGAAAAATTTACCTTTCTGCAGAAATCGGGTGTGGTACATCAGACTTTTTCTTTATATGTTCAGAGCAGGGTGCTTATTGGGCGACCATTTGAAACTAATTTGAACGATGTAACGACATCACCTTAACGTATTAGATATATATAGGGTAGACTCGGTGTCGCTGTCATTTTCCGCACGGGTAACCTGCTGTCTGAGAGAACCATGCGAGGGAGCCTTCTGACGGATATTGGCGTATTGGCAACATTTGTCTCGTTGTGGGAAACTTTGGTGGGAATCTCAATTCAAACATTAACTATATTATACACTGTTTGCATCCCATCCTCAAAATAAAGAGCTTATCAATTCCATGTCGCAATATAAATGTTCTTAACACAATTCACAATGGAGTATGCTTAGACTGAGTAAAAACTTCCCTCATCCAATGTTTAATGGAGTAAAATTTGTTGATTCATTAATGCCTCATAAATTTTATGCAGCGCAAAGATTTAAAGACTTCAAATACAAAGTTCAAAATACACTGAATACAACATCATGAAAAGTGGATGAATTGCAATCGGTGAGGTATGCACATGTAAGCTGCAAAGCTGAAGTACTGTGCTTTATTAAAAGAATTTTTTTAGGAGGGATATTCCTGCGCGGGCCCTAAGCCTCTGGTTGGCTTACTAAGTGTTCTTTATATGTTCAGAGCAGGGTGCTTATTGGGCGACCATTTGAAACTCATTTGAACGATGTAACGACATCACCTTAACGTATTAGATATATATTGGGTAGACTCGGTGTCGCTGTCATTTTCCGCACGGGTAACCTGCTGTCTGAGAGAACCATGCAAGGGAGCCTTCTGACGGACCATTTGAAACTAATTTGAACGATGTAACGACATCACCTTAACGTATTAGATATATATAGGGTAGACTCGGTGTCGCTGTCATTTTCCGCACGGGTAACCTGCTGTCTGAGAGAACCATGCGAGGGAGCCTTCTGACGGACCATTTGAAACTAATTTGAACGATGTAACGACATCACCTTAACGTATTAGATATATATAGGGTAGACTCGGTGTCGCTGTCATTTTCCGCACGGGTAACCTGCTGTCTGAGAGAACCATGCGAGGGAGCCTTCTGACGGACCATTTGAAACTAATTTGAACGATGTAACGACATCACCTTAACGTATTAGATATATATAGGGTAGACTCGGTGTCGCTGTCATTTTCCGCACGGGTAACCTGCTGTCTGAGAGAACCATGCGAGGGAGCCTTCTGACGGACCATTTGAAACTAATTTGAACGATGTAACGACATCACCTTAACGTATTAGATATATATAGGGTAGACTCGGTGTCGCTGTCATTTTCCGCACGGGTAACCTGCTGACTGAGAGCCTTCTGACGGACCATTTGAAACTAATTTGAACGATGTAACGACATCACCTTAACGTATTAGATATATATAGGGTAGACTCGGTGTCGCTGTCATTTTCCGCACGGGTAACCTGCTGTCTGAGAGAACCATGCGAGGGAGCCTTCTGACGGACCATTTGAAACTAATTTGAACGATGTAACGACATCACCTTAACGTATTAGATATATATAGGGTAGACTCGGGGTCGCTGTCATTTTCCGCACGGGTAACCTGCTGTCTGAGAGAACCATGCGAGGGAGCCTTCTGACGGACCATTTGAAACTAATTTGAACGATGTAACGACATCACCTTAACGTATTAGATATATATAGGGTAGACTCGGGGTCGCTGTCATTTTCCGCACGGGTAACCTGCTGTCTGAGAGAACCATGCGAGGGAGCCTTCTGACGGACCATTTGAAACTAATTTGAACGATGTAACGACATCACCTTAACGTATTAGATATATATAGGGTAGACTCGGTGTCGCTGTCATTTTCCGCACGGGTAACCTGCTGTCTGAGAGAACCATGCGAGGGAGCCTTCTGACGGACCATTTGAAACTAATTTGAACGATGTAACGACATCACCTTAACGTATTAGATATATATAGGGTAGACTCGGTGTCGCTGTCATTTTCCGCACGGGTAACCTGCTGACTGAGAGCCTTCTGACGGACCATTTGAAACTAATTTGAACGATGTAACGACATCACCTTAACGTATTAGATATATATAGGGTAGACTCGGTGTCGCTGCCATTTTCCGCACGGGTAACCTGCTGTCTGAGAGAACCATGAGAGGTAGCCTTCAGACAGATACTGGCGTATTGGCAACATTTGTTTCATTGTGGTAAACTTTGGTGGGAATCTCAATTCAAACATAAACTATATTATACACTATGTTTGCATCCCATACTGGCCGAACATTTGAAACTCAAATTAACGATTTAATGACATGACCTTAACGTAATCGATTCATATAGGTTAGACTCGGTGTTTTTTGCACATTCCTCATGGGTAATCTGATGTTTTTGAGAACAATGTGAAGGAGCCTACAGACGAGTATTGACGAATTGTCGACATAGTGTCTCGTTGTTGCTAGAGAAAAGGAGCAAATGTTTCCCATTATTTTGTTTTTATGCTCCAGTCTTTTCCCTCAATGCAAGGTGCTAGTTCTCGTTTCCGGTGCGGTCGCCATCATGTGCGCACCTCACTTAGATGTGCTTATTCTGGAGGAAATCGAACCGAAAAATTTACCTTTCTCTAGAAATCGAATGTGGTACATCACACTTTTTCGTTATATGTTCTGAGCAGGGTGCTTACTGGCCGAACATTTGAAACTCAAATGAACGATTTAATGACATGACCTTAACGTAATCGATACATATCGGGTAGACTCATATAGGTGTTTTTTGCACATTCCTCATGGGTAATATGCTGTTTTAGAGAACATGCGAAGGAGCCTACAGACGAGTATTGACGAATTGTCGACATAGTGTCTCGTTGTTTCGAGAGAAAAGGAGCAAATGTTTCAATTTTCGTTTTTTGGCTCCAGTATTTTCCCTTAATGCAAGGTGTTTGTTCTCGGTTACGGTGCATTCGCGTTCATGTGCTCACCTCACTTAGATGTGCATATTCTGGAGAAAATCGAGCCGAAAAATTTACCTTTCTGCAGAAATCGGGTGTGGTACATCAGACTTTTTCTTTATATGTTCAGAGCAGGGTGCTTATTGGGCGACCATTTGAAACTAATTTGAACGATGTAACGACATCACCTTAACGTATTAGATATATATAGGGTAGACTCGGTGTCGCTGTCATTTTCCGCACGGGTAACCTGCTGTCTGAGAGAACCATGCGAGGGAGCCTTCTGACGGATATTGGCGTATTGGCAACATTTGTCTCGTTGTGGGAAACTTTGGTGGGAATCTCAATTCAAACATTAACTATATTATACACTGTTTGCATCCCATCCTCAAAATAAAGAGCTTATCAATTCCATGTCGCAATATAAATGTTCTTAACACAATTCACAATGGAGTATGCTTAGACTGAGTAAAAACTTCCCTCATCCAATGTTTAATGGAGTAAAATTTGTTGAATCATTAATGCCTCATAAATTTTATGCAGCGCAAAGATTTAAAGACTTCAAATACAAAGTTCAAAATACACTGAATACAACATCATGAAAAGTGGATGAATTGCAATCGGTGAGGTATGCACATGTAAGCTGCAAAGCTGAAGTACTGTGCTTTATTAAAAGAATTTTTTTAGGAGGGATATTCCTGCGCGGGCCCTAAGCCTCTGGTTGGCTTACTAAGTGTTCTTTATATGTTCAGAGCAGGGTGCTTATTGGGCGACCATTTGAAACTCATTTGAACGATGTAACGACATCACCTTAACGTATTAGATATATATTGGGTAGACTCGGTGTCGCTGTCATTTTCCGCACGGGTAACCTGCTGTCTGAGAGAACCATGCAAGGGAGCCTTCTGACGGACCATTTGAAACTAATTTGAACGATGTAACGACATCACCTTAACGTATTAGATATATATAGGGTAGACTCGGTGTCGCTGTCATTTTCCGCACGGGTAACCTGCTGTCTGAGAGAACCATGCGAGGGAGCCTTCTGACGGACCATTTGAAACTAATTTGAACGATGTAACGACATCACCTTAACGTATTAGATATATATAGGGTAGACTCGGTGTCGCTGTCATTTTCCGCACGGGTAACCTGCTGTCTGAGAGAACCATGCGAGGGAGCCTTCTGACGGACCATTTGAAACTAATTTGAACGATGTAACGACATCACCTTAACGTATTAGATATATATAGGGTAGACTCGGTGTCGCTGTCATTTTCCGCACGGGTAACCTGCTGTCTGAGAGAACCATGCGAGGGAGCCTTCTGACGGACCATTTGAAACTAATTTGAACGATGTAACGACATCACCTTAACGTATTAGATATATATAGGGTAGACTCGGTGTCGCTGTCATTTTCCGCACGGGTAACCTGCTGACTGAGAGCCTTCTGACGGACCATTTGAAACTAATTTGAACGATGTAACGACATCACCTTAACGTATTAGATATATATAGGGTAGACTCGGTGTCGCTGTCATTTTCCGCACGGGTAACCTGCTGTCTGAGAGAACCATGCGAGGGAGCCTTCTGACGGACCATTTGAAACTAATTTGAACGATGTAACGACATCACCTTAACGTATTAGATATATATAGGGTAGACTCGGGGTCGCTGTCATTTTCCGCACGGGTAACCTGCTGTCTGAGAGAACCATGCGAGGGAGCCTTCTGACGGACCATTTGAAACTAATTTGAACGATGTAACGACATCACCTTAACGTATTAGATATATATAGGGTAGACTCGGGGTCGCTGTCATTTTCCGCACGGGTAACCTGCTGTCTGAGAGAACCATGCGAGGGAGCCTTCTGACGGACCATTTGAAACTAATTTGAACGATGTAACGACATCACCTTAACGTATTAGATATATATAGGGTAGACTCGGTGTCGCTGTCATTTTCCGCACGGGTAACCTGCTGTCTGAGAGAACCATGCGAGGGAGCCTTCTGACGGACCATTTGAAACTAATTTGAACGATGTAACGACATCACCTTAACGTATTAGATATATATAGGGTAGACTCGGTGTCGCTGTCATTTTCCGCACGGGTAACCTGCTGACTGAGAGCCTTCTGACGGACCATTTGAAACTAATTTGAACGATGTAACGACATCACCTTAACGTATTAGATATATATAGGGTAGACTCGGTGTCGCTGCCATTTTCCGCACGGGTAACCTGCTGTCTGAGAGAACCATGAGAGGTAGCCTTCAGACAGATACTGGCGTATTGGCAACATTTGTTTCGTTGTGGTAAACTTTGGTGGGAATCTCAATTCAAACATAAACTATATTATACACTATGTTTGCATCCCATACTGGCCGAACATTTGAAACTCAAATTAACGATTTAATGACATGACCTTAACGTAATCGATTCATATAGGTTAGACTCGGTGTTTTTTGCACATTCCTCATGGGTAATCTGATGTTTTTGAGAACAATGTGAAGGAGCCTACAGACGAGTATTGACGAATTGTCGACATAGTGTCTCGTTGTTGCTAGAGAAAAGGAGCAAATGTTTCCCATTATTTTGTTTTTATGCTCCAGTCTTTTCCCTCAATGCAAGGTGCTAGTTCTCGTTTCCGGTGCGGTCGCCATCATGTGCGCACCTCACTTAGATGTGCTTATTCTGGAGGAAATCGAACCGAAAAATTTACCTTTCTCTAGAAATCGAATGTGGTACATCACACTTTTTCGTTATATGTTCTGAGCAGGGTGCTTACTGGCCGAACATTTGAAACTCAAATGAACGATTTAATGACATGACCTTAACGTAATCGATACATATCGGGTAGACTCATATAGGTGTTTTTTGCACATTCCTCATGGGTAATATGCTGTTTTAGAGAACATGCGAAGGAGCCTACAGACGAGTATTGACGAATTGTCGACATAGTGTCTCGTTGTTTCGAGAGAAAAGGAGCAAATGTTTCAATTTTCGTTTTTTGGCTCCAGTATTTTCCCTTAATGCAAGGTGTTTGTTCTCGGTTACGGTGCATTCGCGTTCATGTGCTCACCTCACTTAGATGTGCATATTCTGGAGAAAATCGAGCCGAAAAATTTACCTTTCTGCAGAAATCGGGTGTGGTACATCAGACTTTTTCTTTATATGTTCAGAGCAGGGTGCTTATTGGGCGACCATTTGAAACTAATTTGAACGATGTAACGACATCACCTTAACGTATTAGATATATATAGGGTAGACTCGGTGTCGCTGTCATTTTCCGCACGGGTAACCTGCTGTCTGAGAGAACCATGCGAGGGAGCCTTCTGACGGATATTGGCGTATTGGCAACATTTGTCTCGTTGTGGGAAACTTTGGTGGAAATCTCAATTCAAACATTAACTATATTATACACTGTTTGCATCCCATCCTCAAAATAAAGAGCTTATCAATTCCATGTCGCAATATAAATGTTCTTAACACAATTCACAATGGAGTATGCTTAGACTGAGTAAAAACTTCCCTCATCCAATGTTTAATGGAGTAAAATTTGTTGAATCATTAATGCCTCATAAATTTTATGCAGCGCAAAGATTTAAAGACTTCAAATACAAAGTTCAAAATACACTGAATACAACATCATGAAAAGTGGATGAATTGCAATCGGTGAGGTATGCACATGTAAGCTGCAAAGCTGAAGTACTGTGCTTTATTAAAAGAATTTTTTTAGGAGGGATATTCCTGCGCGGGCCCTAAGCCTCTGGTTGGCTTACTAAGTGTTCTTTATATGTTCAGAGCAGGGTGCTTATTGGGCGACCATTTGAAACTCATTTGAACGATGTAACGACATCACCTTAACGTATTAGATATATATTGGGTAGACTCGGTGTCGCTGTCATTTTCCGCACGGGTAACCTGCTGTCTGAGAGAACCATGCAAGGGAGCCTTCTGACGGACCATTTGAAACTAATTTGAACGATGTAACGACATCACCTTAACGTATTAGATATATATATAGGGTAGACTCGGTGTCGCTGTCATTTTCCGCACGGGTAACCTGCTGTCTGAGAGAACCATGCGAGGGAGCCTTCTGACGGACCATTTGAAACTAATTTGAACGATGTAACGACATCACCTTAACGTATTAGATATATATAGGGTAGACTCGGTGTCGCTGTCATTTTCCGCACGGGTAACCTGCTGTCTGAGAGAACCATGCGAGGGAGCCTTCTGACGGACCATTTGAAACTAATTTGAACGATGTAACGACATCACCTTAACGTATTAGATATATATAGGGTAGACTCGGTGTCGCTGTCATTTTCCGCACGGGTAACCTGCTGACTGAGAGCCTTCTGACGGACCATTTGAAACTAATTTGAACGATGTAACGACATCACCTTAACGTATTAGATATATATAGGGTAGACTCGGTGTCGCTGCCATTTTCCGCACGGGTAACCTGCTGTCTGAGAGAACCATGAGAGGTAGCCTTCAGACAGATACTGGCGTATTGGCAACATTTGTTTCGTTGTGGTAAACTTTGGTGGGAATCTCAATTCAAACATAAACTATATTATACACTATGTTTGCATCCCATACTGGCCGAACATTTGAAACTCAAATTAACGATTTAATGACATGACCTTAACGTAATCGATTCATATAGGTTAGACTCGGTGTTTTTTGCACATTCCTCATGGGTAATCTGATGTTTTTGAGAACAATGCGAAGGAGCCTACAGACGAGTATTGACGAATTGTCGACATAGTGTCTCGTTGTTGCTAGAGAAAAGGAGCAAATGTTTCCCATTATTTTGTTTTTATGCTCCAGTCTTTTCCCTCAATGCAAGGTGCTAGTTCTCGTTTCCGGTGCGGTCGCCATCATGTGCGCACCTCACTTAGATGTGCTTATTCTGGAGGAAATCGAACCGAAAAATTTACCTTTCTCTAGAAATCGAATGTGGTACATCACACTTTTTCGTTATATGTTCTGAGCAGGGTGCTTACTGGCCGAACATTTGAAACTCAAATGAACGATTTAATGACATGACCTTAACGTAATCGATACATATCGGGTAGACTCATATAGGTGTTTTTTGCACATTCCTCATGGGTAATATGCTGTTTTAGAGAACATGCGAAGGAGCCTACAGACGAGTATTGACGAATTGTCGACATAGTGTCTCGTTGTTTCGAGAGAAAAGGAGCAAATGTTTCAATTTTCGTTTTTTGGCTCCAGTATTTTCCCTTAATGCAAGGTGTTTGTTCTCGGTTACGGTGCATTCGCGTTCATGTGCTCACCTCACTTAGATGTGCATATTCTGGAGAAAATCGAGCCGAAAAATTTACCTTTCTGCAGAAATCGGGTGTGGTACATCAGACTTTTTCTTTATATGTTCAGAGCAGGGTGCTTATTGGGCGACCATTTGAAACTAATTTGAACGATGTAACGACATCACCTTAACGTATTAGATATATATAGGGTAGACTCGGTGTCGCTGTCATTTTCCGCACGGGTAACCTGCTGTCTGAGAGAACCATGCGAGGGAGCCTTCTGACGGATATTGGCGTATTGGCAACATTTGTCTCGTTGTGGGAAACTTTGGTGGGAATCTCAATTCAAACATTAACTATATTATACACTGTTTGCATCCCATCCTCAAAATAAAGAGCTTATCAATTCCATGTCGCAATATAAATGTTCTTAACACAATTCACAATGGAGTATGCTTAGACTGAGTAAAAACTTCCCTCATCCAATGTTTAATGGAGTAAAATTTGTTGATTCATTAATGCCTCATAAATTTTATGCAGCGCAAAGATTTAAAGACTTCAAATACAAAGTTCAAAATACACTGAATACAACATCATGAAAAGTGGATGAATTGCAATCGGTGAGGTATGCACATGTAAGCTGCAAAGCTGAAGTACTGTGCTTTATTAAAAGAATTTTTTTAGGAGGGATATTCCTGCGCGGGCCCTAAGCCTCTGGTTGGCTTACTAAGTGTTCTTTATATGTTCAGAGCAGGGTGCTTATTGGGCGACCATTTGAAACTCATTTGAACGATGTAACGACATCACCTTAACGTATTAGATATATATTGGGTAGACTCGGTGTCGCTGTCATTTTCCGCACGGGTAACCTGCTGTCTGAGAGAACCATGCAAGGGAGCCTTCTGACGGACCATTTGAAACTAATTTGAACGATGTAACGACATCACCTTAACGTATTAGATATATATAGGGTAGACTCGGTGTCGCTGTCATTTTCCGCACGGGTAACCTGCTGTCTGAGAGAACCATGCGAGGGAGCCTTCTGACGGACCATTTGAAACTAATTTGAACGATGTAACGACATCACCTTAACGTATTAGATATATATAGGGTAGACTCGGTGTCGCTGTCATTTTCCGCACGGGTAACCTGCTGTCTGAGAGAACCATGCGAGGGAGCCTTCTGACGGACCATTTGAAACTAATTTGAACGATGTAACGACATCACCTTAACGTATTAGATATATATAGGGTAGACTCGGTGTCGCTGTCATTTTCCGCACGGGTAACCTGCTGTCTGAGAGAACCATGCGAGGGAGCCTTCTGACGGACCATTTGAAACTAATTTGAACGATGTAACGACATCACCTTAACGTATTAGATATATATAGGGTAGACTCGGTGTCGCTGTCATTTTCCGCACGGGTAACCTGCTGACTGAGAGCCTTCTGACGGACCATTTGAAACTAATTTGAACGATGTAACGACATCACCTTAACGTATTAGATATATATAGGGTAGACTCGGTGTCGCTGTCATTTTCCGCACGGGTAACCTGCTGTCTGAGAGAACCATGCGAGGGAGCCTTCTGACGGACCATTTGAAACTAATTTGAACGATGTAACGACATCACCTTAACGTATTAGATATATATAGGGTAGACTCGGGGTCGCTGTCATTTTCCGCACGGGTAACCTGCTGTCTGAGAGAACCATGCGAGGGAGCCTTCTGACGGACCATTTGAAACTAATTTGAACGATGTAACGACATCACCTTAACGTATTAGATATATATAGGGTAGACTCGGGGTCGCTGTCATTTTCCGCACGGGTAACCTGCTGTCTGAGAGAACCATGCGAGGGAGCCTTCTGACGGACCATTTGAAACTAATTTGAACGATGTAACGACATCACCTTAACGTATTAGATATATATAGGGTAGACTCGGTGTCGCTGTCATTTTCCGCACGGGTAACCTGCTGTCTGAGAGAACCATGCGAGGGAGCCTTCTGACGGACCATTTGAAACTAATTTGAACGATGTAACGACATCACCTTAACGTATTAGATATATATAGGGTAGACTCGGTGTCGCTGTCATTTTCCGCACGGGTAACCTGCTGACTGAGAGCCTTCTGACGGACCATTTGAAACTAATTTGAACGATGTAACGACATCACCTTAACGTATTAGATATATATAGGGTAGACTCGGTGTCGCTGCCATTTTCCGCACGGGTAACCTGCTGTCTGAGAGAACCATGAGAGGTAGCCTTCAGACAGATACTGGCGTATTGGCAACATTTGTTTCATTGTGGTAAACTTTGGTGGGAATCTCAATTCAAACATAAACTATATTATACACTATGTTTGCATCCCATACTGGCCGAACATTTGAAACTCAAATTAACGATTTAATGACATGACCTTAACGTAATCGATTCATATAGGTTAGACTCGGTGTTTTTTGCACATTCCTCATGGGTAATCTGATGTTTTTGAGAACAATGTGAAGGAGCCTACAGACGAGTATTGACGAATTGTCGACATAGTGTCTCGTTGTTGCTAGAGAAAAGGAGCAAATGTTTCCCATTATTTTGTTTTTATGCTCCAGTCTTTTCCCTCAATGCAAGGTGCTAGTTCTCGTTTCCGGTGCGGTCGCCATCATGTGCGCACCTCACTTAGATGTGCTTATTCTGGAGGAAATCGAACCGAAAAATTTACCTTTCTCTAGAAATCGAATGTGGTACATCACACTTTTTCGTTATATGTTCTGAGCAGGGTGCTTACTGGCCGAACATTTGAAACTCAAATGAACGATTTAATGACATGACCTTAACGTAATCGATACATATCGGGTAGACTCATATAGGTGTTTTTTGCACATTCCTCATGGGTAATATGCTGTTTTAGAGAACATGCGAAGGAGCCTACAGACGAGTATTGACGAATTGTCGACATAGTGTCTCGTTGTTTCGAGAGAAAAGGAGCAAATGTTTCAATTTTCGTTTTTTGGCTCCAGTATTTTCCCTTAATGCAAGGTGTTTGTTCTCGGTTACGGTGCATTCGCGTTCATGTGCTCACCTCACTTAGATGTGCATATTCTGGAGAAAATCGAGCCGAAAAATTTACCTTTCTGCAGAAATCGGGTGTGGTACATCAGACTTTTTCTTTATATGTTCAGAGCAGGGTGCTTATTGGGCGACCATTTGAAACTAATTTGAACGATGTAACGACATCACCTTAACGTATTAGATATATATAGGGTAGACTCGGTGTCGCTGTCATTTTCCGCACGGGTAACCTGCTGTCTGAGAGAACCATGCGAGGGAGCCTTCTGACGGATATTGGCGTATTGGCAACATTTGTCTCGTTGTGGGAAACTTTGGTGGGAATCTCAATTCAAACATTAACTATATTATACACTGTTTGCATCCCATCCTCAAAATAAAGAGCTTATCAATTCCATGTCGCAATATAAATGTTCTTAACACAATTCACAATGGAGTATGCTTAGACTGAGTAAAAACTTCCCTCATCCAATGTTTAATGGAGTAAAATTTGTTGAATCATTAATGCCTCATAAATTTTATGCAGCGCAAAGATTTAAAGACTTCAAATACAAAGTTCAAAATACACTGAATACAACATCATGAAAAGTGGATGAATTGCAATCGGTGAGGTATGCACATGTAAGCTGCAAAGCTGAAGTACTGTGCTTTATTAAAAGAATTTTTTTAGGAGGGATATTCCTGCGCGGGCCCTAAGCCTCTGGTTGGCTTACTAAGTGTTCTTTATATGTTCAGAGCAGGGTGCTTATTGGGCGACCATTTGAAACTCATTTGAACGATGTAACGACATCACCTTAACGTATTAGATATATATTGGGTAGACTCGGTGTCGCTGTCATTTTCCGCACGGGTAACCTGCTGTCTGAGAGAACCATGCAAGGGAGCCTTCTGACGGACCATTTGAAACTAATTTGAACGATGTAACGACATCACCTTAACGTATTAGATATATATAGGGTAGACTCGGTGTCGCTGTCATTTTCCGCACGGGTAACCTGCTGTCTGAGAGAACCATGCGAGGGAGCCTTCTGACGGACCATTTGAAACTAATTTGAACGATGTAACGACATCACCTTAACGTATTAGATATATATAGGGTAGACTCGGTGTCGCTGTCATTTTCCGCACGGGTAACCTGCTGTCTGAGAGAACCATGCGAGGGAGCCTTCTGACGGACCATTTGAAACTAATTTGAACGATGTAACGACATCACCTTAACGTATTAGATATATATAGGGTAGACTCGGTGTCGCTGTCATTTTCCGCACGGGTAACCTGCTGTCTGAGAGAACCATGCGAGGGAGCCTTCTGACGGACCATTTGAAACTAATTTGAACGATGTAACGACATCACCTTAACGTATTAGATATATATAGGGTAGACTCGGTGTCGCTGTCATTTTCCGCACGGGTAACCTGCTGACTGAGAGCCTTCTGACGGACCATTTGAAACTAATTTGAACGATGTAACGACATCACCTTAACGTATTAGATATATATAGGGTAGACTCGGTGTCGCTGTCATTTTCCGCACGGGTAACCTGCTGTCTGAGAGAACCATGCGAGGGAGCCTTCTGACGGACCATTTGAAACTAATTTGAACGATGTAACGACATCACCTTAACGTATTAGATATATATAGGGTAGACTCGGGGTCGCTGTCATTTTCCGCACGGGTAACCTGCTGTCTGAGAGAACCATGCGAGGGAGCCTTCTGACGGACCATTTGAAACTAATTTGAACGATGTAACGACATCACCTTAACGTATTAGATATATATAGGGTAGACTCGGGGTCGCTGTCATTTTCCGCACGGGTAACCTGCTGTCTGAGAGAACCATGCGAGGGAGCCTTCTGACGGACCATTTGAAACTAATTTGAACGATGTAACGACATCACCTTAACGTATTAGATATATATAGGGTAGACTCGGTGTCGCTGTCATTTTCCGCACGGGTAACCTGCTGTCTGAGAGAACCATGCGAGGGAGCCTTCTGACGGACCATTTGAAACTAATTTGAACGATGTAACGACATCACCTTAACGTATTAGATATATATAGGGTAGACTCGGTGTCGCTGTCATTTTCCGCACGGGTAACCTGCTGACTGAGAGCCTTCTGACGGACCATTTGAAACTAATTTGAACGATGTAACGACATCACCTTAACGTATTAGATATATATAGGGTAGACTCGGTGTCGCTGCCATTTTCCGCACGGGTAACCTGCTGTCTGAGAGAACCATGAGAGGTAGCCTTCAGACAGATACTGGCGTATTGGCAACATTTGTTTCGTTGTGGTAAACTTTGGTGGGAATCTCAATTCAAACATAAACTATATTATACACTATGTTTGCATCCCATACTGGCCGAACATTTGAAACTCAAATTAACGATTTAATGACATGACCTTAACGTAATCGATTCATATAGGTTAGACTCGGTGTTTTTTGCACATTCCTCATGGGTAATCTGATGTTTTTGAGAACAATGTGAAGGAGCCTACAGACGAGTATTGACGAATTGTCGACATAGTGTCTCGTTGTTGCTAGAGAAAAGGAGCAAATGTTTCCCATTATTTTGTTTTTATGCTCCAGTCTTTTCCCTCAATGCAAGGTGCTAGTTCTCGTTTCCGGTGCGGTCGCCATCATGTGCGCACCTCACTTAGATGTGCTTATTCTGGAGGAAATCGAACCGAAAAATTTACCTTTCTCTAGAAATCGAATGTGGTACATCACACTTTTTCGTTATATGTTCTGAGCAGGGTGCTTACTGGCCGAACATTTGAAACTCAAATGAACGATTTAATGACATGACCTTAACGTAATCGATACATATCGGGTAGACTCATATAGGTGTTTTTTGCACATTCCTCATGGGTAATATGCTGTTTTAGAGAACATGCGAAGGAGCCTACAGACGAGTATTGACGAATTGTCGACATAGTGTCTCGTTGTTTCGAGAGAAAAGGAGCAAATGTTTCAATTTTCGTTTTTTGGCTCCAGTATTTTCCCTTAATGCAAGGTGTTTGTTCTCGGTTACGGTGCATTCGCGTTCATGTGCTCACCTCACTTAGATGTGCATATTCTGGAGAAAATCGAGCCGAAAAATTTACCTTTCTGCAGAAATCGGGTGTGGTACATCAGACTTTTTCTTTATATGTTCAGAGCAGGGTGCTTATTGGGCGACCATTTGAAACTAATTTGAACGATGTAACGACATCACCTTAACGTATTAGATATATATAGGGTAGACTCGGTGTCGCTGTCATTTTCCGCACGGGTAACCTGCTGTCTGAGAGAACCATGCGAGGGAGCCTTCTGACGGATATTGGCGTATTGGCAACATTTGTCTCGTTGTGGGAAACTTTGGTGGGAATCTCAATTCAAACATTAACTATATTATACACTGTTTGCATCCCATCCTCAAAATAAAGAGCTTATCAATTCCATGTCGCAATATAAATGTTCTTAACACAATTCACAATGGAGTATGCTTAGACTGAGTAAAAACTTCCTCATCCAATGTTTAATGGAGTAAAATTTGTTGAATCATTAATGCCTCATAAATTTTATGCAGCGCAAAGATTTAAAGACTTCAAATACAAAGTTCAAAATACACTGATACAACATCATGAAAAGTGGATGAATTGCAATCGGTGAGGTATGCACATGTAAGCTGCAAAGCTGAAGTACTGTGCTTTATTAAAAGAATTTTTTTAGGAGGGATATTCCTGCGCGGGCCCTAAGCCTCTGGTTGGCTTACTAAGTGTTCTTTATATGTTCAGAGCAGGGTGCTTATTGGGCGACCATTTGAAACTCATTTGAACGATGTAACGACATCACCTTAACGTATTAGATATATATTGGGTAGACTCGGTGTCGCTGTCATTTTCCGCACGGGTAACCTGCTGTCTGAGAGAACCATGCAAGGGAGCCTTCTGGACGGACCATTTGAAACTAATTTGAACGATGTAACGACATCACCTTAACGTATTAGATATATATAGGGTAGACTCGGTGTCGCTGTCATTTTCCGCACGGGTAACCTGCTGTCTGAGAGAACCATGCGAGGGAGCCTTCTGACGGACCATTTGAAACTAATTTGAACGATGTAACGACATCACCTTAACGTATTAGATATATATAGGGTAGACTCGTGTCGCTGTCATTTTCCGCACGGGTAACCTGCTGTCTGAGAGAACCATGCGAGGGAGCCTTCTGACGGACCATTGAAACTAATTTGAACGATGTAACGACATCACCTTAACGTATTAGATATATATAGGGTAGACTCGGTGTCGCTGTCATTTTCCGCACGGGTAACCTGCTGTCTGAGAGAACCATGCGAGGGAGCCTTCTGACGGACCATTTGAAACTAATTTGAACGATGTAACGACATCACCTTAACGTATTAGATATTATAGGGTAGACTCGGTGTCGCTGTCATTTTCCGCACGGGTAACCTGCTGACTGAGAGCCTTCTGACGGACCATTTGAAACTAATTTGAACGATGTAACGACATCACCTTAACGTATTAGATATATATAGGGTAGACTCGGTGTCGCTGTCATTTTCCGCACGGGTAACCTGCTGTCTGAGAGAACCATGCGAGGGAGCCTTCTGACGGACCATTTGAAACTAATTTGAACGATGTAACGACATCACCTTAACGTATTAGATATATATAGGGTAGACTCGGGGTCGCTGTCATTTTCCGCACGGGTAACCTGCTGTCTGAGAGAACCATGCGAGGGAGCCTTCTGACGGACCATTTGAAACTAATTTGAACGATGTAACGACATCACCTTAACGTATTAGATATATATAGGGTAGACTCGGGGTCGCTGTCATTTTCCGCACGGGTAACCTGCTGTCTGAGAGAACCATGCGAGGGAGCCTTCTGACGGACCATTTGAAACTAATTTGAACGATGTAACGACATCACCTTAACGTATTAGATATATATAGGGTAGACTCGGTGTCGCTGTCATTTTCCGCACGGGTAACCTGCTGTCTGAGAGAACCATGCGAGGGAGCCTTCTGACGGACCATTTGAAACTAATTTGAACGATGTAACGACATCACCTTAACGTATTAGATATATATAGGGTAGACTCGGTGTCGCTGTCATTTTCCGCACGGGTAACCTGCTGACTGAGAGCCTTCTGACGGACCATTTGAAACTAATTTGAACGATGTAACGACATCACCTTAACGTATTAGATATATATAGGGTAGACTCGGTGTCGCTGCCATTTTCCGCACGGGTAACCTGCTGTCTGAGAGAACCATGAGAGGTAGCCTTCAGACAGATACTGGCGTATTGGCAACATTTGTTTCGTTGTGGTAAACTTTGGTGGGAATCTCAATTCAAACATAAACTATATTATACACTATGTTTTGCATCCCATACTGGCCGAACATTTGAAACTCAAATTAACGATTTAATGACATGACCTTAACGTAATCGATTCATATAGGTTAGACTCGGTGTTTTTTGCACATTCCTCATGGGTAATCTGATGTTTTTGAGAACAATGTGAAGGAGCCTACAGACGAGTATTGACGAATTGTCGACATAGTGTCTCGTTGTTGCTAGAGAAAAGGAGCAAATGTTTCCCATTATTTTGTTTTTATGCTCCAGTCTTTTCCCTCAATGCAAGGTGCTAGTTCTCGTTTCCGGTGCGGTCGCCATCATGTGCGCACCTCACTTAGATGTGCTTATTCTGGAGGAAATCGAACCGAAAAATTTACCTTTCTCTAGAAATCGAATGTGGTACATCACACTTTTTCGTTATATGTTCTGAGCAGGGTGCTTACTGGCCGAACATTTGAAACTCAAATGAACGATTTAATGACATGACCTTAACGTAATCGATACATATCGGGTAGACTCATATAGGGTGTTTTTTGCACATTCCTCATGGGTAATATGCTGTTTTAGAGAACATGCGAAGGAGCCTACAGACGAGTATTGACGAATTGTCGACATAGTGTCTCGTTGTTTCGAGAGAAAAGGAGCAAATGTTTCAATTTTCGTTTTTTGGCTCCAGTATTTTCCCTTAATGCAAGGTGTTTGTTCTCGGTTACGGTGCATTCGCGTTCATGTGCTCACCTCACTTAGATGTGCATATTCTGGAGAAAATCGAGCCGAAAAATTTACCTTTCTGCAGAAATCGGGTGTGGTACATCAGACTTTTTCTTTATATGTTCAGAGCAGGGTGCTTATTGGGCGACCATTTGAAACTAATTTGAACGATGTAACGACATCACCTTAACGTATTAGATATATATAGGGTAGACTCGGTGTCGCTGTCATTTTCCGCACGGGTAACCTGCTGTCTGAGAGAACCATGCGAGGGAGCCTTCTGACGGACCATTTGAAACTAATTTGAACGATGTAACGACATCACCTTAACGTATTAGATATATATAGGGTAGACTCGGTGTCGCTGTCATTTTCCGCACGGGTAACCTGCTGTCTGAGGAGAACCATGCGAGGGAGCCTTCTGACGGATATTGGCGTATTGGTAACATTTGTCTCGTTGTGGGAAACTTTTGGTGGGAAATCTCAATTCAAACATTAACTATATTATACACTGTTTGCATCCCATCCTCAAAATAAAGAGCTTATCAATTCCATGTCGCAATATAAATGTTCTTAACACAATTCACAATGGAGTTTGCTTAGACTGAGTAAAAACTTCCCTCATCCAATGTTTAATGGAGTAAAATTTGTTGAATCATTAATGCCTCATTAAATCTTATGCAGCGCAAAGATTTAAACACTTCAAATACAAAGTTCAAAATACACTGAATACAACATCATGAAAAGTGGATGAATTGCAATCGGTGAGGTATGCACATGTAAGCTGCAAAGCTGAAGTACTGTGCTTTATTAAAAGAATTTTTTTAGGAGGGATATTCCTGCGCGGGCCCTAAGCCTCTGGTTGGCTTACTAAGTGTTCTTTATATGTTCAGAGCAGGGTGCTTATTGGGCGACCATTTGAAACTCATTTGAACGATGTAACGACATCACCTTAACGTATTAGATATATATAGGGTAGACTCGGTGTCGCTGTCATTTTCCGCACGGGTAACCTGCTGTCTGAAAGAACCATGCGAGGGAGCCTTCTGACGGACCATTTGAAACTAATTTGAACGAAGTAACGACATCACCTTAACGTATTAGATATATATAGGGTAGACTCGGTGTCGCTGTCATTTTCCGCACGGGTAACCTGCTGTCTGAGAGAACCATGCGAGGGAGCCTTCTGACGGACCATTTGAAACTAATTTAACGATGTAACGACATCACCTTAACGTATTAGATATATATAGGGTAGACTCGGTGTCGCTGTCATTTTCCGCACGGGTAACCTGCTGTCTGAGAGAACCATGCGAGGGAGCCTTCTGACGGACCATTTGAAACTAATTTGAACGATGTAACGACATCACCTTAACGTATTAGATTATATAGGGTAGACTCGGTGTCGCTGTCATTTTCCGCACGGGTAACCTGCTGACTGAGAGCCTTCTGACGGACCATTTGAAACTAATTTGAACGATGTAACGACATCACCTTAACGTATTAGATATATATAGGGTAGACTCGGTGTCGCTGTCATTTTCCGCACGGGTAACCTGCTGTCTGAGAGAACCATGCGAGGGAGCCTTCTGACGGACCATTTGAAACTAATTTGAACGATGTAACGACATCACCTTAACGTATTAGATATATATAGGGTAGACTCGGTGTCGCTGTCATTTTCCGCACGGGTAACCTGCTGTCTGAGAGAACCATGCGAGGGAGCCTTCTGACGGATATTGGCGTATTGGCAACATTTGTCTCGTTGTGGGAAACTTTGGTGGGAATCTCAATTCAAACATTAACTATATTATACACTGTTTGCATCCCATCCTCAAAATAAAGAGCTTATCAATTCCATGTCGCAATATAAATGTTCTTAACACAATTCACAATGGAGTATGCTTAGACTGAGTAAAAACTTCCCTCATCCAATTTTTAATGGAGAAAAATTTGTTGAATCATTAATGCCTCATTAAATCTTATGCAGCGCAAAGATTTAAAGACTTCAAATACAAAGTTCAAAATACACTGAATACAACACCATGAAAAGTGGATGAATTGCAATCGGTGAGGTATGCACATGTAAGCAGCAAAGCTGAAGTACTGTGCTTTATTAAAAGAATTTTTTTAGGAGGGATATTCCTGCGCGGGCCCTAAGCCTCTGGTTGGCTTACTAAGTGTTCTTTATATGTTCAGAGCAGGGTGCTTATTGGGCGACCATTTGAAACTCATTTGAACGATGTAACGACATCACCTTAACGTATTAGATATATATAGGGTAGACTCGTTGTCGCTGTCATTTTCCGCACGGGTAACCTGCTGTCTGAGAGAACCATGCGAGGGAGCCTTCTGACGGATATTGGCGTATTAAGAACGCCAATATCTTCCGGTACTTTGGGTTAACAGAAGAACAAAGGCAACTGCAGAAGGCCAGTTGGCCCATACGAGGCAGCTCCTATCTATAACCACCCAGTCCCACTCATATACATGTCCATCCCATGCTTGAAACAATCCAGGGACCCCACCTCTACAATGTTACGCGGCAATTGGTTCCACAAATCAACAACCCTGTTACTGAACCAGTATTTACCGGAGTCTTTCCTAAATCTAAACTTATCCAATTTATACCCATTGTTTCGTGTTCTGTCTTGTGTTGATACTTTTAATACCCTATTAATATCCCCTTTGTTATGTCCATTCACCCACTTGTAAACCTCTATCATGTCACCCCTAACTCTTCGCCTTTCCAGTGAATGCAACTTAAGCTTTGTTAATCTTTCTTCATATGAAAGATTTCTAATTTGGGGAATTAACTTAGTCATCCTACGCTGGACACGTTCAAGTGAATTTATATCCATTCTATAATATGGCGACCAAAACTGAACTGCATAATCTAAATGGGGCCTAACTAGAGCAAGATATAGCTTGAGAACCACACCAGGTGTCTTGTTACTAACGCTTCGATTAATAAATCCCAGTGTCCTATTTGCCTTATTACGAACATTTATGCATTGATCCTTTTGGTTTAAATTCTTGCTAATCATAACTCTCAGATCCCTTTCGCAATTCGACTTCGCAATCTCAACACCATCTAGCTCGTATCTTGTAACCCTATCATCATTACCTAACCTCAGAACTTTACATTTATCAGCATTAAACTGCATCTGCCAATCCTTCGACCATTTCAAAACCCTATCTAGATCAACTTGAAGTGATAGTGAGTCCTCCTCCGAATTAATTTCCCTACCGATTTTTGTATCATCGGCAAACTTGCAAATGTTGCTACTCAAACCTGAATCTAAATCATTTATATATATTATAAATAACAGAGGTCCCAGGACAGAGCCCTGAGGCACCCCACTTACAACATTTTCCCACTCTGACTTGACTCCATTTATACTAACTCTCTGTTTCCTTTGGTATAGCCATGCCCTAATCCAGCTTAATATAGCACCCCCAATACCATGAGACTTTATCTTTTTAATCAGTCTTTCATGTGGCACTATCAAACGCTTTGCTAAAGTCAAGGTACACAACAACACAATCCTTACCACTATCAACTGCCTCAACTATGCTAGAATAAAAAGATAACAAATTTGTTAAACATGAACGGCCATTTACAAAACCATGCTGCGACTCAATTATTAATTTATGTTTTTCAAGATGAAGACGAATTTTATTTGCTATTATAGATTCTAGTAACTTTCCCACAATAGACGTTAGGCTAATTGGTCGATAGTTAGACGCAAGTGATCTATCTCCTTTCTTAAGAACTGGTATCACATTAGCAACTTTCCAAAACTCTGGCACTCTTCCTGACTCTATTGATTTATTAAATATGGTTGACAGTGGGTCACAAAGCTCCTCTTTGCATTCTTTAAGCACCCTGGCAAACACTTCATTCGGCCCTGGGGATTTGTTTGGTTTGAGTTTTACTATTTGCTTAAGAACATCCTCTCTGGTAACTGTTAAACTCGTCAACCTGTCCTCGTCCCCACCCACATAGACTTGTTCGGCTGAAGGCATATTGTTAAGTTCCTCTTTAGTAAATACAGATACAAAATATTTATTAAAAATACTACTCATCTCTTCATCACTATCTGTTATTTGACCTGTCTCAGTTTTTAATGGACCTATCCTTTCCCTAGTCTTAGTACGATATAACTGAAAAAAACCTTTAGGATTTGTCTTTGCTTGCCCTGCTATGCGAACTTCATAGTTTCTTTTTGCTTTCCTTATCTCTTTTTTAACATTTCTAACCAGTTGTACGAATTCCTGTTCTAAAGTGACCTCCCCATTTTTAATCCTTTTGTACAAAGCTCTCTTTTTACCTATAAGGTTCTTCAAATTCTTGGTTATCCACTTTGGGTCATTGGTATTCGATCTATTCAATTTGTATGGTATACTACGTTCCTGTGCTTTGTTTAGAATATTCTTAAATAAGTTATATATTGAATCCACATCGAAATCCCCATTTACGTCACCTATCGCTGGGTTCATGTCTCGCTCCAAGACCGGCCCCCACCCCATACCCAAGACTTTCCAATCAATTTGACCCAAAAAATTTCTAAGGCTATTAAAATCAGCTTTTCGAAAATCTGGCACTTTAACAGAATTTTCTCCTACAGGTCTATTCCATTCTATGCTAAATCTGATTTCTTTGTGATCACTGTTCCCTAGCGTACTCCCTATTTCGATGTCATTAATTTGTGTTTCCCTGTTAGTTAACACTAAATCTAAAATATTATTTTCCCGTGTTGGTTCCTTAATGTGTTGCGTAAGAAAGCAATCGTCAATTAATTCTAGAAAATCTTCTGCTTCACTATTCCCTGTTTTGTTCAACCAGTTTATTCCACTAAAATTAAAGTCACCCATGACGTAAATACTGTTAGATCTAGATGCCCTAGATATTTTATCCCATAGAGCTTTGCTTCCATTCTGTCTAAATTTGGTTGCCTATATATAACTCCTATTATCATATTATTTGCTTTTTCGTATAATTCTATCCAAATAGTTTATGTGTGGCTCAGTTTTGATTCCCTCTTTGAGACTACATTTCAAATTGTCCCTAACATATATGGCTACTCCCCATCCTCGTCTAATATATCTATCTGTGTGAAATTGTTTAAATCCATTTATTTGATATTCAGCTGTATTGAAATCCGTTTATTTGATATTCAGCTGTATTGAAATCCATTTATTTGATATTCAGCTGTATTGAAATCCATTTATTTGATATTCAGCTGTATTTAAATCCATTTATTTGATATTCAGCTGTATTTAAATCCATTTATTTGATATTCAGCTGTATTTAAATCCATTTATTTGATATTCAGCTGTATTTAAATCCATTTATTTGATATTATATATTATTTATTTGATATTATATATACATTTATTAACATATTATAATGTTAAGGAATGCTTATTGTTAAGCATTCCTGAACATTGTATGGAATATTTTAAGTATTCTTTGCGGTTAATATTAAGTATTTTTTTACTGCTAATATTTTAAATGAATGCTTATTTGATTTCATAATTCCTTTTCTTTACGAATAGGAGCATATCGTTCCCTCATTTACATGATAGTTTTGACGATAAAAGTAAGCCAGCGGTCCCCGATACGTCTTAACACTTTATTTTAGTTTGATTTTGAAACTTTATATTCTTTGAAGTAACGGCTTCGGCGACTAAGCAGTTCCATTGGTTTGTAGCCGTGTGGCGAAAAAAGCATAACCTGTTCTCTCTCCTATTATGAGAAAATTGTGGCTTCTCGAGCTAGAAAACGTTGCTCTTTGTTTGTAGGAACCTAGTTGTGCAAGACGAGGTAGAGCTCTGGCTCTTTGGTGTCTCTCTTCAGGTGTCGCGAGGTTCATCTCACGCATCATTTCCTCGTAATTCATGCCTCTTAGTTCCGGGACTTGCCTAGTGGCATACAGAAGCTGATTTTTTTTCCAGCTTTTCAGTCAAGCGTCTTGTGCTTGTCCAGATACAAGGATCCATGCTGGGGATGCATACTCCGGGATTGGTCTTCCCTTTGTGGTATACAAGGTTCTGAATGATTCCTTACACAGGTTCCTGAAAGCAGTTCTGATATTAGCAAACCTTGCATACGCCGCAGCAGTTATTCTTTTTAGGTGGATTTCATGAGACATGTTTGTTGAGATATTAAGTCTTTGATCTTTCTCTGTCCTTTTCATGAAGGACTTTATCTCCTATTCAGTTTCCTGTGTGTGGCTTCCAGTTTGCAACGCTTGGTTTCATTACCTTACATTTACTCGGGTTGAACTTTAGTAGCCGTTTGTTGGACCATTCATTGATTGAACTATAAGACACTCCACTGGTGACGCCTCGCCAATCAGAGACCTGAACCCTCACAGTGACTCTTCTGTTACTCATTGTAACAGTTCTATTTGTTTAAGCACTCTTTTATCCAATCGAGTACCCTTCCTTTCACTCCTGCCTGAATCTCTCGCTTTTGCATTAACCTCATGTATGGTACTGTATCAAAGGGTTTTGCAACCCAGAAATATGCAGTCTGCCCAATTTTTTGTTTCTTGCCTTGTCTCATAATTCAATTAATCCCTTAACGTAGGAATTGCCATCCCTAAACCCATGCTGATGCTGTTTTAAAAAGTTTTTTTGCTCCAGATGTTCGACTAGCTTTATTTGCACATTCTTTTTCATCATTTGGGATTTAATAATCGAAGTGTTACTAATAAGACACCTGGTGTTGCTCTACTTTAGCTATTTCTTGCTCTGGTGAGGCACCATTTAGATTATGCAGTTCCGATTTGGTCGCCGTACTACAGAATGGATATACATTCACTAGAACGCCTCCACCTTAGAATGACAAAGTTAATCCCCCAAATTAGAAACCTATCATATTAAGAAAGCTTGACAAGGAGTAAATTACATTTGCTGGAAAGGCGAAGAGTTCGTGGTGACATAATAGAGGTGTACGAGTGGAAGAATGGATATCACAAAGGCGATACTAAAAGTATCAACACAAGACAGAACACGAAACAATATTTATACATTGGATAAGTTTAGATTTCGGAAAGAAATCTTTCCTGAAAGATTTCAATAAAGACCTGGGTAAATACGAGTTCGATAAAAGGGGTTTTGTTTTGTGGAACCAACTATCACATAACATAATACAAGTAAGATCGCTTGATTGTTTCAAGCGCAGGTTAGACATATATATGCATGCGATTAGGTTATATAAATTGGAGCAGCATTGTATTGGACAATGGGCCTTCTGCATTTACATTCATTCATATGTTTCTTACGTTTTGCCTTTACCATCATTCTTAAGCTCTTGTGGTTTTATATTAATGAATGAGTATGGTAAATATCTTTTGAAGCTGGCTCCAACTGGTCAGCAGACCTTCTAAACCTTTCAGATATCTTATGTTTGTATAATCTTATGAATGCTTATTATTAGGTGAAAGAGGATCTTATGACCATATCCGTATGACCTCTGTACACCTCATTTAGTCTGGGATATCACCATTATTTTCATCAGATAGAGAACACCATAGAAAGAGAAGAGTCGTATGACCTCTGTACACCTCATTTAGTCTGTATATAGTCTGGGATATCGCAATTATTTTCATCAGATTGAGAACACCATGGAAAGAGAAGAGTCGTGAAATAATTTCACTGCACGATTTCAACACAGTAATATTACTGCTCGATATGGCAGAAATAAGGAATTTATATATTATAATTAATGCGCATATTAACTCATATTAACTAAGGCCGGAGTTAATGCCAGTGCCTCTTCTTATCTCTTTTAATTACTGTTTACCTACCTCTTTTTCTTTTTATATTGTCGATAAAGCAATATTTTAATTATAATGTTATGAAATGCTTATTGTTAAGCAATCCTTAAGATTATAAGGAATATTTTAGGTTATGTTTACTGTTAATATTTTAAATAAATTATATTTTATATCATAATTCTTTTTCGTGACGAATTGGGACATATCGTTTCCTGATTTACATGATGGGTTTGACGATAAAAATAAGCTAGCAGCTTGTCAGAGGTTCTTGATTTACCTTGATTTCCAGTTTGATCTTTGTTCTTTTCCAGTTTGATTTCGAAATTCAACAGTCTTTTCATTTACGGCTGTTTTATAATGTTAATTAATGCTTGTTGTTAAGTATTCCTTAACATTATAAGAATCTTTAAAGTTTTCTTTACTGTTAACATTCTAAATGAATGCTATCTGAAATACTTAATTGTTTCTCGTGACGAGTTAGAACATATCCATGGGGTTGTTGTTCGAGGGCTGGGGTTGTTGCTGTTGCGAACTCGTTGGAACCAGTGGTTAGAGGTGTTTGTTTGGGTTTAAACTGTTAGTAGATAGTGGTATGGGAATTGATTTGGAGAAAGGAGGTAATAAAAGTAAGTGTTTGTTGGAGAAACAAATTGACAAAATGATTAGGAGAAAGAAAAAGGCCTCAAAATAATAATTCACTTAGGGTATATTACACTAACAGTAGAAGTCTAAGAAACAAAATAAACGAGTTAAATGCTCTTGTCTGCAGAGAACAAATTGATATTATTGCACTTACCGAAAAGTGGATGAATGTAGAAAATAGAGATCTATTAGCTGAATATCAAATAAATGGATTTAAACTATTTTACACAGATAGATATATTAGACGAGGAGGGGGAGTAGCCATATATGTTAGGGAAAATTTGAAATGTAGTCTCAAAGAAGGAATCAAAACTGAGCCACATACTTAAACGAAAGAGCAAATAATCTTAAAATAGGAGTTATATACAGGCCACCAAATTTAAACAGAATGGAAGCAAAGCACCTATGGGAGGAAATATCTGGAGCATCTAGGTCTTGCAGTTGTTGTGTGACTATAATTTCAGTGAAATAAATTGGTCTAACAGAACAGGGAATAATGAAGCAGATTTTCTAGATTTAATTGACCATTACTTTCTAAGCCAACACATTGGCATCGATATATAAAGGGTAGACTGGCGTATTGGCAACATTTGTCTCGTTGTGGTAAACTTTGGTGGGAATCTCAATTCACACATAAACTATATTATACACTATGTTTGCATCCCATCCTGGCCGAACATTTGAAACTCAAATGAACGATGTAATGCATCACCTTAACGTATTCGATACATATAGGGTAGACTCGGTGTTTTTTTCACATTCCTCATTGGTAATCTGCTGTTTTAGAGAACCATGCGAAGGAGCCTGCAGACGAATTGTCGACATAGTGTCTCGTTGTTTCGAGAGAAAAGGAGCAAATGTTTCAATTTTCGTTTTTTGGCTCCAGTATTTTCCCTTAATGCAAGGTGTTTGTTCTCGGTTACGGTGCATTCGCGATCATGTGCTCACCTCACTTAGATGTGCTTATTCTAGAGAAAATCGAGCCGAAAAATTTACCTTTCTGCAGAAATCGGGTGTGGTACATCAGAATATGTTCAGACGGGTGTGTACATTCGACTCTTCTATTATATATTAGAGCGGGTGCTTATTGGGACTGTTAGAGAACTATTTGACGATGTTGAACGATGTAACATCACCTTAACGTATTAGATATATATAGGGTAGACTCGGTGTCGCTGTCATTTTCCGCACGGGTAACCTGCTGTCTGAGAGAACCATGCGAGGGAGCCTTCTGACGGACCATTTGAAACTAATTTGAACGATGTAACGACATCACCTTAACGTATTAGATATATATAGGGTAGACTCGGTGTCGCTGTCATTTTCCGCACGGGTAACCTGCTGTCTGAGAGAACCATGCGAGGGAGCCTTCTGACGGACCATTTGAAACTAATTTGAACGATGTAACATCACCTTAACGTATTAGATATATATAGGGTAGACTCGGTGTCGCTGTCATTTTCCGCACGGGTAACCTGCTGTCTGAGAGAACCATGCAAGGGAGCCTTCTGACGGACCATTTGAAACTAATTTGAACGAAGTAACGACATCACCTTAACGTATTAGATATATATAGGGTAGACTCGGTGTCGCTGTCATTTTCCGCACGGGTAACCTGCTGTCTGAGAGAACCATGCGAGGGAGCCTTCTGACGGAACATTTGAAACTAATTTAACGATGTAACGACATCACCTTAACGTATTAGATATATATAGGGTAGACTCGGTGTCGCTGTCATTTTCCGCGCGGGTAACCTGCTGTCTGAGAGAACCATGCGAGGTAGCCTTCAGACAGATACTGGCGTATTGGCAACATTTGTTTCGTTGTGGTAAACTTTGGTGGGAATCTCAATTCAAACATAAACTATATTATACACTATGTTTGCATCCCATACTGGCCGAACATTTGAAACTCAAATTAACGATTTAATGACATGACCTTAACGTAATCTATTCATATAGGGGTAGACTCGGTGTTTTTTGCACATTCCTCATGGGTAATCTGATGTTTTTGAGAACAATGCGAAGGAGCCTACAGACGAGTATTGACGAATTGTCGACATAGTGTCTCGTTGTTGCTAGAGAAAAGGAGCAAATGTTTCCCATTATTTTGTTTTTATGCTCCAGTCTTTTCCCTCAATGCAAGGTGCTAGTTCTCGTTTCCGGTGCGTTCGCCATCATGTGCGCACCTCACTTAGATGTGCTTATTCTGGAGGAAATCGAACCGAAAAATTTACCTTTCTCTAGAAATCAAATGTGGTACATCACACTTTTTCGTTATATGTTCTGAGCAAGGTGCTTACTGGCCGAACATTTGAAACTCAAATGAACGATTTAATGACATGACCTTAACGTAATCGATACATATCGGGTAGACTCATATAGGTGTTTTTTGCACATTCCTCATGGGTAATATGCTGTTTTAGAGAACATGCGAAGGAGCCTACAGACGAGTATTGACGAATTGTCGACATAGTGTCTCGTTGTTTCGAGAGAAAAGGAGCAAATGTTTCAATTTTCGTTTTTTGGCTCCAGTATTTTCCCTTAATGCAAGGTGTTTTTCTCGGTTATTGTGCATTCGCGATCATGTGCTCACCTCACTTAGATGTGCATATTCTGGAGAAAATCGAGCCGAAAAATTTACCTTTCTGCAGAAATCGGGTGTGGTACATCAGACTTTTTCTTTATATGTTCAGAGCAGGGTGCTTATTGGGCGACCATTTGAAACTAATTTGAACGATGTAACGACATCACCTTAACGTATTAGATATATATAGGGTAGACTCGGTGTCGCTGTCATTTTCCGCACGGGTAACCTGCTGTCTGAGAGAACCATGCGAGGGAGCCTTCTGACGGATATTGGCGTATTGGTAACATTTGTCTCGTTGTGGGAAACTTTGGTGGGAATCTCAATTCAAACATTAAATATTATACACTGTTTGCATCCCATCCTCAAAATAAAGAGCTTATCAATTCCATGTCGCAATATAAATGTTCTTAACACAATTCACAATGGAGTATGCTTAGACTGAGTAAAAACTTCCCTCATCCAATGTTTAATGGAGAAAAATTTGTTGAATCATTAATGCCTCATTAAATCTTATGCAGCGCAAAGATTTAAAGACTTCAAATACAAAGTTCAAAATACACTGAATACAACATCATGAAAAGTGGATGAATTGCAATCGGTGAGGTATGCACATGTAAGCTGCAAAGCTGAAGTACTGTGCTTTATTAAAAGAATTTTTTTAGGAGGGATATTCCTGCGCGGGCCCTAAGCCTCTGGTTGGCTTACTAAGTGTTCTTTATATGTTCAGAGCAGGGTGCTTATTGGGCGACCATTTGAAACTCATTTGAACGATGTAACGACATCACCTTAACGTATTAGATATATATAGGGTAGACTCGGTGTCGCTGTCATTTTCCGCACGGGTAACCTGCTGTCTGAGAGAACCATGCGAGGGAGCCTTCTGACGGACCATTTGAAACTAATTTGAACGATGTAACGACATCACCTTAACGTATTAGATATATATAGGGTAGACTCGGTGTCGCTGTCATTTTCCGCACGGGTAACCTGCTGTCTGAGAGAACCATGCGAGGGAGCCTTCTGACGGACCATTTGAAACTAATTTGAACGATGTAACGACATCACCTTAACGTATTAGATATATATAGGGTAGACTCGGTGTCGCTGTCATTTTCCGCACGGGTAACCTGCTGTCTGAGAGAACCATGCGAGGGAGCCTTCTGACGGACCATTTGAAACTAATTTGAACGATGTAACGACATCACCTTAACGTATTAGATATATATAGGGTAGACTCGGTGTCGCTGTCATTTTCCGCACGGGTAACCTGCTGTCTGAGAGAACCATGCGAGGGAGCCTTCTGACGGATATTGGCGTATTGGTAACATTTGTCTCGTTGTGGGAAACTTTGGTGGGAATCTCAATTCAAACATTAACTATATTATACACTGTTTGCATCCCATCCTCAAAATAAAGAGCTTATCAATTCCATGTCGCAATATAAATGTTCTTAACACAATTCACAATGGAGTATGCTTAGACTGAGTAAAAACTTCCCTCATCCAATGTTTAATGGAGTAAAATTTGTTGAATCATTAATGCCTCATTAAATCTTATGCAGCGCAAAGATTTAAACACTTCAAATACAAAGTTCAAAATACACTGAATACAACATCATGAAAAGTGGATGAATTGCAATCGGTGAGGTATGCACATGTAAGCTGCAAAGCTGAAGTACTGTGCTTTATTAAAAGAATTTTTTTAGGAGGGATATTCCTGCGCGGGCCCTAAGCCTCTGGTTGGCTTACTAAGTGTTCTTTATATGTTCAGAGCAGGGTGCTTATTGGGCGACCATTTGAAACTCATTTGAACGATGTAACGACATCACCTTAACGTATTAGATATATATAGGGTAGACTCGGTGTCGCTGTCATTTTCCGCACGGGTAACCTGCTGTCTGAGAGAACCATGCGAGGGAGCCTTCTGACGGACCATTTGAAACTAATTTGAACGAAGTAACGACATCACCTTAACGTATTAGATATATATAGGGTAGACTCGGTGTCGCTGTCATTTTCCGCACGGGTAACCTGCTGTCTGAGAGAACCATGCGAGGGAGCCTTCTGACGGACCATTTGAAACTAATTTAACGATGTAACGACATCACCTTAACGTATTAGATATATATAGGGTAGACTCGGTGTCGCTGTCATTTTCCGCACGGGTAACCTGCTGTCTGAGAGAACCATGCGAGGGAGCCTTCTGACGGACCATTTGAAACTAATTTGAACGATGTAACGACATCACCTTAACGTATTAGATATATATAGGGTAGACTCGGTGTCGCTGTCATTTTCCGCACGGGTAACCTGCTGACTGAGAGCCTTCTGACGGACCATTTGAAACTAATTTGAACGATGTAACGACATCACCTTAACGTATTAGATATATATAGGGTAGACTCGGTGTCGCTGTCATTTTCCGCACGGGTAACCTGCTGTCTGAGAGAACCATGCGAGGGAGCCTTCTGACGGACCATTTGAAACTAATTTGAACGATGTAACATCACCTTAACGTATTAGATATATATAGGGTAGACTCGGTGTCGCTGTCATTTTCCGCACGGGTAACCTGCTGTCTGAGAGAACCATGCGAGGGAGCCTTCTGACGGATATTGGCGTATTGGCAACATTTGTCTCGTTGTGGGAAACTTTGGTGGGAATCTCAATTCAAACATTAACTATATTATACACTGTTTGCATCCCATCCTCAAAATAAAGAGCTTATCAATTCCATGTCGCAATATAAATGTTCTTAACACAATTCACAATGGAGTATGCTTAGACTGAGTAAAAACTTCCCTCATCCAATTTTTAATGGAGAAAAATTTGTTGAATCATTAATGCCTCATTAAATCTTATGCAGCGCAAAGATTTAAAGACTTCAAATACAAAGTTCAAAATACACTGAATACAACACCATGAAAAGTGGATGAATTGCAATCGGTGAGGTATGCACATGTAAGCAGCAAAGCTGAAGTACTGTGCTTTATTAAAAGAATTTTTTAGGAGGGATATTCCTGCGCGGGCCCTAAGCCTCTGGTTGGCTTACTAAGTGTTCTTTATATGTTCAGAGCAGGGTGCTTATTGGGCGACCATTTGAAACTCATTTGAACGATGTAACGACATCACCTTAACGTATTAGATATATATAGGGTAGACTCGTTGTCGCTGTCATTTTCCGCACGGGTAACCTGCTGTCTGAGAGAACCATGCGAGGGAGCCTTCTGACGGACCATTTGAAACTAATTTAACGATGTAACGACATCACCTTAACGTATTAGATATATATAGGGTAGACTCGGTGTCGCTGTCATTTTCCGCACGGGTAACCTGCTGTCTGAGAGAACCATGAGAGGTAGCCTTCAGACAGATACTGGCGTATTGGCAACATTTGTTTCGTTGTGGTAAACTTTGGTGGGAATCTCAATTCAAACATAAACTATATTATACACTATGTTTGCATCCCATACTGGCCGAACATTTGAAACTCAAATTAACGATTTAATGACATGACCTTAACGTAATCGATTCATATAGGTTAGACTCGGTGTTTTTTGCACATTCCTCATGGGTAATCTGATGTTTTTGAGAACAATGCGAAGGAGCCTACAGACGAGTATTGACGAATTGTCGACATAGTGTCTCGTTGTTGCTAGAGAAAAGGAGCAAATGTTTCCCATTATTTTGTTTTTATGCTCCAGTCTTTTCCCTCAATGCAAGGTGCTAGTTCTCGTTTCCGGTGCGGTCGCCATCATGTGCGCACCTCACTTAGATGTGCTTATTCTGGAGGAAATCGAACCGAAAAATTTACCTTTCTCTAGAAATCGAATGTGGTACATCACACTTTTCGTTATATGTTCTGAGCAGGGTGCTTACTGGCCGAACATTTGAAACTCAAATGAACGATTTAATGACATGACCTTAACGTAATCGATACATATCGGGTAGACTCATATAGGTGTTTTTGCACATTCCTCATGGGTAATATGCTGTTTTAGAGAACATGCGAAGGAGCCTACAGACGAGTATTGACGAATTGTCGACATAGTGTCTCGTTGTTTCGAGAGAAAAGGAGCAAATGTTTCAATTTTCGTTTTTTGGCTCCAGTATTTTCCCTTAATGCAAGGTGTTTGTTCTCGGTTACGGTGCATTCGCGTTCATGTGCTCACCTCACTTAGATGTGCATATTCTGGAGAAAATCGAGCCGGAAAATTTACCTTTCTGCAGAAATCGGGTGTGGTACATCAGACTTTTTCTTTATATGTTCAGAGCAGGGTGCTTATTGGGCGACCATTTGAAACTAATTTGAACGATGTAACGACATCACCTTAACGTATTAGATATATATAGGGTAGACTCGGTGTCGCTGTCATTTTCCGCACGGGTAACCTGCTGTCTGAGAGAACCATGCGAGGGAGCCTTCTGACGGATATTGGCGTATTGGCAACATTTGTCTCGTTGTGGGAAACTTTGGTGGGAATCTCAATTCAAACATTAACTATATTATACACTGTTTGCATCCCATCCTCAAAATAAAGAGCTTATCAATTCCATGTCGCAATATAAATGTTCTTAACACAATTCACAATGGAGTATGCTTAGACTGAGTAAAAACTTCCCTCATCCAATGTTTAATGGAGTAAAATTTGTTGAATCATTAATGCCTCATAAATTTTATGCAGCGCAAAGATTTAAAGACTTCAAATACAAAGTTCAAAATACACTGAATACAACATCATGAAAAGTGGATGAATTGCAATCGGTGAGGTATGCACATGTAAGCTGCAAAGCTGAAGTACTGTGCTTTATTAAAAGAATTTTTTTAGGAGGGATATTCCTGCGCGGGCCCTAAGCCTCTGGTTGGCTTACTAAGTGTTCTTTATATGTTCAGAGCAGGGTGCTTATTGGGCGACCATTTGAAACTCATTTGAACGATGTAACGACATCACCTTAACGTATTAGATATATATTGGGTAGACTCGGTGTCGCTGTCATTTTCCGCACGGGTAACCTGCTGTCTGAGAGAACCATGCAAGGGAGCCTTCTGACGGACCATTTGAAACTAATTTGAACGATGTAACGACATCACCTTAACGTATTAGATATATATAGGGTAGACTCGGTGTCGCTGTCATTTTCCGCACGGGTAACCTGCTGTCTGAGAGAACCATGCGAGGGAGCCTTCTGACGGACCATTTGAAACTAATTTGAACGATGTAACGACATCACCTTAACGTATTAGATATATATAGGGTAGACTCGGTGTCGCTGTCATTTTCCGCACGGGTAACCTGCTGTCTGAGAGAACCATGCGAGGGAGCCTTCTGACGGACCATTTGAAACTAATTTAACGATGTAACATCACCTTAACGTATTAGATATATATAGGGTAGACTCGGTGTCGCTGTCATTTTCCGCACGGGTAACCTGCTGTCTGAGAGAACCATGCGAGGTAGCCTTCAGACAGATACTGGCGTATTGGCAACATTTGTTTCGTTGTGGTAAACTTTGGTGGGAATCTCAATTCAAACATAAACTATATTATACACTATGTTTGCATCCCATACTGGCCGAACATTTGAAACTCAAATTAACGATTTAATGACATGACCTTAACGTAATCGATTCATATAGGTTAGACTCGGTGTTTTTTGCACATTCCTCATGGGTAATCTGATGTTTTTGAGAACAATGCGAAGGAGCCTACAGACGAGTATTGACGAATTGTCGACATAGTGTCTCGTTGTTGCTAGAGAAAAGGAGCAAATGTTTCCCATTATTTTGTTTTTATGCTCCAGTCTTTTCCCTCAATGCAAGGTGCTAGTTCTCGTTTCCGGGCGGTCGCCATCATGTGCGCACCTCACTTAGATGTGCTTATTCTGGAGGAAATCGAACCGAAAAATTTACCTTTCTCTAGAAATCGAATGTGGTACATCACACTTTTTCGTTATATGTTCTGAGCAGGGTGCTTACTGGCCGAACATTTGAAACTCAAATGAACGATTTAATGACATGACCTTAACGTAATCGATACATATCGGGTAGACTCATATAGGTGTTTTTTGCACATTCCTCATGGGTAATATGCTGTTTTAGAGAACATGCGAAGGAGCCTACAGACGAGTATTGACGAATTGTCGACATAGTGTCTCGTTGTTTCGAGAGAAAAGGAGCAAATGTTTCAATTTTCGTTTTTTGGCTCCAGTATTTTCCCTTAATGCAAGGTGTTTGTTCTCGGTTACGGTGCATTCGCGTTCATGTGCTCACCTCACTTAGATGTGCATATTCTGGAGAAAATCGAGCCGAAAAATTTACCTTTCTGCAGAAATCGGGTGTGGTACATCAGACTTTTTCTTATATGTTCAGAGCAGGGTGCTTATTGGGCGACCATTTGAAACTAATTTGAACGATGTAACGACATCACCTTAACGTATTAGATATATATAGGGTAGACTCGGTGTCGCTGTCATTTTCCGCACGGGTAACCTGCTGTCTGAGAGAACCATGCGAGGGAGCCTTCTGACGGATATTGGCGTATTGGCAACATTTGTCTCGTTGTGGGAAACTTTGGTGGGAATCTCAATTCAAACATTAACTATATTATACACTGTTTGCATCCCATCCTCAAAATAAAGAGCTTATCAATTCCATGTCGCAATATAAATGTTCTTAACACAATTCACAATGGAGTATGCTTAGACTGAGTAAAAACTTCCCTCATCCAATGTTTAATGGAGTAAAATTTGTTGATTCATTAATGCCTCATAAATTTTATGCAGCGCAAAGATTTAAAGACTTCAAATACAAAGTTCAAAATACACTGAATACAACATCATGAAAAGTGGATGAATTGCAATCGGTGAGGTATGCACATGTAAGCTGCAAAGCTGAAGTACTGTGCTTTATTAAAAGAATTTTTTTAGGAGGGATATTCCTGCGCGGGCCCTAAGCCTCTGGTTGGCTTACTAAGTGTTCTTTATATGTTCAGAGCAGGGTGCTTATTGGGCGACCATTTGAAACTCATTTGAACGATGTAACGACATCACCTTAACGTATTAGATATATATTGGGTAGACTCGGTGTCGCTGTCATTTTCCGCACGGGTAACCTGCTGTCTGAGAGAACCATGCAAGGGAGCCTTCTGACGGACCATTTGAAACTAATTTGAACGATGTAACGACATCACCTTAACGTATTAGATATATATAGGGTAGACTCGGTGTCGCTGTCATTTTCCGCACGGGTAACCTGCTGTCTGAGAGAACCATGCGAGGGAGCCTTCTGACGGACCATTTGAAACTAATTTGAACGATGTAACGACATCACCTTAACGTATTAGATATATATAGGGTAGACTCGGTGTCGCTGTCATTTTCCGCACGGGTAACCTGCTGTCTGAGAGAACCATGCGAGGGAGCCTTCTGACGGACCATTTGAAACTAATTTGAACGATGTAACGACATCACCTTAACGTATTAGATATATATAGGGTAGACTCGGTGTCGCTGTCATTTTCCGCACGGGTAACCTGCTGTCTGAGAGAACCATGCGAGGGAGCCTTCTGACGGACCATTTGAAACTAATTTGAACGATGTAACGACATCACCTTAACGTATTAGATATATATAGGGTAGACTCGGTGTCGCTGTCATTTTCCGCACGGGTAACCTGCTGACTGAGAGCCTTCTGACGGACCATTTGAAACTAATTTGAACGATGTAACGACATCACCTTAACGTATTAGATATATAGGGTAGACTCGGTGTCGCTGTCATTTTCCGCACGGGTAACCTGCTGTCTGAGAGAACCATGCGAGGGAGCCTTCTGACGGACCATTTGAAACTAATTTGAACGATGTAACGACATCACCTTAACGTATTAGATATATATAGGTAGACTCGGGGTCGCTGTCATTTTCCGCACGGGTAACCTGCTGTCTGAGAGAACCATGCGAGGGAGCCTTCTGACGGACCATTTGAAACTAATTTGAACGATGTAACGACATCACCTTAACGTATTAGATATATATAGGGTAGACTCGGGGTCGCTGTCATTTCCGCACGGGTAACCTGCTGTCTGAGAGAACCATGCGAGGGAGCCTTCTGACGGACCATTTGAAACTAATTTGAACGATGTAACGACATCACTTAACGTATTAGATATATATAGGGTAGACTCGGTGTCGCTGTCATTTTCCGCACGGGTAACCTGCTGTCGAGAGAACCATGCGAGGGAGCCTTCTGACGGACCATTTGAAACTAATTTGAACGATGTAACGACATCACCTTAACGTATAGATTAAATATAGGGTAGACTCGGTGTCGCTGTCATTTTCCGCACGGGTAACCTGCTGACTGAGAGCCTTCTGACGGACCATTTGAAACTAATTTGAACGATGTAACGACATCACCTTAACGTATTAGATATATATAGGGTAGACTCGGTGTCGCTGCATTTCCGCACGGGTAACCTGCTGTCTGAAGAACCTGAGAGGTAGCCTTCAGACATATACTGCGTATTGGCAACATTTGTTTCATTGTGGTAAACTTTGGTGGGAATCTCAATTCAAACATAAACTATATTATACACTATGTTTGCATCCCATACTGGCCGAACATTTGAAACTCAAATTAAACGATTTAATGACATGACCTTAACGTAATCGATTCATATAGGTTAGACTACGGTGTTTTTTTGCACATTCCTCATGGGTAATCTGATGTTTTGAGAACAATGTGAAGGAGCCTACAGACGAGTATTGACGAATTGTCGACATAGTGTCTCGTTGTTGCTAGAGAAAAGGAGCAAATGTTTCCCAGTATTTTGTTTTTATGCTCCAGTCTTTTCCCTCAATGCAAGGTGCTAGTTCTCGTTTCCGGTGCGGTCGCCATCATGTGCGCACCTCACTTAGATGTGCTTATTCTGGAGGAAATCGAACCGAAACAATTTACCTTTCTCTAGAAATCGAATGTGGTACATCACACTTTTTCGTTATATGTTCTGAGCAGGGTGCTTACTGGCCGAACATTTGAAACTCAAATGAACGATTTAATGACATGACCTTAACGTAATCGATACATATCGGGTAGACTCATATAGGTGTTTTTTGCACATTCCTCATGGGTAATATGCTGTTTTAGAGAACATGCGAAGGAGCCTACAGACGAGTATGACGAATTGTCGACATAGTGTCTCGTTGTTTCGAGAGAAAAGGAGCAAATGTTTCAATTTTCGTTTTTTGGCTCCAGTATTTTCCCTTAATGCAAGGTGGTTTGTTCTCGGTTACGGGTGCATTCGCGTTCATGTGCTCACCTCACTTAGATGTGCATATTCTGGAGAAAATCGAGCCGAAAAATTTACCTTTCTGCAGAAATCGGGTGTGGTACATCAGAACTTTTTTCTTTATATGTTCAGAGCAGGGTGCTTATTGGGCGACCATTTGAAACTAATTTGAACGATGTAACGACATCACCTTAACGTATTAGATATATATAGGTGTAGACTCGGTGTCGCTGTCATTTTCCGCACGGGTAACCTGCTGTCTGAGAGAACCATGCGAGGGAGCCTTCTGACGGATATTGGCGCTATTGGCAACATTTGTCTCGTTGTGGGAAACTTTGGTGGGAATCTCAATTCAAACATTAACTATATTATACACTGTTTGCATCCCATCCTCAAAATAAGAGCTTATCCAATTCCATGTCGCAATATAAATGTTCTTAACACAATTCACAATGGAGTATGCTTAGACTGAGTAAAAACTTCCCTCATCCAATGTTTAATGGAGTAAAATTTGTTGAATCATTAATGCCTCATAAATTTTATGCAGCGCAAAGATTTAAAGACTTCAAATACAAAGTTCAAAATACACTGAATACAACATCATGAAAAGTGGATGAATTGCAATCGGTGAGGTATGCACATGTAAGCTGCAAAGCTGAAGTACTGTGCTTTATTAAAAGAATTTTTTTAGGAGGGATATTCCTGCGCGGGCCCTAAGCCTCTGGTTGGCTTACTAAGTGTTCTTTATATGTTCAGAGCAGGGTGCTTATTGGGCGACCATTTGAAACTCATTTGAACGATGTAACGACATCACCTTAACGTATTAGATATATATTGGGTAGACTCGGTGTCGCTGTCATTTTCCGCACGGGTAACCTGCTGTCTGAGAGAACCATGCAAGGGAGCCTTCTGACGGACCATTTGAAACTAATTTGAACGATGTAACGACATCACCTTAACGTATTAGATATATATAGGGTAGACTACGGTGTCGCTGTCATTTTCCGCACGGGTAACCTGCTGTCTGAGAGAACCATGCGAGGGAGCCTTCTGACGGACCATTTGAAACTAATTTGAACGATGTAACGACATCACCTTAACGTATTAGATATATATAGGGTAGACTCGGTGTCGCTGTCATTTTCCGCACGGGTAACCTGCTGTCTGAGAGAACCATGCGAGGGAGCCTTCTGACGGACCATTTGAAACTAATTTGAACGATGTAACGACATCACCTTAACGTATTAGATATATATAGGGTAGACTCGGTGTCGCTGTCATTTTCCGCACGGGTAACCTGCTGTCTGAGAGAACCATGCGAGGGAGCCTTCTGACGGACCATTTGAAACTAATTTGAACGATGTAACGACATCACCTTAACGTATTAGATATATATAGGGTAGACTCGGTGTCGCTGTCATTTTCCGCACGGGTAACCTGCTGACTGAGAGCCTTCTGACGGACCATTTGAAACTAATTTGAACGATGTAACGACATCACCTTAACGTATTAGATATATATAGGGTAGACTCGGTGTCGCTGTCATTTTCCGCACGGGTAACCCTGCTGTCTGAGAGAACCATGCGAGGGAGCCTTCTGACGGACCATTTGAAACTAATTTGAACGATGTAACGACATCACCTTAACGTATTAGATATATATAGGGTAGACTCGGGGTCGCTGTCATTTTCCGCACGGGTAACCTGCTGTCTGAGAGAACCATGCGAGGGAGCCTTCTGACGGGACCATTTGAAACTAATTGAACGATGTAACGACATCACCTTAACGTATTAGATATATATAGGGTAGACTCGGGGTCGCTGTCATTTTTCCGCACGGGTAACCTGCTGTCTGAGAGAACCATGCGAGGGAGCCTTCTGACGGACCATTTGAAACTAATTTGAACGATGTAACGACATCACCTTAACGTATTAGATATATATAGGGTAGACTCGGTGTCGCTGTCATTTTCCGCACGGGTAACCTGCTGTCTGAGAGAACCATGCGAGGGAGCCTTCTGACGGACCATTTGAAACTAATTTGAACGATTAACGACATCACCTTAACGTATTAGATATATATAGGGTAGACTCGGTGTCGCTGTCATTTTCCGCACGGGTAACCTGCTGACTGAGAGCCTTCTGGACGGACCATTTGAAACTAATTTGAACGATGTAACGACATCACCTTAACGTATTAGATATATATAGGGTAGACTCGGTGTCGCTGCCATTTTCCGCACGGGTAACCTGCTGTCTGAGAGAACCATGAGAGGTAGCCTTCAGACAGATACTGGCGTATTGGCAACATTTGTTTCGTTGTGGTAAACTTTGGTGGGAATCTCAATTCAAACATAAACTATATTATACACTATGTTTGCATCCCATACTGGCCGAACATTTGAAACTCAAATTAACGATTTAATGACATGACCTTAACGTAATCGATTCATATAGGTTAGACTCGGTGTTTTTTGCACATTCCTCATGGGTAATCTGATGTTTTTGAGAACAATGTGAAGGAGCCTACAGACGAGTATTGACGAATTGTCGACAATAGTGTCTCGTTGTTGCTAGAGAAAAGGAGCAAATGTTTCCCATTATTTTGTTTTTATGCTCCAGTCTTTTCCCTCAATGCAAGGTGCTAGTTCTCGTTTCCGGTGCGGTCGCCATCATGTGCGCACCTCACTTAGATGTGCTTATTCTGGAGGAAATCGAACCGAAAAAATTTACCTTTCTCTAGAAATCGAATGTGGTACATCACACTTTTTCGTTATATGTTCTGAGCAGGGTGCTTACTGGCCGAACATTTGAAACTCAAATGAACGATTTAATGACATGACCTTAACGTAATCGATACATATCGGGTAGACTCATATAGGTGTTTTTTGCACATTCCTCATGGGTAATATGCTGTTTTAGAGAACATGCGAAGGAGCCTACAGACGAGTATTGACGAATTGTCGACATAGTGTCTCGTTGTTTCGAGAGAAAAGGAGCAAATGTTTCAATTTTCGTTTTTTGGCTCCAGTATTTTCCCTTAATGCAAGGTGTTTGTTCTCGGTTACGGTGCATTCGCGTTCATGTGCTCACCTCACTTAGATGTGCATATTCTGGAGAAAATCGAGCCGAAAAATTTACCTTTCTGCAGAAATCGGGTGTGGTACATCAGACTTTTTCTTTATATGTTCAGAGCAGGGTGCTTATTGGGCGACCATTTGAAACTAATTTGAACGATGTAACGACATCACCTTAACGTATTAGATATATATAGGGTAGACTCGGTGTCGCTGTCATTTTCCGCACGGGTAACCTGCTGTCTGAGAGAACCATGCGAGGGAGCCTTCTGACGGATATTGGCGTATTGGCAACATTTGTCTCGTTGTGGGAAACTTTGGTGGAAATCTCAATTCAAACATTAACTATATTATACACTGTTTGCATCCCATCCTCAAAATAAAGAGCTTATCAATTCCATGTCGCAATATAAATGTTCTTAACACAATTCACAATGGAGTATGCTTAGACTGAGTAAAAACTTCCCTCATCCAATGTTTAATGGAGTAAAATTTGTTGAATCATTAATGCCTCATAAATTTTATGCAGCGCAAAGATTTAAAGACTTCAAATACAAAGTTCAAAATACACTGAATACAACATCATGAAAAGTGGATGAATTGCAATCGGTGAGGTATGCACATGTAAGCTGCAAAGCTGAAGTACTGTGCTTTATTAAAAGAATTTTTTTAGGAGGGATATTCCTGCGCGGGCCCTAAGCCTCTGGTTGGCTTACTAAGTGTTCTTTATATGTTCAGAGCAGGGTGCTTATTGGGCGACCATTTGAAACTCATTTGAACGATGTAACGACATCACCTTAACGTATTAGATATATATTGGGTAGACTCGGTGTCGCTGTCATTTTCCGCACGGGTAACCTGCTGTCTGAGAGAACCATGCAAGGGAGCCTTCTGACGGACCATTTGAAACTAATTTGAACGATGTAACGACATCACCTTAACGTATTAGATATATATATAGGGTAGACTCGGTGTCGCTGTCATTTTCCGCACGGGTAACCTGCTGTCTGAGAGAACCATGCGAGGGAGCCTTCTGACGGACCATTTGAAACTAATTTGAACGATGTAACGACATCACCTTAACGTATTAGATATATATAGGGTAGACTCGGTGTCGCTGTCATTTTCCGCACGGGTAACCTGCTGTCTGAGAGAACCATGCGAGGGAGCCTTCTGACGGACCATTTGAAACTAATTTGAACGATGTAACGACATCACCTTAACGTATTAGATATATATAGGGTAGACTCGGTGTCGCTGTCATTTTCCGCACGGGTAACCTGCTGACTGAGAGCCTTCTGACGGACCATTTGAAACTAATTTGAACGATGTAACGACATCACCTTAACGTATTAGATATATATAGGGTAGACTCGGTGTCGCTGCCATTTTCCGCACGGGTAACCTGCTGTCTGAGAGAACCATGAGAGGTAGCCTTCAGACAGATACTGGCGTATTGGCAACATTTGTTTCGTTGTGGTAAACTTTGGTGGGAATCTCAATTCAAACATAAACTATATTATACACTATGTTTGCATCCCATACTGGCCGAACATTTGAAACTCAAATTAACGATTTAATGACATGACCTTAACGTAATCGATTCATATAGGTTAGACTCGGTGTTTTTTGCACATTCCTCATGGGTAATCTGATGTTTTTGAGAACAATGCGAAGGAGCCTACAGACGAGTATTGACGAATTGTCGACATAGTGTCTCGTTGTTGCTAGAGAAAAGGAGCAAATGTTTCCCATTATTTTGTTTTTATGCTCCAGTCTTTTCCCTCAATGCAAGGTGCTAGTTCTCGTTTCCGGTGCGGTCGCCATCATGTGCGCACCTCACTTAGATGTGCTTATTCTGGAGGAAATCGAACCGAAAAATTTACCTTTCTCTAGAAATCGAATGTGGTACATCACACTTTTTCGTTATATGTTCTGAGCAGGGTGCTTACTGGCCGAACATTTGAAACTCAAATGAACGATTTAATGACATGACCTTAACGTAATCGATACATATCGGGTAGACTCATATAGGTGTTTTTTGCACATTCCTCATGGGTAATATGCTGTTTTAGAGAACATGCGAAGGAGCCTACAGACGAGTATTGACGAATTGTCGACATAGTGTCTCGTTGTTTCGAGAGAAAAGGAGCAAATGTTTCAATTTTCGTTTTTTGGCTCCAGTATTTTCCCTTAATGCAAGGTGTTTGTTCTCGGTTACGGTGCATTCGCGTTCATGTGCTCACCTCACTTAGATGTGCATATTCTGGAGAAAATCGAGCCGAAAAATTTACCTTTCTGCAGAAATCGGGTGTGGTACATCAGACTTTTTCTTTATATGTTCAGAGCAGGGTGCTTATTGGGCGACCATTTGAAACTAATTTGAACGATGTAACGACATCACCTTAACGTATTAGATATATATAGGGTAGACTCGGTGTCGCTGTCATTTTCCGCACGGGTAACCTGCTGTCTGAGAGAACCATGCGAGGGAGCCTTCTGACGGATATTGGCGTATTGGCAACATTTGTCTCGTTGTGGGAAACTTTGGTGGGAATCTCAATTCAAACATTAACTATATTATACACTGTTTGCATCCCATCCTCAAAATAAAGAGCTTATCAATTCCATGTCGCAATATAAATGTTCTTAACACAATTCACAATGGAGTATGCTTAGACTGAGTAAAAACTTCCCTCATCCAATGTTTAATGGAGTAAAATTTGTTGATTCATTAATGCCTCATAAATTTTATGCAGCGCAAAGATTTAAAGACTTCAAATACAAAGTTCAAAATACACTGAATACAACATCATGAAAAGTGGATGAATTGCAATCGGTGAGGTATGCACATGTAAGCTGCAAAGCTGAAGTACTGTGCTTTATTAAAAGAATTTTTTTAGGAGGGATATTCCTGCGCGGGCCCTAAGCCTCTGGTTGGCTTACTAAGTGTTCTTTATATGTTCAGAGCAGGGTGCTTATTGGGCGACCATTTGAAACTCATTTGAACGATGTAACGACATCACCTTAACGTATTAGATATATATTGGGTAGACTCGGTGTCGCTGTCATTTTCCGCACGGGTAACCTGCTGTCTGAGAGAACCATGCAAGGGAGCCTTCTGACGGACCATTTGAAACTAATTTGAACGATGTAACGACATCACCTTAACGTATTAGATATATATAGGGTAGACTCGGTGTCGCTGTCATTTTCCGCACGGGTAACCTGCTGTCTGAGAGAACCATGCGAGGGAGCCTTCTGACGGACCATTTGAAACTAATTTGAACGATGTAACGACATCACCTTAACGTATTAGATATATATAGGGTAGACTCGGTGTCGCTGTCATTTTCCGCACGGGTAACCTGCTGTCTGAGAGAACCATGCGAGGGAGCCTTCTGACGGACCATTTGAAACTAATTTGAACGATGTAACGACATCACCTTAACGTATTAGATATATATAGGGTAGACTCGGTGTCGCTGTCATTTTCCGCACGGGTAACCTGCTGTCTGAGAGAACCATGCGAGGGAGCCTTCTGACGGACCATTTGAAACTAATTTGAACGATGTAACGACATCACCTTAACGTATTAGATATATATAGGGTAGACTCGGTGTCGCTGTCATTTTCCGCACGGGTAACCTGCTGACTGAGAGCCTTCTGACGGACCATTTGAAACTAATTTGAACGATGTAACGACATCACCTTAACGTATTAGATATATATAGGGTAGACTCGGTGTCGCTGTCATTTTCCGCACGGGTAACCTGCTGTCTGAGAGAACCATGCGAGGGAGCCTTCTGACGGACCATTTGAAACTAATTTGAACGATGTAACGACATCACCTTAACGTATTAGATATATATAGGGTAGACTCGGGGTCGCTGTCATTTTCCGCACGGGTAACCTGCTGTCTGAGAGAACCATGCGAGGGAGCCTTCTGACGGACCATTTGAAACTAATTTGAACGATGTAACGACATCACCTTAACGTATTAGATATATATAGGGTAGACTCGGGGTCGCTGTCATTTTCCGCACGGGTAACCTGCTGTCTGAGAGAACCATGCGAGGGAGCCTTCTGACGGACCATTTGAAACTAATTTGAACGATGTAACGACATCACCTTAACGTATTAGATATATATAGGGTAGACTCGGTGTCGCTGTCATTTTCCGCACGGGTAACCTGCTGTCTGAGAGAACCATGCGAGGGAGCCTTCTGACGGACCATTTGAAACTAATTTGAACGATGTAACGACATCACCTTAACGTATTAGATATATATAGGGTAGACTCGGTGTCGCTGTCATTTTCCGCACGGGTAACCTGCTGACTGAGAGCCTTCTGACGGACCATTTGAAACTAATTTGAACGATGTAACGACATCACCTTAACGTATTAGATATATATAGGGTAGACTCGGTGTCGCTGCCATTTTCCGCACGGGTAACCTGCTGTCTGAGAGAACCATGAGAGGTAGCCTTCAGACAGATACTGGCGTATTGGCAACATTTGTTTCATTGTGGTAAACTTTGGTGGGAATCTCAATTCAAACATAAACTATATTATACACTATGTTTGCATCCCATACTGGCCGAACATTTGAAACTCAAATTAACGATTTAATGACATGACCTTAACGTAATCGATTCATATAGGTTAGACTCGGTGTTTTTTGCACATTCCTCATGGGTAATCTGATGTTTTTGAGAACAATGTGAAGGAGCCTACAGACGAGTATTGACGAATTGTCGACATAGTGTCTCGTTGTTGCTAGAGAAAAGGAGCAAATGTTTCCCATTATTTTGTTTTTATGCTCCAGTCTTTTCCCTCAATGCAAGGTGCTAGTTCTCGTTTCCGGTGCGGTCGCCATCATGTGCGCACCTCACTTAGATGTGCTTATTCTGGAGGAAATCGAACCGAAAAATTTACCTTTCTCTAGAAATCGAATGTGGTACATCACACTTTTTCGTTATATGTTCTGAGCAGGGTGCTTACTGGCCGAACATTTGAAACTCAAATGAACGATTTAATGACATGACCTTAACGTAATCGATACATATCGGGTAGACTCATATAGGTGTTTTTTGCACATTCCTCATGGGTAATATGCTGTTTTAGAGAACATGCGAAGGAGCCTACAGACGAGTATTGACGAATTGTCGACATAGTGTCTCGTTGTTTCGAGAGAAAAGGAGCAAATGTTTCAATTTTCGTTTTTTGGCTCCAGTATTTTCCCTTAATGCAAGGTGTTTGTTCTCGGTTACGGTGCATTCGCGTTCATGTGCTCACCTCACTTAGATGTGCATATTCTGGAGAAAATCGAGCCGAAAAATTTACCTTTCTGCAGAAATCGGGTGTGGTACATCAGACTTTTTCTTTATATGTTCAGAGCAGGGTGCTTATTGGGCGACCATTTGAAACTAATTTGAACGATGTAACGACATCACCTTAACGTATTAGATATATATAGGGTAGACTCGGTGTCGCTGTCATTTTCCGCACGGGTAACCTGCTGTCTGAGAGAACCATGCGAGGGAGCCTTCTGACGGATATTGGCGTATTGGCAACATTTGTCTCGTTGTGGGAAACTTTGGTGGGAATCTCAATTCAAACATTAACTATATTATACACTGTTTGCATCCCATCCTCAAAATAAAGAGCTTATCAATTCCATGTCGCAATATAAATGTTCTTAACACAATTCACAATGGAGTATGCTTAGACTGAGTAAAAACTTCCCTCATCCAATGTTTAATGGAGTAAAATTTGTTGAATCATTAATGCCTCATAAATTTTATGCAGCGCAAAGATTTAAAGACTTCAAATACAAAGTTCAAAATACACTGAATACAACATCATGAAAAGTGGATGAATTGCAATCGGTGAGGTATGCACATGTAAGCTGCAAAGCTGAAGTACTGTGCTTTATTAAAAGAATTTTTTTAGGAGGGATATTCCTGCGCGGGCCCTAAGCCTCTGGTTGGCTTACTAAGTGTTCTTTATATGTTCAGAGCAGGGTGCTTATTGGGCGACCATTTGAAACTCATTTGAACGATGTAACGACATCACCTTAACGTATTAGATATATATTGGGTAGACTCGGTGTCGCTGTCATTTTCCGCACGGGTAACCTGCTGTCTGAGAGAACCATGCAAGGGAGCCTTCTGACGGACCATTTGAAACTAATTTGAACGATGTAACGACATCACCTTAACGTATTAGATATATATAGGGTAGACTCGGTGTCGCTGTCATTTTCCGCACGGGTAACCTGCTGTCTGAGAGAACCATGCGAGGGAGCCTTCTGACGGACCATTTGAAACTAATTTGAACGATGTAACGACATCACCTTAACGTATTAGATATATATAGGGTAGACTCGGTGTCGCTGTCATTTTCCGCACGGGTAACCTGCTGTCTGAGAGAACCATGCGAGGGAGCCTTCTGACGGACCATTTGAAACTAATTTGAACGATGTAACGACATCACCTTAACGTATTAGATATATATAGGGTAGACTCGGTGTCGCTGTCATTTTCCGCACGGGTAACCTGCTGTCTGAGAGAACCATGCGAGGGAGCCTTCTGACGGACCATTTGAAACTAATTTGAACGATGTAACGACATCACCTTAACGTATTAGATATATATAGGGTAGACTCGGTGTCGCTGTCATTTTCCGCACGGGTAACCTGCTGACTGAGAGCCTTCTGACGGACCATTTGAAACTAATTTGAACGATGTAACGACATCACCTTAACGTATTAGATATATATAGGGTAGACTCGGTGTCGCTGTCATTTTCCGCACGGGTAACCTGCTGTCTGAGAGAACCATGCGAGGGAGCCTTCTGACGGACCATTTGAAACTAATTTGAACGATGTAACGACATCACCTTAACGTATTAGATATATATAGGGTAGACTCGGGGTCGCTGTCATTTTCCGCACGGGTAACCTGCTGTCTGAGAGAACCATGCGAGGGAGCCTTCTGACGGACCATTTGAAACTAATTTGAACGATGTAACGACATCACCTTAACGTATTAGATATATATAGGGTAGACTCGGGGTCGCTGTCATTTTCCGCACGGGTAACCTGCTGTCTGAGAGAACCATGCGAGGGAGCCTTCTGACGGACCATTTGAAACTAATTTGAACGATGTAACGACATCACCTTAACGTATTAGATATATATAGGGTAGACTCGGTGTCGCTGTCATTTTCCGCACGGGTAACCTGCTGTCTGAGAGAACCATGCGAGGGAGCCTTCTGACGGACCATTTGAAACTAATTTGAACGATGTAACGACATCACCTTAACGTATTAGATATATATAGGGTAGACTCGGTGTCGCTGTCATTTTCCGCACGGGTAACCTGCTGACTGAGAGCCTTCTGACGGACCATTTGAAACTAATTTGAACGATGTAACGACATCACCTTAACGTATTAGATATATATAGGGTAGACTCGGTGTCGCTGCCATTTTCCGCACGGGTAACCTGCTGTCTGAGAGAACCATGAGAGGTAGCCTTCAGACAGATACTGGCGTATTGGCAACATTTGTTTCGTTGTGGTAAACTTTGGTGGGAATCTCAATTCAAACATAAACTATATTATACACTATGTTTGCATCCCATACTGGCCGAACATTTGAAACTCAAATTAACGATTTAATGACATGACCTTAACGTAATCGATTCATATAGGTTAGACTCGGTGTTTTTTGCACATTCCTCATGGGTAATCTGATGTTTTTGAGAACAATGTGAAGGAGCCTACAGACGAGTATTGACGAATTGTCGACATAGTGTCTCGTTGTTGCTAGAGAAAAGGAGCAAATGTTTCCCATTATTTTGTTTTTATGCTCCAGTCTTTTCCCTCAATGCAAGGTGCTAGTTCTCGTTTCCGGTGCGGTCGCCATCATGTGCGCACCTCACTTAGATGTGCTTATTCTGGAGGAAATCGAACCGAAAAATTTACCTTTCTCTAGAAATCGAATGTGGTACATCACACTTTTTCGTTATATGTTCTGAGCAGGGTGCTTACTGGCCGAACATTTGAAACTCAAATGAACGATTTAATGACATGACCTTAACGTAATCGATACATATCGGGTAGACTCATATAGGTGTTTTTTGCACATTCCTCATGGGTAATATGCTGTTTTAGAGAACATGCGAAGGAGCCTACAGACGAGTATTGACGAATTGTCGACATAGTGTCTCGTTGTTTCGAGAGAAAAGGAGCAAATGTTTCAATTTTCGTTTTTTGGCTCCAGTATTTTCCCTTAATGCAAGGTGTTTGTTCTCGGTTACGGTGCATTCGCGTTCATGTGCTCACCTCACTTAGATGTGCATATTCTGGAGAAAATCGAGCCGAAAAATTTACCTTTCTGCAGAAATCGGGTGTGGTACATCAGACTTTTTCTTTATATGTTCAGAGCAGGGTGCTTATTGGGCGACCATTTGAAACTAATTTGAACGATGTAACGACATCACCTTAACGTATTAGATATATATAGGGTAGACTCGGTGTCGCTGTCATTTTCCGCACGGGTAACCTGCTGTCTGAGAGAACCATGCGAGGGAGCCTTCTGACGGATATTGGCGTATTGGCAACATTTGTCTCGTTGTGGGAAACTTTGGTGGGAATCTCAATTCAAACATTAACTATATTATACACTGTTTGCATCCCATCCTCAAAATAAAGAGCTTATCAATTCCATGTCGCAATATAAATGTTCTTAACACAATTCACAATGGAGTATGCTTAGACTGAGTAAAAACTTCCCTCATCCAATGTTTAATGGAGTAAAATTTGTTGAATCATTAATGCCTCATAAATTTTATGCAGCGCAAAGATTTAAAGACTTCAAATACAAAGTTCAAAATACACTGAATACAACATCATGAAAAGTGGATGAATTGCAATCGGTGAGGTATGCACATGTAAGCTGCAAAGCTGAAGTACTGTGCTTTATTAAAAGAATTTTTTTAGGAGGGATATTCCTGCGCGGGCCCTAAGCCTCTGGTTGGCTTACTAAGTGTTCTTTATATGTTCAGAGCAGGGTGCTTATTGGGCGACCATTTGAAACTCATTTGAACGATGTAACGACATCACCTTAACGTATTAGATATATATTGGGTAGACTCGGTGTCGCTGTCATTTTCCGCACGGGTAACCTGCTGTCTGAGAGAACCATGCAAGGGAGCCTTCTGACGGACCATTTGAAACTAATTTGAACGATGTAACGACATCACCTTAACGTATTAGATATATATAGGGTAGACTCGGTGTCGCTGTCATTTTCCGCACGGGTAACCTGCTGTCTGAGAGAACCATGCGAGGGAGCCTTCTGACGGACCATTTGAAACTAATTTGAACGATGTAACGACATCACCTTAACGTATTAGATATATATAGGGTAGACTCGGTGTCGCTGTCATTTTCCGCACGGGTAACCTGCTGTCTGAGAGAACCATGCGAGGGAGCCTTCTGACGGACCATTTGAAACTAATTTGAACGATGTAACGACATCACCTTAACGTATTAGATATATATAGGGTAGACTCGGTGTCGCTGTCATTTTCCGCACGGGTAACCTGCTGTCTGAGAGAACCATGCGAGGGAGCCTTCTGACGGACCATTTGAAACTAATTTGAACGATGTAACGACATCACCTTAACGTATTAGATATATATAGGGTAGACTCGGTGTCGCTGTCATTTTCCGCACGGGTAACCTGCTGACTGAGAGCCTTCTGACGGACCATTTGAAACTAATTTGAACGATGTAACGACATCACCTTAACGTATTAGATATATATAGGGTAGACTCGGTGTCGCTGTCATTTTCCGCACGGGTAACCTGCTGTCTGAGAGAACCATGCGAGGGAGCCTTCTGACGGACCATTTGAAACTAATTTGAACGATGTAACGACATCACCTTAACGTATTAGATATATATAGGGTAGACTCGGGGTCGCTGTCATTTTCCGCACGGGTAACCTGCTGTCTGAGAGAACCATGCGAGGGAGCCTTCTGACGGACCATTTGAAACTAATTTGAACGATGTAACGACATCACCTTAACGTATTAGATATATATAGGGTAGACTCGGGGTCGCTGTCATTTTCCGCACGGGTAACCTGCTGTCTGAGAGAACCATGCGAGGGAGCCTTCTGACGGACCATTTGAAACTAATTTGAACGATGTAACGACATCACCTTAACGTATTAGATATATATAGGGTAGACTCGGTGTCGCTGTCATTTTCCGCACGGGTAACCTGCTGTCTGAGAGAACCATGCGAGGGAGCCTTCTGACGGACCATTTGAAACTAATTTGAACGATGTAACGACATCACCTTAACGTATTAGATATATATAGGGTAGACTCGGTGTCGCTGTCATTTTCCGCACGGGTAACCTGCTGACTGAGAGCCTTCTGACGGACCATTTGAAACTAATTTGAACGATGTAACGACATCACCTTAACGTATTAGATATATATAGGGTAGACTCGGTGTCGCTGCCATTTTCCGCACGGGTAACCTGCTGTCTGAGAGAACCATGAGAGGTAGCCTTCAGACAGATACTGGCGTATTGGCAACATTTGTTTCGTTGTGGTAAACTTTGGTGGGAATCTCAATTCAAACATAAACTATATTATACACTATGTTTGCATCCCATACTGGCCGAACATTTGAAACTCAAATTAACGATTTAATGACATGACCTTAACGTAATCGATTCATATAGGTTAGACTCGGTGTTTTTTGCACATTCCTCATGGGTAATCTGATGTTTTTGAGAACAATGTGAAGGAGCCTACAGACGAGTATTGACGAATTGTCGACATAGTGTCTCGTTGTTGCTAGAGAAAAGGAGCAAATGTTTCCCATTATTTTGTTTTTATGCTCCAGTCTTTTCCCTCAATGCAAGGTGCTAGTTCTCGTTTCCGGTGCGGTCGCCATCATGTGCGCACCTCACTTAGATGTGCTTATTCTGGAGGAAATCGAACCGAAAAATTTACCTTTCTCTAGAAATCGAATGTGGTACATCACACTTTTTCGTTATATGTTCTGAGCAGGGTGCTTACTGGCCGAACATTTGAAACTCAAATGAACGATTTAATGACATGACCTTAACGTAATCGATACATATCGGGTAGACTCATATAGGTGTTTTTTGCACATTCCTCATGGGTAATATGCTGTTTTAGAGAACATGCGAAGGAGCCTACAGACGAGTATTGACGAATTGTCGACATAGTGTCTCGTTGTTTCGAGAGAAAAGGAGCAAATGTTTCAATTTTCGTTTTTTGGCTCCAGTATTTTCCCTTAATGCAAGGTGTTTGTTCTCGGTTACGGTGCATTCGCGTTCATGTGCTCACCTCACTTAGATGTGCATATTCTGGAGAAAATCGAGCCGAAAAATTTACCTTTCTGCAGAAATCGGGTGTGGTACATCAGACTTTTTCTTTATATGTTCAGAGCAGGGTGCTTATTGGGCGACCATTTGAAACTAATTTGAACGATGTAACGACATCACCTTAACGTATTAGATATATATAGGGTAGACTCGGTGTCGCTGTCATTTTCCGCACGGGTAACCTGCTGTCTGAGAGAACCATGCGAGGGAGCCTTCTGACGGACCATTTGAAACTAATTTGAACGATGTAACGACATCACCTTAACGTATTAGATATATATAGGGTAGACTCGGTGTCGCTGTCATTTTCCGCACGGGTAACCTGCTGTCTGAGAGAACCATGCGAGGGAGCCTTCTGACGGATATTGGCGTATTGGTAACATTTGTCTCGTTGTGGGAAACTTTGGTGGGAATCTCAATTCAAACATTAACTATATTATACACTGTTTGCATCCCATCCTCAAAATAAAGAGCTTATCAATTCCATGTCGCAATATAAATGTTCTTAACACAATTCACAATGGAGTTTGCTTAGACTGAGTAAAAACTTCCCTCATCCAATGTTTAATGGAGTAAAATTTGTTGAATCATTAATGCCTCATTAAATCTTATGCAGCGCAAAGATTTAAACACTTCAAATACAAAGTTCAAAATACACTGAATACAACATCATGAAAAGTGGATGAATTGCAATCGGTGAGGTATGCACATGTAAGCTGCAAAGCTGAAGTACTGTGCTTTATTAAAAGAATTTTTTTAGGAGGGATATTCCTGCGCGGGCCCTAAGCCTCTGGTTGGCTTACTAAGTGTTCTTTATATGTTCAGAGCAGGGTGCTTATTGGGCGACCATTTGAAACTCATTTGAACGATGTAACGACATCACCTTAACGTATTAGATATATATAGGGTAGACTCGGTGTCGCTGTCATTTTCCGCACGGGTAACCTGCTGTCTGAAAGAACCATGCGAGGGAGCCTTCTGACGGACCATTTGAAACTAATTTGAACGAAGTAACGACATCACCTTAACGTATTAGATATATATAGGGTAGACTCGGTGTCGCTGTCATTTTCCGCACGGGTAACCTGCTGTCTGAGAGAACCATGCGAGGGAGCCTTCTGACGGACCATTTGAAACTAATTTAACGATGTAACGACATCACCTTAACGTATTAGATATATATAGGGTAGACTCGGTGTCGCTGTCATTTTCCGCACGGGTAACCTGCTGTCTGAGAGAACCATGCGAGGGAGCCTTCTGACGGACCATTTGAAACTAATTTGAACGATGTAACGACATCACCTTAACGTATTAGATATATATAGGGTAGACTCGGTGTCGCTGTCATTTTCCGCACGGGTAACCTGCTGACTGAGAGCCTTCTGACGGACCATTTGAAACTAATTTGAACGATGTAACGACATCACCTTAACGTATTAGATATATATAGGGTAGACTCGGTGTCGCTGTCATTTTCCGCACGGGTAACCTGCTGTCTGAGAGAACCATGCGAGGGAGCCTTCTGACGGACCATTTGAAACTAATTTGAACGATGTAACGACATCACCTTAACGTATTAGATATATATAGGGTAGACTCGGTGTCGCTGTCATTTTCCGCACGGGTAACCTGCTGTCTGAGAGAACCATGCGAGGGAGCCTTCTGACGGATATTGGCGTATTGGCAACATTTGTCTCGTTGTGGGAAACTTTGGTGGGAATCTCAATTCAAACATTAACTATATTATACACTGTTTGCATCCCATCCTCAAAATAAAGAGCTTATCAATTCCATGTCGCAATATAAATGTTCTTAACACAATTCACAATGGAGTATGCTTAGACTGAGTAAAAACTTCCCTCATCCAATTTTTAATGGAGAAAAATTTGTTGAATCATTAATGCCTCATTAAATCTTATGCAGCGCAAAGATTTAAAGACTTCAAATACAAAGTTCAAAATACACTGAATACAACACCATGAAAAGTGGATGAATTGCAATCGGTGAGGTATGCACATGTAAGCAGCAAAGCTGAAGTACTGTGCTTTATTAAAAGAATTTTTTTAGGAGGGATATTCCTGCGCGGGCCCTAAGCCTCTGGTTGGCTTACTAAGTGTTCTTTATATGTTCAGAGCAGGGTGCTTATTGGGCGACCATTTGAAACTCATTTGAACGATGTAACGACATCACCTTAACGTATTAGATATATATAGGGTAGACTCGTTGTCGCTGTCATTTTCCGCACGGGTAACCTGCTGTCTGAGAGAACCATGCGAGGGAGCCTTCTGACGGATATTGGCGTATTAAGAACGCCAATATCTTCCGGTACTTTGGGTTAACAGAAGAACAAAGGCAACTGCAGAAGGCCAGTTGGCCCATACGAGGCAGCTCCTATCTATAACCACCCAGTCCCACTCATATACATGTCCATCCCATGCTTGAAACAATCCAGGGACCCCACCTCTACAATGTTACGCGGCAATTGGTTCCACAAATCAACAACCCTGTTACTGAACCAGTATTTACCGGAGTCTTTCCTAAATCTAAACTTATCCAATTTATACCCATTGTTTCGTGTTCTGTCTTGTGTTGATACTTTTAATACCCTATTAATATCCCCTTTGTTATGTCCATTCACCCACTTGTAAACCTCTATCATGTCACCCCTAACTCTTCGCCTTTCCAGTGAATGCAACTTAAGCTTTGTTAATCTTTCTTCATATGAAAGATTTCTAATTTGGGGAATTAACTTAGTCATCCTACGCTGGACACGTTCAAGTGAATTTATATCCATTCTATAATATGGCGACCAAAACTGAACTGCATAATCTAAATGGGGCCTAACTAGAGCAAGATATAGCTTGAGAACCACACCAGGTGTCTTGTTACTAACGCTTCGATTAATAAATCCCAGTGTCCTATTTGCCTTATTACGAACATTTATGCATTGATCCTTTTGGTTTAAATTCTTGCTAATCATAACTCTCAGATCCCTTTCGCAATTCGACTTCGCAATCTCAACACCATCTAGCTCGTATCTTGTAACCCTATCATCATTACCTAACCTCAGAACTTTACATTTATCAGCATTAAACTGCATCTGCCAATCCTTCGACCATTTCAAAACCCTATCTAGATCAACTTGAAGTGATAGTGAGTCCTCCTCCGAATTAATTTCCCTACCGATTTTTGTATCATCGGCAAACTTGCAAATGTTGCTACTCAAACCTGAATCTAAATCATTTATATATATTATAAATAACAGAGGTCCCAGGACAGAGCCCTGAGGCACCCCACTTACAACATTTTCCCACTCTGACTTGACTCCATTTATACTAACTCTCTGTTTCCTTTGGTATAGCCATGCCCTAATCCAGCTTAATATAGCACCCCCAATACCATGAGACTTTATCTTTTTAATCAGTCTTTCATGTGGCACTATCAAACGCTTTGCTAAAGTCAAGGTACACAACAACACAATCCTTACCACTATCAACTGCCTCAACTATGCTAGAATAAAAAGATAACAAATTTGTTAAACATGAACGGCCATTTACAAAACCATGCTGCGACTCAATTATTAATTTATGTTTTTCAAGATGAAGACGAATTTTATTTGCTATTATAGATTCTAGTAACTTTCCCACAATAGACGTTAGGCTAATTGGTCGATAGTTAGACGCAAGTGATCTATCTCCTTTCTTAAGAACTGGTATCACATTAGCAACTTTCCAAAACTCTGGCACTCTTCCTGACTCTATTGATTTATTAAATATGGTTGACAGTGGGTCACAAAGCTCCTCTTTGCATTCTTTAAGCACCCTGGCAAACACTTCATTCGGCCCTGGGGATTTGTTTGGTTTGAGTTTTACTATTTGCTTAAGAACATCCTCTCTGGTAACTGTTAAACTCGTCAACCTGTCCTCGTCCCCACCCACATAGACTTGTTCGGCTGAAGGCATATTGTTAAGTTCCTCTTTAGTAAATACAGACACAAAATATTTATTAAAAATACTACTCATCTCTTCATCACTATCTGTTATTTGACCTGTCTCAGTTTTTAATGGACCTATCCTTTCCCTAGTCTTAGTACGATATAACTGAAAAAAACCTTTAGGATTTGTCTTTGCTTGCCCTGCTATGCGAACTTCATAGTTTCTTTTTGCTTTCCTTATCTCTTTTTTAACATTTCTAACCAGTTGTACGAATTCCTGTTCTAAAGTGACCTCCCCATTTTTAATCCTTTTGTACAAAGCTCTCTTTTTACCTATAAGGTTCTTCAAATTCTTGGTTATCCACTTTGGGTCATTGGTATTCGATCTATTCAATTTGTATGGTATACTACGTTCCTGTGCTTTGTTTAGAATATTCTTAAATAAGTTATATATTGAATCCACATCGAAATCCCCATTTACGTCACCTATCGCTGGGTTCATGTCTCGCTCCAAGACCGGCCCCCACCCCATACCCAAGACTTTCCAATCAATTTGACCCAAAAAATTTCTAAGGCTATTAAAATCAGCTTTTCGAAAATCTGGCACTTTAACAGAATTTTCTCCTACAGGTCTATTCCATTCTATGCTAAATCTGATTTCTTTGTGATCACTGTTCCCTAGCGTACTCCCTATTTCGATGTCATTAATTTGTGTTTCCCTGTTAGTTAACACTAAATCTAAAATATTATTTTCCCGTGTTGGTTCCTTAATGTGTTGCGTAAGAAAGCAATCGTCAATTAATTCTAGAAAATCTTCTGCTTCACTATTCCCTGTTTTGTTCAACCAGTTTATTCCACTAAAATTAAAGTCACCCATGACGTAAATACTGTTAGATCTAGATGCCCTAGATATTTTATCCCATAGAGCTTTGCTTCCATTCTGTCTAAATTTGGTTGCCTATATATAACTCCTATTATCATATTATTTGCTTTTTCGTATAATTCTATCCAAATAGTTTATGTGTGGCTCAGTTTTGATTCCCTCTTTGAGACTACATTTCAAATTGTCCCTAACATAAATGGCTACTCCCCATCCTCGTCTAATATATCTATCTGTGTGAAATTGTTTAAATCCATTTATTTGATATTCAGCTGTATTGAAATCCGTTTATTTGATATTCAGCTGTATTGAAATCCATTTATTTGATATTCAGCTGTATTGAAATCCATTTATTTGATATTCAGCTGTATTTAAATCCATTTATTTGATATTCAGCTGTATTTAAATCCATTTATTTGATATTCAGCTGTATTTAAATCCATTTATTTGATATTCAGCTGTATTTAAATCCATTTATTTGATATTATATATTATTTATTTGATATTATATATACATTTATTAACATATTATAATGTTAAGGAATGCTTATTGTTAAGCATTCCTGAACATTGTATGGAATATTTTAAGTATTCTTTGCGGTTAATATTAAGTATTTTTTTACTGCTAATATTTTAAATGAATGCTTATTTGATTTCATAATTCCTTTTCTTTACGAATAGGAGCATATCGTTCCCTCATTTACATGATAGTTTTGACGATAAAAGTAAGCCAGCGGTCCCCGATACGTCTTAACACTTTATTTTAGTTTGATTTTGAAACTTTATATTCTTTGAAGTAACGGCTTCGGCGACTAAGCAGTTCCATTGGTTTGTAGCCGTGTGGCGAAAAAAGCATAACCTGTTCTCTCTCCTATTATGAGAAAATTGTGGCTTCTCGAGCTAGAAAACGTTGCTCTTTGTTTGTAGGAACCTAGTTGTGCAAGACGAGGTAGAGCTCTGGCTCTTTGGTGTCTCTCTTCAGGTGTCGCGAGATTCATCTCACGCATCATTTCCTCGTAATTCATGCCTCTTAGTTCCGGGACTTGCCTAGTGGCATACAGAAGCTGATTTTTTTTCCAGCTTTTCAGTCAAGCGTCTTGTGCTTGTCCAGATACAAGGATCCATGCTGGGGATGCATACTCCGGGATTGGTCTTCCCTTTGTGGTATACAAGGTTCTGAATGATTCCTTACACAGGTTCCTGAAAGCAGTTCTGATATTAGCAAACCTTGCATACGCCGCAGCAGTTATTCTTTTTAGGTGGATTTCATGAGACATGTTTGTTGAGATATTAAGTCTTTGATCTTTCTCTGTCCTTTTCATGAAGGACTTTATCTCCTATTCAGTTTCCTGTGTGTGGCTTCCAGTTTGCAACGCTTGGTTTCATTACCTTACATTTACTCGGGTTGAACTTTAGTAGCCGTTTGTTGGACCATTCATTGATTGAACTATAAGACACTCCACTGGTGACGCCTCGCCAATCAGAGACCTGAACCCTCACAGTGACTCTTCTGTTACTCATTGTAACAGTTCTATTTGTTTAAGCACTCTTTTATCCAATCGAGTACCCTTCCTTTCACTCCTGCCTGAATCTCTCGCTTTTGCATTAACCTCATGTATGGTACTGTATCAAAGGGTTTTGCAACCCAGAAATATGCAGTCTGCCCAATTTTTTGTTTCTTGCCTTGTCTCATAATTCAATTAATCCCTTAACGTAGGAATTGCCATCCCTAAACCCATGCTGATGCTGTTTTAAAAAGTTTTTTTGCTCCAGATGTTCGACTAGCTTTATTTGCCCATTCTTTTTCATCATTTGGGATTTAATAATCGAAGTGTTACTAATAAGACACCTGGTGTTGCTCTACTTTAGCTATTTCTTGCTCTGGTGAGGCACCATTTAGATTATGCAGTTCCGATTTGGTCGCCGTACTACAGAATGGATATACATTCACTAGAACGCCTCCACCTTAGAATGACAAAGTTAATCCCCCAAATTAGAAACCTATCATATTAAGAAAGCTTGACAAGGAGTAAATTACATTTGCTGGAAAGGCGAAGAGTTCGTGGTGACATAATAGAGGTGTACGAGTGGAAGAATGGATATCACAAAGGCGATACTAAAAGTATCAACACAAGACAGAACACGAAACAATATTTATACATTGGATAAGTTTAGATTTCGGAAAGAAATCTTTCCTGAAAGATTTCAATAAAGACCTGGGTAAATACGAGTTCGATAAAAGGGGTTTTGTTTTGTGGAACCAACTATCACATAACATAATACAAGTAAGATCGCTTGATTGTTTCAAGCGCAGGTTAGACATATATATGCATGCGATTAGGTTATATAAATTGGAGCAGCATTGTATTGGACAATGGGCCTTCTGCATTTACATTCATTCATATGTTTCTTACGTTTTGCCTTTACCATCATTCTTAAGCTCTTGTGGTTTTATATTAATGAATGAGTATGGTAAATATCTTTTGAAGCTGGCTCCAACTGGTCAGCAGACCTTCTAAACCTTTCAGATATCTTATGTTTGTATAATCTTATGAATGCTTATTATTAGGTGAAAGAGGATCTTATGACCATATCCGTATGACCTCTGTACACCTCATTTAGTCTGGGATATCACCATTATTTTCATCAGATAGAGAACACCATAGAAAGAGAAGAGTCGTATGACCTCTGTACACCTCATTTAGTCTGTATATAGTCTGGGATATCGCAATTATTTTCATCAGATTGAGAACACCATGGAAAGAGAAGAGTCGTGAAATAATTTCACTGCACGATTTCAACACAGTAATATTACTGCTCGATATGGCAGAAATAAGGAATTTATATATTATAATTAATGCGCATATTAACTCATATTAACTAAGGCCGGAGTTAATGCCAGTGCCTCTTCTTATCTCTTTTAATTACTGTTTACCTACCTCTTTTTCTTTTTATATTGTCGATAAAGCAATATTTTAATTATAATGTTATGAAATGCTTATTGTTAAGCAATCCTTAAGATTATAAGGAATATTTTAGGTTATGTTTACTGTTAATATTTTAAATAAATTATATTTTATATCATAATTCTTTTTCGTGACGAATTGGGACATATCGTTTCCTGATTTACATGATGGGTTTGACGATAAAAATAAGCTAGCAGCTTGTCAGAGGTTCTTGATTTACCTTGATTTCCAGTTTGATCTTTGTTCTTTTCCAGTTTGATTTCGAAATTCAACAGTCTTTTCATTTACGGCTGTTTTATAATGTTAATTAATGCTTGTTGTTAAGTATTCCTTAACATTATAAGAATCTTTAAAGTTTTCTTTACTGTTAACATTCTAAATGAATGCTATCTGAAATACTTAATTGTTTCTCGTGACGAGTTAGAACATATCCATGGGGTTGTTGTTCGAGGGCTGGGGTTGTTGCTGTTGCGAACTCGTTGGAACCAGTGGTTAGAGGTGTTTGTTTGGGTTTAAACTGTTAGTAGATAGTGGTATGGGAATTGATTTGGAGAAAGGAGGTAATAAAAGTAAGTGTTTGTTGGAGAAACAAATTGACAAAATGATTAGGAGAAAGAAAAAGGCCTCAAAATAATAATTCACTTAGGGTATATTACACTAACAGTAGAAGTCTAAGAAACAAAATAAACGAGTTAAATGCTCTTGTCTGCAGAGAACAAATTGATATTATTGCACTTACCGAAAAGTGGATGAATGTAGAAAATAGAGATCTATTAGCTGAATATCAAATAAATGGATTTAAACTATTTTACACAGATAGATATATTAGACGAGGAGGGGGAGTAGCCATATATGTTAGGGAAAATTTGAAATGTAGTCTCAAAGAAGGAATCAAAACTGAGCCACATACTTAAACGAAAGAGCAAATAATCTTAAAATAGGAGTTATATACAGGCCACCAAATTTAAACAGAATGGAAGCAAAGCACCTATGGGAGGAAATATCTGGAGCATCTAGGTCTTGCAGTTGTTGTGTGACTATAATTTCAGTGAAATAAATTGGTCTAACAGAACAGGGAATAATGAAGCAGATTTTCTAGATTTAATTGACCATTACTTTCTAAGCCAACACATTGGCATCGATATATAAAGGGTAGACTGGCGTATTGGCAACATTTGTCTCGTTGTGGTAAACTTTGGTGGGAATCTCAATTCACACATAAACTATATTATACACTATGTTTGCATCCCATCCTGGCCGAACATTTGAAACTCAAATGAACGATGTAATGCATCACCTTAACGTATTCGATACATATAGGGTAGACTCGGTGTTTTTTTCACATTCCTCATTGGTAATCTGCTGTTTTAGAGAACCATGCGAAGGAGCCTGCAGACGAATTGTCGACATAGTGTCTCGTTGTTTCGAGAGAAAAGGAGCAAATGTTTCAATTTTCGTTTTTTGGCTCCAGTATTTTCCCTTAATGCAAGGTGTTTGTTCTCGGTTACGGTGCATTCGCGATCATGTGCTCACCTCACTTAGATGTGCTTATTCTAGAGAAAATCGAGCCGAAAAATTTACCTTTCTGCAGAAATCGGGTGTGGTACATCAGACTTTTTCTTTATATGTTCAGAGCAGGGTGCTTATTGGGCGACCATTAGAAACTAATTTGAACGATGTAACGACATCACCTTAACGTATTAGATATATATAGGGTAGACTCGGTGTCGCTGTCATTTTCCGCACGGGTAACCTGCTGTCTGAGAGAACCATGCGAGGGAGCCTTCTGACGGACCATTTGAAACTAATTTGAACGATGTAACGACATCACCTTAACGTATTAGATATATATAGGGTAGACTCGGTGTCGCTGTCATTTTCCGCACGGGTAACCTGCTGTCTGAGAGAACCATGCGAGGGAGCCTTCTGACGGACCATTTGAAACTAATTTGAACGATGTAACATCACCTTAACGTATTAGATATATATAGGGTAGACTCGGTGTCGCTGTCATTTTCCGCACGGGTAACCTGCTGTCTGAGAGAACCATGCAAGGGAGCCTTCTGACGGACCATTTGAAACTAATTTGAACGAAGTAACGACATCACCTTAACGTATTAGATATATATAGGGTAGACTCGGTGTCGCTGTCATTTTCCGCACGGGTAACCTGCTGTCTGAGAGAACCATGCGAGGGAGCCTTCTGACGGAACATTTGAAACTAATTTAACGATGTAACGACATCACCTTAACGTATTAGATATATATAGGGTAGACTCGGTGTCGCTGTCATTTTCCGCGCGGGTAACCTGCTGTCTGAGAGAACCATGCGAGGTAGCCTTCAGACAGATACTGGCGTATTGGCAACATTTGTTTCGTTGTGGTAAACTTTGGTGGGAATCTCAATTCAAACATAAACTATATTATACACTATGTTTGCATCCCATACTGGCCGAACATTTGAAACTCAAATTAACGATTTAATGACATGACCTTAACGTAATCTATTCATATAGGGGTAGACTCGGTGTTTTTTGCACATTCCTCATGGGTAATCTGATGTTTTTGAGAACAATGCGAAGGAGCCTACAGACGAGTATTGACGAATTGTCGACATAGTGTCTCGTTGTTGCTAGAGAAAAGGAGCAAATGTTTCCCATTATTTTGTTTTTATGCTCCAGTCTTTTCCCTCAATGCAAGGTGCTAGTTCTCGTTTCCGGTGCGTTCGCCATCATGTGCGCACCTCACTTAGATGTGCTTATTCTGGAGGAAATCGAACCGAAAAATTTACCTTTCTCTAGAAATCAAATGTGGTACATCACACTTTTTCGTTATATGTTCTGAGCAAGGTGCTTACTGGCCGAACATTTGAAACTCAAATGAACGATTTAATGACATGACCTTAACGTAATCGATACATATCGGGTAGACTCATATAGGTGTTTTTTGCACATTCCTCATGGGTAATATGCTGTTTTAGAGAACATGCGAAGGAGCCTACAGACGAGTATTGACGAATTGTCGACATAGTGTCTCGTTGTTTCGAGAGAAAAGGAGCAAATGTTTCAATTTTCGTTTTTTGGCTCCAGTATTTTCCCTTAATGCAAGGTGTTTTTCTCGGTTATTGTGCATTCGCGATCATGTGCTCACCTCACTTAGATGTGCATATTCTGGAGAAAATCGAGCCGAAAAATTTACCTTTCTGCAGAAATCGGGTGTGGTACATCAGACTTTTTCTTTATATGTTCAGAGCAGGGTGCTTATTGGGCGACCATTTGAAACTAATTTGAACGATGTAACGACATCACCTTAACGTATTAGATATATATAGGGTAGACTCGGTGTCGCTGTCATTTTCCGCACGGGTAACCTGCTGTCTGAGAGAACCATGCGAGGGAGCCTTCTGACGGATATTGGCGTATTGGTAACATTTGTCTCGTTGTGGGAAACTTTGGTGGGAATCTCAATTCAAACATTAACTATATTATACACTGTTTGCATCCCATCCTCAAAATAAAGAGCTTATCAATTCCATGTCGCAATATAAATGTTCTTAACACAATTCACAATGGAGTATGCTTAGACTGAGTAAAAACTTCCCTCATCCAATGTTTAATGGAGAAAAATTTGTTGAATCATTAATGCCTCATTAAATCTTATGCAGCGCAAAGATTTAAAGACTTCAAATACAAAGTTCAAAATACACTGAATACAACATCATGAAAAGTGGATGAATTGCAATCGGTGAGGTATGCACATGTAAGCTGCAAAGCTGAAGTACTGTGCTTTATTAAAAGAATTTTTTTAGGAGGGATATTCCTGCGCGGGCCCTAAGCCTCTGGTTGGCTTACTAAGTGTTCTTTATATGTTCAGAGCAGGGTGCTTATTGGGCGACCATTTGAAACTCATTTGAACGATGTAACGACATCACCTTAACGTATTAGATATATATAGGGTAGACTCGGTGTCGCTGTCATTTTCCGCACGGGTAACCTGCTGTCTGAGAGAACCATGCGAGGGAGCCTTCTGACGGACCATTTGAAACTAATTTGAACGATGTAACGACATCACCTTAACGTATTAGATATATATAGGGTAGACTCGGTGTCGCTGTCATTTTCCGCACGGGTAACCTGCTGTCTGAGAGAACCATGCGAGGGAGCCTTCTGACGGACCATTTGAAACTAATTTGAACGATGTAACGACATCACCTTAACGTATTAGATATATATAGGGTAGACTCGGTGTCGCTGTCATTTTCCGCACGGGTAACCTGCTGTCTGAGAGAACCATGCGAGGGAGCCTTCTGACGGACCATTTGAAACTAATTTGAACGATGTAACGACATCACCTTAACGTATTAGATATATATAGGGTAGACTCGGTGTCGCTGTCATTTTCCGCACGGGTAACCTGCTGTCTGAGAGAACCATGCGAGGGAGCCTTCTGACGGATATTGGCGTATTGGCAACATTTGTCTCGTTGTGGGAAACTTTGGTGGGAATCTCAATTCAAACATTAACTATATTATACACTGTTTGCATCCCATCCTCAAAATAAAGAGCTTATCAATTCCATGTCGCAATATAAATGTTCTTAACACAATTCACAATGGAGTATGCTTAGACTGAGTAAAAACTTCCCTCATCCAATTTTTAATGGAGAAAAATTTGTTGAATCATTAATGCCTCATTAAATCTTATGCAGCGCAAAGATTTAAAGACTTCAAATACAAAGTTCAAAATACACTGAATACAACACCATGAAAAGTGGATGAATTGCAATCGGTGAGGTATGCACATGTAAGCAGCAAAGCTGAAGTACTGTGCTTTATTAAAAGAATTTTTTTAGGAGGGATATTCCTGCGCGGGCCCTAAGCCTCTGGTTGGCTTACTAAGTGTTCTTTATATGTTCAGAGCAGGGTGCTTATTGGGCGACCATTTGAACGATGTAACGACATCACCTTAACGTATTAGATATATATAGGGTAGACTCGTTGTCGCTGTCATTTTCCGCACGGGTAACCTGCTGTCTGAGAGAACCATGCGAGGGAGCCTTCTGACGGATATTGGCGTATTAAGAACGCCAATATCTTCCGGTACTTTGGGTTAACAGAAGAACAAAGGCAACTGCAGAAGGCCAGTTGGCCCATACGAGGCAGCTCCTATCTATAACCACCCAGTCCCACTCATATACATGTCCATCCCATGCTTGAAACAATCCAGGGACCCCACCTCTACAATGTTACGCGGCAATTGGTTCCACAAATCAACAACCCTGTTACTGAACCAGTATTTACCGGAGTCTTTCCTAAATCTAAACTTATCCAATTTATACCCATTGTTTCGTGTTCTGTCTTGTGTTGATACTTTTAATACCCTATTAATATCCCCTTTGTTATGTCCATTCACCCACTTGTAAACCTCTATCATGTCACCCCTAACTCTTCGCCTTTCCAGTGAATGCAACTTAAGCTTTGTTAATCTTTCTTCATATGAAAGATTTCTAATTTGGGGAATTAACTTAGTCATCCTACGCTGGACACGTTCAAGTGAATTTATATCCATTCTATAATATGGCGACCAAAACTGAACTGCATAATCTAAATGGGGCCTAACTAGAGCAAGATATAGCTTGAGAACCACACCAGGTGTCTTGTTACTAACGCTTCGATTAATAAATCCCAGTGTCCTATTTGCCTTATTACGAACATTTATGCATTGATCCTTTTGGTTTAAATTCTTGCTAATCATAACTCTCAGATCCCTTTCGCAATTCGACTTCGCAATCTCAACACCATCTAGCTCGTATCTTGTAACCCTATCATCATTACCTAACCTCAGAACTTTACATTTATCAGCATTAAACTGCATCTGCCAATCCTTCGACCATTTCAAAACCCTATCTAGATCAACTTGAAGTGATAGTGAGTCCTCCTCCGAATTAATTTCCCTACCGATTTTTGTATCATCGGCAAACTTGCAAATGTTGCTACTCAAACCTGAATCTAAATCATTTATATATATTATAAATAACAGAGGTCCCAGGACAGAGCCCTGAGGCACCCCACTTACAACATTTTCCCACTCTGACTTGACTCCATTTATACTAACTCTCTGTTTCCTTTGGTATAGCCATGCCCTAATCCAGCTTAATATAGCACCCCCAATACCATGAGACTTTATCTTTTTAATCAGTCTTTCATGTGGCACTATCAAACGCTTTGCTAAAGTCAAGGTACACAACAACACAATCCTTACCACTATCAACTGCCTCAACTATGCTAGAATAAAAAGATAACAAATTTGTTAAACATGAACGGCCATTTACAAAACCATGCTGCGACTCAATTATTAATTTATGTTTTTCAAGATGAAGACGAATTTTATTTGCTATTATAGATTCTAGTAACTTTCCCACAATAGACGTTAGGCTAATTGGTCGATAGTTAGACGCAAGTGATCTATCTCCTTTCTTAAGAACTGGTATCACATTAGCAACTTTCCAAAACTCTGGCACTCTTCCTGACTCTATTGATTTATTAAATATGGTTGACAGTGGGTCACAAAGCTCCTCTTTGCATTCTTTAAGCACCCTGGCAAACACTTCATTCGGCCCTGGGGATTTGTTTGGTTTGAGTTTTACTATTTGCTTAAGAACATCCTCTCTGGTAACTGTTAAACTCGTCAACCTGTCCTCGTCCCCACCCACATAGACTTGTTCGGCTGAAGGCATATTGTTAAGTTCCTCTTTAGTAAATACAGATACAAAATATTTATTAAAAATACTACTCATCTCTTCATCACTATCTGTTATTTGACCTGTCTCAGTTTTTAATGGACCTATCCTTTCCCTAGTCTTAGTACGATATAACTGAAAAAAACCTTTAGGATTTGTCTTTGCTTGCCCTGCTATGCGAACTTCATAGTTTCTTTTTGCTTTCCTTATCTCTTTTTTAACATTTCTAACCAGTTGTACGAATTCCTGTTCTAAAGTGACCTCCCCATTTTTAATCCTTTTGTACAAAGCTCTCTTTTTACCTATAAGGTTCTTCAAATTCTTGGTTATCCACTTTGGGTCATTGGTATTCGATCTATTCAATTTGTATGGTATACTACGTTCCTGTGCTTTGTTTAGAATATTCTTAAATAAGTTATATATTGAATCCACATCGAAATCCCCATTTACGTCACCTATCGCTGGGTTCATGTCTCGCTCCAAGACCGGCCCCCACCCCATACCCAAGACTTTCCAATCAATTTGACCCAAAAAATTTCTAAGGCTATTAAAATCAGCTTTTCGAAAATCTGGCACTTTAACAGAATTTTCTCCTACAGGTCTATTCCATTCTATGCTAAATCTGATTTCTTTGTGATCACTGTTCCCTAGCGTACTCCCTATTTCGATGTCATTAATTTGTGTTTCCCTGTTAGTTAACACTAAATCTAAAATATTATTTTCCCGTGTTGGTTCCTTAATGTGTTGCGTAAGAAAGCAATCGTCAATTAATTCTAGAAAATCTTCTGCTTCACTATTCCCTGTTTTGTTCAACCAGTTTATTCCACTAAAATTAAAGTCACCCATGACGTAAATACTGTTAGATCTAGATGCCCTAGATATTTTATCCCATAGAGCTTTGCTTCCATTCTGTCTAAATTTGGTTGCCTATATATAACTCCTATTATCATATTATTTGCTTTTTCGTATAATTCTATCCAAATAGTTTATGTGTGGCTCAGTTTTGATTCCCTCTTTGAGACTACATTTCAAATTGTCCCTAACATATATGGCTACTCCCCATCCTCGTCTAATATATCTATCTGTGTGAAATTGTTTAAATCCATTTATTTGATATTCAGCTGTATTGAAATCCGTTTATTTGATATTCAGCTGTATTGAAATCCATTTATTTGATATTCAGCTGTATTGAAATCCATTTATTTGATATTCAGCTGTATTTAAATCCATTTATTTGATATTCAGCTGTATTTAAATCCATTTATTTGATATTCAGCTGTATTTAAATCCATTTATTTGATATTCAGCTGTATTTAAATCCATTTATTTGATATTATATATTATTTATTTGATATTATATATACATTTATTAACATATTATAATGTTAAGGAATGCTTATTGTTAAGCATTCCTGAACATTGTATGGAATATTTTAAGTATTCTTTGCGGTTAATATTAAGTATTTTTTTACTGCTAATATTTTAAATGAATGCTTATTTGATTTCATAATTCCTTTTCTTTACGAATAGGAGCATATCGTTCCCTCATTTACATGATAGTTTTGACGATAAAAGTAAGCCAGCGGTCCCCGATACGTCTTAACACTTTATTTTAGTTTGATTTTGAAACTTTATATTCTTTGAAGTAACGGCTTCGGCGACTAAGCAGTTCCATTGGTTTGTAGCCGTGTGGCGAAAAAAGCATAACCTGTTCTCTCTCCTATTATGAGAAAATTGTGGCTTCTCGAGCTAGAAAACGTTGCTCTTTGTTTGTAGGAACCTAGTTGTGCAAGACGAGGTAGAGCTCTGGCTCTTTGGTGTCTCTCTTCAGGTGTCGCGAGGTTCATCTCACGCATCATTTCCTCGTAATTCATGCCTCTTAGTTCCGGGACTTGCCTAGTGGCATACAGAAGCTGATTTTTTTTCCAGCTTTTCAGTCAAGCGTCTTGTGCTTGTCCAGATACAAGGATCCATGCTGGGGATGCATACTCCGGGATTGGTCTTCCCTTTGTGGTATACAAGGTTCTGAATGATTCCTTACACAGGTTCCTGAAAGCAGTTCTGATATTAGCAAACCTTGCATACGCCGCAGCAGTTATTCTTTTTAGGTGGATTTCATGAGACATGTTTGTTGAGATATTAAGTCTTTGATCTTTCTCTGTCCTTTTCATGAAGGACTTTATCTCCTATTCAGTTTCCTGTGTGTGGCTTCCAGTTTGCAACGCTTGGTTTCATTACCTTACATTTACTCGGGTTGAACTTTAGTAGCCGTTTGTTGGACCATTCATTGATTGAACTATAAGACACTCCACTGGTGACGCCTCGCCAATCAGAGACCTGAACCCTCACAGTGACTCTTCTGTTACTCATTGTAACAGTTCTATTTGTTTAAGCACTCTTTTATCCAATCGAGTACCCTTCCTTTCACTCCTGCCTGAATCTCTCGCTTTTGCATTAACCTCATGTATGGTACTGTATCAAAGGGTTTTGCAACCCAGAAATATGCAGTCTGCCCAATTTTTTGTTTCTTGCCTTGTCTCATAATTCAATTAATCCCTTAACGTAGGAATTGCCATCCCTAAACCCATGCTGATGCTGTTTTAAAAAGTTTTTTTGCTCCAGATGTTCGACTAGCTTTATTTGCCCATTCTTTTTCATCATTTGGGATTTAATAATCGAAGTGTTACTAATAAGACACCTGGTGTTGCTCTACTTTAGCTATTTCTTGCTCTGGTGAGGCACCATTTAGATTATGCAGTTCCGATTTGGTCGCCGTACTACAGAATGGATATACATTCACTAGAACGCCTCCACCTTAGAATGACAAAGTTAATCCCCCAAATTAGAAACCTATCATATTAAGAAAGCTTGACAAGGAGTAAATTACATTTGCTGGAAAGGCGAAGAGTTCGTGGTGACATAATAGAGGTGTACGAGTGGAAGAATGGATATCACAAAGGCGATACTAAAAGTATCAACACAAGACAGAACACGAAACAATATTTATACATTGGATAAGTTTAGATTTCGGAAAGAAATCTTTCCTGAAAGATTTCAATAAAGACCTGGGTAAATACGAGTTCGATAAAAGGGGTTTTGTTTTGTGGAACCAACTATCACATAACATAATACAAGTAAGATCGCTTGATTGTTTCAAGCGCAGGTTAGACATATATATGCATGCGATTAGGTTATATAAATTGGAGCAGCATTGTATTGGACAATGGGCCTTCTGCATTTACATTCATTCATATGTTTCTTACGTTTTGCCTTTACCATCATTCTTAAGCTCTTGTGGTTTTATATTAATGAATGAGTATGGTAAATATCTTTTGAAGCTGGCTCCAACTGGTCAGCAGACCTTCTAAACCTTTCAGATATCTTATGTTTGTATAATCTTATGAATGCTTATTATTAGGTGAAAGAGGATCTTATGACCATATCCGTATGACCTCTGTACACCTCATTTAGTCTGGGATATCACCATTATTTTCATCAGATAGAGAACACCATAGAAAGAGAAGAGTCGTATGACCTCTGTACACCTCATTTAGTCTGTATATAGTCTGGGATATCGCAATTATTTTCATCAGATTGAGAACACCATGGAAAGAGAAGAGTCGTGAAATAATTTCACTGCACGATTTCAACACAGTAATATTACTGCTCGATATGGCAGAAATAAGGAATTTATATATTATAATTAATGCGCATATTAACTCATATTAACTAAGGCCGGAGTTAATGCCAGTGCCTCTTCTTATCTCTTTTAATTACTGTTTACCTACCTCTTTTTCTTTTTATATTGTCGATAAAGCAATATTTTAATTATAATGTTATGAAATGCTTATTGTTAAGCAATCCTTAAGATTATAAGGAATATTTTAGGTTATGTTTACTGTTAATATTTTAAATAAATTATATTTTATATCATAATTCTTTTTCGTGACGAATTGGGACATATCGTTTCCTGATTTACATGATGGGTTTGACGATAAAAATAAGCTAGCAGCTTGTCAGAGGTTCTTGATTTACCTTGATTTCCAGTTTGATCTTTGTTCTTTTCCAGTTTGATTTCGAAATTCAACAGTCTTTTCATTTACGGCTGTTTTATAATGTTAATTAATGCTTGTTGTTAAGTATTCCTTAACATTATAAGAATCTTTAAAGTTTTCTTTACTGTTAACATTCTAAATGAATGCTATCTGAAATACTTAATTGTTTCTCGTGACGAGTTAGAACATATCCATGGGGTTGTTGTTCGAGGGCTGGGGTTGTTGCTGTTGCGAACTCGTTGGAACCAGTGGTTAGAGGTGTTTGTTTGGGTTTAAACTGTTAGTAGATAGTGGTATGGGAATTGATTTGGAGAAAGGAGGTAATAAAAGTAAGTGTTTGTTGGAGAAACAAATTGACAAAATGATTAGGAGAAAGAAAAAGGCCTCAAAATAATAATTCACTTAGGGTATATTACACTAACAGTAGAAGTCTAAGAAACAAAATAAACGAGTTAAATGCTCTTGTCTGCAGAGAACAAATTGATATTATTGCACTTACCGAAAAGTGGATGAATGTAGAAAATAGAGATCTATTAGCTGAATATCAAATAAATGGATTTAAACTATTTTACACAGATAGATATATTAGACGAGGAGGGGGAGTAGCCATATATGTTAGGGAAAATTTGAAATGTAGTCTCAAAGAAGGAATCAAAACTGAGCCACATACTTAAACGAAAGAGCAAATAATCTTAAAATAGGAGTTATATACAGGCCACCAAATTTAAACAGAATGGAAGCAAAGCACCTATGGGAGGAAATATCTGGAGCATCTAGGTCTTGCAGTTGTTGTGTGACTATAATTTCAGTGAAATAAATTGGTCTAACAGAACAGGGAATAATGAAGCAGATTTTCTAGATTTAATTGACCATTACTTTCTAAGCCAACACATTGGCATCGATATATAAAGGGTAGACTGGCGTATTGGCAACATTTGTCTCGTTGTGGTAAACTTTGGTGGGAATCTCAATTCACACATAAACTATATTATACACTATGTTTGCATCCCATCCTGGCCGAACATTTGAAACTCAAATGAACGATGTAATGCATCACCTTAACGTATTCGATACATATAGGGTAGACTCGGTGTTTTTTTCACATTCCTCATTGGTAATCTGCTGTTTTAGAGAACCATGCGAAGGAGCCTGCAGACGAATTGTCGACATAGTGTCTCGTTGTTTCGAGAGAAAAGGAGCAAATGTTTCAATTTTCGTTTTTTGGCTCCAGTATTTTCCCTTAATGCAAGGTGTTTGTTCTCGGTTACGGTGCATTCGCGATCATGTGCTCACCTCACTTAGATGTGCTTATTCTAGAGAAAATCGAGCCGAAAAATTTACCTTTCTGCAGAAATCGGGTGTGGTACATCAGACTTTTTCTTTATATGTTCAGAGCAGGGTGCTTATTGGGCGACCATTAGAAACTAATTTGAACGATGTAACGACATCACCTTAACGTATTAGATATATATAGGGTAGACTCGGTGTCGCTGTCATTTTCCGCACGGGTAACCTGCTGTCTGAGAGAACCATGCGAGGGAGCCTTCTGACGGACCATTTGAAACTAATTTGAACGATGTAACGACATCACCTTAACGTATTAGATATATATAGGGTAGACTCGGTGTCGCTGTCATTTTCCGCACGGGTAACCTGCTGTCTGAGAGAACCATGCGAGGGAGCCTTCTGACGGACCATTTGAAACTAATTTGAACGATGTAACATCACCTTAACGTATTAGATATATATAGGGTAGACTCGGTGTCGCTGTCATTTTCCGCACGGGTAACCTGCTGTCTGAGAGAACCATGCAAGGGAGCCTTCTGACGGACCATTTGAAACTAATTTGAACGAAGTAACGACATCACCTTAACGTATTAGATATATATAGGGTAGACTCGGTGTCGCTGTCATTTTCCGCACGGGTAACCTGCTGTCTGAGAGAACCATGCGAGGGAGCCTTCTGACGGAACATTTGAAACTAATTTAACGATGTAACGACATCACCTTAACGTATTAGATATATATAGGGTAGACTCGGTGTCGCTGTCATTTTCCGCGCGGGTAACCTGCTGTCTGAGAGAACCATGCGAGGTAGCCTTCAGACAGATACTGGCGTATTGGCAACATTTGTTTCGTTGTGGTAAACTTTGGTGGGAATCTCAATTCAAACATAAACTATATTATACACTATGTTTGCATCCCATACTGGCCGAACATTTGAAACTCAAATTAACGATTTAATGACATGACCTTAACGTAATCTATTCATATAGGGGTAGACTCGGTGTTTTTTGCACATTCCTCATGGGTAATCTGATGTTTTTGAGAACAATGCGAAGGAGCCTACAGACGAGTATTGACGAATTGTCGACATAGTGTCTCGTTGTTGCTAGAGAAAAGGAGCAAATGTTTCCCATTATTTTGTTTTTATGCTCCAGTCTTTTCCCTCAATGCAAGGTGCTAGTTCTCGTTTCCGGTGCGTTCGCCATCATGTGCGCACCTCACTTAGATGTGCTTATTCTGGAGGAAATCGAACCGAAAAATTTACCTTTCTCTAGAAATCAAATGTGGTACATCACACTTTTTCGTTATATGTTCTGAGCAAGGTGCTTACTGGCCGAACATTTGAAACTCAAATGAACGATTTAATGACATGACCTTAACGTAATCGATACATATCGGGTAGACTCATATAGGTGTTTTTTGCACATTCCTCATGGGTAATATGCTGTTTTAGAGAACATGCGAAGGAGCCTACAGACGAGTATTGACGAATTGTCGACATAGTGTCTCGTTGTTTCGAGAGAAAAGGAGCAAATGTTTCAATTTTCGTTTTTTGGCTCCAGTATTTTCCCTTAATGCAAGGTGTTTTTCTCGGTTATTGTGCATTCGCGATCATGTGCTCACCTCACTTAGATGTGCATATTCTGGAGAAAATCGAGCCGAAAAATTTACCTTTCTGCAGAAATCGGGTGTGGTACATCAGACTTTTTCTTTATATGTTCAGAGCAGGGTGCTTATTGGGCGACCATTTGAAACTAATTTGAACGATGTAACGACATCACCTTAACGTATTAGATATATATAGGGTAGACTCGGTGTCGCTGTCATTTTCCGCACGGGTAACCTGCTGTCTGAGAGAACCATGCGAGGGAGCCTTCTGACGGACCATTTGAAACTAATTTGAACGATGTAACGACATCACCTTAACGTATTAGATATATATAGGGTAGACTCGGTGTCGCTGTCATTTTCCGCACGGGTAACCTGCTGTCTGAGAGAACCATGCGAGGGAGCCTTCTGACGGACCATTTGAAACTAATTTGAACGATGTAACGACATCACCTTAACGTATTAGATATATATAGGGTAGACTCGGTGTCGCTGTCATTTTCCGCACGGGTAACCTGCTGTCTGAGAGAACCATGCGAGGGAGCCTTCTGACGGACCATTTGAAACTAATTTGAACGATGTAACGACATCACCTTAACGTATTAGATATATATAGGGTAGACTCGGTGTCGCTGTCATTTTCCGCACGGGTAACCTGCTGTCTGAGAGAACCATGCGAGGGAGCCTTCTGACGGATATTGGCGTATTGGCAACATTTGTCTCGTTGTGGGAAACTTTGGTGGGAATCTCAATTCAAACATTAACTATATTATACACTGTTTGCATCCCATCCTCAAAATAAAGAGCTTATCAATTCCATGTCGCAATATAAATGTTCTTAACACAATTCACAATGGAGTATGCTTAGACTGAGTAAAAACTTCCCTCATCCAATTTTTAATGGAGAAAAATTTGTTGAATCATTAATGCCTCATTAAATCTTATGCAGCGCAAAGATTTAAAGACTTCAAATACAAAGTTCAAAATACACTGAATACAACACCATGAAAAGTGGATGAATTGCAATCGGTGAGGTATGCACATGTAAGCAGCAAAGCTGAAGTACTGTGCTTTATTAAAAGAATTTTTTTAGGAGGGATATTCCTGCGCGGGCCCTAAGCCTCTGGTTGGCTTACTAAGTGTTCTTTATATGTTCAGAGCAGGGTGCTTATTGGGCGACCATTTGAAACTCATTTGAACGATGTAACGACATCACCTTAACGTATTAGATATATATAGGGTAGACTCGTTGTCGCTGTCATTTTCCGCACGGGTAACCTGCTGTCTGAGAGAACCATGCGAGGGAGCCTTCTGACGGATATTGGCGTATTAAGAACGCCAATATCTTCCGGTACTTTGGGTTAACAGAAGAACAAAGGCAACTGCAGAAGGCCAGTTGGCCCATACGAGGCAGCTCCTATCTATAACCACCCAGTCCCACTCATATACATGTCCATCCCATGCTTGAAACAATCCAGGGACCCCACCTCTACAATGTTACGCGGCAATTGGTTCCACAAATCAACAACCCTGTTACTGAACCAGTATTTACCGGAGTCTTTCCTAAATCTAAACTTATCCAATTTATACCCATTGTTTCGTGTTCTGTCTTGTGTTGATACTTTTAATACCCTATTAATATCCCCTTTGTTATGTCCATTCACCCACTTGTAAACCTCTATCATGTCACCCCTAACTCTTCGCCTTTCCAGTGAATGCAACTTAAGCTTTGTTAATCTTTCTTCATATGAAAGATTTCTAATTTGGGGAATTAACTTAGTCATCCTACGCTGGACACGTTCAAGTGAATTTATATCCATTCTATAATATGGCGACCAAAACTGAACTGCATAATCTAAATGGGGCCTAACTAGAGCAAGATATAGCTTGAGAACCACACCAGGTGTCTTGTTACTAACGCTTCGATTAATAAATCCCAGTGTCCTATTTGCCTTATTACGAACATTTATGCATTGATCCTTTTGGTTTAAATTCTTGCTAATCATAACTCTCAGATCCCTTTCGCAATTCGACTTCGCAATCTCAACACCATCTAGCTCGTATCTTGTAACCCTATCATCATTACCTAACCTCAGAACTTTACATTTATCAGCATTAAACTGCATCTGCCAATCCTTCGACCATTTCAAAACCCTATCTAGATCAACTTGAAGTGATAGTGAGTCCTCCTCCGAATTAATTTCCCTACCGATTTTTGTATCATCGGCAAACTTGCAAATGTTGCTACTCAAACCTGAATCTAAATCATTTATATATATTATAAATAACAGAGGTCCCAGGACAGAGCCCTGAGGCACCCCACTTACAACATTTTCCCACTCTGACTTGACTCCATTTATACTAACTCTCTGTTTCCTTTGGTATAGCCATGCCCTAATCCAGCTTAATATAGCACCCCCAATACCATGAGACTTTATCTTTTTAATCAGTCTTTCATGTGGCACTATCAAACGCTTTGCTAAAGTCAAGGTACACAACAACACAATCCTTACCACTATCAACTGCCTCAACTATGCTAGAATAAAAAGATAACAAATTTGTTAAACATGAACGGCCATTTACAAAACCATGCTGCGACTCAATTATTAATTTATGTTTTTCAAGATGAAGACGAATTTTATTTGCTATTATAGATTCTAGTAACTTTCCCACAATAGACGTTAGGCTAATTGGTCGATAGTTAGACGCAAGTGATCTATCTCCTTTCTTAAGAACTGGTATCACATTAGCAACTTTCCAAAACTCTGGCACTCTTCCTGACTCTATTGATTTATTAAATATGGTTGACAGTGGGTCACAAAGCTCCTCTTTGCATTCTTTAAGCACCCTGGCAAACACTTCATTCGGCCCTGGGGATTTGTTTGGTTTGAGTTTTACTATTTGCTTAAGAACATCCTCTCTGGTAACTGTTAAACTCGTCAACCTGTCCTCGTCCCCACCCACATAGACTTGTTCGGCTGAAGGCATATTGTTAAGTTCCTCTTTAGTAAATACAGATACAAAATATTTATTAAAAATACTACTCATCTCTTCATCACTATCTGTTATTTGACCTGTCTCAGTTTTTAATGGACCTATCCTTTCCCTAGTCTTAGTACGATATAACTGAAAAAAACCTTTAGGATTTGTCTTTGCTTGCCCTGCTATGCGAACTTCATAGTTTCTTTTTGCTTTCCTTATCTCTTTTTTAACATTTCTAACCAGTTGTACGAATTCCTGTTCTAAAGTGACCTCCCCATTTTTAATCCTTTTGTACAAAGCTCTCTTTTTACCTATAAGGTTCTTCAAATTCTTGGTTATCCACTTTGGGTCATTGGTATTCGATCTATTCAATTTGTATGGTATACTACGTTCCTGTGCTTTGTTTAGAATATTCTTAAATAAGTTATATATTGAATCCACATCGAAATCCCCATTTACGTCACCTATCGCTGGGTTCATGTCTCGCTCCAAGACCGGCCCCCACCCCATACCCAAGACTTTCCAATCAATTTGACCCAAAAAATTTCTAAGGCTATTAAAATCAGCTTTTCGAAAATCTGGCACTTTAACAGAATTTTCTCCTACAGGTCTATTCCATTCTATGCTAAATCTGATTTCTTTGTGATCACTGTTCCCTAGCGTACTCCCTATTTCGATGTCATTAATTTGTGTTTCCCTGTTAGTTAACACTAAATCTAAAATATTATTTTCCCGTGTTGGTTCCTTAATGTGTTGCGTAAGAAAGCAATCGTCAATTAATTCTAGAAAATCTTCTGCTTCACTATTCCCTGTTTTGTTCAACCAGTTTATTCCACTAAAATTAAAGTCACCCATGACGTAAATACTGTTAGATCTAGATGCCCTAGATATTTTATCCCATAGAGCTTTGCTTCCATTCTGTCTAAATTTGGTTGCCTATATATAACTCCTATTATCATATTATTTGCTTTTTCGTATAATTCTATCCAAATAGTTTATGTGTGGCTCAGTTTTGATTCCCTCTTTGAGACTACATTTCAAATTGTCCCTAACATATATGGCTACTCCCCATCCTCGTCTAATATATCTATCTGTGTGAAATTGTTTAAATCCATTTATTTGATATTCAGCTGTATTGAAATCCGTTTATTTGATATTCAGCTGTATTGAAATCCATTTATTTGATATTCAGCTGTATTGAAATCCATTTATTTGATATTCAGCTGTATTTAAATCCATTTATTTGATATTCAGCTGTATTTAAATCCATTTATTTGATATTCAGCTGTATTTAAATCCATTTATTTGATATTCAGCTGTATTTAAATCCATTTATTTGATATTATATATTATTTATTTGATATTATATATACATTTATTAACATATTATAATGTTAAGGAATGCTTATTGTTAAGCATTCCTGAACATTGTATGGAATATTTTAAGTATTCTTTGCGGTTAATATTAAGTATTTTTTTACTGCTAATATTTTAAATGAATGCTTATTTGATTTCATAATTCCTTTTCTTTACGAATAGGAGCATATCGTTCCCTCATTTACATGATAGTTTTGACGATAAAAGTAAGCCAGCGGTCCCCGATACGTCTTAACACTTTATTTTAGTTTGATTTTGAAACTTTATATTCTTTGAAGTAACGGCTTCGGCGACTAAGCAGTTCCATTGGTTTGTAGCCGTGTGGCGAAAAAAGCATAACCTGTTCTCTCTCCTATTATGAGAAAATTGTGGCTTCTCGAGCTAGAAAACGTTGCTCTTTGTTTGTAGGAACCTAGTTGTGCAAGACGAGGTAGAGCTCTGGCTCTTTGGTGTCTCTCTTCAGGTGTCGCGAGGTTCATCTCACGCATCATTTCCTCGTAATTCATGCCTCTTAGTTCCGGGACTTGCCTAGTGGCATACAGAAGCTGATTTTTTTTCCAGCTTTTCAGTCAAGCGTCTTGTGCTTGTCCAGATACAAGGATCCATGCTGGGGATGCATACTCCGGGATTGGTCTTCCCTTTGTGGTATACAAGGTTCTGAATGATTCCTTACACAGGTTCCTGAAAGCAGTTCTGATATTAGCAAACCTTGCATACGCCGCAGCAGTTATTCTTTTTAGGTGGATTTCATGAGACATGTTTGTTGAGATATTAAGTCTTTGATCTTTCTCTGTCCTTTTCATGAAGGACTTTATCTCCTATTCAGTTTCCTGTGTGTGGCTTCCAGTTTGCAACGCTTGGTTTCATTACCTTACATTTACTCGGGTTGAACTTTAGTAGCCGTTTGTTGGACCATTCATTGATTGAACTATAAGACACTCCACTGGTGACGCCTCGCCAATCAGAGACCTGAACCCTCACAGTGACTCTTCTGTTACTCATTGTAACAGTTCTATTTGTTTAAGCACTCTTTTATCCAATCGAGTACCCTTCCTTTCACTCCTGCCTGAATCTCTCGCTTTTGCATTAACCTCATGTATGGTACTGTATCAAAGGGTTTTGCAACCCAGAAATATGCAGTCTGCCCAATTTTTTGTTTCTTGCCTTGTCTCATAATTCAATTAATCCCTTAACGTAGGAATTGCCATCCCTAAACCCATGCTGATGCTGTTTTAAAAAGTTTTTTTGCTCCAGATGTTCGACTAGCTTTATTTGCCCATTCTTTTTCATCATTTGGGATTTAATAATCGAAGTGTTACTAATAAGACACCTGGTGTTGCTCTACTTTAGCTATTTCTTGCTCTGGTGAGGCACCATTTAGATTATGCAGTTCCGATTTGGTCGCCGTACAACAGAATGGATATACATTCACTAGAACGCCTCCACCTTAGAATGACAAAGTTAATCCCCCAAATTAGAAACCTATCATATTAAGAAAGCTTGACAAGGAGTAAATTACATTTGCTGGAAAGGCGAAGAGTTCGTGGTGACATAATAGAGGTGTACGAGTGGAAGAATGGATATCACAAAGGCGATACTAAAAGTATCAACACAAGACAGAACACGAAACAATATTTATACATTGGATAAGTTTAGATTTCGGAAAGAAATCTTTCCTGAAAGATTTCAATAAAGACCTGGGTAAATACGAGTTCGATAAAAGGGGTTTTGTTTTGTGGAACCAACTATCACATAACATAATACAAGTAAGATCGCTTGATTGTTTCAAGCGCAGGTTAGACATATATATGCATGCGATTAGGTTATATAAATTGGAGCAGCATTGTATTGGACAATGGGCCTTCTGCATTTACATTCATTCATATGTTTCTTACGTTTTGCCTTTACCATCATTCTTAAGCTCTTGTGGTTTTATATTAATGAATGAGTATGGTAAATATCTTTTGAAGCTGGCTCCAACTGGTCAGCAGACCTTCTAAACCTTTCAGATATCTTATGTTTGTATAATCTTATGAATGCTTATTATTAGGTGAAAGAGGATCTTATGACCATATCCGTATGACCTCTGTACACCTCATTTAGTCTGGGATATCACCATTATTTTCATCAGATAGAGAACACCATAGAAAGAGAAGAGTCGTATGACCTCTGTACACCTCATTTAGTCTGTATATAGTCTGGGATATCGCAATTATTTTCATCAGATTGAGAACACCATGGAAAGAGAAGAGTCGTGAAATAATTTCACTGCACGATTTCAACACAGTAATATTACTGCTCGATATGGCAGAAATAAGGAATTTATATATTATAATTAATGCGCATATTAACTCATATTAACTAAGGCCGGAGTTAATGCCAGTGCCTCTTCTTATCTCTTTTAATTACTGTTTACCTACCTCTTTTTCTTTTTATATTGTCGATAAAGCAATATTTTAATTATAATGTTATGAAATGCTTATTGTTAAGCAATCCTTAAGATTATAAGGAATATTTTAGGTTATGTTTACTGTTAATATTTTAAATAAATTATATTTTATATCATAATTCTTTTTCGTGACGAATTGGGACATATCGTTTCCTGATTTACATGATGGGTTTGACGATAAAAATAAGCTAGCAGCTTGTCAGAGGTTCTTGATTTACCTTGATTTCCAGTTTGATCTTTGTTCTTTTCCAGTTTGATTTCGAAATTCAACAGTCTTTTCATTTACGGCTGTTTTATAATGTTAATTAATGCTTGTTGTTAAGTATTCCTTAACATTATAAGAATCTTTAAAGTTTTCTTTACTGTTAACATTCTAAATGAATGCTATCTGAAATACTTAATTGTTTCTCGTGACGAGTTAGAACATATCCATGGGGTTGTTGTTCGAGGGCTGGGGTTGTTGCTGTTGCGAACTCGTTGGAACCAGTGGTTAGAGGTGTTTGTTTGGGTTTAAACTGTTAGTAGATAGTGGTATGGGAATTGATTTGGAGAAAGGAGGTAATAAAAGTAAGTGTTTGTTGGAGAAACAAATTGACAAAATGATTAGGAGAAAGAAAAAGGCCTCAAAATAATAATTCACTTAGGGTATATTACACTAACAGTAGAAGTCTAAGAAACAAAATAAACGAGTTAAATGCTCTTGTCTGCAGAGAACAAATTGATATTATTGCACTTACCGAAAAGTGGATGAATGTAGAAAATAGAGATCTATTAGCTGAATATCAAATAAATGGATTTAAACTATTTTACACAGATAGATATATTAGACGAGGAGGGGGAGTAGCCATATATGTTAGGGAAAATTTGAAATGTAGTCTCAAAGAAGGAATCAAAACTGAGCCACATACTTAAACGAAAGAGCAAATAATCTTAAAATAGGAGTTATATACAGGCCACCAAATTTAAACAGAATGGAAGCAAAGCACCTATGGGAGGAAATATCTGGAGCATCTAGGTCTTGCAGTTGTTGTGTGACTATAATTTCAGTGAAATAAATTGGTCTAACAGAACAGGGAATAATGAAGCAGATTTTCTAGATTTAATTGACCATTACTTTCTAAGCCAACACATTGGCATCGATATATAAAGGGTAGACTGGCGTATTGGCAACATTTGTCTCGTTGTGGTAAACTTTGGTGGGAATCTCAATTCACACATAAACTATATTATACACTATGTTTGCATCCCATCCTGGCCGAACATTTGAAACTCAAATGAACGATGTAATGCATCACCTTAACGTATTCGATACATATAGGGTAGACTCGGTGTTTTTTTCACATTCCTCATTGGTAATCTGCTGTTTTAGAGAACCATGCGAAGGAGCCTGCAGACGAATTGTCGACATAGTGTCTCGTTGTTTCGAGAGAAAAGGAGCAAATGTTTAAATTTTCGTTTTTTGGCTCCAGTATTTTCCCTTAATGCAAGGTGTTTGTTCTCGGTTACGGTGCATTCGCGATCATGTGCTCACCTCACTTAGATGTGCTTATTCTAGAGAAAATCGAGCCGAAAAATTTACCTTTCTGCAGAAATCGGGTGTGGTACATCAGACTTTTTCTTTATATGTTCAGAGCAGGGTGCTTATTGGGCGACCATTAGAAACTAATTTGAACGATGTAACGACATCACCTTAACGTATTAGATATATATAGGGTAGACTCGGTGTCGCTGTCATTTTCCGCACGGGTAACCTGCTGTCTGAGAGAACCATGCGAGGGAGCCTTCTGACGGACCATTTGAAACTAATTTGAACGATGTAACGACATCACCTTAACGTATTAGATATATATAGGGTAGACTCGGTGTCGCTGTCATTTTCCGCACGGGTAACCTGCTGTCTGAGAGAACCATGCGAGGGAGCCTTCTGACGGACCATTTGAAACTAATTTGAACGATGTAACATCACCTTAACGTATTAGATATATATAGGGTAGACTCGGTGTCGCTGTCATTTTCCGCACGGGTAACCTGCTGTCTGAGAGAACCATGCAAGGGAGCCTTCTGACGGACCATTTGAAACTAATTTGAACGAAGTAACGACATCACCTTAACGTATTAGATATATATAGGGTAGACTCGGTGTCGCTGTCATTTTCCGCACGAGTAACCTGCTGTCTGAGAGAACCATGCGAGGGAGCCTTCTGACGGAACATTTGAAACTAATTTAACGATGTAACGACATCACCTTAACGTATTAGATATATATAGGGTAGACTCGGTGTCGCTGTCATTTTCCGCGCGGGTAACCTGCTGTCTGAGAGAACCATGCGAGGTTGCCTTCAGACAGATACTGGCGTATTGGCAACATTTGTTTCGTTGTGGTAAACTTTGGTGGGAATCTCAATTCAAACATAAACTATATTATACACTATGTTTGCATCCCATACTGGCCGAACATTTGAAACTCAAATTAACGATTTAATGACATGACCTTAACGTAATCTATTCATATAGGGGTAGACTCGGTGTTTTTTGCACATTCCTCATGGGTAATCTGATGTTTTTGAGAACAATGCGAAGGAGCCTACAGACGAGTATTGACGAATTGTCGACATAGTGTCTCGTTGTTGCTAGAGAAAAGGAGCAAATGTTTCCCATTATTTTGTTTTTATGCTCCAGTCTTTTCCCTCAATGCAAGGTGCTAGTTCTCGTTTCCGGTGCGTTCGCCATCATGTGCGCACCTCACTTAGATGTGCTTATTCTGGAGGAAATCGAACCGAAAAATTTACCTTTCTCTAGAAATCAAATGTGGTACATCACACTTTTTCGTTATATGTTCTGAGCAAGGTGCTTACTGGCCGAACATTTGAAACTCAAATGAACGATTTAATGACATGACCTTAACGTAATCGATACATATCGGGTAGACTCATATAGGTGTTTTTTGCACATTCCTCATGGGTAATATGCTGTTTTAGAGAACATGCGAAGGAGCCTACAGACGAGTATTGACGAATTGTCGACATAGTGTCTCGTTGTTTCGAGAGAAAAGGAGCAAATGTTTCAATTTTCGTTTTTTGGCTCCAGTATTTTCCCTTAATGCAAGGTGTTTTTCTCGGTTATTGTGCATTCGCGATCATGTGCTCACCTCACTTAGATGTGCATATTCTGGAGAAAATCGAGCCGAAAAATTTACCTTTCTGCAGAAATCGGGTGTGGTACATCAGACTTTTTCTTTATATGTTCAGAGCAGGGTGCTTATTGGGCGACCATTTGAAACTAATTTGAACGATGTAACGACATCACCTTAACGTATTAGATATATATAGGGTAGACTCGGTGTCGCTGTCATTTTCCGCACGGGTAACCTGCTGTCTGAGAGAACCATGCGAGGGAGCCTTCTGACGGATATTGGCGTATTGGTAACATTTGTCTCGTTGTGGGAAACTTTGGTGGGAATCTCAATTCAAACATTAACTATATTATACACTGTTTGCATCCCATCCTCAAAATAAAGAGCTTATCAATTCCATGTCGCAATATAAATGTTCTTAACACAATTCACAATGGAGTATGCTTAGACTGAGTAAAAACTTCCCTCATCCAATGTTTAATGGAGAAAAATTTGTTGAATCATTAATGCCTCATTAAATCTTATGCAGCGCAAAGATTTAAAGACTTCAAATACAAAGTTCAAAATACACTGAATACAACATCATGAAAAGTGGATGAATTGCAATCGGTGAGGTATGCACATGTAAGCTGCAAAGCTGAAGTACTGTGCTTTATTAAAAGAATTTTTTTAGGAGGGATATTCCTGCGCGGGCCCTAAGCCTCTGGTTGGCTTACTAAGTGTTCTTTATATGTTCAGAGCAGGGTGCTTATTGGGCGACCATTTGAAACTCATTTGAACGATGTAACGACATCACCTTAACGTATTAGATATATATAGGGTAGACTCGGTGTCGCTGTCATTTTCCGCACGGGTAACCTGCTGTCTGAGAGAACCATGCGAGGGAGCCTTCTGACGGACCATTTGAAACTAATTTGAACGATGTAACGACATCACCTTAACGTATTAGATATATATAGGGTAGACTCGGTGTCGCTGTCATTTTCCGCACGGGTAACCTGCTGTCTGAGAGAACCATGCGAGGGAGCCTTCTGACGGACCATTTGAAACTAATTTGAACGATGTAACGACATCACCTTAACGTATTAGATATATATAGGGTAGACTCGGTGTCGCTGTCATTTTCCGCACGGGTAACCTGCTGTCTGAGAGAACCATGCGAGGGAGCCTTCTGACGGACCATTTGACACTAATTTGAACGATGTAACGACATCACCTTAACGTATTAGATATATATAGGGTAGACTCGGTGTCGCTGTCATTTTCCGCACGGGTAACCTGCTGTCTGAGAGAACCATGCGAGGGAGCCTTCTGACGGATATTGGCGTATTGGTAACATTTGTCTCGTTGTGGGAAACCTTGGTGGGAATCTCAATTCAAACATTAACTATATTATACACTGTTTGCATCCCATCCTCAAAATAAAGAGCTTATCAATTCCATGTCGCAATATAAATGTTCTTAACACAATTCACAATGGAGTATGCTTAGACTGAGTAAAAACTTCCCTCATCCAATGTTTAATGGAGTAAAATTTGTTGAATCATTAATGCCTCATTAAATCTTATGCAGCGCAAAGATTTAAACACTTCAAATACAAAGTTCAAAATACACTGAATACAACATCATGAAAAGTGGATGAATTGCAATCGGTGAGGTATGCACATGTAAGCTGCAAAGCTGAAGTACTGTGCTTTATTAAAAGAATTTTTTTAGGAGGGATATTCCTGCGCGGGCCCTAAGCCTCTGGTTGGCTTACTAAGTGTTCTTTATATGTTCAGAGCAGGGTGCTTATTGGGCGACCATTTGAAACTCATTTGAACGATGTAACGACATCACCTTAACGTATTAGATATATATAGGGTAGACTCGGTGTCGCTGTCATTTTCCGCACGGGTAACCTGCTGTCTGAGAGAACCATGCGAGGGAGCCTTCTGACGGACCATTTGAAACTAATTTGAACGAAGTAACGACATCACCTTAACGTATTAGATATATATAGGGTAGACTCGGTGTCGCTGTCATTTTCCGCACGGGTAACCTGCTGTCTGAGAGAACCATGCGAGGGAGCCTTCTGACGGACCATTTGAAACTAATTTAACGATGTAACGACATCACCTTAACGTATTAGATATATATAGGGTAGACTCGGTGTCGCTGTCATTTTCCGCACGGGTAACCTGCTGTCTGAGAGAACCATGCGAGGGAGCCTTCTGACGGACCATTTGAAACTAATTTGAACGATGTAACGACATCACCTTAACGTATTAGATATATATAGGGTAGACTCGGTGTCGCTGTCATTTTCCGCACGGGTAACCTGCTGACTGAGAGCCTTCTGACGGACCATTTGAAACTAATTTGAACGATGTAACGACATCACCTTAACGTATTAGATATATATAGGGTAGACTCGGTGTCGCTGTCATTTTCCGCACGGGTAACCTGCTGTCTGAGAGAACCATGCGAGGGAGCCTTCTGACGGATATTGGCGTATTGGCAACATTTGTCTCGTTGTGGGAAACTTTGGTGGGAATCTCAATTCAAACATTAACTATATTATACACTGTTTGCATCCCATCCTCAAAATAAAGAGCTTATCAATTCCATGTCGCAATATAAATGTTCTTAACACAATTCACAATGGAGTATGCTTAGACTGAGTAAAAACTTCCCTCATCCAATTTTTAATGGAGAAAAATTTGTTGAATCATTAATGCCTCATTAAATCTTATGCAGCGCAAAGATTTAAAGACTTCAAATACAAAGTTCAAAATACACTGAATACAACATCATGAAAAGTGGATGAATTGCAATCGGTGAGGTATGCACATGTAAGCAGCAAAGCTGAAGTACTGTGCTTTATTAAAAGAATTTTTTTAGGAGGGATATTCCTGCGCGGGCCCTAAGCCTCTGGTTGGCTTACTAAGTGTTCTTTATATGTTCAGAGCAGGGTGCTTATTGGGCGACCATTTGAAACTCATTTGAACGATGTAACGACATCACCTTAACGTATTAGATATATATAGGGTAGACTCGTTGTCGCTGTCATTTTCCGCACGGGTAACCTGCTGTCTGAGAGAACCATGAGAGGTAGCCTTCAGACAGATACTGGCGTATTGGCAACATTTGTTTCGTTGTGGTAAACTTTGGTGGGAATCTCAATTCAAACATAAACTATATTATACACTATGTTTGCATCCCATACTGGCCGAACATTTGAAACTCAAATTAACGATTTAATGACATGACCTTAACGTAATCGATTCATATAGGTTAGACTCGGTGTTTTTTGCACATTCCTCATGGGTAATCTGATGTTTTTGAGAACAATGCGAAGGAGCCTACAGACGAGTATTGACGAATTGTCGACATAGTGTCTCGTTGTTGCTAGAGAAAAGGAGCAAATGTTTCCCATTATTTTGTTTTTATGCTCCAGTCTTTTCCCTCAATGCAAGGTGCTAGTTCTCGTTTCCGGTGCGGTCGCCATCATGTGCGCACCTCACTTAGATGTGCTTATTCTGGAGGAAATCGAACCGAAAAATTTACCTTTCTCTAGAAATCGAATGTGGTACATCACACTTTTTCGTTATATGTTCTGAGCAGGGTGCTTACTGGCCGAACATTTGAAACTCAAATGAACGATTTAATGACATGACCTTAACGTAATCGATACATATCGGGTAGACTCATATAGGTGTTTTTTGCACATTCCTCATGGGTAATATGCTGTTTTAGAGAACATGCGAAGGAGCCTACAGACGAGTATTGACGAATTGTCGACATAGTGTCTCGTTGTTTCGAGAGAAAAGGAGCAAATGTTTCAATTTTCGTTTTTTGGCTCCAGTATTTTCCCTTAATGCAAGGTGTTTGTTCTCGGTTACGGTGCATTCGCGTTCATGTGCTCACCTCACTTAGATGTGCATATTCTGGAGAAAATCGAGCCGAAAAATTTACCTTTCTGCAGAAATCGGGTGTGGTACATCAGACTTTTTCTTTATATGTTCAGAGCAGGGTGCTTATTGGGCGACCATTTGAAACTAATTTGAACGATGTAACGACATCACCTTAACGTATTAGATATATATAGGGTAGACTCGGTGTCGCTGTCATTTTCCGCACGGGAAACCTGCTGTCTGAGAGAACCATGCGAGGGAGCCTTCTGACGGACCATTTGAAACTAATTTGAACGATGTAACGACATCACCTTAACGTATTAGATATATATAGGGTAGACTCGGTGTCGCTGTCATTTTCCGCACAGGTAACCTGCTGTCTGAGAGAACCATGCGAGGGAGCCTTCTGACGGACCATTTGAAACTAATTTGAACGATGTAACGACATCACCTTAACGTATTAGATATATATAGGGTAGACTCGGTGTCGCTGTCATTTTCCGCACGGGTAACCTGCTGTCTGAGAGAACCATGCGAGGGAGCCTTCTGACGGACCATTTGAAACTAATTTGAACGATGTAACGACATCACCTTAACGTATTAGATATATATAGGGTAGACTCGGTGTCGCTGTCATTTTCCGCACGGGTAACCTGCTGACTGAGAGCCTTCTGACGGACCATTTGAAACTAATTTGAACGATGTAACGACATCACCTTAACGTATTAGATATATATAGGGTAGACTCGGTGTCGCTGTCATTTTCCGCACGGGTAACCTGCTGTCTGAGAGAACCATGCGAGGGAGCCTTCTGACGGACCATTTGAAACTAATTTGAACGATGTAACGACATCACCTTAACGTATTAGATATATATAGGGTAGACTCGGGGTCGCTGTCATTTTCCGCACGGGTAACCTGCTGTCTGAGAGAACCATGCGAGGGAGCCTTCTGACGGACCATTTGAAACTAATTTGAACGATGTAACGACATCACCTTAACGTATTAGATATATATAGGGTAGACTCGGGGTCGCTGTCATTTTCCGCACGGGTAACCTGCTGTCTGAGAGAACCATGCGAGGGAGCCTTCTGACGGACCATTTGAAACTAATTTGAACGATGTAACGACATCACCTTAACGTATTAGATATATATAGGGTAGACTCGGTGTCGCTGTCATTTTCCGCACGGGTAACCTGCTGTCTGAGAGAACCATGCGAGGGAGCCTTCTGACGGACCATTTGAAACTAATTTGAACGATGTAACGACATCACCTTAACGTATTAGATATATATAGGGTAGACTCGGGGTCGCTGTCATTTTCCGCACGGGTAACCTGCTGTCTGAGAGAACCATGCGAGGGAGCCTTCTGACGGACCATTTGAAACTAATTTGAACGATGTAACGACATCACCTTAACGTATTAGATATATATAGGGTAGACTCGGTGTCGCTGTCATTTTCCGCACGGGTAACCTGCTGTCTGAGAGAACCATGCGAGGGAGCCTTCTGACGGACCATTTGAAACTAATTTGAACGATGTAACGACATCACCTTAACGTATTAGATATATATAGGGTAGACTCGGTGTCGCTGTCATTTTCCGCACGGGTAACCTGCTGACTGAGAGCCTTCTGACGGACCATTTGAAACTAATTTGAACGATGTAACGACATCACCTTAACGTATTAGATATATATAGGGTAGACTCGGTGTCGCTGCCATTTTCCGCACGGGTAACCTGCTGTCTGAGAGAACCATGAGAGGTAGCCTTCAGACAGATACTGGCGTATTGGCAACATTTGTTTCGTTGTGGTAAACTTTGGTGGGAATCTCAATTCAAACATAAACTATATTATACACTATGTTTGCATCCCATACTGGCCGAACATTTGAAACTCAAATTAACGATTTAATGACATGACCTTAACGTAATCGATTCATATAGGTTAGACTCGGTGTTTTTTGCACATTCCTCATGGGTAATCTGATGTTTTTGAGAACAATGTGAAGGAGCCTACAGACGAGTATTGACGAATTGTCGACATAGTGTCTCGTTGTTGCTAGAGAAAAGGAGCAAATGTTTCCCATTATTTTGTTTTTATGCTCCAGTCTTTTCCCTCAATGCAAGGTGCTAGTTCTCGTTTCCGGTGCGGTCGCCATCATGTGCGCACCTCACTTAGATGTGCTTATTCTGGAGGAAATCGAACCGAAAAATTTACCTTTCTCTAGAAATCGAATGTGGTACGTCACACTTTTTCGTTATATGTTCTGAGCAGGGTGCTTACTGGCCGAACATTTGAAACTCAAATGAACGATTTAATGACATGACCTTAACGTAATCGATACATATCGGGTAGACTCATATAGGTGTTTTTTGCACATTCCTCATGGGTAATATGCTGTTTTAGAGAACATGCGAAGGAGCCTACAGACGAGTATTGACGAATTGTCGACATAGTGTCTCGTTGTTTCGAGAGAAAAGGAGCAAATGTTTCAATTTTCGTTTTTTGGCTCCAGTATTTTCCCTTAATGCAAGGTGTTTGTTCTCGGTTACGGTGCATTCGCGTTCATGTGCTCACCTCACTTAGATGTGCATATTCTGGAGAAAATCGAGCCGAAAAATTTACCTTTCTGCAGAAATCGGGTGTGGTACATCAGACTTTTTCTTTATATGTTCAGAGCAGGGTGCTTATTGGGCGACCATTTGAAACTAATTTGAACGATGTAACGACATCACCTTAACGTATTAGATATATATAGGGTAGACTCGGTGTCGCTGTCATTTTCCGCACGGGTAACCTGCTGACTGAGAGCCTTCTGACGGACCATTTGAAACTAATTTGAACGATGTAACGACATCACCTTAACGTATTAGATATATATAGGGTAGACTCGGTGTCGCTGTCATTTTCCGCACGGGTAACCTGCTGTCTGAGAGAACCATGCGAGGGAGCCTTCTGACGGACCATTTGAAACTAATTTGAACGATGTAACGACATCACCTTAACGTATTAGATATATATAGGGTAGACTCGGTGTCGCTGTCATTTTCCGCACGGGTAACCTGCTGTCTGAGAGAACCATGCGAGGGAGCCTTCTGACGGACCATTTGAAACTAATTTGAACGATGTAACGACATCACCTTAACGTATTAGATATATATAGGGTAGACTCGGTGTCGCTGTCATTTTCCGCACGGGTAACCTGCTGACTGAGAGCCTTCTGACGGACCATTTGAAACTAATTTGAACGATGTAACGACATCACCTTAACGTATTAGATATATATAGGGTAGACTCGGTGTCGCTGTCATTTTCCGCACGGGTAACCTGCTGTCTGAGAGAACCATGCGAGGGAGCCTTCTGACGGACCATTTGAAACTAATTTGAACGATGTAACGACATCACCTTAACGTATTAGATATATATAGGGTAGACTCGGGGTCGCTGTCATTTTCCGCACGGGTAACCTGCTGTCTGAGAGAACCATGCGAGGGAGCCTTCTGACGGACCATTTGAAACTAATTTGAACGATGTAACGACATCACCTTAACGTATTAGATATATATAGGGTAGACTCGGGGTCGCTGTCATTTTCCGCACGGGTAACCTGCTGTCTGAGAGAACCATGCGAGGGAGCCTTCTGACGGACCATTTGAAACTAATTTGAACGATGTAACGACATCACCTTAACGTATTAGATATATATAGGGTAGACTCGGTGTCGCTGTCATTTTCCGCACGGGTAACCTGCTGTCTGAGAGAACCATGCGAGGGAGCCTTCTGACGGACCATTTGAAACTAATTTGAACGATGTAACGACATCACCTTAACGTATTAGATATATATAGGGTAGACTCGGTGTCGCTGTCATTTTCCGCACGGGTAACCTGCTGACTGAGAGCCTTCTGACGGACCATTTGAAACTAATTTGAACGATGTAACGACATCACCTTAACGTATTAGATATATATAGGGTAGACTCGGTGTCGCTGCCATTTTCCGCACGGGTAACCTGCTGTCTGAGAGAACCATGAGAGGTAGCCTTCAGACAGATACTGGCGTATTGGCAACATTTGTTTCGTTGTGGTAAACTTTGGTGGGAATCTCAATTCAAACATAAACTATATTATACACTATGTTTGCATCCCATACTGGCCGAACATTTGAAACTCAAATTAACGATTTAATGACATGACCTTAACGTAATCGATTCATATAGGTTAGACTCGGTGTTTTTTGCACATTCCTCATGGGTAATCTGATGTTTTTGAGAACAATGTGAAGGAGCCTACAGACGAGTATTGACGAATTGTCGACATAGTGTCTCGTTGTTGCTAGAGAAAAGGAGCAAATGTTTCCCATTATTTTGTTTTTATGCTCCAGTCTTTTCCCTCAATGCAAGGTGCTAGTTCTCGTTTCCGGTGCGGTCGTCTTCATGTGCGCACCTCACTTAGATGTGCTTATTCTGGAGGAAATCGAACCGAAAAATTTACCTTTCTCTAGAAATCGAATGTGGTACGTCACACTTTTTCGTTATATGTTCTGAGCAGGGTGCTTACTGGCCGAACATTTGAAACTCAAATGAACGATTTAATGACATGACCTTAACGTAATCGATACATATCGGGTAGACTCATATAGGTGTTTTTTGCACATTCCTCATGGGTAATATGCTGTTTTAGAGAACATGCGAAGGAGCCTACAGACGAGTATTGACGAATTGTCGACATAGTGTCTCGTTGTTTCGAGAGAAAAGGAGCAAATGTTTCAATTTTCGTTTTTTGGCTCCAGTATTTTCCCTTAATGCAAGGTGTTTGTTCTCGGTTACGGTGCATTCGCGTTCATGTGCTCACCTCACTTAGATGTGCATATTCTGGAGAAAATCGAGCCGAAAAATTTACCTTTCTGCAGAAATCGGGTGTGGTACATCAGACTTTTTCTTTATATGTTCAGAGCAGGGTGCTTATTGGGCGACCATTTGAAACTAATTTGAACGATGTAACGACATCACCTTAACGTATTAGATATATATAGGGTAGACTCGGTGTCGCTGTCATTTTCCGCACGGGTAACCTGCTGACTGAGAGCCTTCTGACGGACCATTTGAAACTAATTTGAACGATGTAACGACATCACCTTAACGTATTAGATATATATAGGGTAGACTCGGTGTCGCTGCCATTTTCCGCACGGGTAACCTGCTGTCTGAGAGAACCATGCGAGGGAGCCTTCTGACGGATATTGGCGTATTGGTAACATTTGTCTCGTTGTGGGAAACTTTGGTGGGAATCTCAATTCAAACATTAACTATATTATACACTGTTTGCATCCCATCCTCAAAATAAAGAGCTTATCAATTCCATGTCGCAATATAAATGTTCTTAACACAATTCACAATGGAGTATGCTTAGACTGAGTAAAAACTTCCCTCATCCAATGTTTAATGGAGTAAAATTTGTTGAATCATTAATGCCTCATTAAATCTTATGCAGCGCAAAGATTTAAACACTTCAAATACAAAGTTCAAAATACACTGAATACAACATCATGAAAAGTGGATGAATTGCAATCGGTGAGGTATGCACATGTAAGCTGCAAAGCTGAAGTACTGTGCTTTATTAAAAGAATTTTTTTAGGAGGGATATTCCTGCGCGGGCCCTAAGCCTCTGGTTGGCTTACTAAGTGTTCTTTATATGTTCAGAGCAGGGTGCTTATTGGGCGACCATTTGAAACTCATTTGAACGATGTAACGACATCACCTTAACGTATTAGATATATATAGGGTAGACTCGGTGTCGCTGTCATTTTCCGCACGGGTAACCTGCTGTCTGAGAGAACCATGCGAGGGAGCCTTCTGACGGACCATTTGAAACTAATTTAACGATGTAACGACATCACCTTAACGTATTAGATATATATAGGGTAGACTCGGTGTCGCTGTCATTTTCCGCACGGGTAACCTGCTGTCTGAGAGAACCATGCGAGGGAGCCTTCTGACGGACCATTTGAAACTAATTTGAACGATGTAACGACATCACCTTAACGTATTAGATATATATAGGGTAGACTCGGTGTCGCTGTCATTTTCCGCACGGGTAACCTGCTGACTGAGAGCCTTCTGACGGACCATTTGAAACTAATTTGAACGATGTAACGACATCACCTTAACGTATTAGATATATATAGGGTAGACTCGGTGTCGCTGCCATTTTCCGCACGGGTAACCTGCTGTCTGAGAGAACCATGCGAGGGAGCCTTCTGACGGATATTGGCGTATTGGTAACATTTGTCTCGTTGTGGGAAACTTTGGTGGGAATCTCAATTCAAACATTAACTATATTATACACTGTTTGCATCCCATCCTCAAAATAAAGAGCTTATCAATTCCATGTCGCAATATAAATGTTCTTAACACAATTCACAATGGAGTATGCTTAGACTGAGTAAAAACTTCCCTCATCCAATGTTTAATGGAGTAAAATTTGTTGAATCATTAATGCCTCATTAAATCTTATGCAGCGCAAAGATTTAAACACTTCAAATACAAAGTTCAAAATACACTGAATACAACATCATGAAAAGTGGATGAATTGCAATCGGTGAGGTATGCACATGTAAGCTGCAAAGCTGAAGTACTGTGCTTTATTAAAAGAATTTTTTTAGGAGGGATATTCCTGCGCGGGCCCTAAGCCTCTGGTTGGCTTACTAAGTGTTCTTTATATGTTCAGAGCAGGGTGCTTATTGGGCGACCATTTGAAACTCATTTGAACGATGTAACGACATCACCTTAACGTATTAGATATATATAGGGTAGACTCGGTGTCGCTGTCATTTTCCGCACGGGTAACCTGCTGTCTGAGAGAACCATGCGAGGGAGCCTTCTGACGGACCATTTGAAACTAATTTGAACGAAGTAACGACATCACCTTAACGTATTAGATATATATAGGGTAGACTCGGTGTCGCTGTCATTTTCCGCACGGGTAACCTGCTGTCTGAGAGAACCATGCGAGGGAGCCTTCTGACGGACCATTTGAAACTAATTTAACGATGTAACGACATAACCTTAACGTATTAGATATATATAGGGTAGACTCGGTGTCGCTGTCATTTTCCGCACGGGTAACCTGCTGTCTGAGAGAACCATGCGAGGGAGCCTTCTGACGGACCATTTGAAACTAATTTGAACGATGTAACGACATCACCTTAACGTATTAGATATATATAGGGTAGACTCGGTGTCGCTGTCATTTTCCGCACGGGTAACCTGCTGACTGAGAGCCTTCTGACGGACCATTTGAAACTAATTTGAACGATGTAACGACATCACCTTAACGTATTAGATATATATAGGGTAGACTCGGTGTCGCTGTCATTTTCCGCACGGGTAACCTGCTGTCTGAGAGAACCATGCGAGGGAGCCTTCTGACGGACCATTTGAAACTAATTTGAACGATGTAACGACATCACCTTAACGTATTAGATATATATAGGGTAGACTCGGTGTCGCTGTCATTTTCCGCACGGGTAACCTGCTGTCTGAGAGAACCATGCGAGGGAGCCTTCTGACGGACCATTTGAAACTAATTTGAACGATGTAACATCACCTTAACGTATTAGATATATATAGGGTAGACTCGGTGTCGCTGTCATTTTCCGCACGGGTAACCTGCTGTCTGAGAGAACCATGCAAGGGAGCCTTCTGACGGACCATTTGAAACTAATTTGAACGAAGTAACGACATCACCTTAACGTATTAGATATATATAGGGTAGACTCGGTGTCGCTGTCATTTTCCGCACGAGTAACCTGCTGTCTGAGAGAACCATGCGAGGGAGCCTTCTGACGGAACATTTGAAACTAATTTAACGATGTAACGACATCACCTTAACGTATTAGATATATATAGGGTAGACTCGGTGTCGCTGTCATTTTCCGCGCGGGTAACCTGCTGTCTGAGAGAACCATGCGAGGTTGCCTTCAGACAGATACTGGCGTATTGGCAACATTTGTTTCGTTGTGGTAAACTTTGGTGGGAATCTCAATTCAAACATAAACTATATTATACACTATGTTTGCATCCCATACTGGCCGAACATTTGAAACTCAAATTAACGATTTAATGACATGACCTTAACGTAATCTATTCATATAGGGGTAGACTCGGTGTTTTTTGCACATTCCTCATGGGTAATCTGATGTTTTTGAGAACAATGCGAAGGAGCCTACAGACGAGTATTGACGAATTGTCGACATAGTGTCTCGTTGTTGCTAGAGAAAAGGAGCAAATGTTTCCCATTATTTTGTTTTTATGCTCCAGTCTTTTCCCTCAATGCAAGGTGCTAGTTCTCGTTTCCGGTGCGTTCGCCATCATGTGCGCACCTCACTTAGATGTGCTTATTCTGGAGGAAATCGAACCGAAAAATTTACCTTTCTCTAGAAATCAAATGTGGTACATCACACTTTTTCGTTATATGTTCTGAGCAAGGTGCTTACTGGCCGAACATTTGAAACTCAAATGAACGATTTAATGACATGACCTTAACGTAATCGATACATATCGGGTAGACTCATATAGGTGTTTTTTGCACATTCCTCATGGGTAATATGCTGTTTTAGAGAACATGCGAAGGAGCCTACAGACGAGTATTGACGAATTGTCGACATAGTGTCTCGTTGTTTCGAGAGAAAAGGAGCAAATGTTTCAATTTTCGTTTTTTGGCTCCAGTATTTTCCCTTAATGCAAGGTGTTTTTCTCGGTTATTGTGCATTCGCGATCATGTGCTCACCTCACTTAGATGTGCATATTCTGGAGAAAATCGAGCCGAAAAATTTACCTTTCTGCAGAAATCGGGTGTGGTACATCAGACTTTTTCTTTATATGTTCAGAGCAGGGTGCTTATTGGGCGACCATTTGAAACTAATTTGAACGATGTAACGACATCACCTTAACGTATTAGATATATATAGGGTAGACTCGGTGTCGCTGTCATTTTCCGCACGGGTAACCTGCTGTCTGAGAGAACCATGCGAGGGAGCCTTCTGACGGATATTGGCGTATTGGTAACATTTGTCTCGTTGTGGGAAACTTTGGTGGGAATCTCAATTCAAACATTAACTATATTATACACTGTTTGCATCCCATCCTCAAAATAAAGAGCTTATCAATTCCATGTCGCAATATAAATGTTCTTAACACAATTCACAATGGAGTATGCTTAGACTGAGTAAAAACTTCCCTCATCCAATGTTTAATGGAGAAAAATTTGTTGAATCATTAATGCCTCATTAAATCTTATGCAGCGCAAAGATTTAAAGACTTCAAATACAAAGTTCAAAATACACTGAATACAACATCATGAAAAGTGGATGAATTGCAATCGGTGAGGTATGCACATGTAAGCTGCAAAGCTGAAGTACTGTGCTTTATTAAAAGAATTTTTTTAGGAGGGATATTCCTGCGCGGGCCCTAAGCCTCTGGTTGGCTTACTAAGTGTTCTTTATATGTTCAGAGCAGGGTGCTTATTGGGCGACCATTTGAAACTCATTTGAACGATGTAACGACATCACCTTAACGTATTAGATATATATAGGGTAGACTCGGTGTCGCTGTCATTTTCCGCACGGGTAACCTGCTGTCTGAGAGAACCATGCGAGGGAGCCTTCTGACGGACCATTTGAAACTAATTTGAACGATGTAACGACATCACCTTAACGTATTAGATATATATAGGGTAGACTCGGTGTCGCTGTCATTTTCCGCACGGGTAACCTGCTGTCTGAGAGAACCATGCGAGGGAGCCTTCTGACGGACCATTTGAAACTAATTTGAACGATGTAACGACATCACCTTAACGTATTAGATATATATAGGGTAGACTCGGTGTCGCTGTCATTTTCCGCACGGGTAACCTGCTGTCTGAGAGAACCATGCGAGGGAGCCTTCTGACGGACCATTTGACACTAATTTGAACGATGTAACGACATCACCTTAACGTATTAGATATATATAGGGTAGACTCGGTGTCGCTGTCATTTTCCGCACGGGTAACCTGCTGTCTGAGAGAACCATGCGAGGGAGCCTTCTGACGGATATTGGCGTATTGGTAACATTTGTCTCGTTGTGGGAAACTTTGGTGGGAATCTCAATTCAAACATTAACTATATTATACACTGTTTGCATCCCATCCTCAAAATAAAGAGCTTATCAATTCCATGTCGCAATATAAATGTTCTTAACACAATTCACAATGGAGTATGCTTAGACTGAGTAAAAACTTCCCTCATCCAATGTTTAATGGAGTAAAATTTGTTGAATCATTAATGCCTCATTAAATCTTATGCAGCGCAAAGATTTAAACACTTCAAATACAAAGTTCAAAATACACTGAATACAACATCATGAAAAGTGGATGAATTGCAATCGGTGAGGTATGCACATGTAAGCTGCAAAGCTGAAGTACTGTGCTTTATTAAAAGAATTTTTTTAGGAGGGATATTCCTGCGCGGGCCCTAAGCCTCTGGTTGGCTTACTAAGTGTTCTTTATATGTTCAGAGCAGGGTGCTTATTGGGCGACCATTTGAAACTCATTTGAACGATGTAACGACATCACCTTAACGTATTAGATATATATAGGGTAGACTCGGTGTCGCTGTCATTTTCCGCACGGGTAACCTGCTGTCTGAGAGAACCATGCGAGGGAGCCTTCTGACGGACCATTTGAAACTAATTTGAACGAAGTAACGACATCACCTTAACGTATTAGATATATATAGGGTAGACTCGGTGTCGCTGTCATTTTCCGCACGGGTAACCTGCTGTCTGAGAGAACCATGCGAGGGAGCCTTCTGACGGACCATTTGAAACTAATTTAACGATGTAACGACATCACCTTAACGTATTAGATATATATAGGGTAGACTCGGTGTCGCTGTCATTTTCCGCACGGGTAACCTGCTGTCTGAGAGAACCATGCGAGGGAGCCTTCTGACGGACCATTTGAAACTAATTTGAACGATGTAACGACATCACCTTAACGTATTAGATATATATAGGGTAGACTCGGTGTCGCTGTCATTTTCCGCACGGGTAACCTGCTGACTGAGAGCCTTCTGACGGACCATTTGAAACTAATTTGAACGATGTAACGACATCACCTTAACGTATTAGATATATATAGGGTAGACTCGGTGTCGCTGTCATTTTCCGCACGGGTAACCTGCTGTCTGAGAGAACCATGCGAGGGAGCCTTCTGACGGATATTGGCGTATTGGCAACATTTGTCTCGTTGTGGGAAACTTTGGTGGGAATCTCAATTCAAACATTAACTATATTATACACTGTTTGCATCCCATCCTCAAAATAAAGAGCTTATCAATTCCATGTCGCAATATAAATGTTCTTAACACAATTCACAATGGAGTATGCTTAGACTGAGTAAAAACTTCCCTCATCCAATTTTTAATGGAGAAAAATTTGTTGAATCATTAATGCCTCATTAAATCTTATGCAGCGCAAAGATTTAAAGACTTCAAATACAAAGTTCAAAATACACTGAATACAACATCATGAAAAGTGGATGAATTGCAATCGGTGAGGTATGCACATGTAAGCAGCAAAGCTGAAGTACTGTGCTTTATTAAAAGAATTTTTTTAGGAGGGATATTCCTGCGCGGGCCCTAAGCCTCTGGTTGGCTTACTAAGTGTTCTTTATATGTTCAGAGCAGGGTGCTTATTGGGCGACCATTTGAAACTCATTTGAACGATGTAACGACATCACCTTAACGTATTAGATATATATAGGGTAGACTCGTTGTCGCTGTCATTTTCCGCACGGGTAACCTGCTGTCTGAGAGAACCATGAGAGGTAGCCTTCAGACAGATACTGGCGTATTGGCAACATTTGTTTCGTTGTGGTAAACTTTGGTGGGAATCTCAATTCAAACATAAACTATATTATACACTATGTTTGCATCCCATACTGGCCGAACATTTGAAACTCAAATTAACGATTTAATGACATGACCTTAACGTAATCGATTCATATAGGTTAGACTCGGTGTTTTTTGCACATTCCTCATGGGTAATCTGATGTTTTTGAGAACAATGCGAAGGAGCCTACAGACGAGTATTGACGAATTGTCGACATAGTGTCTCGTTGTTGCTAGAGAAAAGGAGCAAATGTTTCCCATTATTTTGTTTTTATGCTCCAGTCTTTTCCCTCAATGCAAGGTGCTAGTTCTCGTTTCCGGTGCGGTCGCCATCATGTGCGCACCTCACTTAGATGTGCTTATTCTGGAGGAAATCGAACCGAAAAATTTACCTTTCTCTAGAAATCGAATGTGGTACATCACACTTTTTCGTTATATGTTCTGAGCAGGGTGCTTACTGGCCGAACATTTGAAACTCAAATGAACGATTTAATGACATGACCTTAACGTAATCGATACATATCGGGTAGACTCATATAGGTGTTTTTTGCACATTCCTCATGGGTAATATGCTGTTTTAGAGAACATGCGAAGGAGCCTACAGACGAGTATTGACGAATTGTCGACATAGTGTCTCGTTGTTTCGAGAGAAAAGGAGCAAATGTTTCAATTTTCGTTTTTTGGCTCCAGTATTTTCCCTTAATGCAAGGTGTTTGTTCTCGGTTACGGTGCATTCGCGTTCATGTGCTCACCTCACTTAGATGTGCATATTCTGGAGAAAATCGAGCCGAAAAATTTACCTTTCTGCAGAAATCGGGTGTGGTACATCAGACTTTTTCTTTATATGTTCAGAGCAGGGTGCTTATTGGGCGACCATTTGAAACTAATTTGAACGATGTAACGACATCACCTTAACGTATTAGATATATATAGGGTAGACTCGGTGTCGCTGTCATTTTCCGCACGGGAAACCTGCTGTCTGAGAGAACCATGCGAGGGAGCCTTCTGACGGACCATTTGAAACTAATTTGAACGATGTAACGACATCACCTTAACGTATTAGATATATATAGGGTAGACTCGGTGTCGCTGTCATTTTCCGCACAGGTAACCTGCTGTCTGAGAGAACCATGCGAGGGAGCCTTCTGACGGACCATTTGAAACTAATTTGAACGATGTAACGACATCACCTTAACGTATTAGATATATATAGGGTAGACTCGGTGTCGCTGTCATTTTCCGCACGGGTAACCTGCTGTCTGAGAGAACCATGCGAGGGAGCCTTCTGACGGACCATTTGAAACTAATTTGAACGATGTAACGACATCACCTTAACGTATTAGATATATATAGGGTAGACTCGGTGTCGCTGTCATTTTCCGCACGGGTAACCTGCTGACTGAGAGCCTTCTGACGGACCATTTGAAACTAATTTGAACGATGTAACGACATCACCTTAACGTATTAGATATATATAGGGTAGACTCGGTGTCGCTGTCATTTTCCGCACGGGTAACCTGCTGTCTGAGAGAACCATGCGAGGGAGCCTTCTGACGGACCATTTGAAACTAATTTGAACGATGTAACGACATCACCTTAACGTATTAGATATATATAGGGTAGACTCGGGGTCGCTGTCATTTTCCGCACGGGTAACCTGCTGTCTGAGAGAACCATGCGAGGGAGCCTTCTGACGGACCATTTGAAACTAATTTGAACGATGTAACGACATCACCTTAACGTATTAGATATATATAGGGTAGACTCGGGGTCGCTGTCATTTTCCGCACGGGTAACCTGCTGTCTGAGAGAACCATGCGAGGGAGCCTTCTGACGGACCATTTGAAACTAATTTGAACGATGTAACGACATCACCTTAACGTATTAGATATATATAGGGTAGACTCGGTGTCGCTGTCATTTTCCGCACGGGTAACCTGCTGTCTGAGAGAACCATGCGAGGGAGCCTTCTGACGGACCATTTGAAACTAATTTGAACGATGTAACGACATCACCTTAACGTATTAGATATATATAGGGTAGACTCGGGGTCGCTGTCATTTTCCGCACGGGTAACCTGCTGTCTGAGAGAACCATGCGAGGGAGCCTTCTGACGGACCATTTGAAACTAATTTGAACGATGTAACGACATCACCTTAACGTATTAGATATATATAGGGTAGACTCGGTGTCGCTGTCATTTTCCGCACGGGTAACCTGCTGTCTGAGAGAACCATGCGAGGGAGCCTTCTGACGGACCATTTGAAACTAATTTGAACGATGTAACGACATCACCTTAACGTATTAGATATATATAGGGTAGACTCGGTGTCGCTGTCATTTTCCGCACGGGTAACCTGCTGACTGAGAGCCTTCTGACGGACCATTTGAAACTAATTTGAACGATGTAACGACATCACCTTAACGTATTAGATATATATAGGGTAGACTCGGTGTCGCTGTCATTTTCCGCACGGGTAACCTGCTGTCTGAGAGAACCATGCGAGGGAGCCTTCTGACGGACCATTTGAAACTAATTTGAACGATGTAACGACATCACCTTAACGTATTAGATATATATAGGGTAGACTCGGGGTCGCTGTCATTTTCCGCACGGGTAACCTGCTGTCTGAGAGAACCATGCGAGGGAGCCTTCTGACGGACCATTTGAAACTAATTTGAACGATGTAACGACATCACCTTAACGTATTAGATATATATAGGGTAGACTCGGGGTCGCTGTCATTTTCCGCACGGGTAACCTGCTGTCTGAGAGAACCATGCGAGGGAGCCTTCTGACGGACCATTTGAAACTAATTTGAACGATGTAACGACATCACCTTAACGTATTAGATATATATAGGGTAGACTCGGTGTCGCTGTCATTTTCCGCACGGGTAACCTGCTGTCTGAGAGAACCATGCGAGGGAGCCTTCTGACGGACCATTTGAAACTAATTTGAACGATGTAACGACATCACCTTAACGTATTAGATATATATAGGGTAGACTCGGTGTCGCTGTCATTTTCCGCACGGGTAACCTGCTGACTGAGAGCCTTCTGACGGACCATTTGAAACTAATTTGAACGATGTAACGACATCACCTTAACGTATTAGATATATATAGGGTAGACTCGGTGTCGCTGCCATTTTCCGCACGGGTAACCTGCTGTCTGAGAGAACCATGAGAGGTAGCCTTCAGACAGATACTGGCGTATTGGCAACATTTGTTTCGTTGTGGTAAACTTTGGTGGGAATCTCAATTCAAACATAAACTATATTATACACTATGTTTGCATCCCATACTGGCCGAACATTTGAAACTCAAATTAACGATTTAATGACATGACCTTAACGTAATCGATTCATATAGGTTAGACTCGGTGTTTTTTGCACATTCCTCATGGGTAATCTGATGTTTTTGAGAACAATGTGAAGGAGCCTACAGACGAGTATTGACGAATTGTCGACATAGTGTCTCGTTGTTGCTAGAGAAAAGGAGCAAATGTTTCCCATTATTTTGTTTTTATGCTCCAGTCTTTTCCCTCAATGCAAGGTGCTAGTTCTCGTTTCCGGTGCGGTCGTCTTCATGTGCGCACCTCACTTAGATGTGCTTATTCTGGAGGAAATCGAACCGAAAAATTTACCTTTCTCTAGAAATCGAATGTGGTACGTCACACTTTTTCGTTATATGTTCTGAGCAGGGTGCTTACTGGCCGAACATTTGAAACTCAAATGAACGATTTAATGACATGACCTTAACGTAATCGATACATATCGGGTAGACTCATATAGGTGTTTTTTGCACATTCCTCATGGGTAATATGCTGTTTTAGAGAACATGCGAAGGAGCCTACAGACGAGTATTGACGAATTGTCGACATAGTGTCTCGTTGTTTCGAGAGAAAAGGAGCAAATGTTTCAATTTTCGTTTTTTGGCTCCAGTATTTTCCCTTAATGCAAGGTGTTTGTTCTCGGTTACGGTGCATTCGCGTTCATGTGCTCACCTCACTTAGATGTGCATATTCTGGAGAAAATCGAGCCGAAAAATTTACCTTTCTGCAGAAATCGGGTGTGGTACATCAGACTTTTTCTTTATATGTTCAGAGCAGGGTGCTTATTGGGCGACCATTTGAAACTAATTTGAACGATGTAACGACATCACCTTAACGTATTAGATATATATAGGGTAGACTCGGTGTCGCTGTCATTTTCCGCACGGGTAACCTGCTGACTGAGAGCCTTCTGACGGACCATTTGAAACTAATTTGAACGATGTAACGACATCACCTTAACGTATTAGATATATATAGGGTAGACTCGGTGTCGCTGCCATTTTCCGCACGGGTAACCTGCTGTCTGAGAGAACCATGCGAGGGAGCCTTCTGACGGATATTGGCGTATTGGTAACATTTGTCTCGTTGTGGGAAACTTTGGTGGGAATCTCAATTCAAACATTAACTATATTATACACTGTTTGCATCCCATCCTCAAAATAAAGAGCTTATCAATTCCATGTCGCAATATAAATGTTCTTAACACAATTCACAATGGAGTATGCTTAGACTGAGTAAAAACTTCCCTCATCCAATGTTTAATGGAGTAAAATTTGTTGAATCATTAATGCCTCATTAAATCTTATGCAGCGCAAAGATTTAAACACTTCAAATACAAAGTTCAAAATACACTGAATACAACATCATGAAAAGTGGATGAATTGCAATCGGTGAGGTATGCACATGTAAGCTGCAAAGCTGAAGTACTGTGCTTTATTAAAAGAATTTTTTTAGGAGGGATATTCCTGCGCGGGCCCTAAGCCTCTGGTTGGCTTACTAAGTGTTCTTTATATGTTCAGAGCAGGGTGCTTATTGGGCGACCATTTGAAACTCATTTGAACGATGTAACGACATCACCTTAACGTATTAGATATATATAGGGTAGACTCGGTGTCGCTGTCATTTTCCGCACGGGTAACCTGCTGTCTGAGAGAACCATGCGAGGGAGCCTTCTGACGGACCATTTGAAACTAATTTAACGATGTAACGACATCACCTTAACGTATTAGATATATATAGGGTAGACTCGGTGTCGCTGTCATTTTCCGCACGGGTAACCTGCTGTCTGAGAGAACCATGCGAGGGAGCCTTCTGACGGACCATTTGAAACTAATTTGAACGATGTAACGACATCACCTTAACGTATTAGATATATATAGGGTAGACTCGGTGTCGCTGTCATTTTCCGCACGGGTAACCTGCTGACTGAGAGCCTTCTGACGGACCATTTGAAACTAATTTGAACGATGTAACGACATCACCTTAACGTATTAGATATATATAGGGTAGACTCGGTGTCGCTGCCATTTTCCGCACGGGTAACCTGCTGTCTGAGAGAACCATGCGAGGGAGCCTTCTGACGGATATTGGCGTATTGGTAACATTTGTCTCGTTGTGGGAAACTTTGGTGGGAATCTCAATTCAAACATTAACTATATTATACACTGTTTGCATCCCATCCTCAAAATAAAGAGCTTATCAATTCCATGTCGCAATATAAATGTTCTTAACACAATTCACAATGGAGTATGCTTAGACTGAGTAAAAACTTCCCTCATCCAATGTTTAATGGAGTAAAATTTGTTGAATCATTAATGCCTCATTAAATCTTATGCAGCGCAAAGATTTAAACACTTCAAATACAAAGTTCAAAATACACTGAATACAACATCATGAAAAGTGGATGAATTGCAATCGGTGAGGTATGCACATGTAAGCTGCAAAGCTGAAGTACTGTGCTTTATTAAAAGAATTTTTTTAGGAGGGATATTCCTGCGCGGGCCCTAAGCCTCTGGTTGGCTTACTAAGTGTTCTTTATATGTTCAGAGCAGGGTGCTTATTGGGCGACCATTTGAAACTCATTTGAACGATGTAACGACATCACCTTAACGTATTAGATATATATAGGGTAGACTCGGTGTCGCTGTCATTTTCCGCACGGGTAACCTGCTGTCTGAGAGAACCATGCGAGGGAGCCTTCTGACGGACCATTTGAAACTAATTTGAACGAAGTAACGACATCACCTTAACGTATTAGATATATATAGGGTAGACTCGGTGTCGCTGTCATTTTCCGCACGGGTAACCTGCTGTCTGAGAGAACCATGCGAGGGAGCCTTCTGACGGACCATTTGAAACTAATTTAACGATGTAACGACATAACCTTAACGTATTAGATATATATAGGGTAGACTCGGTGTCGCTGTCATTTTCCGCACGGGTAACCTGCTGTCTGAGAGAACCATGCGAGGGAGCCTTCTGACGGACCATTTGAAACTAATTTGAACGATGTAACGACATCACCTTAACGTATTAGATATATATAGGGTAGACTCGGTGTCGCTGTCATTTTCCGCACGGGTAACCTGCTGACTGAGAGCCTTCTGACGGACCATTTGAAACTAATTTGAACGATGTAACGACATCACCTTAACGTATTAGATATATATAGGGTAGACTCGGTGTCGCTGTCATTTTCCGCACGGGTAACCTGCTGTCTGAGAGAACCATGCGAGGGAGCCTTCTGACGGACCATTTGAAACTAATTTGAACGATGTAACGACATCACCTTAACGTATTAGATATATATAGGGTAGACTCGGTGTCGCTGTCATTTTCCGCACGGGTAACCTGCTGTCTGAGAGAACCATGCGAGGGAGCCTTCTGACGGATATTGGCGTATTGGCAACATTTGTCTCGTTGTGGGAAACTTTGGTGGGAATCTCAATTCAAACATTAACTATATTATACACTGTTTGCATCCCATCCTCAAAATAAAGAGCTTATCAATTCCATGTCGCAATATAAATGTTCTTAACACAATTCACAATGGAGTATGCTTAGACTGAGTAAAAACTTCCCTCATCCAATGTTTAATGGAGTAAAATTTGTTGAATCATTAATGCCTCATAAATTTTATGCAGCGCAAAGATTTAAAGACTTCAAATACAAAGTTCAAAATACACTGAATACAACATCATGAAAAGTGGATGAATTGCAATCGGTGAGGTATGCACATGTAAGCTGCAAAGCTGAAGTACTGTGCTTTATTAAAAGAATTTTTTTAGGAGGGATATTCCTGCGCGGGCCCTAAGCCTCTGGTTGGCTTACTAAGTGTTCTTTATATGTTCAGAGCAGGGTGCTTATTGGGCGACCATTTGAAACTCATTTGAACGATGTAACGACATCACCTTAACGTATTAGATATATATTGGGTAGACTCGGTGTCGCTGTCATTTTCCGCACGGGTAACCTGCTGTCTGAGAGAACCATGCAAGGGAGCCTTCTGACGGACCATTTGAAACTAATTTGAACGATGTAACGACATCACCTTAACGTATTAGATATATATAGGGTAGACTCGGTGTCGCTGTCATTTTCCGCACGGGTAACCTGCTGTCTGAGAGAACCATGCGAGGGAGCCTTCTGACGGACCATTTGAAACTAATTTGAACGATGTAACGACATCACCTTAACGTATTAGATATATATAGGGTAGACTCGGTGTCGCTGTCATTTTCCGCACGGGTAACCTGCTGTCTGAGAGAACCATGCGAGGGAGCCTTCTGACGGACCATTTGAAACTAATTTGAACGATGTAACGACATCACCTTAACGTATTAGATATATATAGGGTAGACTCGGTGTCGCTGTCATTTTCCGCACGGGTAACCTGCTGTCTGAGAGAACCATGCGAGGGAGCCTTCTGACGGACCATTTGAAACTAATTTGAACGATGTAACGACATCACCTTAACGTATTAGATATATATAGGGTAGACTCGGTGTCGCTGTCATTTTCCGCACGGGTAACCTGCTGACTGAGAGCCTTCTGACGGACCATTTGAAACTAATTTGAACGATGTAACGACATCACCTTAACGTATTAGATATATATAGGGTAGACTCGGTGTCGCTGTCATTTTCCGCACGGGTAACCTGCTGTCTGAGAGAACCATGCGAGGGAGCCTTCTGACGGACCATTTGAAACTAATTTGAACGATGTAACGACATCACCTTAACGTATTAGATATATATAGGGTAGACTCGGGGTCGCTGTCATTTTCCGCACGGGTAACCTGCTGTCTGAGAGAACCATGCGAGGGAGCCTTCTGACGGACCATTTGAAACTAATTTGAACGATGTAACGACATCACCTTAACGTATTAGATATATATAGGGTAGACTCGGGGTCGCTGTCATTTTCCGCACGGGTAACCTGCTGTCTGAGAGAACCATGCGAGGGAGCCTTCTGACGGACCATTTGAAACTAATTTGAACGATGTAACGACATCACCTTAACGTATTAGATATATATAGGGTAGACTCGGTGTCGCTGTCATTTTCCGCACGGGTAACCTGCTGTCTGAGAGAACCATGCGAGGGAGCCTTCTGACGGACCATTTGAAACTAATTTGAACGATGTAACGACATCACCTTAACGTATTAGATATATATAGGGTAGACTCGGTGTCGCTGTCATTTTCCGCACGGGTAACCTGCTGACTGAGAGCCTTCTGACGGACCATTTGAAACTAATTTGAACGATGTAACGACATCACCTTAACGTATTAGATATATATAGGGTAGACTCGGTGTCGCTGCCATTTTCCGCACGGGTAACCTGCTGTCTGAGAGAACCATGAGAGGTAGCCTTCAGACAGATACTGGCGTATTGGCAACATTTGTTTCGTTGTGGTAAACTTTGGTGGGAATCTCAATTCAAACATAAACTATATTATACACTATGTTTGCATCCCATACTGGCCGAACATTTGAAACTCAAATTAACGATTTAATGACATGACCTTAACGTAATCGATTCATATAGGTTAGACTCGGTGTTTTTTGCACATTCCTCATGGGTAATCTGATGTTTTTGAGAACAATGTGAAGGAGCCTACAGACGAGTATTGACGAATTGTCGACATAGTGTCTCGTTGTTGCTAGAGAAAAGGAGCAAATGTTTCCCATTATTTTGTTTTTATGCTCCAGTCTTTTCCCTCAATGCAAGGTGCTAGTTCTCGTTTCCGGTGCGGTCGCCATCATGTGCGCACCTCACTTAGATGTGCTTATTCTGGAGGAAATCGAACCGAAAAATTTACCTTTCTCTAGAAATCGAATGTGGTACATCACACTTTTTCGTTATATGTTCTGAGCAGGGTGCTTACTGGCCGAACATTTGAAACTCAAATGAACGATTTAATGACATGACCTTAACGTAATCGATACATATCGGGTAGACTCATATAGGTGTTTTTTGCACATTCCTCATGGGTAATCTGATGTTTTAGAGAAAAATGCGAAGGAGCCAATTGACGAATTGTCGACATAGTGTCTCGTTGTTTCGAGAGAAAAGGAGCAAATGTTTCAATTTTCGTTTTTTGGCTCCAGTATTTTCCCTTAATGCAAGGTGTTTGTTCTCGGTTACGGTGCATTCGCGATCATGTGCTCACCTCACTTAGATGTGCATATTCCGGAGAAAATCGAGCCGAAAAATTTACCTTTCTGCAGAAATCGGGTGTGGTACATCAGACTTTATGTACATATCTTTATATGTTCAGAGCAGGGTGCTTATTGGGCGACCATTTGAAACTAATTTGAACGATGTAACGACATCACCTTAACGTATTAGATATATATAGGGTAGACTCGTTGTCGCTGTCATTTTCCGCACGGGTAACCTGCTGTCTGAGAGAACCATGCGAGGGAGCCTTCTGACGGATATTGGCGTATTAAGAACGCCAATATCTTCCGGTACTTTGGGTTAACAGAAGAACAAAGGCAACTGCAGAAGGCCAGTTGGCCCATACGAGGCAGCTCCTATCTATAACCACCCAGTCCCACTCATATACATGTCCATCCCATGCTTGAAACAATCCAGGGACCCCACCTCTACAATGTTACGCGGCAATTGGTTCCACAAATCAACAACCCTGTTACTGAACCAGTATTTACCGGAGTCTTTCCTAAATCTAAACTTATCCAATTTATACCCATTGTTTCGTGTTCTGTCTTGTGTTGATACTTTTAATACCCTATTAATATCCCCTTTGTTATGTCCATTCACCCACTTGTAAACCTCTATCATGTCACCCCTAACTCTTCGCCTTTCCAGTGAATGCAACTTAAGCTTTGTTAATCTTTCTTCATATGAAAGATTTCTAATTTGGGGAATTAACTTAGTCATCCTACGCTGGACACGTTCAAGTGAATTTATATCCATTCTATAATATGGCGACCAAAACTGAACTGCATAATCTAAATGGGGCCTAACTAGAGCAAGATATAGCTTGAGAACCACACCAGGTGTCTTGTTACTAACGCTTCGATTAATAAATCCCAGTGTCCTATTTGCCTTATTACGAACATTTATGCATTGATCCTTTTGGTTTAAATTCTTGCTAATCATAACTCTCAGATCCCTTTCGCAATTCGACTTCGCAATCTCAACACCATCTAGCTCGTATCTTGTAACCCTATCATCATTACCTAACCTCAGAACTTTACATTTATCAGCATTAAACTGCATCTGCCAATCCTTCGACCATTTCAAAACCCTATCTAGATCAACTTGAAGTGATAGTGAGTCCTCCTCCGAATTAATTTCCCTACCGATTTTTGTATCATCGGCAAACTTGCAAATGTTGCTACTCAAACCTGAATCTAAATCATTTATATATATTATAAATAACAGAGGTCCCAGGACAGAGCCCTGAGGCACCCCACTTACAACATTTTCCCACTCTGACTTGACTCCATTTATACTAACTCTCTGTTTCCTTTGGTATAGCCATGCCCTAATCCAGCTTAATATAGCACCCCCAATACCATGAGACTTTATCTTTTTAATCAGTCTTTCATGTGGCACTATCAAACGCTTTGCTAAAGTCAAGGTACACAACAACACAATCCTTACCACTATCAACTGCCTCAACTATGCTAGAATAAAAAGATAACAAATTTGTTAAACATGAACGGCCATTTACAAAACCATGCTGCGACTCAATTATTAATTTATGTTTTTCAAGATGAAGACGAATTTTATTTGCTATTATAGATTCTAGTAACTTTCCCACAATAGACGTTAGGCTAATTGGTCGATAGTTAGACGCAAGTGATCTATCTCCTTTCTTAAGAACTGGTATCACATTAGCAACTTTCCAAAACTCTGGCACTCTTCCTGACTCTATTGATTTATTAAATATGGTTGACAGTGGGTCACAAAGCTCCTCTTTGCATTCTTTAAGCACCCTGGCAAACACTTCATTCGGCCCTGGGGATTTGTTTGGTTTGAGTTTTACTATTTGCTTAAGAACATCCTCTCTGGTAACTGTTAAACTCGTCAACCTGTCCTCGTCCCCACCCACATAGACTTGTTCGGCTGAAGGCATATTGTTAAGTTCCTCTTTAGTAAATACAGATACAAAATATTTATTAAAAATACTACTCATCTCTTCATCACTATCTGTTATTTGACCTGTCTCAGTTTTTAATGGACCTATCCTTTCCCTAGTCTTAGTACGATATAACTGAAAAAAACCTTTAGGATTTGTCTTTGCTTGCCCTGCTATGCGAACTTCATAGTTTCTTTTTGCTTTCCTTATCTCTTTTTTAACATTTCTAACCAGTTGTACGAATTCCTGTTCTAAAGTGACCTCCCCATTTTTAATCCTTTTGTACAAAGCTCTCTTTTTACCTATAAGGTTCTTCAAATTCTTGGTTATCCACTTTGGGTCATTGGTATTCGATCTATTCAATTTGTATGGTATACTACGTTCCTGTGCTTTGTTTAGAATATTCTTAAATAAGTTATATATTGAATCCACATCGAAATCCCCATTTACGTCACCTATCGCTGGGTTCATGTCTCGCTCCAAGACCGGCCCCCACCCCATACCCAAGACTTTCCAATCAATTTGACCCAAAAAATTTCTAAGGCTATTAAAATCAGCTTTTCGAAAATCTGGCACTTTAACAGAATTTTCTCCTACAGGTCTATTCCATTCTATGCTAAATCTGATTTCTTTGTGATCACTGTTCCCTAGCGTACTCCCTATTTCGATGTCATTAATTTGTGTTTCCCTGTTAGTTAACACTAAATCTAAAATATTATTTTCCCGTGTTGGTTCCTTAATGTGTTGCGTAAGAAAGCAATCGTCAATTAATTCTAGAAAATCTTCTGCTTCACTATTCCCTGTTTTGTTCAACCAGTTTATTCCACTAAAATTAAAGTCACCCATGACGTAAATACTGTTAGATCTAGATGCCCTAGATATTTTATCCCATAGAGCTTTGCTTCCATTCTGTCTAAATTTGGTTGCCTATATATAACTCCTATTATCATATTATTTGCTTTTTCGTATAATTCTATCCAAATAGTTTATGTGTGGCTCAGTTTTGATTCCCTCTTTGAGACTACATTTCAAATTGTCCCTAACATATATGGCTACTCCCCATCCTCGTCTAATATATCTATCTGTGTGAAATTGTTTAAATCCATTTATTTGATATTCAGCTGTATTGAAATCCGTTTATTTGATATTCAGCTGTATTGAAATCCATTTATTTGATATTCAGCTGTATTGAAATCCATTTATTTGATATTCAGCTGTATTTAAATCCATTTATTTGATATTCAGCTGTATTTAAATCCATTTATTTGATATTCAGCTGTATTTAAATCCATTTATTTGATATTCAGCTGTATTTAAATCCATTTATTTGATATTATATATTATTTATTTGATATTATATATACATTTATTAACATATTATAATGTTAAGGAATGCTTATTGTTAAGCATTCCTGAACATTGTATGGAATATTTTAAGTATTCTTTGCGGTTAATATTAAGTATTTTTTTACTGCTAATATTTTAAATGAATGCTTATTTGATTTCATAATTCCTTTTCTTTACGAATAGGAGCATATCGTTCCCTCATTTACATGATAGTTTTGACGATAAAAGTAAGCCAGCGGTCCCCGATACGTCTTAACACTTTATTTTAGTTTGATTTTGAAACTTTATATTCTTTGAAGTAACGGCTTCGGCGACTAAGCAGTTCCATTGGTTTGTAGCCGTGTGGCGAAAAAAGCATAACCTGTTCTCTCTCCTATTATGAGAAAATTGTGGCTTCTCGAGCTAGAAAACGTTGCTCTTTGTTTGTAGGAACCTAGTTGTGCAAGACGAGGTAGAGCTCTGGCTCTTTGGTGTCTCTCTTCAGGTGTCGCGAGGTTCATCTCACGCATCATTTCCTCGTAATTCATGCCTCTTAGTTCCGGGACTTGCCTAGTGGCATACAGAAGCTGATTTTTTTTCCAGCTTTTCAGTCAAGCGTCTTGTGCTTGTCCAGATACAAGGATCCATGCTGGGGATGCATACTCCGGGATTGGTCTTCCCTTTGTGGTATACAAGGTTCTGAATGATTCCTTACACAGGTTCCTGAAAGCAGTTCTGATATTAGCAAACCTTGCATACGCCGCAGCAGTTATTCTTTTTAGGTGGATTTCATGAGACATGTTTGTTGAGATATTAAGTCTTTGATCTTTCTCTGTCCTTTTCATGAAGGACTTTATCTCCTATTCAGTTTCCTGTGTGTGGCTTCCAGTTTGCAACGCTTGGTTTCATTACCTTACATTTACTCGGGTTGAACTTTAGTAGCCGTTTGTTGGACCATTCATTGATTGAACTATAAGACACTCCACTGGTGACGCCTCGCCAATCAGAGACCTGAACCCTCACAGTGACTCTTCTGTTACTCATTGTAACAGTTCTATTTGTTTAAGCACTCTTTTATCCAATCGAGTACCCTTCCTTTCACTCCTGCCTGAATCTCTCGCTTTTGCATTAACCTCATGTATGGTACTGTATCAAAGGGTTTTGCAACCCAGAAATATGCAGTCTGCCCAATTTTTTGTTTCTTGCCTTGTCTCATAATTCAATTAATCCCTTAACGTAGGAATTGCCATCCCTAAACCCATGCTGATGCTGTTTTAAAAAGTTTTTTTGCTCCAGATGTTCGACTAGCTTTATTTGCACATTCTTTTTCATCATTTGGGATTTAATAATCGAAGTGTTACTAATAAGACACCTGGTGTTGCTCTACTTTAGCTATTTCTTGCTCTGGTGAGGCACCATTTAGATTATGCAGTTCCGATTTGGTCGCCGTACTACAGAATGGATATACATTCACTAGAACGCCTCCACCTTAGAATGACAAAGTTAATCCCCCAAATTAGAAACCTATCATATTAAGAAAGCTTGACAAGGAGTAAATTACATTTGCTGGAAAGGCGAAGAGTTCGTGGTGACATAATAGAGGTGTACGAGTGGAAGAATGGATATCACAAAGGCGATACTAAAAGTATCAACACAAGACAGAACACGAAACAATATTTATACATTGGATAAGTTTAGATTTCGGAAAGAAATCTTTCCTGAAAGATTTCAATAAAGACCTGGGTAAATACGAGTTCGATAAAAGGGGTTTTGTTTTGTGGAACCAACTATCACATAACATAATACAAGTAAGATCGCTTGATTGTTTCAAGCGCAGGTTAGACATATATATGCATGCGATTAGGTTATATAAATTGGAGCAGCATTGTATTGGACAATGGGCCTTCTGCATTTACATTCATTCATATGTTTCTTACGTTTTGCCTTTACCATCATTCTTAAGCTCTTGTGGTTTTATATTAATGAATGAGTATGGTAAATATCTTTTGAAGCTGGCTCCAACTGGTCAGCAGACCTTCTAAACCTTTCAGATATCTTATGTTTGTATAATCTTATGAATGCTTATTATTAGGTGAAAGAGGATCTTATGACCATATCCGTATGACCTCTGTACACCTCATTTAGTCTGGGATATCACCATTATTTTCATCAGATAGAGAACACCATAGAAAGAGAAGAGTCGTATGACCTCTGTACACCTCATTTAGTCTGTATATAGTCTGGGATATCGCAATTATTTTCATCAGATTGAGAACACCATGGAAAGAGAAGAGTCGTGAAATAATTTCACTGCACGATTTCAACACAGTAATATTACTGCTCGATATGGCAGAAATAAGGAATTTATATATTATAATTAATGCGCATATTAACTCATATTAACTAAGGCCGGAGTTAATGCCAGTGCCTCTTCTTATCTCTTTTAATTACTGTTTACCTACCTCTTTTTCTTTTTATATTGTCGATAAAGCAATATTTTAATTATAATGTTATGAAATGCTTATTGTTAAGCAATCCTTAAGATTATAAGGAATATTTTAGGTTATGTTTACTGTTAATATTTTAAATAAATTATATTTTATATCATAATTCTTTTTCGTGACGAATTGGGACATATCGTTTCCTGATTTACATGATGGGTTTGACGATAAAAATAAGCTAGCAGCTTGTCAGAGGTTCTTGATTTACCTTGATTTCCAGTTTGATCTTTGTTCTTTTCCAGTTTGATTTCGAAATTCAACAGTCTTTTCATTTACGGCTGTTTTATAATGTTAATTAATGCTTGTTGTTAAGTATTCCTTAACATTATAAGAATCTTTAAAGTTTTCTTTACTGTTAACATTCTAAATGAATGCTATCTGAAATACTTAATTGTTTCTCGTGACGAGTTAGAACATATCCATGGGGTTGTTGTTCGAGGGCTGGGGTTGTTGCTGTTGCGAACTCGTTGGAACCAGTGGTTAGAGGTGTTTGTTTGGGTTTAAACTGTTAGTAGATAGTGGTATGGGAATTGATTTGGAGAAAGGAGGTAATAAAAGTAAGTGTTTGTTGGAGAAACAAATTGACAAAATGATTAGGAGAAAGAAAAAGGCCTCAAAATAATAATTCACTTAGGGTATATTACACTAACAGTAGAAGTCTAAGAAACAAAATAAACGAGTTAAATGCTCTTGTCTGCAGAGAACAAATTGATATTATTGCACTTACCGAAAAGTGGATGAATGTAGAAAATAGAGATCTATTAGCTGAATATCAAATAAATGGATTTAAACTATTTTACACAGATAGATATATTAGACGAGGAGGGGGAGTAGCCATATATGTTAGGGAAAATTTGAAATGTAGTCTCAAAGAAGGAATCAAAACTGAGCCACATACTTAAACGAAAGAGCAAATAATCTTAAAATAGGAGTTATATACAGGCCACCAAATTTAAACAGAATGGAAGCAAAGCACCTATGGGAGGAAATATCTGGAGCATCTAGGTCTTGCAGTTGTTGTGTGACTATAATTTCAGTGAAATAAATTGGTCTAACAGAACAGGGAATAATGAAGCAGATTTTCTAGATTTAATTGACCATTACTTTCTAAGCCAACACATTGGCATCGATATATAAAGGGTAGACTGGCGTATTGGCAACATTTGTCTCGTTGTGGTAAACTTTGGTGGGAATCTCAATTCACACATAAACTATATTATACACTATGTTTGCATCCCATCCTGGCCGAACATTTGAAACTCAAATGAACGATGTAATGCATCACCTTAACGTATTCGATACATATAGGGTAGACTCGGTGTTTTTTTCACATTCCTCATTGGTAATCTGCTGTTTTAGAGAACCATGCGAAGGAGCCTGCAGACGAATTGTCGACATAGTGTCTCGTTGTTTCGAGAGAAAAGGAGCAAATGTTTCAATTTTCGTTTTTTGGCTCCAGTATTTTCCCTTAATGCAAGGTGTTTGTTCTCGGTTACGGTGCATTCGCGATCATGTGCTCACCTCACTTAGATGTGCTTATTCTAGAGAAAATCGAGCCGAAAAATTTACCTTTCTGCAGAAATCGGGTGTGGTACATCAGACTTTTTCTTTATATGTTCAGAGCAGGGTGCTTATTGGGCGACCATTAGAAACTAATTTGAACGATGTAACGACATCACCTTAACGTATTAGATATATATAGGGTAGACTCGGTGTCGCTGTCATTTTCCGCACGGGTAACCTGCTGTCTGAGAGAACCATGCGAGGGAGCCTTCTGACGGACCATTTGAAACTAATTTGAACGATGTAACGACATCACCTTAACGTATTAGATATATATAGGGTAGACTCGGTGTCGCTGTCATTTTCCGCACGGGTAACCTGCTGTCTGAGAGAACCATGCGAGGGAGCCTTCTGACGGACCATTTGAAACTAATTTGAACGATGTAACATCACCTTAACGTATTAGATATATATAGGGTAGACTCGGTGTCGCTGTCATTTTCCGCACGGGTAACCTGCTGTCTGAGAGAACCATGCAAGGGAGCCTTCTGACGGACCATTTGAAACTAATTTGAACGAAGTAACGACATCACCTTAACGTATTAGATATATATAGGGTAGACTCGGTGTCGCTGTCATTTTCCGCACGGGTAACCTGCTGTCTGAGAGAACCATGCGAGGGAGCCTTCTGACGGAACATTTGAAACTAATTTAACGATGTAACGACATCACCTTAACGTATTAGATATATATAGGGTAGACTCGGTGTCGCTGTCATTTTCCGCGCGGGTAACCTGCTGTCTGAGAGAACCATGCGAGGTAGCCTTCAGACAGATACTGGCGTATTGGCAACATTTGTTTCGTTGTGGTAAACTTTGGTGGGAATCTCAATTCAAACATAAACTATATTATACACTATGTTTGCATCCCATACTGGCCGAACATTTGAAACTCAAATTAACGATTTAATGACATGACCTTAACGTAATCTATTCATATAGGGGTAGACTCGGTGTTTTTTGCACATTCCTCATGGGTAATCTGATGTTTTTGAGAACAATGCGAAGGAGCCTACAGACGAGTATTGACGAATTGTCGACATAGTGTCTCGTTGTTGCTAGAGAAAAGGAGCAAATGTTTCCCATTATTTTGTTTTTATGCTCCAGTCTTTTCCCTCAATGCAAGGTGCTAGTTCTCGTTTCCGGTGCGTTCGCCATCATGTGCGCACCTCACTTAGATGTGCTTATTCTGGAGGAAATCGAACCGAAAAATTTACCTTTCTCTAGAAATCAAATGTGGTACATCACACTTTTTCGTTATATGTTCTGAGCAAGGTGCTTACTGGCCGAACATTTGAAACTCAAATGAACGATTTAATGACATGACCTTAACGTAATCGATACATATCGGGTAGACTCATATAGGTGTTTTTTGCACATTCCTCATGGGTAATATGCTGTTTTAGAGAACATGCGAAGGAGCCTACAGACGAGTATTGACGAATTGTCGACATAGTGTCTCGTTGTTTCGAGAGAAAAGGAGCAAATGTTTCAATTTTCGTTTTTTGGCTCCAGTATTTTCCCTTAATGCAAGGTGTTTTTCTCGGTTATTGTGCATTCGCGATCATGTGCTCACCTCACTTAGATGTGCATATTCTGGAGAAAATCGAGCCGAAAAATTTACCTTTCTGCAGAAATCGGGTGTGGTACATCAGACTTTTTCTTTATATGTTCAGAGCAGGGTGCTTATTGGGCGACCATTTGAAACTAATTTGAACGATGTAACGACATCACCTTAACGTATTAGATATATATAGGGTAGACTCGGTGTCGCTGTCATTTTCCGCACGGGTAACCTGCTGTCTGAGAGAACCATGCGAGGGAGCCTTCTGACGGACCATTTGAAACTAATTTGAACGATGTAACGACATCACCTTAACGTATTAGATATATATAGGGTTGACTCGGTGTCGCTGTCATTTTCCGCACGGGTAACCTGCTGTCTGAGAGAACCATGCGAGGGAGCCTTCTGACGGACCATTTGACACTAATTTGAACGATGTAACGACATCACCTTAACGTATTAGATATATATAGGGTAGACTCGGTGTCGCTGTCATTTTCCGCACGGGTAACCTGCTGTCTGAGAGAACCATGCGAGGGAGCCTTCTGACGGATATTGGCGTATTGGTAACATTTGTATCGTTGTGGGAAACTTTGGTGGGAATCTCAATTCAAACATTAACTATATTATACACTGTTTGCATCCCATCCTCAAATAAAGAGCTTATCAATTCCATGTCGCAATATAAATGTTCTTAACACAATTCACAATGGAGTATGCTTAGACTGAGTAAAAACTTCCCTCATCCAATGTTTAATGGAGTAAAATTTGTTGAATCATTAATGCCTCATTAAATCTTATGCAGCGCAAAGATTTAAACACTTCAAATACAAAGTTCAAAATACACTGAATACAACATCATGAAAAGTGGATGAATTGCAATCGGTGAGGTATGCACATGTAAGCTGCAAAGCTGAAGTACTGTGCTTTATTAAAAGATTTTTTTTAGGAGGGATATTCCTGCGCGGGCCCTAAGCCTCTGGTTGGCTTACTAAGTGTTCTTTATATGTTCAGAGCAGGGTGCTTATTGGGCGACCATTTGAAACTCATTTGAACGATGTAACGACATCACCTTAACGTATTAGATATATATAGGGTAGACTCGGTGTCGCTGTCATTTTCCGCACGGGTAACCTGCTGTCTGAGAGAACCATGCGAGGGAGCCTTCTGACGGACCATTTGAAACTAATTTGAACGAAGTAACGACATCACCTTAACGTATTAGATATATATAGGGTAGACTCGGTGTCGCTGTCATTTTCCGCACGGGTAACCTGCTGTCTGAGAGAACCATGCGAGGGAGCCTTCTGACGGACCATTTGAAACTAATTTAACGATGTAACGACATCACCTTAACGTATTAGATATATATAGGGTAGACTCGGTGTCGCTGTCATTTTCCGCACGGGTAACCTGCTGTCTGAGAGAACCATGCGAGGGAGCCTTCTGACGGACCATTTGAAACTAATTTGAACGATGTAACGACATCACCTTAACGTATTAGATATATATAGGGTAGACTCGGTGTCGCTGTCATTTTCCGCACGGGTAACCTGCTGACTGAGAGCCTTCTGACGGACCATTTGAAACTAATTTGAACGATGTAACGACATCACCTTAACGTATTAGATATATATAGGGTAGACTCGGTGTCGCTGTCATTTTCCGCACGGGTAACCTGCTGTCTGAGAGAACCATGCGAGGGAGCCTTCTGACGGATATTGGCGTATTGGCAACATTTGTCTCGTTGTGGGAAACTTTGGTGGGAATCTCAATTCAAACATTAACTATATTATACACTGTTTGCATCCCATCCTCAAAATAAAGAGCTTATCAATTCCATGTCGCAATATAAATGTTCTTAACACAATTCACAATGGAGTATGCTTAGACTGATTAAAAACTTCCCTCATCCAATTTTTAATGGAGAAAAATTTGTTGAATCATTAATGCCTCATTAAATCTTATGCAGCGCAAAGATTTAAAGACTTCAAATACAAAGTTCAAAATACACTGAATACAACATCATGAAAAGTGGATGAATTGCAATCGGTGAGGTATGCACATGTAAGCAGCAAAGCTGAAGTACTGTGCTTTATTAAAAGAATTTTTTTAGGAGGGATATTCCTGCGCGGGCCCTAAGCCTCTGGTTGGCTTACTAAGTGTTCTTTATATGTTCAGAGCAGGGTGCTTATTGGGCGACCATTTGAAACTCATTTGAACGATGTAACGACATCACCTTAACGTATTAGATATATATAGGGTAGACTCGTTGTCGCTGTCATTTTCCGCACGGGTAACCTGCTGTCTGAGAGAACCATGCGAGGGAGCCTTCTGACGGACCATTTGAAACTAATTTAACGATGTAACGACATCACCTTAACGTATTAGATATATATAGGGTAGACTCGGTGTCGCTGTCATTTTCCGCACGGGTAACCTGCTGTCTGAGAGAACCATGAGAGGTAGCCTTCAGACAGATACTGGCGTATTGGCAACATTTGTTTCGTTGTGGTAAACTTTGGTGGGAATCTCAATTCAAACATAAACTATATTATACACTATGTTTGCATCCCATACTGGCCGAACATTTGAAACTCAAATTAACGATTTAATGACATGACCTTAACGTAATCGATTCATATAGGTTAGACTCGGTGTTTTTTGCACATTCCTCATGGGTAATCTGATGTTTTTGAGAACAATGCGAAGGAGCCTACAGACGAGTATTGACGAATTGTCGACATAGTGTCTCGTTGTTGCTAGAGAAAAGGAGCAAATGTTTCCCATTATTTTGTTTTTATGCTCCAGTCTTTTCCCTCAATGCAAGGTGCTAGTTCTCGTTTCCGGTGCGGTCGCCATCATGTGCGCACCTCACTTAGATGTGCTTATTCTGGAGGAAATCGAACCGAAAAATTTACCTTTCTCTAGAAATCGAATGTGGTACATCACACTTTTTCGTTATATGTTCTGAGCAGGGTGCTTACTGGCCGAACATTTGAAACTCAAATGAACGATTTAATGACATGACCTTAACGTAATCGATACATATCGGGTAGACTCATATAGGTGTTTTTTTGCACATTCCTCATGGGTAATATGCTGTTTTAGAGAACATGCGAAGGAGCCTACAGACGAGTATTGACGAATTGTCGACATAGTGTCTCGTTGTTTCGAGAGAAAAGGAGCAAATGTTTCAATTTTCGTTTTTTGGCTCCAGTATTTTCCCTTAATGCAAGGTGTTTGTTCTCGGTTACGGTGCATTCGCGTTCATGTGCTCACCTCACTTAGATGTGCATATTCTGGAGAAAATCGAGCCGAAAAATTTACCTTTCTGCAGAAATCGGGTGTGGTACATCAGACTTTTTCTTTATATGTTCAGAGCAGGGTGCTTATTGGGCGACCATTTGAAACTAATTTGAACGATGTAACGACATCACCTTAACGTATTAGATATATATAGGGTAGACTCGGTGTCGCTGTCATTTTCCGCACGGGTAACCTGCTGTCTGAGAGAACCATGCGAGGGAGCCTTCTGACGGATATTGGCGTATTGGCAACATTTGTCTCGTTGTGGGAAACTTTGGTGGGAATCTCAATTCAAACATTAACTATATTATACACTGTTTGCATCCCATCCTCAAAATAAAGAGCTTATCAATTCCATGTCGCAATATAAATGTTCTTAACACAATTCACAATGGAGTATGCTTAGACTGAGTAAAAACTTCCCTCATCCAATGTTTAATGGAGTAAAATTTGTTGAATCATTAATGCCTCATAAATTTTATGCAGCGCAAAGATTTAAAGACTTCAAATACAAAGTTCAAAATACACTGAATACAACATCATGAAAAGTGGATGAATTGCAATCGGTGAGGTATGCACATGTAAGCTGCAAAGCTGAAGTACTGTGCTTTATTAAAAGAATTTTTTTAGGAGGGATATTCCTGCGCGGGCCCTAAGCCTCTGGTTGGCTTACTAAGTGTTCTTTATATGTTCAGAGCAGGGTGCTTATTGGGCGACCATTTGAAACTCATTTGAACGATGTAACGACATCACCTTAACGTATTAGATATATATTGGGTAGACTCGGTGTCGCTGTCATTTTCCGCACGGGTAACCTGCTGTCTGAGAGAACCATGCAAGGGAGCCTTCTGACGGACCATTTGAAACTAATTTGAACGATGTAACGACATCACCTTAACGTATTAGATATATATAGGGTAGACTCGGTGTCGCTGTCATTTTCCGCACGGGTAACCTGCTGTCTGAGAGAACCATGCGAGGGAGCCTTCTGACGGACCATTTGAAACTAATTTGAACGATGTAACGACATCACCTTAACGTATTAGATATATATAGGGTAGACTCGGTGTCGCTGTCATTTTCCGCACGGGTAACCTGCTGTCTGAGAGAACCATGCGAGGGAGCCTTCTGACGGACCATTTGAAACTAATTTGAACGATGTAACGACATCACCTTAACGTATTAGATATATATAGGGTAGACTCGGTGTCGCTGTCATTTTCCGCACGGGTAACCTGCTGTCCGAGAGAACCATGCGAGGGAGCCTTCTGACGGACCATTTGAAACTAATTTGAACGATGTAACGACATCACCTTAACGTATTAGATATATATAGGGTAGACTCGGTGTCGCTGTCATTTTCCGCACGGGTAACCTGCTGTCTGAGAGAACCATGCGAGGGAGCCTTCTGACGGACCATTTGAAACTAATTTGAACGATGTAACGACATCACCTTAACGTATTAGATATATATAGGGTAGACTCGGTGTCGCTGTCATTTTCCGCACGGGTAACCTGCTGTCTGAGAGAACCATGCGAGGGAGCCTTCTGACGGACCATTTGAAACTAATTTGAACGATGTAACGACATCACCTTAACGTATTAGATATATATAGGGTAGACTCGGGGTCGCTGTCATTTTCCGCACGGGTAACCTGCTGTCTGAGAGAACCATGCGAGGGAGCCTTCTGACGGACCATTTGAAACTAATTTGAACGATGTAACGACATCACCTTAACGTATTAGATATATATAGGGTAGACTCGGGGTCGCTGTCATTTTCCGCACGGGTAACCTGCTGTCTGAGAGAACCATGCGAGGGAGCCTTCTGACGGACCATTTGAAACTAATTTGAACGATGTAACGACATCACCTTAACGTATTAGATATATATAGGGTAGACTCGGTGTCGCTGTCATTTTCCGCACGGGTAACCTGCTGTCTGAGAGAACCATGCGAGGGAGCCTTCTGACGGATATTGGCGTATTGGTAACATTTGTCTCGTTGTGGGAAACCTTGGTGGGAATCTCAATTCAAACATTAACTATATTATACACTGTTTGCATCCCATCCTCAAAATAAAGAGCTTATCAATTCCATGTCGCAATATAAATGTTCTTAACACAATTCACAATGGAGTATGCTTAGACTGAGTAAAAACTTCCCTCATCCAATGTTTAATGGAGTAAAATTTGTTGAATCATTAATGCCTCATTAAATCTTATGCAGCGCAAAGATTTAAACACTTCAAATACAAAGTTCAAAATACACTGAATACAACATCATGAAAAGTGGATGAATTGCAATCGGTGAGGTATGCACATGTAAGCTGCAAAGCTGAAGTACTGTGCTTTATTAAAAGAATTTTTTTAGGAGGGATATTCCTGCGCGGGCCCTAAGCCTCTGGTTGGCTTACTAAGTGTTCTTTATATGTTCAGAGCAGGGTGCTTATTGGGCGACCATTTGAAACTCATTTGAACGATGTAACGACATCACCTTAACGTATTAGATATATATAGGGTAGACTCGGTGTCGCTGTCATTTTCCGCACGGGTAACCTGCTGTCTGAGAGAACCATGCGAGGGAGCCTTCTGACGGACCATTTGAAACTAATTTGAACGAAGTAACGACATCACCTTAACGTATTAGATATATATAGGGTAGACTCGGTGTCGCTGTCATTTTCCGCACGGGTAACCTGCTGTCTGAGAGAACCATGCGAGGGAGCCTTCTGACGGACCATTTGAAACTAATTTAACGATGTAACGACATCACCTTAACGTATTAGATATATATAGGGTAGACTCGGTGTCGCTGTCATTTTCCGCACGGGTAACCTGCTGTCTGAGAGAACCATGCGAGGGAGCCTTCTGACGGACCATTTGAAACTAATTTGAACGATGTAACGACATCACCTTAACGTATTAGATATATATAGGGTAGACTCGGTGTCGCTGTCATTTTCCGCACGGGTAACCTGCTGACTGAGAGCCTTCTGACGGACCATTTGAAACTAATTTGAACGATGTAACGACATCACCTTAACGTATTAGATATATATAGGGTAGACTCGGTGTCGCTGTCATTTTCCGCACGGGTAACCTGCTGTCTGAGAGAACCATGCGAGGGAGCCTTCTGACGGATATTGGCGTATTGGCAACATTTGTCTCGTTGTGGGAAACTTTGGTGGGAATCTCAATTCAAACATTAACTATATTATACACTGTTTGCATCCCATCCTCAAAATAAAGAGCTTATCAATTCCATGTCGCAATATAAATGTTCTTAACACAATTCACAATGGAGTATGCTTAGACTGAGTAAAAACTTCCCTCAACCAATTTTTAATGGAGAAAAATTTGTTGAATCATTAATGCCTCATTAAATCTTATGCAGCGCAAAGATTTAAAGACTTCAAATACAAAGTTCAAAATACACTGAATACAACATCATGAAAAGTGGATGAATTGCAATCGGTGAGGTATGCACATGTAAGCAGCAAAGCTGAAGTACTGTGCTTTATTAAAAGAATTTTTTTAGGAGGGATATTCCTGCGCGGGCCCTAAGCCTCTGGTTGGCTTACTAAGTGTTCTTTATATGTTCAGAGCAGGGTGCTTATTGGGCGACCATTTGAAACTCATTTGAACGATGTAACGACATCACCTTAACGTATTAGATATATATAGGGTAGACTCGTTGTCGCTGTCATTTTCCGCACGGGTAACCTGCTGTCTGAGAGAACCATGAGAGGTAGCCTTCAGACAGATACTGGCGTATTGGCAACATTTGTTTCGTTGTGGTAAACTTTGGTGGGAATCTCAATTCAAACATAAACTATATTATACACTATGTTTGCATCCCATACTGGCCGAACATTTGAAACTCAAATTAACGATTTAATGACATGACCTTAACGTAATCGATTCATATAGGTTAGACTCGGTGTTTTTTGCACATTCCTCATGGGTAATCTGATGTTTTTGAGAACAATGCGAAGGAGCCTACAGACGAGTATTGACGAATTGTCGACATAGTGTCTCGTTGTTGCTAGAGAAAAGGAGCAAATGTTTCCCATTATTTTGTTTTTATGCTCCAGTCTTTTCCCTCAATGCAAGGTGCTAGTTCTCGTTTCCGGTGCGGTCGCCATCATGTGCGCACCTCACTTAGATGTGCTTATTCTGGAGGAAATCGAACCGAAAAATTTACCTTTCTCTAGAAATCGAATGTGGTACATCACACTTTTTCGTTATATGTTCTGAGCAGGGTGCTTACTGGCCGAACATTTGAAACTCAAATGAACGATTTAATGACATGACCTTAACGTAATCGATACATATCGGGTAGACTCATATAGGTGTTTTTTGCACATTCCTCATGGGTAATATGCTGTTTTAGAGAACATGCGAAGGAGCCTACAGACGAGTATTGACGAATTGTCGACATAGTGTCTCGTTGTTTCGAGAGAAAAGGAGCAAATGTTTCAATTTTCGTTTTTTGGCTCCAGTATTTTCCCTTAATGCAAGGTGTTTGTTCTCGGTTACGGTGCATTCGCGTTCATGTGCTCACCTCACTTAGATGTGCATATTCTGGAGAAAATCGAGCCGAAAAATTTACCTTTCTGCAGAAATCGGGTGTGGTACATCAGACTTTTTCTTTATATGTTCAGAGCAGGGTGCTTATTGGGCGACCATTTGAAACTAATTTGAACGATGTAACGACATCACCTTAACGTATTAGATATATATAGGGTAGACTCGGTGTCGCTGTCATTTTCCGCACGGGAAACCTGCTGTCTGAGAGAACCATGCGAGGGAGCCTTCTGACGGACCATTTGAAACTAATTTGAACGATGTAACGACATCACCTTAACGTATTAGATATATATAGGGTAGACTCGGTGTCGCTGTCATTTTCCGCACAGGTAACCTGCTGTCTGAGAGAACCATGCGAGGGAGCCTTCTGACGGACCATTTGAAACTAATTTGAACGATGTAACGACATCACCTTAACGTATTAGATATATATAGGGTAGACTCGGTGTCGCTGTCATTTTCCGCACGGGTAACCTGCTGTCTGAGAGAACCATGCGAGGGAGCCTTCTGACGGACCATTTGAAACTAATTTGAACGATGTAACGACATCACCTTAACGTATTAGATATATATAGGGTAGACTCGGTGTCGCTGTCATTTTCCGCACGGGTAACCTGCTGACTGAGAGCCTTCTGACGGACCATTTGAAACTAATTTGAACGATGTAACGACATCACCTTAACGTATTAGATATATATAGGGTAGACTCGGTGTCGCTGTCATTTTCCGCACGGGTAACCTGCTGTCTGAGAGAACCATGCGAGGGAGCCTTCTGACGGACCATTTGAAACTAATTTGAACGATGTAACGACATCACCTTAACGTATTAGATATATATAGGGTAGACTCGGGGTCGCTGTCATTTTCCGCACGGGTAACCTGCTGTCTGAGAGAACCATGCGAGGGAGCCTTCTGACGGACCATTTGAAACTAATTTGAACGATGTAACGACATCACCTTAACGTATTAGATATATATAGGGTAGACTCGGGGTCGCTGTCATTTTCCGCACGGGTAACCTGCTGTCTGAGAGAACCATGCGAGGGAGCCTTCTGACGGACCATTTGAAACTAATTTGAACGATGTAACGACATCACCTTAACGTATTAGATATATATAGGGTAGACTCGGTGTCGCTGTCATTTTCCGCACGGGTAACCTGCTGTCTGAGAGAACCATGCGAGGGAGCCTTCTGACGGACCATTTGAAACTAATTTGAACGATGTAACGACATCACCTTAACGTATTAGATATATATAGGGTAGACTCGGGGTCGCTGTCATTTTCCGCACGGGTAACCTGCTGTCTGAGAGAACCATGCGAGGGAGCCTTCTGACGGACCATTTGAAACTAATTTGAACGATGTAACGACATCACCTTAACGTATTAGATATATATAGGGTAGACTCGGTGTCGCTGTCATTTTCCGCACGGGTAACCTGCTGTCTGAGAGAACCATGCGAGGGAGCCTTCTGACGGACCATTTGAAACTAATTTGAACGATGTAACGACATCACCTTAACGTATTAGATATATATAGGGTAGACTCGGTGTCGCTGTCATTTTCCGCACGGGTAACCTGCTGACTGAGAGCCTTCTGACGGACCATTTGAAACTAATTTGAACGATGTAACGACATCACCTTAACGTATTAGATATATATAGGGTAGACTCGGTGTCGCTGCCATTTTCCGCACGGGTAACCTGCTGTCTGAGAGAACCATGAGAGGTAGCCTTCAGACAGATACTGGCGTATTGGCAACATTTGTTTCGTTGTGGTAAACTTTGGTGGGAATCTCAATTCAAACATAAACTATATTATACACTATGTTTGCATCCCATACTGGCCGAACATTTGAAACTCAAATTAACGATTTAATGACATGACCTTAACGTAATCGATTCATATAGGTTAGACTCGGTGTTTTTTGCACATTCCTCATGGGTAATCTGATGTTTTTGAGAACAATGTGAAGGAGCCTACAGACGAGTATTGACGAATTGTCGACATAGTGTCTCGTTGTTGCTAGAGAAAAGGAGCAAATGTTTCCCATTATTTTGTTTTTATGCTCCAGTCTTTTCCCTCAATGCAAGGTGCTAGTTCTCGTTTCCGGTGCGGTCGCCATCATGTGCGCACCTCACTTAGATGTGCTTATTCTGGAGGAAATCGAACCGAAAAATTTACCTTTCTCTAGAAATCGAATGTGGTACGTCACACTTTTTCGTTATATGTTCTGAGCAGGGTGCTTACTGGCCGAACATTTGAAACTCAAATGAACGATTTAATGACATGACCTTAACGTAATCGATACATATCGGGTAGACTCATATAGGTGTTTTTTGCACATTCCTCATGGGTAATATGCTGTTTTAGAGAACATGCGAAGGAGCCTACAGACGAGTATTGACGAATTGTCGACATAGTGTCTCGTTGTTTCGAGAGAAAAGGAGCAAATGTTTCAATTTTCGTTTTTTGGCTCCAGTATTTTCCCTTAATGCAAGGTGTTTGTTCTCGGTTACGGTGCATTCGCGTTCATGTGCTCACCTCACTTAGATGTGCATATTCTGGAGAAAATCGAGCCGAAAAATTTACCTTTCTGCAGAAATCGGGTGTGGTACATCAGACTTTTTCTTTATATGTTCAGAGCAGGGTGCTTATTGGGCGACCATTTGAAACTAATTTGAACGATGTAACGACATCACCTTAACGTATTAGATATATATAGGGTAGACTCGGTGTCGCTGTCATTTTCCGCACGGGTAACCTGCTGACTGAGAGCCTTCTGACGGACCAATTGAAACTAATTTGAACGATGTAACGACATCACCTTAACGTATTAGATATATATAGGGTAGACTCGGTGTCGCTGTCATTTTCCGCACGGGTAACCTGCTGTCTGAGAGAACCATGCGAGGGAGCCTTCTGACGGACCATTTGAAACTAATTTGAACGATGTAACGACATCACCTTAACGTATTAGATATATATAGGGTAGACTCGGTGTCGCTGTCATTTTCCGCACGGGTAACCTGCTGTCTGAGAGAACCATGCGAGGGAGCCTTCTGACGGACCATTTGAAACTAATTTGAACGATGTAACGACATCACCTTAACGTATTAGATATATATAGGGTAGACTCGGTGTCGCTGTCATTTTCCGCACGGGTAACCTGCTGACTGAGAGCCTTCTGACGGACCATTTGAAACTAATTTGAACGATGTAACGACATCACCTTAACGTATTAGATATATATAGGGTAGACTCGGTGTCGCTGTCATTTTCCGCACGGGTAACCTGCTGTCTGAGAGAACCATGCGAGGGAGCCTTCTGACGGACCATTTGAAACTAATTTGAACGATGTAACGACATCACCTTAACGTATTAGATATATATAGGGTAGACTCGGGGTCGCTGTCATTTTCCGCACGGGTAACCTGCTGTCTGAGAGAACCATGCGAGGGAGCCTTCTGACGGACCATTTGAAACTAATTTGAACGATGTAACGACATCACCTTAACGTATTAGATATATATAGGGTAGACTCGGGGTCGCTGTCATTTTCCGCACGGGTAACCTGCTGTCTGAGAGAACCATGCGAGGGAGCCTTCTGACGGACCATTTGAAACTAATTTGAACGATGTAACGACATCACCTTAACGTATTAGATATATATAGGGTAGACTCGGTGTCGCTGTCATTTTCCGCACGGGTAACCTGCTGTCTGAGAGAACCATGCGAGGGAGCCTTCTGACGGACCATTTGAAACTAATTTGAACGATGTAACGACATCACCTTAACGTATTAGATATATATAGGGTAGACTCGGTGTCGCTGTCATTTTCCGCACGGGTAACCTGCTGACTGAGAGCCTTCTGACGGACCATTTGAAACTAATTTGAACGATGTAACGACATCACCTTAACGTATTAGATATATATAGGGTAGACTCGGTGTCGCTGCCATTTTCCGCACGGGTAACCTGCTGTCTGAGAGAACCATGAGAGGTAGCCTTCAGACAGATACTGGCGTATTGGCAACATTTGTTTCGTTGTGGTAAACTTTGGTGGGAATCTCAATTCAAACATAAACTATATTATACACTATGTTTGCATCCCATACTGGCCGAACATTTGAAACTCAAATTAACGATTTAATGACATGACCTTAACGTAATCGATTCATATAGGTTAGACTCGGTGTTTTTTGCACATTCCTCATGGGTAATCTGATGTTTTTGAGAACAATGTGAAGGAGCCTACAGACGAGTATTGACGAATTGTCGACATAGTGTCTCGTTGTTGCTAGAGAAAAGGAGCAAATGTTTCCCATTATTTTGTTTTTATGCTCCAGTCTTTTCCCTCAATGCAAGGTGCTAGTTCTCGTTTCCGGTGCGGTCGTCTTCATGTGCGCACCTCACTTAGATGTGCTTATTCTGGAGGAAATCGAACCGAAAAATTTACCTTTCTCTAGAAATCGAATGTGGTACGTCACACTTTTTCGTTATATGTTCTGAGCAGGGTGCTTACTGGCCGAACATTTGAAACTCAAATGAACGATTTAATGACATGACCTTAACGTAATCGATACATATCGGGTAGACTCATATAGGTGTTTTTTGCACATTCCTCATGGGTAATATGCTGTTTTAGAGAACATGCGAAGGAGCCTACAGACGAGTATTGACGAATTGTCGACATAGTGTCTCGTTGTTTCGAGAGAAAAGGAGCAAATGTTTCAATTTTCGTTTTTTGGCTCCAGTATTTTCCCTTAATGCAAGGTGTTTGTTCTCGGTTACGGTGCATTCGCGTTCATGTGCTCACCTCACTTAGATGTGCATATTCTGGAGAAAATCGAGCCGAAAAATTTACCTTTCTGCAGAAATCGGGTGTGGTACATCAGACTTTTTCTTTATATGTTCAGAGCAGGGTGCTTATTGGGCGACCATTTGAAACTAATTTGAACGATGTAACGACATCACCTTAACGTATTAGATATATATAGGGTAGACTCGGTGTCGCTGTCATTTTCCGCACGGGTAACCTGCTGACTGAGAGCCTTCTGACGGACCATTTGAAACTAATTTGAACGATGTAACGACATCACCTTAACGTATTAGATATATATAGGGTAGACTCGGTGTCGCTGCCATTTTCCGCACGGGTAACCTGCTGTCTGAGAGAACCATGCGAGGGAGCCTTCTGACGGATATTGGCGTATTGGTAACATTTGTCTCGTTGTGGGAAACTTTGGTGGGAATCTCAATTCAAACATTAACTATATTATACACTGTTTGCATCCCATCCTCAAAATAAAGAGCTTATCAATTCCATGTCGCAATATAAATGTTCTTAACACAATTCACAATGGAGTATGCTTAGACTGAGTAAAAACTTCCCTCATCCAATGTTTAATGGAGTAAAATTTGTTGAATCATTAATGCCTCATTAAATCTTATGCAGCGCAAAGATTTAAACACTTCAAATACAAAGTTCAAAATACACTGAATACAACATCATGAAAAGTGGATGAATTGCAATCGGTGAGGTATGCACATGTAAGCTGCAAAGCTGAAGTACTGTGCTTTATTAAAAGAATTTTTTTAGGAGGGATATTCCTGCGCGGGCCCTAAGCCTCTGGTTGGCTTACTAAGTGTTCTTTATATGTTCAGAGCAGGGTGCTTATTGGGCGACCATTTGAAACTCATTTGAACGATGTAACGACATCACCTTAACGTATTAGATATATATAGGGTAGACTCGGTGTCGCTGTCATTTTCCGCACGGGTAACCTGCTGTCTGAGAGAACCATGCGAGGGAGCCTTCTGACGGACCATTTGAAACTAATTTAACGATGTAACGACATCACCTTAACGTATTAGATATATATAGGGTAGACTCGGTGTCGCTGTCATTTTCCGCACGGGTAACCTGCTGTCTGAGAGAACCATGCGAGGGAGCCTTCTGACGGACCATTTGAAACTAATTTGAACGATGTAACGACATCACCTTAACGTATTAGATATATATAGGGTAGACTCGGTGTCGCTGTCATTTTCCGCACGGGTAACCTGCTGACTGAGAGCCTTCTGACGGACCATTTGAAACTAATTTGAACGATGTAACGACATCACCTTAACGTATTAGATATATATAGGGTAGACTCGGTGTCGCTGCCATTTTCCGCACGGGTAACCTGCTGTCTGAGAGAACCATGCGAGGGAGCCTTCTGACGGATATTGGCGTATTGGTAACATTTGTCTCGTTGTGGGAAACTTTGGTGGGAATCTCAATTCAAACATTAACTATATTATACACTGTTTGCATCCCATCCTCAAAATAAAGAGCTTATCAATTCCATGTCGCAATATAAATGTTCTTAACACAATTCACAATGGAGTATGCTTAGACTGAGTAAAAACTTCCCTCATCCAATGTTTAATGGAGTAAAATTTGTTGAATCATTAATGCCTCATTAAATCTTATGCAGCGCAAAGATTTAAACACTTCAAATACAAAGTTCAAAATACACTGAATACAACATCATGAAAAGTGGATGAATTGCAATCGGTGAGGTATGCACATGTAAGCTGCAAAGCTGAAGTACTGTGCTTTATTAAAAGAATTTTTTTAGGAGGGATATTCCTGCGCGGGCCCTAAGCCTCTGGTTGGCTTACTAAGTGTTCTTTATATGTTCAGAGCAGGGTGCTTATTGGGCGACCATTTGAAACTCATTTGAACGATGTAACGACATCACCTTAACGTATTAGATATATATAGGGTAGACTCGGTGTCGCTGTCATTTTCCGCACGGGTAACCTGCTGTCTGAGAGAACCATGCGAGGGAGCCTTCTGACGGACCATTTGAAACTAATTTGAACGATGTAACGACATCACCTTAACGTATTAGATATATATAGGGTAGACTCGGTGTCGCTGTCATTTTCCGCACGGGTAACCTGCTGTCTGAGAGAACCATGCGAGGGAGCCTTCTGACGGACCATTTGAAACTAATTTGAACGATGTAACATCACCTTAACGTATTAGATATATATAGGGTAGACTCGGTGTCGCTGTCATTTTCCGCACGGGTAACCTGCTGTCTGAGAGAACCATGCAAGGGAGCCTTCTGACGGACCATTTGAAACTAATTTGAACGAAGTAACGACATCACCTTAACGTATTAGATATATATAGGGTAGACTCGGTGTCGCTGTCATTTTCCGCACGAGTAACCTGCTGTCTGAGAGAACCATGCGAGGGAGCCTTCTGACGGAACATTTGAAACTAATTTAACGATGTAACGACATCACCTTAACGTATTAGATATATATAGGGTAGACTCGGTGTCGCTGTCATTTTCCGCGCGGGTAACCTGCTGTCTGAGAGAACCATGCGAGGTTGCCTTCAGACAGATACTGGCGTATTGGCAACATTTGTTTCGTTGTGGTAAACTTTGGTGGGAATCTCAATTCAAACATAAACTATATTATACACTATGTTTGCATCCCATACTGGCCGAACATTTGAAACTCAAATTAACGATTTAATGACATGACCTTAACGTAATCTATTCATATAGGGGTAGACTCGGTGTTTTTTGCACATTCCTCATGGGTAATCTGATGTTTTTGAGAACAATGCGAAGGAGCCTACAGACGAGTATTGACGAATTGTCGACATAGTGTCTCGTTGTTGCTAGAGAAAAGGAGCAAATGTTTCCCATTATTTTGTTTTTATGCTCCAGTCTTTTCCCTCAATGCAAGGTGCTAGTTCTCGTTTCCGGTGCGTTCGCCATCATGTGCGCACCTCACTTAGATGTGCTTATTCTGGAGGAAATCGAACCGAAAAATTTACCTTTCTCTAGAAATCAAATGTGGTACATCACACTTTTTCGTTATATGTTCTGAGCAAGGTGCTTACTGGCCGAACATTTGAAACTCAAATGAACGATTTAATGACATGACCTTAACGTAATCGATACATATCGGGTAGACTCATATAGGTGTTTTTTGCACATTCCTCATGGGTAATATGCTGTTTTAGAGAACATGCGAAGGAGCCTACAGACGAGTATTGACGAATTGTCGACATAGTGTCTCGTTGTTTCGAGAGAAAAGGAGCAAATGTTTCAATTTTCGTTTTTTGGCTCCAGTATTTTCCCTTAATGCAAGGTGTTTTTCTCGGTTATTGTGCATTCGCGATCATGTGCTCACCTCACTTAGATGTGCATATTCTGGAGAAAATCGAGCCGAAAAATTTACCTTTCTGCAGAAATCGGGTGTGGTACATCAGACTTTTTCTTTATATGTTCAGAGCAGGGTGCTTATTGGGCGACCATTTGAAACTAATTTGAACGATGTAACGACATCACCTTAACGTATTAGATATATATAGGGTAGACTCGGTGTCGCTGTCATTTTCCGCACGGGTAACCTGCTGTCTGAGAGAACCATGCGAGGGAGCCTTCTGACGGATATTGGCGTATTGGTAACATTTGTCTCGTTGTGGGAAACTTTGGTGGGAATCTCAATTCAAACATTAACTATATTATACACTGTTTGCATCCCATCCTCAAAATAAAGAGCTTATCAATTCCATGTCGCAATATAAATGTTCTTAACACAATTCACAATGGAGTATGCTTAGACTGAGTAAAAACTTCCCTCATCCAATGTTTAATGGAGAAAAATTTGTTGAATCATTAATGCCTCATTAAATCTTATGCAGCGCAAAGATTTAAAGACTTCAAATACAAAGTTCAAAATACACTGAATACAACATCATGAAAAGTGGATGAATTGCAATCGGTGAGGTATGCACATGTAAGCTGCAAAGCTGAAGTACTGTGCTTTATTAAAAGAATTTTTTTAGGAGGGATATTCCTGCGCGGGCCCTAAGCCTCTGGTTGGCTTACTAAGTGTTCTTTATATGTTCAGAGCAGGGTGCTTATTGGGCGACCATTTGAAACTCATTTGAACGATGTAACGACATCACCTTAACGTATTAGATATATATAGGGTAGACTCGGTGTCGCTGTCATTTTCCGCACGGGTAACCTGCTGTCTGAGAGAACCATGCGAGGGAGCCTTCTGACGGACCATTTGAAACTAATTTGAACGATGTAACGACATCACCTTAACGTATTAGATATATATAGGGTAGACTCGGTGTCGCTGTCATTTTCCGCACGGGTAACCTGCTGTCTGAGAGAACCATGCGAGGGAGCCTTCTGACGGACCATTTGAAACTAATTTGAACGATGTAACGACATCACCTTAACGTATTAGATATATATAGGGTAGACTCGGTGTCGCTGTCATTTTCCGCACGGGTAACCTGCTGTCTGAGAGAACCATGCGAGGGAGCCTTCTGACGGACCATTTGACACTAATTTGAACGATGTAACGACATCACCTTAACGTATTAGATATATATAGGGTAGACTCGGTGTCGCTGTCATTTTCCGCACGGGTAACCTGCTGTCTGAGAGAACCATGCGAGGGAGCCTTCTGACGGATATTGGCGTATTGGTAACATTTGTCTCGTTGTGGGAAACCTTGGTGGGAATCTCAATTCAAACATTAACTATATTATACACTGTTTGCATCCCATCCTCAAAATAAAGAGCTTATCAATTCCATGTCGCAATATAAATGTTCTTAACACAATTCACAATGGAGTATGCTTAGACTGAGTAAAAACTTCCCTCATCCAATGTTTAATGGAGTAAAATTTGTTGAATCATTAATGCCTCATTAAATCTTATGCAGCGCAAAGATTTAAACACTTCAAATACAAAGTTCAAAATACACTGAATACAACATCATGAAAAGTGGATGAATTGCAATCGGTGAGGTATGCACATGTAAGCTGCAAAGCTGAAGTACTGTGCTTTATTAAAAGAATTTTTTTAGGAGGGATATTCCTGCGCGGGCCCTAAGCCTCTGGTTGGCTTACTAAGTGTTCTTTATATGTTCAGAGCAGGGTGCTTATTGGGCGACCATTTGAAACTCATTTGAACGATGTAACGACATCACCTTAACGTATTAGATATATATAGGGTAGACTCGGTGTCGCTGTCATTTTCCGCACGGGTAACCTGCTGTCTGAGAGAACCATGCGAGGGAGCCTTCTGACGGACCATTTGAAACTAATTTGAACGAAGTAACGACATCACCTTAACGTATTAGATATATATAGGGTAGACTCGGTGTCGCTGTCATTTTCCGCACGGGTAACCTGCTGTCTGAGAGAACCATGCGAGGGAGCCTTCTGACGGACCATTTGAAACTAATTTAACGATGTAACGACATCACCTTAACGTATTAGATATATATAGGGTAGACTCGGTGTCGCTGTCATTTTCCGCACGGGTAACCTGCTGTCTGAGAGAACCATGCGAGGGAGCCTTCTGACGGACCATTTGAAACTAATTTGAACGATGTAACGACATCACCTTAACGTATTAGATATATATAGGGTAGACTCGGTGTCGCTGTCATTTTCCGCACGGGTAACCTGCTGACTGAGAGCCTTCTGACGGACCATTTGAAACTAATTTGAACGATGTAACGACATCACCTTAACGTATTAGATATATATAGGGTAGACTCGGTGTCGCTGTCATTTTCCGCACGGGTAACCTGCTGTCTGAGAGAACCATGCGAGGGAGCCTTCTGACGGATATTGGCGTATTGGCAACATTTGTCTCGTTGTGGGAAACTTTGGTGGGAATCTCAATTCAAACATTAACTATATTATACACTGTTTGCATCCCATCCTCAAAATAAAGAGCTTATCAATTCCATGTCGCAATATAAATGTTCTTAACACAATTCACAATGGAGTATGCTTAGACTGAGTAAAAACTTCCCTCATCCAATTTTTAATGGAGAAAAATTTGTTGAATCATTAATGCCTCATTAAATCTTATGCAGCGCAAAGATTTAAAGACTTCAAATACAAAGTTCAAAATACACTGAATACAACATCATGAAAAGTGGATGAATTGCAATCGGTGAGGTATGCACATGTAAGCAGCAAAGCTGAAGTACTGTGCTTTATTAAAAGAATTTTTTTAGGAGGGATATTCCTGCGCGGGCCCTAAGCCTCTGGTTGGCTTACTAAGTGTTCTTTATATGTTCAGAGCAGGGTGCTTATTGGGCGACCATTTGAAACTCATTTGAACGATGTAACGACATCACCTTAACGTATTAGATATATATAGGGTAGACTCGTTGTCGCTGTCATTTTCCGCACGGGTAACCTGCTGTCTGAGAGAACCATGAGAGGTAGCCTTCAGACAGATACTGGCGTATTGGCAACATTTGTTTCGTTGTGGTAAACTTTGGTGGGAATCTCAATTCAAACATAAACTATATTATACACTATGTTTGCATCCCATACTGGCCGAACATTTGAAACTCAAATTAACGATTTAATGACATGACCTTAACGTAATCGATTCATATAGGTTAGACTCGGTGTTTTTTGCACATTCCTCATGGGTAATCTGATGTTTTTGAGAACAATGCGAAGGAGCCTACAGACGAGTATTGACGAATTGTCGACATAGTGTCTCGTTGTTGCTAGAGAAAAGGAGCAAATGTTTCCCATTATTTTGTTTTTATGCTCCAGTCTTTTCCCTCAATGCAAGGTGCTAGTTCTCGTTTCCGGTGCGGTCGCCATCATGTGCGCACCTCACTTAGATGTGCTTATTCTGGAGGAAATCGAACCGAAAAATTTACCTTTCTCTAGAAATCGAATGTGGTACATCACACTTTTTCGTTATATGTTCTGAGCAGGGTGCTTACTGGCCGAACATTTGAAACTCAAATGAACGATTTAATGACATGACCTTAACGTAATCGATACATATCGGGTAGACTCATATAGGTGTTTTTTGCACATTCCTCATGGGTAATATGCTGTTTTAGAGAACATGCGAAGGAGCCTACAGACGAGTATTGACGAATTGTCGACATAGTGTCTCGTTGTTTCGAGAGAAAAGGAGCAAATGTTTCAATTTTCGTTTTTTGGCTCCAGTATTTTCCCTTAATGCAAGGTGTTTGTTCTCGGTTACGGTGCATTCGCGTTCATGTGCTCACCTCACTTAGATGTGCATATTCTGGAGAAAATCGAGCCGAAAAATTTACCTTTCTGCAGAAATCGGGTGTGGTACATCAGACTTTTTCTTTATATGTTCAGAGCAGGGTGCTTATTGGGCGACCATTTGAAACTAATTTGAACGATGTAACGACATCACCTTAACGTATTAGATATATATAGGGTAGACTCGGTGTCGCTGTCATTTTCCGCACGGGAAACCTGCTGTCTGAGAGAACCATGCGAGGGAGCCTTCTGACGGACCATTTGAAACTAATTTGAACGATGTAACGACATCACCTTAACGTATTAGATATATATAGGGTAGACTCGGTGTCGCTGTCATTTTCCGCACAGGTAACCTGCTGTCTGAGAGAACCATGCGAGGGAGCCTTCTGACGGACCATTTGAAACTAATTTGAACGATGTAACGACATCACCTTAACGTATTAGATATATATAGGGTAGACTCGGTGTCGCTGTCATTTTCCGCACGGGTAACCTGCTGTCTGAGAGAACCATGCGAGGGAGCCTTCTGACGGACCATTTGAAACTAATTTGAACGATGTAACGACATCACCTTAACGTATTAGATATATATAGGGTAGACTCGGTGTCGCTGTCATTTTCCGCACGGGTAACCTGCTGACTGAGAGCCTTCTGACGGACCATTTGAAACTAATTTGAACGATGTAACGACATCACCTTAACGTATTAGATATATATAGGGTAGACTCGGTGTCGCTGTCATTTTCCGCACGGGTAACCTGCTGTCTGAGAGAACCATGCGAGGGAGCCTTCTGACGGACCATTTGAAACTAATTTGAACGATGTAACGACATCACCTTAACGTATTAGATATATATAGGGTAGACTCGGGGTCGCTGTCATTTTCCGCACGGGTAACCTGCTGTCTGAGAGAACCATGCGAGGGAGCCTTCTGACGGACCATTTGAAACTAATTTGAACGATGTAACGACATCACCTTAACGTATTAGATATATATAGGGTAGACTCGGGGTCGCTGTCATTTTCCGCACGGGTAACCTGCTGTCTGAGAGAACCATGCGAGGGAGCCTTCTGACGGACCATTTGAAACTAATTTGAACGATGTAACGACATCACCTTAACGTATTAGATATATATAGGGTAGACTCGGTGTCGCTGTCATTTTCCGCACGGGTAACCTGCTGTCTGAGAGAACCATGCGAGGGAGCCTTCTGACGGACCATTTGAAACTAATTTGAACGATGTAACGACATCACCTTAACGTATTAGATATATATAGGGTAGACTCGGGGTCGCTGTCATTTTCCGCACGGGTAACCTGCTGTCTGAGAGAACCATGCGAGGGAGCCTTCTGACGGACCATTTGAAACTAATTTGAACGATGTAACGACATCACCTTAACGTATTAGATATATATAGGGTAGACTCGGTGTCGCTGTCATTTTCCGCACGGGTAACCTGCTGACTGAGAGCCTTCTGACGGACCATTTGAAACTAATTTGAACGATGTAACGACATCACCTTAACGTATTAGATATATATAGGGTAGACTCGGTGTCGCTGCCATTTTCCGCACGGGTAACCTGCTGTCTGAGAGAACCATGAGAGGTAGCCTTCAGACAGATACTGGCGTATTGGCAACATTTGTTTCGTTGTGGTAAACTTTGGTGGGAATCTCAATTCAAACATAAACTATATTATACACTATGTTTGCATCCCATACTGGCCGAACATTTGAAACTCAAATTAACGATTTAATGACATGACCTTAACGTAATCGATTCATATAGGTTAGACTCGGTGTTTTTTGCACATTCCTCATGGGTAATCTGATGTTTTTGAGAACAATGTGAAGGAGCCTACAGACGAGTATTGACGAATTGTCGACATAGTGTCTCGTTGTTGCTAGAGAAAAGGAGCAAATGTTTCCCATTATTTTGTTTTTATGCTCCAGTCTTTTCCCTCAATGCAAGGTGCTAGTTCTCGTTTCCGGTGCGGTCGCCATCATGTGCGCACCTCACTTAGATGTGCTTATTCTGGAGGAAATCGAACCGAAAAATTTACCTTTCTCTAGAAATCGAATGTGGTACGTCACACTTTTTCGTTATATGTTCTGAGCAGGGTGCTTACTGGCCGAACATTTGAAACTCAAATGAACGATTTAATGACATGACCTTAACGTAATCGATACATATCGGGTAGACTCATATAGGTGTTTTTTGCACATTCCTCATGGGTAATATGCTGTTTTAGAGAACATGCGAAGGAGCCTACAGACGAGTATTGACGAATTGTCGACATAGTGTCTCGTTGTTTCGAGAGAAAAGGAGCAAATGTTTCAATTTTCGTTTTTTGGCTCCAGTATTTTCCCTTAATGCAAGGTGTTTGTTCTCGGTTACGGTGCATTCGCGTTCATGTGCTCACCTCACTTAGATGTGCATATTCTGGAGAAAATCGAGCCGAAAAATTTACCTTTCTGCAGAAATCGGGTGTGGTACATCAGACTTTTTCTTTATATGTTCAGAGCAGGGTGCTTATTGGGCGACCATTTGAAACTAATTTGAACGATGTAACGACATCACCTTAACGTATTAGATATATATAGGGTAGACTCGGTGTCGCTGTCATTTTCCGCACGGGTAACCTGCTGACTGAGAGCCTTCTGACGGACCATTTGAAACTAATTTGAACGATGTAACGACATCACCTTAACGTATTAGATATATATAGGGTAGACTCGGTGTCGCTGTCATTTTCCGCACGGGTAACCTGCTGTCTGAGAGAACCATGCGAGGGAGCCTTCTGACGGACCATTTGAAACTAATTTGAACGATGTAACGACATCACCTTAACGTATTAGATATATATAGGGTAGACTCGGTGTCGCTGTCATTTTCCGCACGGGTAACCTGCTGTCTGAGAGAACCATGCGAGGGAGCCTTCTGACGGACCATTTGAAACTAATTTGAACGATGTAACGACATCACCTTAACGTATTAGATATATATAGGGTAGACTCGGTGTCGCTGTCATTTTCCGCACGGGTAACCTGCTGACTGAGAGCCTTCTGACGGACCATTTGAAACTAATTTGAACGATGTAACGACATCACCTTAACGTATTAGATATATATAGGGTAGACTCGGTGTCGCTGTCATTTTCCGCACGGGTAACCTGCTGTCTGAGAGAACCATGCGAGGGAGCCTTCTGACGGACCATTTGAAACTAATTTGAACGATGTAACGACATCACCTTAACGTATTAGATATATATAGGGTAGACTCGGGGTCGCTGTCATTTTCCGCACGGGTAACCTGCTGTCTGAGAGAACCATGCGAGGGAGCCTTCTGACGGACCATTTGAAACTAATTTGAACGATGTAACGACATCACCTTAACGTATTAGATATATATAGGGTAGACTCGGGGTCGCTGTCATTTTCCGCACGGGTAACCTGCTGTCTGAGAGAACCATGCGAGGGAGCCTTCTGACGGACCATTTGAAACTAATTTGAACGATGTAACGACATCACCTTAACGTATTAGATATATATAGGGTAGACTCGGTGTCGCTGTCATTTTCCGCACGGGTAACCTGCTGTCTGAGAGAACCATGCGAGGGAGCCTTCTGACGGACCATTTGAAACTAATTTGAACGATGTAACGACATCACCTTAACGTATTAGATATATATAGGGTAGACTCGGTGTCGCTGTCATTTTCCGCACGGGTAACCTGCTGACTGAGAGCCTTCTGACGGACCATTTGAAACTAATTTGAACGATGTAACGACATCACCTTAACGTATTAGATATATATAGGGTAGACTCGGTGTCGCTGCCATTTTCCGCACGGGTAACCTGCTGTCTGAGAGAACCATGAGAGGTAGCCTTCAGACAGATACTGGCGTATTGGCAACATTTGTTTCGTTGTGGTAAACTTTGGTGGGAATCTCAATTCAAACATAAACTATATTATACACTATGTTTGCATCCCATACTGGCCGAACATTTGAAACTCAAATTAACGATTTAATGACATGACCTTAACGTAATCGATTCATATAGGTTAGACTCGGTGTTTTTTGCACATTCCTCATGGGTAATCTGATGTTTTTGAGAACAATGTGAAGGAGCCTACAGACGAGTATTGACGAATTGTCGACATAGTGTCTCGTTGTTGCTAGAGAAAAGGAGCAAATGTTTCCCATTATTTTGTTTTTATGCTCCAGTCTTTTCCCTCAATGCAAGGTGCTAGTTCTCGTTTCCGGTGCGGTCGTCTTCATGTGCGCACCTCACTTAGATGTGCTTATTCTGGAGGAAATCGAACCGAAAAATTTACCTTTCTCTAGAAATCGAATGTGGTACGTCACACTTTTTCGTTATATGTTCTGAGCAGGGTGCTTACTGGCCGAACATTTGAAACTCAAATGAACGATTTAATGACATGACCTTAACGTAATCGATACATATCGGGTAGACTCATATAGGTGTTTTTTGCACATTCCTCATGGGTAATATGCTGTTTTAGAGAACATGCGAAGGAGCCTACAGACGAGTATTGACGAATTGTCGACATAGTGTCTCGTTGTTTCGAGAGAAAAGGAGCAAATGTTTCAATTTTCGTTTTTTGGCTCCAGTATTTTCCCTTAATGCAAGGTGTTTGTTCTCGGTTACGGTGCATTCGCGTTCATGTGCTCACCTCACTTAGATGTGCATATTCTGGAGAAAATCGAGCCGAAAAATTTACCTTTCTGCAGAAATCGGGTGTGGTACATCAGACTTTTTCTTTATATGTTCAGAGCAGGGTGCTTATTGGGCGACCATTTGAAACTAATTTGAACGATGTAACGACATCACCTTAACGTATTAGATATATATAGGGTAGACTCGGTGTCGCTGTCATTTTCCGCACGGGTAACCTGCTGACTGAGAGCCTTCTGACGGACCATTTGAAACTAATTTGAACGATGTAACGACATCACCTTAACGTATTAGATATATATAGGGTAGACTCGGTGTCGCTGCCATTTTCCGCACGGGTAACCTGCTGTCTGAGAGAACCATGCGAGGGAGCCTTCTGACGGATATTGGCGTATTGGTAACATTTGTCTCGTTGTGGGAAACTTTGGTGGGAATCTCAATTCAAACATTAACTATATTATACACTGTTTGCATCCCATCCTCAAAATAAAGAGCTTATCAATTCCATGTCGCAATATAAATGTTCTTAACACAATTCACAATGGAGTATGCTTAGACTGAGTAAAAACTTCCCTCATCCAATGTTTAATGGAGTAAAATTTGTTGAATCATTAATGCCTCATTAAATCTTATGCAGCGCAAAGATTTAAACACTTCAAATACAAAGTTCAAAATACACTGAATACAACATCATGAAAAGTGGATGAATTGCAATCGGTGAGGTATGCACATGTAAGCTGCAAAGCTGAAGTACTGTGCTTTATTAAAAGAATTTTTTTAGGAGGGATATTCCTGCGCGGGCCCTAAGCCTCTGGTTGGCTTACTAAGTGTTCTTTATATGTTCAGAGCAGGGTGCTTATTGGGCGACCATTTGAAACTCATTTGAACGATGTAACGACATCACCTTAACGTATTAGATATATATAGGGTAGACTCGGTGTCGCTGTCATTTTCCGCACGGGTAACCTGCTGTCTGAGAGAACCATGCGAGGGAGCCTTCTGACGGACCATTTGAAACTAATTTAACGATGTAACGACATCACCTTAACGTATTAGATATATATAGGGTAGACTCGGTGTCGCTGTCATTTTCCGCACGGGTAACCTGCTGTCTGAGAGAACCATGCGAGGGAGCCTTCTGACGGACCATTTGAAACTAATTTGAACGATGTAACGACATCACCTTAACGTATTAGATATATAGGGTAGACTCGGTGTCGCTGTCATTTTCCGCACGGGTAACCTGCTGACTGAGAGCCTTCTGACGGACCATTTGAAACTAATTTGAACGATGTAACGACATCACCTTAACGTATTAGATATATATAGGGTAGACTCGGTGTCGCTGCCATTTTCCGCACGGGTAACCTGCTGTCTGAGAGAACCATGCGAGGGAGCCTTCTGACGGATATTGGCGTATTGGTAACATTTGTCTCGTTGTGGGAAACTTTGGTGGGAATCTCAATTCAAACATTAACTATATTATACACTGTTTGCATCCCATCCTCAAAATAAAGAGCTTATCAATTCCATGTCGCAATATAAATGTTCTTAACACAATTCACAATGGAGTATGCTTAGACTGAGTAAAAACTTCCCTCATCCAATGTTTAATGGAGTAAAATTTGTTGAATCATTAATGCCTCATTAAATCTTATGCAGCGCAAAGATTTAAACACTTCAAATACAAAGTTCAAAATACACTGAATACAACATCATGAAAAGTGGATGAATTGCAATCGGTGAGGTATGCACATGTAAGCTGCAAAGCTGAAGTACTGTGCTTTATTAAAAGAATTTTTTTAGGAGGGATATTCCTGCGCGGGCCCTAAGCCTCTGGTTGGCTTACTAAGTGTTCTTTATATGTTCAGAGCAGGGTGCTTATTGGGCGACCATTTGAAACTCATTTGAACGATGTAACGACATCACCTTAACGTATTAGATATATATAGGGTAGACTCGGTGTCGCTGTCATTTTCCGCACGGGTAACCTGCTGTCTGAGAGAACCATGCGAGGGAGCCTTCTGACGGACCATTTGAAACTAATTTGAACGAAGTAACGACATCACCTTAACGTATTAGATATATATAGGGTAGACTCGGTGTCGCTGTCATTTTCCGCACGGGTAACCTGCTGTCTGAGAGAACCATGCGAGGGAGCCTTCTGACGGACCATTTGAAACTAATTTAACGATGTAACGACATAACCTTAACGTATTAGATATATATAGGGTAGACTCGGTGTCGCTGTCATTTTCCGCACGGGTAACCTGCTGTCTGAGAGAACCATGCGAGGGAGCCTTCTGACGGACCATTTGAAACTAATTTGAACGATGTAACGACATCACCTTAACGTATTAGATATATATAGGGTAGACTCGGTGTCGCTGTCATTTTCCGCACGGGTAACCTGCTGACTGAGAGCCTTCTGACGGACCATTTGAAACTAATTTGAACGATGTAACGACATCACCTTAACGTATTAGATATATATAGGGTAGACTCGGTGTCGCTGTCATTTTCCGCACGGGTAACCTGCTGTCTGAGAGAACCATGCGAGGGAGCCTTCTGACGGACCATTTGAAACTAATTTGAACGATGTAACGACATCACCTTAACGTATTAGATATATATAGGGTAGACTCGGTGTCGCTGTCATTTTCCGCACGGGTAACCTGCTGTCTGAGAGAACCATGCGAGGGAGCCTTCTGACGGATATTGGCGTATTGGCAACATTTGTCTCGTTGTGGGAAACTTTGGTGGGAATCTCAATTCAAACATTAACTATATTATACACTGTTTGCATCCCATCCTCAAAATAAAGAGCTTATCAATTCCATGTCGCAATATAAATGTTCTTAACACAATTCACAATGGAGTATGCTTAGACTGAGTAAAAACTTCCCTCATCCAATGTTTAATGGAGTAAAATTTGTTGAATCATTAATGCCTCATAAATTTTATGCAGCGCAAAGATTTAAAGACTTCAAATACAAAGTTCAAAATACACTGAATACAACATCATGAAAAGTGGATGAATTGCAATCGGTGAGGTATGCACATGTAAGCTGCAAAGCTGAAGTACTGTGCTTTATTAAAAGAATTTTTTTAGGAGGGATATTCCTGCGCGGGCCCTAAGCCTCTGGTTGGCTTACTAAGTGTTCTTTATATGTTCAGAGCAGGGTGCTTATTGGGCGACCATTTGAAACTCATTTGAACGATGTAACGACATCACCTTAACGTATTAGATATATATTGGGTAGACTCGGTGTCGCTGTCATTTTCCGCACGGGTAACCTGCTGTCTGAGAGAACCATGCAAGGGAGCCTTCTGACGGACCATTTGAAACTAATTTGAACGATGTAACGACATCACCTTAACGTATTAGATATATATAGGGTAGACTCGGTGTCGCTGTCATTTTCCGCACGGGTAACCTGCTGTCTGAGAGAACCATGCGAGGGAGCCTTCTGACGGACCATTTGAAACTAATTTGAACGATGTAACGACATCACCTTAACGTATTAGATATATATAGGGTAGACTCGGTGTCGCTGTCATTTTCCGCACGGGTAACCTGCTGTCTGAGAGAACCATGCGAGGGAGCCTTCTGACGGACCATTTGAAACTAATTTGAACGATGTAACGACATCACCTTAACGTATTAGATATATATAGGGTAGACTCGGTGTCGCTGTCATTTTCCGCACGGGTAACCTGCTGTCTGAGAGAACCATGCGAGGGAGCCTTCTGACGGACCATTTGAAACTAATTTGAACGATGTAACGACATCACCTTAACGTATTAGATATATATAGGGTAGACTCGGTGTCGCTGTCATTTTCCGCACGGGTAACCTGCTGTCTGAGAGAACCATGCGAGGGAGCCTTCTGACGGACCATTTGAAACTAATTTAACGATGTAACATCACCTTAACGTATTAGATATATATAGGGTAGACTCGGTGTCGCTGTCATTTTCCGCACGGGTAACCTGCTGTCTGAGAGAACCATGCGAGGTAGCCTTCAGACAGATACTGGCGTATTGGCAACATTTGTTTCGTTGTGGTAAACTTTGGTGGGAATCTCAATTCAAACATAAACTATATTATACACTATGTTTGCATCCCATACTGGCCGAACATTTGAAACTCAAATTAACGATTTAATGACATGACCTTAACGTAATCGATTCATATAGGTTAGACTCGGTGTTTTTTGCACATTCCTCATGGGTAATCTGATGTTTTTGAGAACAATGCGAAGGAGCCTACAGACGAGTATTGACGAATTGTCGACATAGTGTCTCGTTGTTGCTAGAGAAAAGGAGCAAATGTTTCCCATTATTTTGTTTTTATGCTCCAGTCTTTTCCCTCAATGCAAGGTGCTAGTTCTCGTTTCCGGTGCGGTCGCCATCATGTGCGCACCTCACTTAGATGTGCTTATTCTGGAGGAAATCGAACCGAAAAATTTACCTTTCTCTAGAAATCGAATGTGGTACATCACACTTTTTCGTTATATGTTCTGAGCAGGGTGCTTACTGGCCGAACATTTGAAACTCAAATGAACGATTTAATGACATGACCTTAACGTAATCGATACATATCGGGTAGACTCATATAGGTGTTTTTTGCACATTCCTCATGTGTAATATGCTGTTTTAGAGAACATGCGAAGGAGCCTACAGACGAGTATTGACGAATTGTCGACATAGTGTCTCGTTGTTTCGAGAGAAAAGGAGCAAATGTTTCAATTTTCGTTTTTTGGCTCCAGTATTTTCCCTTAATGCAAGGTGTTTGTTCTCGGTTACGGTGCATTCGCGTTCATGTGCTCACCTCACTTAGATGTGCATATTCTGGAGAAAATCGAGCCGAAAAATTTACCTTTCTGCAGAAATCGGGTGTGGTACATCAGACTTTTTCTTTATATGTTCAGAGCAGGGTGCTTATTGGGCGACCATTTGAAACTAATTTGAACGATGTAACGACATCACCTTAACGTATTAGATATATATAGGGTAGACTCGGTGTCGCTGTCATTTTCCGCACGGGTAACCTGCTGTCTGAGAGAACCATGCGAGGGAGCCTTCTGACGGATATTGGCGTATTGGCAACATTTGTCTCGTTGTGGGAAACTTTGGTGGGAATCTCAATTCAAACATTAACTATATTATACACTGTTTGCATCCCATCCTCAAAATAAAGAGCTTATCAATTCCATGTCGCAATATAAATGTTCTTAACACAATTCACAATGGAGTATGCTTAGACTGAGTAAAAACTTCCCTCATCCAATGTTTAATGGAGTAAAATTTGTTGAATCATTAATGCCTCATAAATTTTATGCAGCGCAAAGATTTAAAGACTTCAAATACAAAGTTCAAAATACACTGAATACAACATCATGAAAAGTGGATGAATTGCAATCGGTGAGGTATGCACATGTAAGCTGCAAAGCTGAAGTACTGTGCTTTATTAAAAGAATTTTTTTAGGAGGGATATTCCTGCGCGGGCCCTAAGCCTCTGGTTGGCTTACTAAGTGTTCTTTATATGTTCAGAGCAGGGTGCTTATTGGGCGACCATTTGAAACTCATTTGAACGATGTAACGACATCACCTTAACGTATTAGATATATATTGGGTAGACTCGGTGTCGCTGTCATTTTCCGCACGGGTAACCTGCTGTCTGAGAGAACCATGCAAGGGAGCCTTCTGACGGACCATTTGAAACTAATTTGAACGATGTAACGACATCACCTTAACGTATTAGATATATATAGGGTAGACTCGGTGTCGCTGTCATTTTCCGCACGGGTAACCTGCTGTCTGAGAGAACCATGCGAGGGAGCCTTCTGACGGACCATTTGAAACTAATTTGAACGATGTAACGACATCACCTTAACGTATTAGATATATATAGGGTAGACTCGGTGTCGCTGTCATTTTCCGCACGGGTAACCTGCTGTCTGAGAGAACCATGCGAGGGAGCCTTCTGACGGACCATTTGAAACTAATTTGAACGATGTAACGACATCACCTTAACGTATTAGATATATATAGGGTAGACTCGGTGTCGCTGTCATTTTCCGCACGGGTAACCTGCTGTCTGAGAGAACCATGCGAGGGAGCCTTCTGACGGACCATTTGAAACTAATTTGAACGATGTAACGACATCACCTTAACGTATTAGATATATATAGGGTAGACTCGGTGTCGCTGTCATTTTCCGCACGGGTAACCTGCTGACTGAGAGCCTTCTGACGGACCATTTGAAACTAATTTGAACGATGTAACGACATCACCTTAACGTATTAGATATATATAGGGTAGACTCGGTGTCGCTGTCATTTTCCGCACGGGTAACCTGCTGTCTGAGAGAACCATGCGAGGGAGCCTTCTGACGGACCATTTGAAACTAATTTGAACGATGTAACGACATCACCTTAACGTATTAGATATATATAGGGTAGACTCGGGGTCGCTGTCATTTTCCGCACGGGTAACCTGCTGTCTGAGAGAACCATGCGAGGGAGCCTTCTGACGGACCATTTGAAACTAATTTGAACGATGTAACGACATCACCTTAACGTATTAGATATATATAGGGTAGACTCGGGGTCGCTGTCATTTTCCGCACGGGTAACCTGCTGTCTGAGAGAACCATGCGAGGGAGCCTTCTGACGGACCATTTGAAACTAATTTGAACGATGTAACGACATCACCTTAACGTATTAGATATATATAGGGTAGACTCGGTGTCGCTGTCATTTTCCGCACGGGTAACCTGCTGTCTGAGAGAACCATGCGAGGGAGCCTTCTGACGGACCATTTGAAACTAATTTGAACGATGTAACGACATCACCTTAACGTATTAGATATATATAGGGTAGACTCGGTGTCGCTGTCATTTTCCGCACGGGTAACCTGCTGACTGAGAGCCTTCTGACGGACCATTTGAAACTAATTTGAACGATGTAACGACATCACCTTAACGTATTAGATATATATAGGGTAGACTCGGTGTCGCTGCCATTTTCCGCACGGGTAACCTGCTGTCTGAGAGAACCATGAGAGGTAGCCTTCAGACAGATACTGGCGTATTGGCAACATTTGTTTCGTTGTGGTAAACTTTGGTGGGAATCTCAATTCAAACATAAACTATATTATACACTATGTTTGCATCCCATACTGGCCGAACATTTGAAACTCAAATTAACGATTTAATGACATGACCTTAACGTAATCGATTCATATAGGTTAGACTCGGTGTTTTTTGCACATTCCTCATGGGTAATCTGATGTTTTTGAGAACAATGTGAAGGAGCCTACAGACGAGTATTGACGAATTGTCGACATAGTGTCTCGTTGTTGCTAGAGAAAAGGAGCAAATGTTTCCCATTATTTTGTTTTTATGCTCCAGTCTTTTCCCTCAATGCAAGGTGCTAGTTCTCGTTTCCGGTGCGGTCGCCATCATGTGCGCACCTCACTTAGATGTGCTTATTCTGGAGGAAATCGAACCGAAAAATTTACCTTTCTCTAGAAATCGAATGTGGTACATCACACTTTTTCGTTATATGTTCTGAGCAGGGTGCTTACTGGCCGAACATTTGAAACTCAAATGAACGATTTAATGACATGACCTTAACGTAATCGATACATATCGGGTAGACTCATATAGGTGTTTTTTGCACATTCCTCATGGGTAATCTGATGTTTTAGAGAAAAATGCGAAGGAGCCAATTGACGAATTGTCGACATAGTGTCTCGTTGTTTCGAGAGAAAAGGAGCAAATGTTTCAATTTTCGTTTTTTGGCTCCAGTATTTTCCCTTAATGCAAGGTGTTTGTTCTCGGTTACGGTGCATTCGCGATCATGTGCTCACCTCACTTAGATGTGCATATTCCGGAGAAAATCGAGCCGAAAAATTTACCTTTCTGCAGAAATCGGGTGTGGTACATCAGACTTTATGTACATATCTTTATATGTTCAGAGCAGGGTGCTTATTGGGCGACCATTTGAAACTAATTTGAACGATGTAACGACATCACCTTAACGTATTAGATATATATAGGGTAGACTCGTTGTCGCTGTCATTTTCCGCACGGGTAACCTGCTGTCTGAGAGAACCATGCGAGGGAGCCTTCTGACGGATATTGGCGTATTAAGAACGCCAATATCTTCCGGTACTTTGGGTTAACAGAAGAACAAAGGCAACTGCAGAAGGCCAGTTGGCCCATACGAGGCAGCTCCTATCTATAACCACCCAGTCCCACTCATATACATGTCCATCCCATGCTTGAAACAATCCAGGGACCCCACCTCTACAATGTTACGCGGCAATTGGTTCCACAAATCAACAACCCTGTTACTGAACCAGTATTTACCGGAGTCTTTCCTAAATCTAAACTTATCCAATTTATACCCATTGTTTCGTGTTCTGTCTTGTGTTGATACTTTTAATACCCTATTAATATCCCCTTTGTTATGTCCATTCACCCACTTGTAAACCTCTATCATGTCACCCCTAACTCTTCGCCTTTCCAGTGAATGCAACTTAAGCTTTGTTAATCTTTCTTCATATGAAAGATTTCTAATTTGGGGAATTAACTTAGTCATCCTACGCTGGACACGTTCAAGTGAATTTATATCCATTCTATAATATGGCGACCAAAACTGAACTGCATAATCTAAATGGGGCCTAACTAGAGCAAGATATAGCTTGAGAACCACACCAGGTGTCTTGTTACTAACGCTTCGATTAATAAATCCCAGTGTCCTATTTGCCTTATTACGAACATTTATGCATTGATCCTTTTGGTTTAAATTCTTGCTAATCATAACTCTCAGATCCCTTTCGCAATTCGACTTCGCAATCTCAACACCATCTAGCTCGTATCTTGTAACCCTATCATCATTACCTAACCTCAGAACTTTACATTTATCAGCATTAAACTGCATCTGCCAATCCTTCGACCATTTCAAAACCCTATCTAGATCAACTTGAAGTGATAGTGAGTCCTCCTCCGAATTAATTTCCCTACCGATTTTTGTATCATCGGCAAACTTGCAAATGTTGCTACTCAAACCTGAATCTAAATCATTTATATATATTATAAATAACAGAGGTCCCAGGACAGAGCCCTGAGGCACCCCACTTACAACATTTTCCCACTCTGACTTGACTCCATTTATACTAACTCTCTGTTTCCTTTGGTATAGCCATGCCCTAATCCAGCTTAATATAGCACCCCCAATACCATGAGACTTTATCTTTTTAATCAGTCTTTCATGTGGCACTATCAAACGCTTTGCTAAAGTCAAGGTACACAACAACACAATCCTTACCACTATCAACTGCCTCAACTATGCTAGAATAAAAAGATAACAAATTTGTTAAACATGAACGGCCATTTACAAAACCATGCTGCGACTCAATTATTAATTTATGTTTTTCAAGATGAAGACGAATTTTATTTGCTATTATAGATTCTAGTAACTTTCCCACAATAGACGTTAGGCTAATTGGTCGATAGTTAGACGCAAGTGATCTATCTCCTTTCTTAAGAACTGGTATCACATTAGCAACTTTCCAAAACTCTGGCACTCTTCCTGACTCTATTGATTTATTAAATATGGTTGACAGTGGGTCACAAAGCTCCTCTTTGCATTCTTTAAGCACCCTGGCAAACACTTCATTCGGCCCTGGGGATTTGTTTGGTTTGAGTTTTACTATTTGCTTAAGAACATCCTCTCTGGTAACTGTTAAACTCGTCAACCTGTCCTCGTCCCCACCCACATAGACTTGTTCGGCTGAAGGCATATTGTTAAGTTCCTCTTTAGTAAATACAGATACAAAATATTTATTAAAAATACTACTCATCTCTTCATCACTATCTGTTATTTGACCTGTCTCAGTTTTTAATGGACCTATCCTTTCCCTAGTCTTAGTACGATATAACTGAAAAAAACCTTTAGGATTTGTCTTTGCTTGCCCTGCTATGCGAACTTCATAGTTTCTTTTTGCTTTCCTTATCTCTTTTTTAACATTTCTAACCAGTTGTACGAATTCCTGTTCTAAAGTGACCTCCCCATTTTTAATCCTTTTGTACAAAGCTCTCTTTTTACCTATAAGGTTCTTCAAATTCTTGGTTATCCACTTTGGGTCATTGGTATTCGATCTATTCAATTTGTATGGTATACTACGTTCCTGTGCTTTGTTTAGAATATTCTTAAATAAGTTATATATTGAATCCACATCGAAATCCCCATTTACGTCACCTATCGCTGGGTTCATGTCTCGCTCCAAGACCGGCCCCCACCCCATACCCAAGACTTTCCAATCAATTTGACCCAAAAAATTTCTAAGGCTATTAAAATCAGCTTTTCGAAAATCTGGCACTTTAACAGAATTTTCTCCTACAGGTCTATTCCATTCTATGCTAAATCTGATTTCTTTGTGATCACTGTTCCCTAGCGTACTCCCTATTTCGATGTCATTAATTTGTGTTTCCCTGTTAGTTAACACTAAATCTAAAATATTATTTTCCCGTGTTGGTTCCTTAATGTGTTGCGTAAGAAAGCAATCGTCAATTAATTCTAGAAAATCTTCTGCTTCACTATTCCCTGTTTTGTTCAACCAGTTTATTCCACTAAAATTAAAGTCACCCATGACGTAAATACTGTTAGATCTAGATGCCCTAGATATTTTATCCCATAGAGCTTTGCTTCCATTCTGTCTAAATTTGGTTGCCTATATATAACTCCTATTATCATATTATTTGCTTTTTCGTATAATTCTATCCAAATAGTTTATGTGTGGCTCAGTTTTGATTCCCTCTTTGAGACTACATTTCAAATTGTCCCTAACATATATGGCTACTCCCCATCCTCGTCTAATATATCTATCTGTGTGAAATTGTTTAAATCCATTTATTTGATATTCAGCTGTATTGAAATCCGTTTATTTGATATTCAGCTGTATTGAAATCCATTTATTTGATATTCAGCTGTATTGAAATCCATTTATTTGATATTCAGCTGTATTTAAATCCATTTATTTGATATTCAGCTGTATTTAAATCCATTTATTTGATATTCAGCTGTATTTAAATCCATTTATTTGATATTCAGCTGTATTTAAATCCATTTATTTGATATTATATATTATTTATTTGATATTATATATACATTTATTAACATATTATAATGTTAAGGAATGCTTATTGTTAAGCATTCCTGAACATTGTATGGAATATTTTAAGTATTCTTTGCGGTTAATATTAAGTATTTTTTTACTGCTAATATTTTAAATGAATGCTTATTTGATTTCATAATTCCTTTTCTTTACGAATAGGAGCATATCGTTCCCTCATTTACATGATAGTTTTGACGATAAAAGTAAGCCAGCGGTCCCCGATACGTCTTAACACTTTATTTTAGTTTGATTTTGAAACTTTATATTCTTTGAAGTAACGGCTTCGGCGACTAAGCAGTTCCATTGGTTTGTAGCCGTGTGGCGAAAAAAGCATAACCTGTTCTCTCTCCTATTATGAGAAAATTGTGGCTTCTCGAGCTAGAAAACGTTGCTCTGTGTTTGTAGGAACCTAGTTGTGCAAGACGAGGTAGAGCTCTGGCTCTTTGGTGTCTCTCTTCAGGTGTCGCGAGGTTCATCTCACGCATCATTTCCTCGTAATTCATGCCTCTTAGTTCCGGGACTTGCCTAGTGGCATACAGAAGCTGATTTTTTTTCCAGCTTTTCAGTCAAGCGTCTTGTGCTTGTCCAGATACAAGGATCCATGCTGGGGATGCATACTCCGGGATTGGTCTTCCCTTTGTGGTATACAAGGTTCTGAATGATTCCTTACACAGGTTCCTGAAAGCAGTTCTGATATTAGCAAACCTTGCATACGCCGCAGCAGTTATTCTTTTTAGGTGGATTTCATGAGACATGTTTGTTGAGATATTAAGTCTTTGATCTTTCTCTGTCCTTTTCATGAAGGACTTTATCTCCTATTCAGTTTCCTGTGTGTGGCTTCCAGTTTGCAACGCTTGGTTTCATTACCTTACATTTACTCGGGTTGAACTTTAGTAGCCGTTTGTTGGACCATTCATTGATTGAACTATAAGACACTCCACTGGTGACGCCTCGCCAATCAGAGACCTGAACCCTCACAGTGACTCTTCTGTTACTCATTGTAACAGTTCTATTTGTTTAAGCACTCTTTTATCCAATCGAGTACCCTTCCTTTCACTCCTGCCTGAATCTCTCGCTTTTGCATTAACCTCATGTATGGTACTGTATCAAAGGGTTTTGCAACCCAGAAATATGCAGTCTGCCCAATTTTTTGTTTCTTGCCTTGTCTCATAATTCAATTAATCCCTTAACGTAGGAATTGCCATCCCTAAACCCATGCTGATGCTGTTTTAAAAAGTTTTTTTGCTCCAGATGTTCGACTAGCTTTATTTGCACATTCTTTTTCATCATTTGGGATTTAATAATCGAAGTGTTACTAATAAGACACCTGGTGTTGCTCTACTTTAGCTATTTCTTGCTCTGGTGAGGCACCATTTAGATTATGCAGTTCCGATTTGGTCGCCGTACTACAGAATGGATATACATTCACTAGAACGCCTCCACCTTAGAATGACAAAGTTAATCCCCCAAATTAGAAACCTATCATATTAAGAAAGCTTGACAAGGAGTAAATTACATTTGCTGGAAAGGCGAAGAGTTCGTGGTGACATAATAGAGGTGTACGAGTGGAAGAATGGATATCACAAAGGCGATACTAAAAGTATCAACACAAGACAGAACACGAAACAATATTTATACATTGGATAAGTTTAGATTTCGGAAAGAAATCTTTCCTGAAAGATTTCAATAAAGACCTGGGTAAATACGAGTTCGATAAAAGGGGTTTTGTTTTGTGGAACCAACTATCACATAACATAATACAAGTAAGATCGCTTGATTGTTTCAAGCGCAGGTTAGACATATATATGCATGCGATTAGGTTATATAAATTGGAGCAGCATTGTATTGGACAATGGGCCTTCTGCATTTACATTCATTCATATGTTTCTTACGTTTTGCCTTTACCATCATTCTTAAGCTCTTGTGGTTTTATATTAATGAATGAGTATGGTAAATATCTTTTGAAGCTGGCTCCAACTGGTCAGCAGACCTTCTAAACCTTTCAGATATCTTATGTTTGTATAATCTTATGAATGCTTATTATTAGGTGAAAGAGGATCTTATGACCATATCCGTATGACCTCTGTACACCTCATTTAGTCTGGGATATCACCATTATTTTCATCAGATAGAGAACACCATAGAAAGAGAAGAGTCGTATGACCTCTGTACACCTCATTTAGTCTGTATATAGTCTGGGATATCGCAATTATTTTCATCAGATTGAGAACACCATGGAAAGAGAAGAGTCGTGAAATAATTTCACTGCACGATTTCAACACAGTAATATTACTGCTCGATATGGCAGAAATAAGGAATTTATATATTATAATTAATGCGCATATTAACTCATATTAACTAAGGCCGGAGTTAATGCCAGTGCCTCTTCTTATCTCTTTTAATTACTGTTTACCTACCTCTTTTTCTTTTTATATTGTCGATAAAGCAATATTTTAATTATAATGTTATGAAATGCTTATTGTTAAGCAATCCTTAAGATTATAAGGAATATTTTAGGTTATGTTTACTGTTAATATTTTAAATAAATTATATTTTATATCATAATTCTTTTTCGTGACGAATTGGGACATATCGTTTCCTGATTTACATGATGGGTTTGACGATAAAAATAAGCTAGCAGCTTGTCAGAGGTTCTTGATTTACCTTGATTTCCAGTTTGATCTTTGTTCTTTTCCAGTTTGATTTCGAAATTCAACAGTCTTTTCATTTACGGCTGTTTTATAATGTTAATTAATGCTTGTTGTTAAGTATTCCTTAACATTATAAGAATCTTTAAAGTTTTCTTTACTGTTAACATTCTAAATGAATGCTATCTGAAATACTTAATTGTTTCTCGTGACGAGTTAGAACATATCCATGGGGTTGTTGTTCGAGGGCTGGGGTTGTTGCTGTTGCGAACTCGTTGGAACCAGTGGTTAGAGGTGTTTGTTTGGGTTTAAACTGTTAGTAGATAGTGGTATGGGAATTGATTTGGAGAAAGGAGGTAATAAAAGTAAGTGTTTGTTGGAGAAACAAATTGACAAAATGATTAGGAGAAAGAAAAAGGCCTCAAAATAATAATTCACTTAGGGTATATTACACTAACAGTAGAAGTCTAAGAAACAAAATAAACGAGTTAAATGCTCTTGTCTGCAGAGAACAAATTGATATTATTGCACTTACCGAAAAGTGGATGAATGTAGAAAATAGAGATCTATTAGCTGAATATCAAATAAATGGATTTAAACTATTTTACACAGATAGATATATTAGACGAGGAGGGGGAGTAGCCATATATGTTAGGGAAAATTTGAAATGTAGTCTCAAAGAAGGAATCAAAACTGAGCCACATACTTAAACGAAAGAGCAAATAATCTTAAAATAGGAGTTATATACAGGCCACCAAATTTAAACAGAATGGAAGCAAAGCACCTATGGGAGGAAATATCTGGAGCATCTAGGTCTTGCAGTTGTTGTGTGACTATAATTTCAGTGAAATAAATTGGTCTAACAGAACAGGGAATAATGAAGCAGATTTTCTAGATTTAATTGACCATTACTTTCTAAGCCAACACATTGGCATCGATATATAAAGGGTAGACTGGCGTATTGGCAACATTTGTCTCGTTGTGGTAAACTTTGGTGGGAATCTCAATTCACACATAAACTATATTATACACTATGTTTGCATCCCATCCTGGCCGAACATTTGAAACTCAAATGAACGATGTAATGCATCACCTTAACGTATTCGATACATATAGGGTAGACTCGGTGTTTTTTTCACATTCCTCATTGGTAATCTGCTGTTTTAGAGAACCATGCGAAGGAGCCTGCAGACGAATTGTCGACATAGTGTCTCGTTGTTTCGAGAGAAAAGGAGCAAATGTTTCAATTTTCGTTTTTTGGCTCCAGTATTTTCCCTTAATGCAAGGTGTTTGTTCTCGGTTACGGTGCATTCGCGATCATGTGCTCACCTCACTTAGATGTGCTTATTCTAGAGAAAATCGAGCCGAAAAATTTACCTTTCTGCAGAAATCGGGTGTGGTACATCAGACTTTTTCTTTATATGTTCAGAGCAGGGTGCTTATTGGGCGACCATTAGAAACTAATTTGAACGATGTAACGACATCACCTTAACGTATTAGATATATATAGGGTAGACTCGGTGTCGCTGTCATTTTCCGCACGGGTAACCTGCTGTCTGAGAGAACCATGCGAGGGAGCCTTCTGACGGACCATTTGAAACTAATTTGAACGATGTAACGACATCACCTTAACGTATTAGATATATATAGGGTAGACTCGGTGTCGCTGTCATTTTCCGCACGGGTAACCTGCTGTCTGAGAGAACCATGCGAGGGAGCCTTCTGACGGACCATTTGAAACTAATTTGAACGATGTAACATCACCTTAACGTATTAGATATATATAGGGTAGACTCGGTGTCGCTGTCATTTTCCGCACGGGTAACCTGCTGTCTGAGAGAACCATGCAAGGGAGCCTTCTGACGGACCATTTGAAACTAATTTGAACGAAGTAACGACATCACCTTAACGTATTAGATATATATAGGGTAGACTCGGTGTCGCTGTCATTTTCCGCACGGGTAACCTGCTGTCTGAGAGAACCATGCGAGGGAGCCTTCTGACGGAACATTTGAAACTAATTTAACGATGTAACGACATCACCTTAACGTATTAGATATATATAGGGTAGACTCGGTGTCGCTGTCATTTTCCGCGCGGGTAACCTGCTGTCTGAGAGAACCATGCGAGGTAGCCTTCAGACAGATACTGGCGTATTGGCAACATTTGTTTCGTTGTGGTAAACTTTGGTGGGAATCTCAATTCAAACATAAACTATATTATACACTATGTTTGCATCCCATACTGGCCGAACATTTGAAACTCAAATTAACGATTTAATGACATGACCTTAACGTAATCTATTCATATAGGGGTAGACTCGGTGTTTTTTGCACATTCCTCATGGGTAATCTGATGTTTTTGAGAACAATGCGAAGGAGCCTACAGACGAGTATTGACGAATTGTCGACATAGTGTCTCGTTGTTGCTAGAGAAAAGGAGCAAATGTTTCCCATTATTTTGTTTTTATGCTCCAGTCTTTTCCCTCAATGCAAGGTGCTAGTTCTCGTTTCCGGTGCGTTCGCCATCATGTGCGCACCTCACTTAGATGTGCTTATTCTGGAGGAAATCGAACCGAAAAATTTACCTTTCTCTAGAAATCAAATGTGGTACATCACACTTTTTCGTTATATGTTCTGAGCAAGGTGCTTACTGGCCGAACATTTGAAACTCAAATGAACGATTTAATGACATGACCTTAACGTAATCGATACATATCGGGTAGACTCATATAGGTGTTTTTTGCACATTCCTCATGGGTAATATGCTGTTTTAGAGAACATGCGAAGGAGCCTACAGACGAGTATTGACGAATTGTCGACATAGTGTCTCGTTGTTTCGAGAGAAAAGGAGCAAATGTTTCAATTTTCGTTTTTTGGCTCCAGTATTTTCCCTTAATGCAAGGTGTTTTTCTCGGTTATTGTGCATTCGCGATCATGTGCTCACCTCACTTAGATGTGCATATTCTGGAGAAAATCGAGCCGAAAAATTTACCTTTCTGCAGAAATCGGGTGTGGTACATCAGACTTTTTCTTTATATGTTCAGAGCAGGGTGCTTATTGGGCGACCATTTGAAACTAATTTGAACGATGTAACGACATCACCTTAACGTATTAGATATATATAGGGTAGACTCGGTGTCGCTGTCATTTTCCGCACGGGTAACCTGCTGTCTGAGAGAACCATGCGAGGGAGCCTTCTGACGGACCATTTGAAACTAATTTGAACGATGTAACGACATCACCTTAACGTATTAGATATATATAGGGTTGACTCGGTGTCGCTGTCATTTTCCGCACGGGTAACCTGCTGTCTGAGAGAACCATGCGAGGGAGCCTTCTGACGGACCATTTGACACTAATTTGAACGATGTAACGACATCACCTTAACGTATTAGATATATATAGGGTAGACTCGGTGTCGCTGTCATTTTCCGCACGGGTAACCTGCTGTCTGAGAGAACCATGCGAGGGAGCCTTCTGACGGATATTGGCGTATTGGTAACATTTGTATCGTTGTGGGAAACTTTGGTGGGAATCTCAATTCAAACATTAACTATATTATACACTGTTTGCATCCCATCCTCAAATAAAGAGCTTATCAATTCCATGTCGCAATATAAATGTTCTTAACACAATTCACAATGGAGTATGCTTAGACTGAGTAAAAACTTCCCTCATCCAATGTTTAATGGAGTAAAATTTGTTGAATCATTAATGCCTCATTAAATCTTATGCAGCGCAAAGATTTAAACACTTCAAATACAAAGTTCAAAATACACTGAATACAACATCATGAAAAGTGGATGAATTGCAATCGGTGAGGTATGCACATGTAAGCTGCAAAGCTGAAGTACTGTGCTTTATTAAAAGATTTTTTTTAGGAGGGATATTCCTGCGCGGGCCCTAAGCCTCTGGTTGGTTTACTAAGTGTTCTTTATATGTTCAGAGCAGGGTGCTTATTGGGCGACCATTTGAAACTCATTTGAACGATGTAACGACATCACCTTAACGTATTAGATATATATAGGGTAGACTCGGTGTCGCTGTCATTTTCCGCACGGGTAACCTGCTGTCTGAGAGAACCATGCGAGGGAGCCTTCTGACGGACCATTTGAAACTAATTTGAACGAAGTAACGACATCACCTTAACGTATTAGATATATATAGGGTAGACTCGGTGTCGCTGTCATTTTCCGCACGGGTAACCTGCTGTCTGAGAGAACCATGCGAGGGAGCCTTCTGACGGACCATTTGAAACTAATTTAACGATGTAACGACATCACCTTAACGTATTAGATATATATAGGGTAGACTCGGTGTCGCTGTCATTTTCCGCACGGGTAACCTGCTGTCTGAGAGAACCATGCGAGGGAGCCTTCTGACGGACCATTTGAAACTAATTTGAACGATGTAACGACATCACCTTAACGTATTAGATATATATAGGGTAGACTCGGTGTCGCTGTCATTTTCCGCACGGGTAACCTGCTGACTGAGAGCCTTCTGACGGACCATTTGAAACTAATTTGAACGATGTAACGACATCACCTTAACGTATTAGATATATATAGGGTAGACTCGGTGTCGCTGTCATTTTCCGCACGGGTAACCTGCTGTCTGAGAGAACCATGCGAGGGAGCCTTCTGACGGATATTGGCGTATTGGCAACATTTGTCTCGTTGTGGGAAACTTTGGTGGGAATCTCAATTCAAACATTAACTATATTATACACTGTTTGCATCCCATCCTCAAAATAAAGAGCTTATCAATTCCATGTCGCAATATAAATGTTCTTAACACAATTCACAATGGAGTATGCTTAGACTGATTAAAAACTTCCCTCATCCAATTTTTAATGGAGAAAAATTTGTTGAATCATTAATGCCTCATTAAATCTTATGCAGCGCAAAGATTTAAAGACTTCAAATACAAAGTTCAAAATACACTGAATACAACATCATGAAAAGTGGATGAATTGCAATCGGTGAGGTATGCACATGTAAGCAGCAAAGCTGAAGTACTGTGCTTTATTAAAAGAATTTTTTTAGGAGGGATATTCCTGCGCGGGCCCTAAGCCTCTGGTTGGCTTACTAAGTGTTCTTTATATGTTCAGAGCAGGGTGCTTATTGGGCGACCATTTGAAACTCATTTGAACGATGTAACGACATCACCTTAACGTATTAGATATATATAGGGTAGACTCGTTGTCGCTGTCATTTTCCGCACGGGTAACCTGCTGTCTGAGAGAACCATGCGAGGGAGCCTTCTGACGGACCATTTGAAACTAATTTAACGATGTAACGACATCACCTTAACGTATTAGATATATATAGGGTAGACTCGGTGTCGCTGTCATTTTCCGCACGGGTAACCTGCTGTCTGAGAGAACCATGAGAGGTAGCCTTCAGACAGATACTGGCGTATTGGCAACATTTGTTTCGTTGTGGTAAACTTTGGTGGGAATCTCAATTCAAACATAAACTATATTATACACTATGTTTGCATCCCATACTGGCCGAACATTTGAAACTCAAATTAACGATTTAATGACATGACCTTAACGTAATCGATTCATATAGGTTAGACTCGGTGTTTTTTGCACATTCCTCATGGGTAATCTGATGTTTTTGAGAACAATGCGAAGGAGCCTACAGACGAGTATTGACGAATTGTCGACATAGTGTCTCGTTGTTGCTAGAGAAAAGGAGCAAATGTTTCCCATTATTTTGTTTTTATGCTCCAGTCTTTTCCCTCAATGCAAGGTGCTAGTTCTCGTTTCCGGTGCGGTCGCCATCATGTGCGCACCTCACTTAGATGTGCTTATTCTGGAGGAAATCGAACCGAAAAATTTACCTTTCTCTAGAAATCGAATGTGGTACATCACACTTTTTCGTTATATGTTCTGAGCAGGGTGCTTACTGGCCGAACATTTGAAACTCAAATGAACGATTTAATGACATGACCTTAACGTAATCGATACATATCGGGTAGACTCATATAGGTGTTTTTTTGCACATTCCTCATGGGTAATATGCTGTTTTAGAGAACATGCGAAGGAGCCTACAGACGAGTATTGACGAATTGTCGACATAGTGTCTCGTTGTTTCGAGAGAAAAGGAGCAAATGTTTCAATTTTCGTTTTTTGGCTCCAGTATTTTCCCTTAATGCAAGGTGTTTGTTCTCGGTTACGGTGCATTCGCGTTCATGTGCTCACCTCACTTAGATGTGCATATTCTGGAGAAAATCGAGCCGAAAAATTTACCTTTCTGCAGAAATCGGGTGTGGTACATCAGACTTTTTCTTTATATGTTCAGAGCAGGGTGCTTATTGGGCGACCATTTGAAACTAATTTGAACGATGTAACGACATCACCTTAACGTATTAGATATATATAGGGTAGACTCGGTGTCGCTGTCATTTTCCGCACGGGTAACCTGCTGTCTGAGAGAACCATGCGAGGGAGCCTTCTGACGGATATTGGCGTATTGGCAACATTTGTCTCGTTGTGGGAAACTTTGGTGGGAATCTCAATTCAAACATTAACTATATTATACACTGTTTGCATCCCATCCTCAAAATAAAGAGCTTATCAATTCCATGTCGCAATATAAATGTTCTTAACACAATTCACAATGGAGTATGCTTAGACTGAGTAAAAACTTCCCTCATCCAATGTTTAATGGAGTAAAATTTGTTGAATCATTAATGCCTCATAAATTTTATGCAGCGCAAAGATTTAAAGACTTCAAATACAAAGTTCAAAATACACTGAATACAACATCATGAAAAGTGGATGAATTGCAATCGGTGAGGTATGCACATGTAAGCTGCAAAGCTGAAGTACTGTGCTTTATTAAAAGAATTTTTTTAGGAGGGATATTCCTGCGCGGGCCCTAAGCCTCTGGTTGGCTTACTAAGTGTTCTTTATATGTTCAGAGCAGGGTGCTTATTGGGCGACCATTTGAAACTCATTTGAACGATGTAACGACATCACCTTAACGTATTAGATATATATTGGGTAGACTCGGTGTCGCTGTCATTTTCCGCACGGGTAACCTGCTGTCTGAGAGAACCATGCAAGGGAGCCTTCTGACGGACCATTTGAAACTAATTTGAACGATGTAACGACATCACCTTAACGTATTAGATATATATAGGGTAGACTCGGTGTCGCTGTCATTTTCCGCACGGGTAACCTGCTGTCTGAGAGAACCATGCGAGGGAGCCTTCTGACGGACCATTTGAAACTAATTTGAACGATGTAACGACATCACCTTAACGTATTAGATATATATAGGGTAGACTCGGTGTCGCTGTCATTTTCCGCACGGGTAACCTGCTGTCTGAGAGAACCATGCGAGGGAGCCTTCTGACGGACCATTTGAAACTAATTTGAACGATGTAACGACATCACCTTAACGTATTAGATATATATAGGGTAGACTCGGTGTCGCTGTCATTTTCCGCACGGGTAACCTGCTGTCCGAGAGAACCATGCGAGGGAGCCTTCTGACGGACCATTTGAAACTAATTTGAACGATGTAACGACATCACCTTAACGTATTAGATATATATAGGGTAGACTCGGTGTCGCTGTCATTTTCCGCACGGGTAACCTGCTGTCTGAGAGAACCATGCGAGGGAGCCTTCTGACGGACCATTTGAAACTAATTTGAACGATGTAACGACATCACCTTAACGTATTAGATATATATAGGGTAGACTCGGTGTCGCTGTCATTTTCCGCACGGGTAACCTGCTGTCTGAGAGAACCATGCGAGGGAGCCTTCTGACGGACCATTTGAAACTAATTTGAACGATGTAACGACATCACCTTAACGTATTAGATATATATAGGGTAGACTCGGGGTCGCTGTCATTTTCCGCACGGGTAACCTGCTGTCTGAGAGAACCATGCGAGGGAGCCTTCTGACGGACCATTTGAAACTAATTTGAACGATGTAACGACATCACCTTAACGTATTAGATATATATAGGGTAGACTCGGGGTCGCTGTCATTTTCCGCACGGGTAACCTGCTGTCTGAGAGAACCATGCGAGGGAGCCTTCTGACGGACCATTTGAAACTAATTTGAACGATGTAACGACATCACCTTAACGTATTAGATATATATAGGGTAGACTCGGTGTCGCTGTCATTTTCCGCACGGGTAACCTGCTGTCTGAGAGAACCATGCGAGGGAGCCTTCTGACGGACCATTTGAAACTAATTTGAACGATGTAACGACATCACCTTAACGTATTAGATATATATAGGGTAGACTCGGTGTCGCTGTCATTTTCCGCACGGGTAACCTGCTGACTGAGAGCCTTCTGACGGACCATTTGAAACTAATTTGAACGATGTAACGACATCACCTTAACGTATTAGATATATATAGGGTAGACTCGGTGTCGCTGCCATTTTCCGCACGGGTAACCTGCTGTCTGAGAGAACCATGCGAGGGAGCCTTCTGACGGATATTGGCGTATTGGCAACATTTGTCTCGTTGTGGGAAACTTTGGTGGGAATCTCAATTCAAACATTAACTATATTATACACTGTTTGCATCCCATCCTCAAAATAAAGAGCTTATCAATTCCATGTCGCAATATAAATGTTCTTAACACAATTCACAATGGAGTATGCTTAGACTGAGTAAAAACTTCCCTCATCCAATGTTTAATGGAGTAAAATTTGTTGAATCATTAATGCCTCATAAATTTTATGCAGCGCAAAGATTTAAAGACTTCAAATACAAAGTTCAAAATACACTGAATACAACATCATGAAAAGTGGATGAATTGCAATCGGTGAGGTATGCACATGTAAGCTGCAAAGCTGAAGTACTGTGCTTTATTAAAAGAATTTTTTTAGGAGGGATATTCCTGCGCGGGCCCTAAGCCTCTGGTTGGCTTACTAAGTGTTCTTTATATGTTCAGAGCAGGGTGCTTATTGGGCGACCATTTGAAACTCATTTGAACGATGTAACGACATCACCTTAACGTATTAGATATATATTGGGTAGACTCGGTGTCGCTGTCATTTTCCGCACGGGTAACCTGCTGTCTGAGAGAACCATGCAAGGGAGCCTTCTGACGGACCATTTGAAACTAATTTGAACGATGTAACGACATCACCTTAACGTATTAGATATATATAGGGTAGACTCGGTGTCGCTGTCATTTTCCGCACGGGTAACCTGCTGTCTGAGAGAACCATGCGAGGGAGCCTTCTGACGGACCATTTGAAACTAATTTGAACGATGTAACGACATCACCTTAACGTATTAGATATATATAGGGTAGACTCGGTGTCGCTGTCATTTTCCGCACGGGTAACCTGCTGTCTGAGAGAACCATGCGAGGGAGCCTTCTGACGGACCATTTGAAACTAATTTGAACGATGTAACGACATCACCTTAACGTATTAGATATATATAGGGTAGACTCGGTGTCGCTGTCATTTTCCGCACGGGTAACCTGCTGTCCGAGAGAACCATGCGAGGGAGCCTTCTGACGGACCATTTGAAACTAATTTGAACGATGTAACGACATCACCTTAACGTATTAGATATATATAGGGTAGACTCGGTGTCGCTGTCATTTTCCGCACGGGTAACCTGCTGTCTGAGAGAACCATGCGAGGGAGCCTTCTGACGGACCATTTGAAACTAATTTGAACGATGTAACGACATCACCTTAACGTATTAGATATATATAGGGTAGACTCGGTGTCGCTGTCATTTTCCGCACGGGTAACCTGCTGTCTGAGAGAACCATGCGAGGGAGCCTTCTGACGGACCATTTGAAACTAATTTGAACGATGTAACGACATCACCTTAACGTATTAGATATATATAGGGTAGACTCGGGGTCGCTGTCATTTTCCGCACGGGTAACCTGCTGACTGAGAGCCTTCTGACGGACCATTTGAAACTAATTTGAACGATGTAACGACATCACCTTAACATATTAGATATATATAGGGTAGACTCGGTGTCGCTGCCATTTTCCGCACGGGTAACCTGCTGTCTGAGAGAACCATGCGAGGGAGCCTTCTGACGGATATTGGCGTATTGGCAACATTTGTCTCGTTGTGGGAAACTTTGGTGGGAATCTCAATTCAAACATTAACTATATTATACACTGTTTGCATCCCATCCTCAAAATAAAGAGCTTATCAATTCCATGTCGCAATATAAATGTTCTTAACACAATTCACAATGGAGTATGCTTAGACTGAGTAAAAACTTCCCTCATCCAATGTTTAATGGAGTAAAATTTGTTGAATCATTAATGCCTCATAAATTTTATGCAGCGCAAAGATTTAAAGACTTCAAATACAAAGTTCAAAATACACTGAATACAACATCATGAAAAGTGGATGAATTGCAATCGGTGAGGTATGCACATGTAAGCTGCAAAGCTGAAGTACTGTGCTTTATTAAAAGAATTTTTTTAGGAGGGATATTCCTGCGCGGGCCCTAAGCCTCTGGTTGGCTTACTAAGTGTTCTTTATATGTTCAGAGCAGGGTGCTTATTGGGCGACCATTTGAAACTCATTTGAACGATGTAACGACATCACCTTAACGTATTAGATATATATTGGGTAGACTCGGTGTCGCTGTCATTTTCCGCACGGGTAACCTGCTGTCTGAGAGAACCATGCAAGGGAGCCTTCTGACGGACCATTTGAAACTAATTTGAACGATGTAACGACATCACCTTAACGTATTAGATATATATAGGGTAGACTCGGTGTCGCTGTCATTTTCCGCACGGGTAACCTGCTGTCTGAGAGAACCATGCGAGGGAGCCTTCTGACGGACCATTTGAAACTAATTTGAACGATGTAACGACATCACCTTAACGTATTAGATATATATAGGGTAGACTCGGTGTCGCTGTCATTTTCCGCACGGGTAACCTGCTGTCTGAGAGAACCATGCGAGGGAGCCTTCTGACGGACCATTTGAAACTAATTTGAACGATGTAACGACATCACCTTAACGTATTAGATATATATAGGGTAGACTCGGTGTCGCTGTCATTTTCCGCACGGGTAACCTGCTGTCTGAGAGAACCATGCGAGGGAGCCTTCTGACGGACCATTTGAAACTAATTTGAACGATGTAACGACATCACCTTAACGTATTAGATATATATAGGGTAGACTCGGTGTCGCTGTCATTTTCCGCACGGGTAACCTGCTGACTGAGAGCCTTCTGACGGACCATTTGAAACTAATTTGAACGATGTAACGACATCACCTTAACGTATTAGATATATATAGGGTAGACTCGGTGTCGCTGTCATTTTCCGCACGGGTAACCTGCTGTCTGAGAGAACCATGCGAGGGAGCCTTCTGACGGACCATTTGAAACTAATTTGAACGATGTAACGACATCACCTTAACGTATTAGATATATATAGGGTAGACTCGGGGTCGCTGTCATTTTCCGCACGGGTAACCTGCTGTCTGAGAGAACCATGCGAGGGAGCCTTCTGACGGACCATTTGAAACTAATTTGAACGATGTAACGACATCACCTTAACGTATTAGATATATATAGGGTAGACTCGGTGTCGCTGTCATTTTCCGCACGGGTAACCTGCTGACTGAGAGCCTTCTGACGGACCATTTGAAACTAATTTGAACGATGTAACGACATCACCTTAACGTATTAGATATATATAGGGTAGACTCGGTGTCGCTGTCATTTTCCGCACGGGTAACCTGCTGTCTGAGAGAACCATGCGAGGGAGCCTTCTGACGGACCATTTGAAACTAATTTGAACGATGTAACGACATCACCTTAACGTATTAGATATATATAGGGTAGACTCGGTGTCGCTGTCATTTTCCGCACGGGTAACCTGCTGACTGAGAGCCTTCTGACGGACCATTTGAAACTAATTTGAACGATGTAACGACATCACCTTAACGTATTAGATATATATAGGGTAGACTCGGTGTCGCTGTCATTTTCCGCACGGGTAACCTGCTGTCTGAGAGAACCATGCGAGGGAGCCTTCTGACGGACCATTTGAAACTAATTTGAACGATGTAACGACATCACCTTAACGTATTAGATATATATAGGGTAGACTCGGTGTCGCTGTCATTTTCCGCACGGGTAACCTGCTGACTGAGAGCCTTCTGACGGACCATTTGAAACTAATTTGAACGATGTAACGACATCACCTTAACGTATTAGATATATATAGGGTAGACTCGGTGTCGCTGTCATTTTCCGCACGGGTAACCTGCTGTCTGAGAGAACCATGCGAGGGAGCCTTCTGACGGATATTGGCGTATTGGCAACATTTGTCTCGTTGTGGGAAACTTTGGTGGGAATCTCAATTCAAACATTAACTATATTATACACTGTTTGCATCCCATCCTCAAAATAAAGAGCTTATCAATTCCATGTCGCAATATAAATGTTCTTAACACAATTCACAATGGAGTATGCTTAGACTGAGTAAAAACTTCCCTCATCCAATTTTTAATGGAGAAAAATTTGTTGAATCATTAATGCCTCATTAAATCTTATGCAGCGCAAAGATTTAAAGACTTCAAATACAAAGTTCAAAATACACTGAATACAACATCATGAAAAGTGGATGAATTGCAATCGGTGAGGTATGCACATGTAAGCAGCAAAGCTGAAGTACTGTGCTTTATTAAAAGAATTTTTTTAGGAGGGATATTCCTGCGCGGGCCCTAAGCCTCTGGTTGGCTTACTAAGTGTTCTTTATATGTTCAGAGCAGGGTGCTTATTGGGCGACCATTTGAAACTCATTTGAACGATGTAACGACATCACCTTAACGTATTAGATATATATAGGGTAGACTCGGTGTCGCTGTCATTTTCCGCACGGGTAACCTGCTGTCTGAGAGAACCATGAGAGGTAGCCTTCAGACAGATACTGGCGTATTGGCAACATTTGTTTCGTTGTGGTAAACTTTGGTGGGAATCTCAATTCAAACATAAACTATATTATACACTATGTTTGCATCCCATACTGGCCGAACATTTGAAACTCAAATTAACGATTTAATGACATGACCTTAACGTAATCGATTCATATAGGTTAGACTCGGTGTTTTTTGCACATTCCTCATGGGTAATCTGATGTTTTTGAGAACAATGCGAAGGAGCCTACAGACGAGTATTGACGAATTGTCGACATAGTGTCTCGTTGTTGCTAGAGAAAAGGAGCAAATGTTTCCCATTATTTTGTTTTTATGCTCCAGTCTTTTCCCTCAATGCAAGGTGCTAGTTCTCGTTTCCGGTGCGGTCGCCATCATGTGCGCACCTCACTTAGATGTGCTTATTCTGGAGGAAATCGAACCGAAAAATTTACCTTTCTCTAGAAATCGAATGTGGTACATCACACTTTTTCGTTATATGTTCTGAGCAGGGTGCTTACTGGCCGAACATTTGAAACTCAAATGAACGATTTAATGACATGACCTTAACGTAATCGATACATATCGGGTAGACTCATATAGGTGTTTTTTGCACATTCCTCATGGGTAATATGCTGTTTTAGAGAACATGCGAAGGAGCCTACAGACGAGTATTGACGAATTGTCGACATAGTGTCTCGTTGTTTCGAGAGAAAAGGAGCAAATGTTTCAATTTTCGTTTTTTGGCTCCAGTATTTTCCCTTAATGCAAGGTGTTTGTTCTCGGTTACGGTGCATTCGCGTTCATGTGCTCACCTCACTTAGATGTGCATATTCTGGAGAAAATCGAGCCGAAAAATTTACCTTTCTGCAGAAATCGGGTGTGGTACATCAGACTTTTTCTTTATATGTTCAGAGCAGGGTGCTTATTGGGCGACCATTTGAAACTAATTTGAACGATGTAACGACATCACCTTAACGTATTAGATATATATAGGGTAGACTCGGTGTCGCTGTCATTTTCCGCACGGGTAACCTGCTGACTGAGAGCCTTCTGACGGACCATTTGAAACTAATTTGAACGATGTAACGACATCACCTTAACGTATTAGATATATATAGGGTAGACTCGGTGTCGCTGCCATTTTCCGCACGGGTAACCTGCTGTCTGAGAGAACCATGCGAGGGAGCCTTCTGACGGATATTGGCGTATTGGTAACATTTGTCTCGTTGTGGGAAACTTTGGTGGGAATCTCAATTCAAACATTAACTATATTATACACTGTTTGCATCCCATCCTCAAAATAAAGAGCTTATCAATTCCATGTCGCAATATAAATGTTCTTAACACAATTCACAATGGAGTATGCTTAGACTGAGTAAAAACTTCCCTCATCCAATGTTTAATGGAGTAAAATTTGTTGAATCATTAATGCCTCAAATTTTATGCAGCGCAAAGATTTAAAGACTTCAAATACAAAGTTCAAAATACACTGAATACAACATCATGAAAAGTGGATGAATTGCAATCGGTGAGGTATGCACATGTAAGCTGCAAAGCTGAAGTACTGTGCTTTATTAAAAGAATTTTTTTAGGAGGGATATTCCTGCGCGGGCCCTAAGCCTCTGGTTGGCTTACTAAGTGTTCTTTATATGTTCAGAGCAGGGTGCTTATTGGGCGACCATTTGAAACTCATTTGAACGATGTAACGACATCACCTTAACGTATTAGATATATATTGGGTAGACTCGGTGTCGCTGTCATTTTCCGCACGGGTAACCTGCTGTCTGAGAGAACCATGCAAGGGAGCCTTCTGACGGACCATTTGAAACTAATTTGAACGATGTAACGACATCACCTTAACGTATTAGATATATATAGGGTAGACTCGGTGTCGCTGTCATTTTCCGCACGGGTAACCTGCTGTCTGAGAGAACCATGCGAGGGAGCCTTCTGACGGACCATTTGAAACTAATTTGAACGATGTAACGACATCACCTTAACGTATTAGATATATATAGGGTAGACTCGGTGTCGCTGTCATTTTCCGCACGGGTAACCTGCTGTCTGAGAGAACCATGCGAGGGAGCCTTCTGACGGACCATTTGAAACTAATTTGAACGATGTAACGACATCACCTTAACGTATTAGATATATATAGGGTAGACTCGGTGTCGCTGTCATTTTCCGCACGGGTAACCTGCTGACTGAGAGCCTTCTGACGGACCATTTGAAACTAATTTGAACGATGTAACGACATCACCTTAACGTATTAGATATATATAGGGTAGACTCGGTGTCGCTGTCATTTTCCGCACGGGTAACCTGCTGTCTGAGAGAACCATGCGAGGGAGCCTTCTGACGGACCATTTGAAACTAATTTGAACGATGAAACGACATCACCTTAACGTATTAGATATATATAGGGTAGACTCGGGGTCGCTGTCATTTTCCGCACGGGTAACCTGCTGTCTGAGAGAACCATGCGAGGGAGCCTTCTGACGGACCATTTGAAACTAATTTGAACGATGTAACGACATCACCTTAACGTATTAGATATATATAGGGTAGACTCGGGGTCGCTGTCATTTTCCGCACGGGTAACCTGCTGTCTGAGAGAACCATGCGAGGGAGCCTTCTGACGGACCATTTGAAACTAATTTGAACGATGTAACGACATCACCTTAACGTATTAGATATATATAGGGTAGACTCGGTGTCGCTGTCATTTTCCGCACGGGTAACCTGCTGTCTGAGAGAACCATGCGAGGGAGCCTTCTGACGGACCATTTGAAACTAATTTGAACGATGTAACGACATCACCTTAACGTATTAGATATATATAGGGTAGACTCGGTGTCGCTGTCATTTTCCGCACGGGTAACCTGCTGACTGAGAGCCTTCTGACGGACCATTTGAAACTAATTTGAACGATGTAACGACATCACCTTAACGTATTAGATATATATAGGGTAGACTCGGTGTCGCTGCCATTTTCCGCACGGGTAACCTGCTGTCTGAGAGAACCATGAGAGGTAGCCTTCAGACAGATACTGGCGTATTGGCAACATTTGTTTCGTTGTGGTAAACTTTGGTGGGAATCTCAATTCAAACATAAACTATATTATACACTATGTTTGCATCCCATACTGGCCGAACATTTGAAACTCAAATTAACGATTTAATGACATGACCTTAACGTAATCGATTCATATAGGTTAGACTCGGTGTTTTTTGCACATTCCTCATGGGTAATCTGATGTTTTTGAGAACAATGTGAAGGAGCCTACAGACGAGTATTGACGAATTGTCGACATAGTGTCTCGTTGTTGCTAGAGAAAAGGAGCAAATGTTTCCCATTATTTTGTTTTTATGCTCCAGTCTTTTCCCTCAATGCAAGGTGCTAGTTCTCGTTTCCGGTGCGGTCGCCATCATGTGCGCACCTCACTTAGATGTGCTTATTCTGGAGGAAATCGAACCGAAAAATTTACCTTTCTCTAGAAATCGAATGTGGTACATCACACTTTTTCGTTATATGTTCTGAGCAGGGTGCTTACTGGCCGAACATTTGAAACTCAAATGAACGATTTAATGACATGACCTTAACGTAATCGATACATATCGGGTAGACTCATATAGGTGTTTTTTGCACATTCCTCATGGGTAATATGCTGTTTTAGAGAACATGCGAAGGAGCCTACAGACGAGTATTGACGAATTGTCGACATAGTGTCTCGTTGTTTCGAGAGAAAAGGAGCAAATGTTTCAATTTTCGTTTTTTGGCTCCAGTATTTTCCCTTAATGCAAGGTGTTTGTTCTCGGTTACGGTGCATTCGCGTTCATGTGCTCACCTCACTTAGATGTGCATATTCTGGAGAAAATCGAGCCGAAAAATTTACCTTTCTGCAGAAATCGGGTGTGGTACATCAGACTTTTTCTTTATATGTTCAGAGCAGGGTGCTTATTGGGCGACCATTTGAAACTAATTTGAACGATGTAACGACATCACCTTAACGTATTAGATATATATAGGGTAGACTCGGTGTCGCTGTCATTTTCCGCACGGGTAACCTGCTGACAACGATGTAACGACATCACCTTAACGTATTAGATATATATAGGGTAGACTCGGTGTCGCTGCCATTTTCCGCACGGGTAACCTGCTGTCTGAGAGAACCATGCGAGGGAGCCTTCTGACGGATATTGGCGTATTGGTAACATTTGTCTCGTTGTGGGAAACTTTGGTGGGAATCTCAATTCAAACATTAACTATATTATACACTGTTTGCATCCCATCCTCAAAATAAAGAGCTTATCAATTCCATGTCGCAATATAAATGTTCTTAACACAATTCACAATGGAGTATGCTTAGACTGAGTAAAAACTTCCCTCATCCAATGTTTAATGGAGTAAAATTTGTTGAATCATTAATGCCTCATTAAATCTTATGCAGCGCAAAGATTTAAACACTTCAAATACAAAGTTCAAAATACACTGAATACAACATCATGAAAAGTGGATGAATTGCAATCGGTGAGGTATGCACATGTAAGCTGCAAAGCTGAAGTACTGTGCTTTATTAAAAGAATTTTTTTAGGAGGGATATTCCTGCGCGGGCCCTAAGCCTCTGGTTGGCTTACTAAGTGTTCTTTATATGTTCAGAGCAGGGTGCTTATTGGGCGACCATTTGAAACTCATTTGAACGATGTAACGACATCACCTTAACGTATTAGATATATATAGGGTAGACTCGGTGTCGCTGTCATTTTCCGCACGGGTAACCTGCTGTCTGAGAGAACCATGCGAGGGAGCCTTCTGACGGACCATTTGAAACTAATTTGAACGAAGTAACGACATCACCTTAACGTATTAGATATATATAGGGTAGACTCGGTGTCGCTGTCATTTTCCGCACGGGTAACCTGCTGTCTGAGAGAACCATGCGAGGGAGCCTTCTGACGGACCATTTGAAACTAATTTAACGATGTAACGACATAACCTTAACGTATTAGATATATATAGGGTAGACTCGGTGTCGCTGTCATTTTCCGCACGGGTAACCTGCTGTCTGAGAGAACCATGCGAGGGAGCCTTCTGACGGACCATTTGAAACTAATTTGAACGATGTAACGACATCACCTTAACGTATTAGATATATATAGGGTAGACTCGGTGTCGCTGTCATTTTCCGCACGGGTAACCTGCTGACTGAGAGCCTTCTGACGGACCATTTGAAACTAATTTGAACGATGTAACGACATCACCTTAACGTATTAGATATATATAGGGTAGACTCGGTGTCGCTGTCATTTTCCGCACGGGTAACCTGCTGTCTGAGAGAACCATGCGAGGGAGCCTTCTGACGGACCATTTGAAACTAATTTGAACGATGTAACGACATCACCTTAACGTATTAGATATATATAGGGTAGACTCGGTGTCGCTGTCATTTTCCGCACGGGTAACCTGCTGTCTGAGAGAACCATGCGAGGGAGCCTTCTGACGGATATTGGCGTATTGGCAACATTTGTCTCGTTGTGGGAAACTTTGGTGGGAATCTCAATTCAAACATTAACTATATTATACACTGTTTGCATCCCATCCTCAAAATAAAGAGCTTATCAATTCCATGTCGCAATATAAATGTTCTTAACACAATTCACAATGGAGTATGCTTAGACTGAGTAAAAACTTCCCTCATCCAATTTTTAATGGAGAAAAATTTGTTGAATCATTAATGCCTCATTAAATCTTATGCAGCGCAAAGATTTAAAGACTTCAAATACAAAGTTCAAAATACACTGAATACAACATCATGAAAAGTGGATGAATTGCAATCGGTGAGGTATGCACATGTAAGCAGCAAAGCTGAAGTACTGTGCTTTATTAAAAGAATTTTTTTAGGAGGGATATTCCTGCGCGGGCCCTAAGCCTCTGGTTGGCTTACTAAGTGTTCTTTATATGTTCAGAGCAGGGTGATTATTGGGCGACCATTTGAAACTCATTTGAACGATGTAACGACATCACCTTAACGTATTAGATATATATTGGGTAGACTCGGTGTCGCTGTCATTTTCCGCACGGGTAACCTGCTGTCTGAGAGAACCATGCAAGGGAGCCTTCTGACGGACCATTTGAAACTAATTTGAACGATGTAACGACATCACCTTAACGTATTAGATATATATAGGGTAGACTCGGTGTCGCTGTCATTTTCCGCACGGGTAACCTGCTGTCTGAGAGAACCATGCGAGGGAGCCTTCTGACGGACCATTTGAAACTAATTTGAACGATGTAACGACATCACCTTAACGTATTAGATATATATAGGGTAGACTCGGTGTCGCTGTCATTTTCCGCACGGGTAACCTGCTGTCTGAGAGAACCATGCGAGGGAGCCTTCTGACGGACCATTTGAAACTAATTTGAACGATGTAACGACATCACCTTAACGTATTAGATATATATAGGGTAGACTCGGTGTCGCTGTCATTTTCCGCACGGGTAACCTGCTGTCTGAGAGAACCATGCGAGGGAGCCTTCTGACGGACCATTTGAAACTAATTTGAACGATGTAACGACATCACCTTAACGTATTAGATATATATAGGGTAGACTCGGTGTCGCTGTCATTTTCCGCACGGGTAACCTGCTGACTGAGAGCCTTCTGACGGACCATTTGAAACTAATTTGAACGATGTAACGACATCACCTTAACGTATTAGATATATATAGGGTAGACTCGGGGTCGCTGTCATTTTCCGCACGGGTAACCTGCTGTCTGAGAGAACCATGCGAGGGAGCCTTCTGACGGACCATTTGAAACTAATTTGAACGATGTAACGACATCACCTTAACGTATTAGATATATATAGGGTAGACTCGGGGTCGCTGTCATTTTCCGCACGGGTAACCTGCTGTCTGAGAGAACCATGCGAGGGAGCCTTCTGACGGACCATTTGAAACTAATTTGAACGATGTAACGACATCACCTTAACGTATTAGATATATATAGGGTAGACTCGGTGTCGCTGTCATTTTCCGCACGGGTAACCTGCTGTCTGAGAGAACCATGCGAGGGAGCCTTCTGACGGACCATTTGAAACTAATTTGAACGATGTAACGACATCACCTTAACGTATTAGATATATATAGGGTAGACTCGGTGTCGCTGTCATTTTCCGCACGGGTAACCTGCTGACTGAGAGCCTTCTGACGGACCATTTGAAACTAATTTGAACGATGTAACGACATCACCTTAACGTATTAGATATATATAGGGTAGACTCGGTGTCGCTGTCATTTTCCGCACGGGTAACCTGCTGTCTGAGAGAACCATGCGAGGGAGCCTTCTGACGGACCATTTGAAACTAATTTGAACGATGTAACGACATCACCTTAACGTATTAGATATATATAGGGTAGACTCGGGGTCGCTGTCATTTTCTGCACGGGTAACCTGCTGTCTGAGAGAACCATGCGAGGGAGCCTTCTGACGGACCATTTGAAACTAATTTGAACGATGTAACGACATCACCTTAACGTATTAGATATATATAGGGTAGACTCGGGGTCGCTGTCATTTTCCGCACGGGTAACCTGCTGTCTGAGAGAACCATGCGAGGGAGCCTTCTGACGGACCATTTGAAACTAATTTGAACGATGTAACGACATCACCTTAACGTATTAGATATATATAGGGTAGACTCGGTGTCGCTGTCATTTTCCGCACGGGTAACCTGCTGTCTGAGAGAACCATGCGAGGGAGCCTTCTGACGGACCATTTGAAACTAATTTGAACGATGTAACGACATCACCTTAACGTATTAGATATATATAGGGTAGACTCGGTGTCGCTGTCATTTTCCGCACGGGTAACCTGCTGTCTGAGAGAACCATGCGAGGGAGCCTTCTGACGGACCATTTGAAACTAATTTGAACGATGTAACGACATCACCTTAACGTATTAGATATATATAGGGTAGACTCGGTGTCGCTGCCATTTTCCGCACGGGTAACCTGCTGTCTGAGAGAACCATGAGAGGTAGCCTTCAGACAGATACTGGCGTATTGGCAACATTTGTTTCGTTGTGGTAAACTTTGGTGGGAATCTCAATTCAAACATAAACTATATTATACACTATGTTTGCATCCCATACTGGCCGAACATTTGAAACTCAAATTAACGATTTAATGACATGACCTTAACGTAATCGATTCATATAGGTTAGACTCGGTGTTTTTTGCACATTCCTCATGGGTAATCTGATGTTTTTGAGAACAATGTGAAGGAGCCTACAGACGAGTATTGACGAATTGTCGACATAGTGTCTCGTTGTTGCTAGAGAAAAGGAGCAAATGTTTCCCATTATTTTGTTTTTATGCTCCAGTCTTTTCCCTCAATGCAAGGTGCTAGTTCTCGTTTCCGGTGCGGTCGCCATCATGTGCGCACCTCACTTAGATGTGCTTATTCTGGAGGAAATCGAACCGAAAAATTTACCTTTCTCTAGAAATCGAATGTGGTACGTCACACTTTTTCGTTATATGTTCTGAGCAGGGTGCTTACTGGCCGAACATTTGAAACTCAAATGAACGATTTAATGACATGACCTTAACGTAATCGATACATATCGGGTAGACTCATATAGGTGTTTTTTGCACATTCCTCATGGGTAATATGCTGTTTTAGAGAACATGCGAAGGAGCCTACAGACGAGTATTGACGAATTGTCGACATAGTGTCTCGTTGTTTCGAGAGAAAAGGAGCAAATGTTTCAATTTTCGTTTTTTGGCTCCAGTATTTTCCCTTAATGCAAGGTGTTTGTTCTCGGTTACGGTGCATTCGCGTTCATGTGCTCACCTCACTTAGATGTGCATATTCTGGAGAAAATCGAGCCGAAAAATTTACCTTTCTGCAGAAATCGGGTGTGGTACATCAGACTTTTTCTTTATATGTTCAGAGCAGGGTGCTTATTGGGCGACCATTTGAAACTAATTTGAACGATGTAACGACATCACCTTAACGTATTAGATATATATAGGGTAGACTCGGTGTCGCTGTCATTTTCCGCACGGGTAACCTGCTGACTGAGAGCCTTCTGACGGACCATTTGAAACTAATTTGAACGATGTAACGACATCACCTTAACGTATTAGATATATATAGGGTAGACTCGGTGTCGCTGCCATTTTCCGCACGGGTAACCTGCTGTCTGAGAGAACCATGCGAGGGAGCCTTCTGACGGATATTGGCGTATTGGTAACATTTGTCTCGTTGTGGGAAACTTTGGTGGGAATCTCAATTCAAACATTAACTATATTATACACTGTTTGCATCCCATCCTCAAAATAAAGAGCTTATCAATTCCATGTCGCAATATAAATGTTCTTAACACAATTCACAATGGAGTATGCTTAGACTGAGTAAAAACTTCCCTCATCCAATGTTTAATGGAGTAAAATTTGTTGAATCATTAATGCCTCAAATTTTATGCAGCGCAAAGATTTAAAGACTTCAAATACAAAGTTCAAAATACACTGAATACAACATCATGAAAAGTGGATGAATTGCAATCGGTGAGGTATGCACATGTAAGCTGCAAAGCTGAAGTACTGTGCTTTATTAAAAGAATTTTTTTAGGAGGGATATTCCTGCGCGGGCCCTAAGCCTCTGGTTGGCTTACTAAGTGTTCTTTATATGTTCAGAGCAGGGTGCTTATTGGGCGACCATTTGAAACTCATTTGAACGATGTAACGACATCACCTTAACGTATTAGATATATATTGGGTAGACTCGGTGTCGCTGTCATTTTCCGCACGGGTAACCTGCTGTCTGAGAGAACCATGCAAGGGAGCCTTCTGACGGACCATTTGAAACTAATTTGAACGATGTAACGACATCACCTTAACGTATTAGATATATATAGGGTAGACTCGGTGTCGCTGTCATTTTCCGCACGGGTAACCTGCTGTCTGAGAGAACCATGCGAGGGAGCCTTCTGACGGACCATTTGAAACTAATTTGAACGATGTAACGACATCACCTTAACGTATTAGATATATATAGGGTAGACTCGGTGTCGCTGTCATTTTCCGCACGGGTAACCTGCTGTCTGAGAGAACCATGCGAGGGAGCCTTCTGACGGACCATTTGAAACTAATTTGAACGATGTAACGACATCACCTTAACGTATTAGATATATATAGGGTAGACTCGGTGTCGCTGTCATTTTCCGCACGGGTAACCTGCTGACTGAGAGCCTTCTGACGGACCATTTGAAACTAATTTGAACGATGTAACGACATCACCTTAACGTATTAGATATATATAGGGTAGACTCGGTGTCGCTGTCATTTTCCGCACGGGTAACCTGCTGTCTGAGAGAACCATGCGAGGGAGCCTTCTGACGGACCATTTGAAACTAATTTGAACGATGTAACGACATCACCTTAACGTATTAGATATATATAGGGTAGACTCGGGGTCGCTGTCATTTTCCGCACGGGTAACCTGCTGTCTGAGAGAACCATGCGAGGGAGCCTTCTGACGGACCATTTGAAACTAATTTGAACGATGTAACGACATCACCTTAACGTATTAGATATATATAGGGTAGACTCGGGGTCGCTGTCATTTTCCGCACGGGTAACCTGCTGTCTGAGAGAACCATGCGAGGGAGCCTTCTGACGGACCATTTGAAACTAATTTGAACGATGTAACGACATCACCTTAACGTATTAGATATATATAGGGTAGACTCGGTGTCGCTGTCATTTTCCGCACGGGTAACCTGCTGTCTGAGAGAACCATGCGAGGGAGCCTTCTGACGGACCATTTGAAACTAATTTGAACGATGTAACGACATCACCTTAACGTATTAGATATATATAGGGTAGACTCGGTGTCGCTGTCATTTTCCGCACGGGTAACCTGCTGACTGAGAGCCTTCTGACGGACCATTTGAAACTAATTTGAACGATGTAACGACATCACCTTAACGTATTAGATATATATAGGGTAGACTCGGTGTCGCTGCCATTTTCCGCACGGGTAACCTGCTGTCTGAGAGAACCATGAGAGGTAGCCTTCAGACAGATACTGGCGTATTGGCAACATTTGTTTCGTTGTGGTAAACTTTGGTGGGAATCTCAATTCAAACATAAACTATATTATACACTATGTTTGCATCCCATACTGGCCGAACATTTGAAACTCAAATTAACGATTTAATGACATGACCTTAACGTAATCGATTCATATAGGTTAGACTCGGTGTTTTTTGCACATTCCTCATGGGTAATCTGATGTTTTTGAGAACAATGTGAAGGAGCCTACAGACGAGTATTGACGAATTGTCGACATAGTGTCTCGTTGTTGCTAGAGAAAAGGAGCAAATGTTTCCCATTATTTTGTTTTTATGCTCCAGTCTTTTCCCTCAATGCAAGGTGCTAGTTCTCGTTTCCGGTGCGGTCGCCATCATGTGCGCACCTCACTTAGATGTGCTTATTCTGGAGGAAATCGAACCGAAAAATTTACCTTTCTCTAGAAATCGAATGTGGTACATCACACTTTTTCGTTATATGTTCTGAGCAGGGTGCTTACTGGCCGAACATTTGAAACTCAAATGAACGATTTAATGACATGACCTTAACGTAATCGATACATATCGGGTAGACTCATATAGGTGTTTTTTGCACATTCCTCATGGGTAATATGCTGTTTTAGAGAACATGCGAAGGAGCCTACAGACGAGTATTGACGAATTGTCGACATAGTGTCTCGTTGTTTCGAGAGAAAAGGAGCAAATGTTTCAATTTTCGTTTTTTGGCTCCAGTATTTTCCCTTAATGCAAGGTGTTTGTTCTCGGTTTGTTCCGAATTAATTTCCCTACCGATTTTCGTATCATCGGCAAATTTGCAAATGTTGCTACTCAAACCTGAATCTAAATCACTTATATATATTATAAACAACAGAGGTCCCAGGACAGAGCCCTGAGGCACCCCACTTACAACATTTTCCCACTCTGACTTGACTCCATTTATACTAACTCTGTTTCCTTTGGTATAGCCATGCCCTAATCCAGCTTAATATAGCACCCCCAATACCATGAGACTCTATCTTTTTAATCAGTCTTTCATGTGGCACTGTATCAAAAGCTTTGCTAAAGTCAAGGTACACAACATCGCAATCCTTACCACTATCAACTGCCTCAACAATGCTAGAATAAAAAGATAACAAATTTGTTAAACATGAACGGCCATTTATAAAACCATGTTGCGACTCAATTATTAATTTATGTTTTTCAAGATGAAGACGAATTTTATTTGCTATTATAGATTCGAGTAACTTTCCCACAATAGACGTTAGGCTAATTGGTCGATAGTTAGACGCAAGTGATCTATCTCCTGTCTTAAAAACTGGTATCACATTAGCAACTTTCCAAAACTCTGGCACTCTGCCTGACTCTATTGATTTATTAAATATGGTTGACAGGAGGTCACAAAGCTCCTTTTTGCATTCTTTAAGCACCCTGGCAAACACTTCATCCGGCCCTGGGGATTTGTTTGGTTTGAGTTTTACTATTTGTTTAAGAACATCCTCCCTGGTAACTGTTAAACTTGTCTACCTGTCCTCGTCCCCACCCACATAGACTTGTTCGGCTGAAGGCATATTGTTAAGTTCCTCTTTAGTATACAGATACAAAATATTTATTAAAAATACTACTCATCTCTTCATCACTATCTGTTATTTTACCTGTCTTAGTACGATATAACTGAAAAAACCTTTAGGATTTGTCTTTGCTTGCCCTGCTATGCGAACTTCATTGTTTCTTTTTGCTTTCCTTATCTCTTTTTTAACATTTCTAACCAGTTGTACGAATTCCTGTTCTAAAGTGACCTCCCCATTTTTAATCCTTTTGTACCAAGCTCTCTTTTTACCTATAAGGTTCTTCAAATTCTTTGTTATCCACTTTGGGTCATTGGTATTCGATCTATTCAATTTGTATGGTTTACTACGTTCCTGTGCTTTGTTTAGAATATTCTTAAATAAGTTATATATTGAATCCACATCGAAATCCCCATTTACGTCACCTATCGCTGGGTTCATGTCTCGTTCCAAGACCGGCCCCCACCCCATACCCAAGACTTTCCAATCAATTTGACCCAAAAAATTTCTAAGGCTATTAAAATCAGCTTTTCGAAAATCTGGCACTTTAACAGAATTTTCTCCTACAGGTCTATTCCATTCTATGCTAAATCTGATTTCTTTGTGATCACTGTTCCCTAGCTCACTCCCTATTTCGATGTCATTAATTTGTGTTTCCCTGTTAGTTAACACTAAATCTAAAATATTATTTTCCCGTGTTGGTTCCTTAATGTGTTGCGTAAGAAAGCAATCGTCAATTAATTCTAGAAAATCTTCTGCTTCACTATTCCCTGTTTTGTTCAACCAGTTTATTCCACTAAAATTAAAGTCACCCATGACGTAAATACTGTTAGATCTAGATGCCCTAGATATTTCATCCCATAGATGCTTTGCTTCCATTCTGTCTAAATTTGGTGGCCTATATATAACTCGTATTATAATATTATTTGCTTTTTCGTATAATTCTATCCAAAAAGTTTCTGTGTGTGGCTCAGTTTTGATTCCCTCTTTGAGACTACATTTCAAATTGTCCCTAACATATGGCTACTCCCCCTCATCGTCTAATATATCTGTGTGAAATAGTTTAAATCCATTTATTTGATATTCAGCTAATAGTTCTCTATTTTCAACATTCATCCACGTTTCGGTAAGTGCAATAATATCTATTTTTTCTGTGCAGACAAGAGCATTTAATTCGTTAATTTTATTTCTTAGACTTCTACTGGTGTAATATACCCTAAGTGAATTGTTATTTTGAGGCCCTTCTCTTTCCCTGATCATTTTGCCAATTCCTTTCTCCCACAAACACATACTTTTATTACCTCCTTCTTCCAAATCAATTCCCATACCTCTTTCTACTAACAGTTTAAACCCAAACAAACACCTCTAACCACTTCTTCCAACGAGTTCGCAACAGCAACAACCCCAGCTCTCGATAGATGCACCCCATCAAGAGCATACATTTCATTTCTTCCATAGAAGTGTTCCCAGTTGTCTATGAAAGATATTGCATTTGATTTGCAATATCTTTCCAGCCGGCAATTGACACCAAGTGCCCTCGATATCCATTCATTTCCTACTCCCTTTCTTGGAAGAATGCCACATATGATCGGGATTCCTCCCTTGCTCCTAACTAATTCAATGGCTGTCCTGAATCTCTGTATTAGTTCCTCACTCCTAACTCGACCAACATCATTACCCCCTGCACTAATACAAATAATGGGTTTGTTTCCATTTCCTGTCATAATATCATTCATGTTTCCAACAATATCACCAATTCCAGCTCCCGGATAGCAAACCCTTAATCTGTTCCCCCTATCTCTGGCACAAAACATTCTGTCTAAATACCTCACCTGGGAATCTCCCACAACCAAAATTCGCTTCGATTCTCTCTTTTTCCTTTCGAGCAGTTTGAGGGACCTGCGCTTCAATGCTCCTCGTTACTTTGTCTTTGCCACCTCGTTGAACAACAGGTTCAGGTGAACAACAGGTTATCTTTACTGTTAATATATTAAATTAATTATATTTTATATCATAATTCTTTTTCGTGACGAATTGGAACATATCGTTTCCTGATTTACATGATGGGCTTGGCGATAAAAATAAGCTAGCGACTTGTCAGAGGTTCGTGATTTACCTTGACTTTCCAATTTGATCTTTGATCTTTTCCAGTTTGTTTTTGAAATTCAACTCTTTCTATTTACGGCTTCGGCGGCTAAGCGGTTCTATATGTTTATAGCCTTGTGGAAAAAAAGCTTCGTCTGTTCTCAGTTCTATGATTAGAAAACAATGCAACAAACATTGTGGCTTCTTGCATGAAATTGAGAACACCAGGGAAAGAAAAGTCATACAATGGACTGAACGTTTTTAACACTGATATGGCAGTTGTAAGGTATTTATATATTTTATAAAATGTGCATATCAACTCATATTTGAGTAAGGCTGGTGTTAATTCCTACGCCTCTTCATAACTCATTGAATTACAATTTAACAACCTGATTTTTTTTTACATTATAGTTAAAGTAATATTTTAATTATAATGTTAAGGAATGCTTATTGTTAAGCATTCCTGAACATTGTATGGAATATTTTAAGTATTCTTTGCGGTTAATATTAAGTATTTTTTTACTGCTAATATTTTATATGAATGCTTATTTGATTTCATAATTCCTTTTCTTTACGAATAGGAGCATATCGTTCCCTCATTTACATGATAGTTTTGACGATAAAAGTAAGCCAGCGGTCCCCGATACGTCTTTACACTTTATTTTAGTTTGATTTTGAAACTTTATATTCTTTGAACTAACGGCTTCGGCGACTAAGCAGTTCCGTTGGTTTGTAGCCGTGTGGCGAAAAAAGCATAACCTGTTCTCTCTCCTATTATGAGAAAATTGTGGCTTCTCGAGCTAGAAAACGTTGCTCTTTGTTTGTAGGAACCTAGTTGTGCAAGACGAGGTAGAGCTCTGGCTCTTTGGTGTCTCTCTTCCGGTGTCGCGAGGTTCATCTCACGCATCATTTCCTCGTAAGTCATGCCTCTTAGTTCCGGGACTTGCCTAGTGGCATACAGAAGCTGATTTTTTTTCCAGCTTTTCAGTCAAGCGTCTTGTGCTTGTGGATACGAGGATCCATGCTGGGGATGCATACTCCGGGATTGGTCTTCCCTTTGTGGTACACAAGGTTCTGAATGATTCCTTACACAGGTTCCTGAAAGCAGTTCTGATATTAGCAAACCTTGCATACGCCGCAGCAGTTATTTTTTTTAGGTGGATTTCATGAGACATGTTTGTTGAGATATTAAGTCTTTGATCTTTCTCTGTCCTTTTCATGAAGGACTTTATCTCCTATTCAGTTTCCTGTGTGTGGCCTCCAGTTTGCAACGCTTGGTTTACTTACCTTACATTTACTCGGGTTGAACTTTAGTAGCCGTTTGTTGGACCATTCATTGATTGAACTATAAGACACTCCACTGGTGACGCCTCGCCAATCTGAGACCTCAACCCTCACAGTGACTCTTCTGTTACTCATTGTAGCAGTTCTATTTGCTTAAGCACTCTTTTATCCAATCGAGTACCCTTCCTTTCACTCCTGCCTGAATCTCTCGCTTTTGCATTAGCCTCATGTATGGTACTGTATCAAAGGGTTTTGCAACCCAGAAATATGCAGTCTGCCCAATTTTTTGTTTCTTGCCTTGTCTCATAATTCAATTAATCCCTTAACGTAGGAATTGCCATCCCTAAACCCATGCTGATGCTGTTTTAAAAAGTTTTTTTTGCTCCAGATGTTCGACTAGCTTTATTTGCACATTCTTTTTCATCATTTGCACATTCTTTTTCATCATTTGGGATTTATTAATCGAAGTGTTACTAATAAGACACCTGGTGTTGCTCTTCTTTAGCTATTTCTTGCTCTGGTGAGGCACCATTTAGATTATGCAGTTCCGATTTGGTCGCCGTACTACAGAATGGATATAAATTCACTAGAACGCCTCCACCTTAGAATGACAAAGTTAATCCCCCAAATTAGAAACCTATCGTATTAAGAAAGCTTGACAATGAGTAAATTACATTTGCTGGAAAGGCGAAGAGTTCGTGGTGACATAATAGAGGTTTATGAGTGGAAGAATGGATATAACAAAGGCGATACTAAAAGTATCAACACAAGACAGAACACGAAACAATATTTATACATTGGATAAGTTTAGATTTCGGAAAGAAATCTTTCCTGAAAGATTTCAATAAAGACCTGGGTAAATACGAGTTCGATAAAAGGGGTTTTGTTTTGTGGAACCAACTATCACATAACATAATACAAGTAAGATCGCTTGATTGTTTCAAGCGCAGGTTAGACATATATATGCATGCGATTAGGTTATATAAATTGGAGCAGCATTGTATTGGACAATGGGCCTTCTGCATTTACATTCATTCATATGTTTCTTACGTTTTGCCTTTACCATCATTCTTAAGCTCTTGTGGTTTTATATTAATGAATGAGTATGGTAAATATCTTTTGAAGCTGGCTCCAACTGGTCAGCAGACCTTCTAAACCTTTCAGATATCTTATGTTTGTATAATCTTATGAATGCTTATTATTAGGAGAAAGAGGATCTTATGACCATATCCGTATGACCTCTGTACACCTCATTTAGTCTGGGATCTCACCATTATTTTCATCAGATAGAGAACACCATAGAAAAAGAAGAGTCGTATGACCTCTGTACACCTCATTTAGTCTGTATATAGTCTGGGATATCGCAATTATTTTCATCAGATTGAGAACACCATGGAAAGAGAAGAGTCGTGAAATAATTTCACTGCACGATTTCAACACAGTAATATTACTGCACGATATGGCAGAAATAAGGAATTTATATATTATAATTAATGCGCATATTAACTCATACTTACCTAAGGCCGGAGTTAATGCCAGTGCCTCTTCTTATCTCTTTTAATTACTGTTTACCTACCTCTTTTTCTTTTTATATTGTCGATAAAGCAATATTTTAATTATAATGTTATGAAATGCTTATTGTTAAGCAATCCTTAAGATTATAAGGAATATTTTAGGTTATGTTTACTGTTAATATTTTAAATAAATTATATTTTATATCATAATTCTTTTTCGTGACGAATTGGGACATATCGTTTCCTGATTTACATGATGGGTTTGACGATAAAAATAAGCTAGCAGCTTGTCAGATGTTCTTGATTTACCTTGACTTTCCAGTTTGATCTTGATAAATGATCTTTTCCAGTTTAATTTCGAAATTCAACAGTCTTTTCATTTACGGCTGTTTTATAATGTTAATTAATGCTTGTTGTTAAGTATTCCTTAACATTATAAGAATCTTTAAAGTTTTCTTTACTGTTAACATTCTAAATGAATGCTATCTGAAATACTTAATTGTTTCTCGTGACGAGTTAGAACATATCCATGGGGTTGTTGTTCGAGGGCTGGGGTTGCTGCTGTTGCGAACTCGTTGGAACCAGTGGTTAGAGGTGTTTGTTTGGGTTTAAACTGTTAGTAGATAGTGGTATGGGAATTGATTTGAAGAAAGGAGGTAATAAAAGTAAGTGTTTGTTGGAGAAACAAATTGACAAAATGATTAGGAGAAAGAAAAAGGCCTCAAAATAATAATTCACTTAGGGTATATTACACTAACAGTAGAAGTCTAAGAAACAAAATAAACGAGTTAAATGCTCTTGTCTGCAGAGAACAAATTGATATTATTGCACTTACCGAAACTTGGATGAATGTAGAAAATAGAGATCTATTAGTTGAATATCAAATAAATGGATTTAAACTATTTTACACAGATAGATATATTAGACGAGGAGGGGGAGTAGCCATATATGTTAGGGAAAATTTGAAATGTAGTCTCAAAGAAGGAATCAAAACTGAGCCACATACTTAAACGAAAGAGCAAATAATCTAAAAATATGAGTTATATACAGGCCACCAAATTTAAACAGAATGGAAGCAAAGCACCTATGGGAGGAAATATCTAGAGCATCTAGGCCTTGCAGTTGTTGTGTGACTATAATTTCAGTGAAATAAATTGGTCTAACAGAACAGGGAATAATGAAGCAGATTTTCTAGATTTAATTGACCATTACTTTCTAAGCCAACACATTACGGAACCAACTCGGGGAAAATAATACTTGTGATTTATTGTTGATAACTCACAGGGAAACACAAATTAATGGCATCGAAATAGGGAGTGAACTAGGGAACATTGATCACAAAGAAATTAGATTTAGCATAGAATAGAGTAGACTTGTAAGAGAAAACTCCGTTAAATGGCCAAATTTTCGAAAAGCTGATATCAATAGCTTAATAATTTTTTTGGGTCAAATAGATTGGAAAGTCTTGGGCATGGGGGGTGGGCCGGTCTTGGAGCGGGACATGAACCCAGCGATAGGTCACGTAAAAGGGGATTTCGATGTGGATTTAAAATATAACTTATTTAGGAATATTCTATGCAAAGTACAGGAACGTAGTATACCATACAAATTGAATACATCGAATGCTAATGACCCAAAGTGGATAACAAAGGATTTGAAAAACCTTATAGGTAAAATGAGAGAGTGGTACAAAAGGATTAAGAATGGGGAAGTCAGTTTAGAACAGGAATTCGTAAAATTGGTTAGAAATTAAAAAAAAAAGAGATAAGAAAGCAAAAAGAAACTATGAAGTTCGCGTAGCATGGCAAGCGAAGACAAATCCTAAAGTTTATTTTTCAGTTATATCGAACTAAGATTTGGGAAAGATTGGGTCCATAAAAAACTGAGACAGGTCGAACAATAGATAATGACGAGAAGAGTAGTATTTGTAATAAAAATTTTATATCTGTATTTACTAAAGAGGAACTTAACAATATGCCTTCAGCCGGACAAGTCTATGTGGGTGGGGAAGAGGACAGGTTGGCTAGTTTAGTAGTTTCCAAGTAGTGATGGTCAAGCGGATTAAGGCGTCCCTGTACATACCAGTTGCGTTGCTCCTGGCAGTATGGGTTCGAGTCACTTCTGGGGTGTGAGTTTTCAGTTGTATATAGTCCTGGGGACCATTCAGGCTTGTTTGCATATTCATTTATATATATTCATAATATATATATATTCATTTATATATATTCATTTATATATATTCATTTATATATATATTTATATATATTCATAATATATATATATATTCATTTATATATATTCATAATATATATATATATATTCATAATACATATAAATGATTTAGAATCATGTTTGAGCTGCAAATTTGTCGCAAAAATCGGCAATTTTTGTCGATACAAAAATCAGGAGGTAAATAATCACGAAAAAGACTCACTATCACACACAGAAATCACAATAGCGTGATGTATCATATGAACAAATCCACAAGGCCCGTGACGATGATTGGAACATGCGTCCAAAAGCATCCCAGATACTGCCTTAATCGACTGAGCTACGACATGGTAAAAGAGTTGAAACCGAAGTTCTACTGAACTTACTGGATCCTGCAGCGTGTCTCTGAGACACAAACCAGGGTTTTTCACAACTCCCCCATATTTCTTCCCTCCTATTTACAGCTGGAGTGCATAGAGTTGTGTAAAACCCTGGTTTGTGTCTCGGTGAGGCAGTAAGTTCAGAAGAACTCCGGTTTCAACTCTTTTACCATGCCGTAGCTCAGTCGATTAAGGCAGCGTCTGGGATGCTTCCGGAAGCAGGTTCAAATTCTCGTCACGGCCCTTGTAGATTTTTTCATTAGATTCACTATCACTTCAAGACGATCTAAATAAGGTTTTGAAATGGTCAAAAGATTGACAGATGCAGTTTAATGATTACAAATGTAAGGTTGAAGGTAGGTAATGATGATAGTTACAAGAAACGAGCTAGATGGTGTTGAGATTGCGAAATGGATCTGGGAGGTATGATTAAGAATTTAAAACCAAAAAAAAATAAATGAAGATTAATGATCAATTATTGAAGAAAGATTAATAAAGCCTAAATTTGCTAAGCTGTTGTTGTTTCAGATTTAGCTGCTCAGATCAGAACGAAGTGTCCATGTAGCACGGGCTATGGTGAGCCCGTAATTGAGTTCGGTTATTCGCGATAACCTTCTTTCTATGATATATGGGTCTAGGTTTAAAATGGAGGAGGGGATTCATCCTTTTTCCCTGTTTGTTTATCGCTTCTGTTTTAGTGTACTGATTTTAGTTTATTAACATTATCTTGGTGGCGGATGTAGATGCAGAATGCTCACTAGTGAGTGAATAGAATTTTCTGATCATTGTAGATGCGGCATCTAATGCAGCTTCTGTCGTTGGATTAATGTTGCTTCAGATTCAGTAGCTTCAGATGTGACACTCTTTGGCTCATTACCCCCAAAAAGCACTTGATATATGGGTCTAGAATTTGATATATGGGTCTAGGTTTAAAATGGAGGAGGGGATTCATCCTTTTTCCCCGTTTGTTTATCGCTTCTGTTTTAGTGCACTGATTTTAGTTTATTAACATTATCTTGGTGGCGGATGTAGATGCAGAATGCTCACTAGTGAGTGAATAGAATTTTCTGATCATTGTAGATGCGGCATCTAATGCAGCTTCTGTCGTTGGATTAATGTTGCTTCAGATTCAGTAGCTTCAGATGTGACACTCTTTGGCTCATTACCCCTAAAAAGCACTTTTAACCAAGCCTGAGTCTATGTATGGCTACAACAATGTCTCTGAATATCTTTTTGTCAGGCTTGAAAGAGGAGTAACCAGTGGCTTGTTCATACCATATCGCAGTGGATCTTTCTTCCGGTACTTTGGGTTAACAGAAGAACAAAGGCAACTGCAGAAGGCCTATTGGCCCATACGAGGCAGCTCCTATCTATAACCCCCAATCCCACTCATATACATGTCCAACCCGCGCTTGAAACAATCGAGGGACCCCACCTCCACCACGTTAATTCCACAATTGGTAATTGGTTCCAAAAATCAACAACCCTGTTACCGAACCAGTATTTACCCAAGTCTTTCCAAAATCTAAACTTATCCAATTTATACCCATTGTTTCGTGTTCTGTCCTGAGTTGATACTTTTAATACCCTATTAATATCCCCTTTGTTATGGTAAACCTCTACCATGTCACCCCTAACTCTTTCCAGTGAATGCAAGTCAAGCTTTGTTAATCTTTCTTCATATGAGATTTCTAATTTGGGGAATTAACTTAGTCATCCTACGCTGGACATATTGAGGTGAATTTATATCCATTCTATAGTATGGCGACCAAAACTGAACTGCATAATCTAAATGGGGCCTAAAAAGAGCAAGATATAGCTGAAGAGCAACACCAGGTGTCTTGTTACTAACGCTTCGAAGAATAAATCCCAGTGTACTAATTGCCTTATTAAAACATTCAGGCATTGATCCGTTTGTTTTAAATTTTTACTAATCATAACTCCCAGATCCCTTTCGCAATCTCAACACCGTTAAGCTCGTATCTTGTAACTCTATCATCATTACGTTAAGCTCGTATCTTGTAACTCTATCATCACAGTGTTGTTATATTATCCAGTGTTGTTATATTATCAGTGTTGTTATATTATTTGGAGTGTTGTTATATTATCATAGCAATATGGAAGTTGTAGTGAAGGACCTGGTGACTCTAGTGGGAGCCCTGAGGACAGAGTTGGACTCTCTGCGGGAGGAGGTGCGTCAGCTTAAAAAACAACGAGAAGTAACGAAGGAGGAGACCAGCAGTAAAGGGACCTCGTCTTGGAGAGTTGCGAAAGACAGGGGCCTTAAGAAGACTTTGATAAAGCCGCCTTCAAACGCCATAGCAACTTCAAATTCATCTGACGTTTTGGAGGACGAGTGCTGTGGAGAGACTGTGGATCGCGCAAAAGGGAAAGCAACGAAGAGAAAGGAAGCGCAGGCCCCTCAGAAAGTAAAGGAAGTACCTAAGCAAACATTAGTTGTGGGAGATTCCCAGATAAGGTATTTGGATAGAACGTTTTGTGCTAGAGATAGGGGGAACAGGTTAAGGGTTTGCTATCCCGGAGCTGGCATTGGTGATATTATAAACAACATGAATGATATTATGGCTGGTAATGGGAACAATCCCATTATTTGCATTAGCGTGGGAGGAAATGATGTTGGTCGAGTTAGGAGTGAGGAACTGATTCAGAGGTATAAAACAGCCATAGAGTTAGTTAGGAGCAAGGGAGGAATCCCGATCATATGTGGCATTCTTCCAAGAAAGGGAGTGGGAAATGAATGGATATCGAGGGCACTTGGTGTCAATTGCCGGCTGGAAAGATATTGCAAATCAAATGCAATATCTTTCATAGACAACTGGGAACACTTCTATGGAAGAAATGAAATGTATGCTCGTGATGGGGTGCATCTATCGAGAGCTGGGGTTGTTGCTGTTGCGAACTCGCTAGAAGAAGTGGTTAGAGGTGTTTGTTTGGGTTTAAACTGTTAGTAGATAGAGGTATGGGAATTGATTTGGAGGAAGGAGGTAATAAAAGTATGTGTTTGTGGGAGAAAGGAATTGGCAAAACGATCAGGGAAAGAGAAGGTCCGCAAAATAACAATTCACTTAGGGTATATTACACTAACAGTAGAAGTCTAAGAAATAAAATTAACGAATTAAATGCTCTTGTCTGCACAGAAAAAATAGATATTATTGCACTTACCGAAACGTGGATGAATGTAGAAAATAGAGAACTATTAGCTGAATATCAAATATATGGATTTAAACTATTTCACACAGATAGATATATTAGACGAGGAGGTGGAGTAGCCATATATGTTAGGGACAATTTGAAATGTAGTCTCAAAGAGGGAATCAAAACAGAACATAAGAACATAAGAACAAAGGTAACTTCAGAAGGCCTATTGGCCCATACGAGGCAGCTCCTATTCTATAACCACCCAATCCCACTCATATACTTGTCCAACCCGTGCTTGAAACAATCGAGGGACCCCACCTCCACAATGTTACGCGGCAATTGGTTCCACAAATCAACAACCCTGTTACTGAACCAGTATTTACCCAAGTCTTTCCTAAATCTAAACTTATCCAATTTATATCCATTGTTTCGTGTTCTGTCCTGTGTTGATACTTTTAATACCCTATTAATATCCCCCCGGTTATGTCCATTCATCCACTTGTAAACCTCTATCATGTCACCCCTAACTCTTCGCCTTTCCAGTGAATGCAACTTAAGCTTTGTTAATCTTTCTTCATATGAAAGATTTCTAATTTGGGGAATTAACTTAGTCATCCTACGCTGGACATGTTCAAGTGAATTTATATCCATTCTATAATATGGCGACCAAAACTGAACTGCATAATCTAAATGGGGCCTAACAAGAGCAAGATATAGCTTGAGAACCACACCAGGTGTCTTGTTACTAACGCTGCGAAAATAAATCCAAGTGTCCGATTTGCCTTATTACGAACATTTATGCATTGATCCTTTTGTTTTAAATTCTTACTAATCATAACTCCCAGATCCCTTTCGCAATCCGACTTCGCAATCACAACACCATCTAGCTCGTATCTTGTAACTCTATCATCATTACCTAACCTCAGAACTTTACATTTATCAGCATTAAACTGCATCTGCCAATCCTTTGACCATTTCAAAACCCTATCTAGATCAACTTGAAGTGATAGTGAGTCCTCCTCCGAATTAATTACCCTACCGATTTTCGTATCATCGGCAAATTTGCAAAAACAGAGCCACACACAGAAACTATTTGGATTGAATTAAACGAAAAAGCTAATAATATTATAATAGGAGTAATATATAGGCCACCAAATTTAGACAGAATGGAAGCAAAGCATCTATGGGATGAAATATCTAGAGCATCTAGATCTAACAGTATTTATGTCATGGGTGACTTTAATTTTAGCGGAATAAACTGGTTGAACAAAACAGGGAATAGTGAAGCAGAAGATTTTCTAGAATTAATTGACGATTGCTTTCTTACGCAACACATTAAGGAACCAACACGGGAAAATAATATTTTAGATTTAGTGTTAACTAACAGGGAAACGCAAATTAATGACATCGAAATAGGGAGTGAGCTAGGGAGCAGTGATCACAAAGAAATCAGATTTAGCATAGAATGGAATAGACCAGTAGGAGAAAATTCTGTTAAAGTGCCAGATTTTCGAAAAGCTGATTTTAATAGCCTAAGAAATTTTTTGGGTCAAATTGATTGGAAAGGCTTGGGTATGGGGTGTGGGCCGGTCTTGGAGCGAGACATGAACCCAGCGATAGGTGACTTAAATGGGGATTTCGATGTGGATTCAATATATAACTTATTTAAGAATATTCTAAACAAAGCACAGGAACGTAGTATACCATACAAATTGAATAGATCGTATACTAATGACCCAAAGTGGATAACAAAGAATTTGAAGAACCTTATAGGTAAAAAGAGAGCTTGGTACAAAAGGATTAAAAATGGGGAGGTCACTTTCGAACAGGAATTCGTACAAGTGGTTAGAAATGTTAAAAAAGAGATAAGGAAAGCAAAAAGAAACTATGAAGTTCGCATAGCAGGGCAAGCAAAGACAAATCCTAAAGGGTTTTTTCAGTTATATCGTACTAAGACTAGGGAAAGGATAGGTCCATTAAAAACTGAGACAGGTCAAATAACAGATAGTGATGAAGAGATGAGTAGTATTTTTAATAAATATTTTGTATCTGTATTTACTAAAGAGGAACTTAACAATATGCCTTCAGCCGAACAAGTCTATGTGGGTGGGGACGAGGACAGGTTGACGAGTTTAGCAGTTACCAGGGAGGATGTTCTTAAACAAATAGTAAAACTCAAACCAAACAAATCCCCAGGGCCGGATGAAGTGTTTGCTAGGGTGCTTAAAGAATGCAAAGAGGAGCTTTGTGACCCACTGTCAACCATATTTAATAAATCAATAGAGTCAGGCAGAGTGCCAGAGTTTTGGAAAGTTGCTAATGTGATACCAGTTTTTAAGAAAGGAGATAGATCACTTGCGTCTAACTATCGACCAATTAGCCTAACGTCTATTGCGGGAAAGTTACTCGAATCTATAATAGCAAATAAAATTCGTCTTCATCTTGAAAAACATAAATTAATAATTGAGTCGCAACATGGTTTTATAAATGGCCGTTCATGTTTAACAAATTTGTTATCTTTTTATTCTAGCATTGTTGAGGCAGTTGATAGTGGTAAGGATTGCGATGTTGTATACCTTGACTTTAGCAAAGCTTTTGATACAGTGCCACATGAAAGACTGATTAAAAAAAATAGAGTCTCATGGTATTGGGGGTGCTATATTAAGCTGGATTAGGGCATGGCTATACCAAAGGAAACAGAGAGTTAGTATAAATGGAATCAAGTCAGAGTGGGAAAATGTTGTAAGTGGAGTGCCTCAAGGCTCTGTCTTGGGACCTCTGTTGTTTATAATATATATAAATGATTTAGATTCAGGTTTGAGTAGCAACATTTGCAAATTTGCCGATGATACGAAAATCGGTAGGGAAATTAATTCGGAGGAGGACTCACTATCACTTCAAGTTGATCTAGATAGGGTTTTGAAATGGTCAAAGGATTGGCAGATGCAGTTTAATGCTGATAAATGTAAAGTTCTGAGGTTAGGTAATGATGATAGAGTTACAAGATACGAGCTAGATGGTGTTGTGATTGCGAAGTCGGATTGCGAAAGGGATCTGGGAGTTATGATTAGTAAGAATTTAAAACAAAAGGATCAATGCATAAATGTTCGTAATAAGGCAAATCGGACACTTGGATTTATTAATCGCAGCGTTAGTAACAAGACACCTGGTGTGGTTCTCAAGCTATATCTTGCTCTAGTTAGGCCCCATTTAGATTATGCAGTTCAGTTTTGGTCGCCATATTATAGAATGGATATAAATTCACTTGAACGTGTCCAGCGTAGGATGACTAAGTTAATTCCCCAAATTAGAAATCTTTCATATAAAGAAAGATTAACAAAGCTTAAGTTGCATTCACTGGAAAGGCGAAGAGTTAGGGGTGACATGATAGAGGTTTACAAGTGGATGAATGGACATAACCGGGGGGATATTAATAGGGTATTAAAAGTATCAACACAGGACAGAACACGAAACAATGGATATAAATTGGATAAGTTTAGATTTAGGAAAGACTTGGGTAAATACTGGTTCAGTAACAGGGTTGTTGATTTGTGGAACCAATTGCCGCGTAACATTGTGGAGGTGGGGTCCCTCGATTGTTTCAAGCACGGGTTGGACAAGTATATGAGTGGGATTGGGTGGTTATAGAATAGGAGCTGCCTCGTATGGGCCAATAGGCCTTCTGCAGTTACCTTTGTTCTTATGTTCTTACCTAGCCACAGAAATTTACATTTATCAGCATTAAACTGCATCTACCAATCTTTTGACCATTTCAAAACCCTATTTAGATCAACTTGAAGCGATAGTGAGTCTTCTTCCGTGTTAATTTCCCTACCGATTTTTGTGTCATCTGCAAATTTGCAGATGTTGGTACTCTAGACTTAATCTAAATCAAATATAAACAACAAGTTGTTTATATATTATAAACATTTAGTTGTTTATATATTATAAACATTTAGTTGTTTATATATTATAAACAACAGAGGTCCCAGGACAGAGCCCTGAGGTACTCCACTAACAACATTATCCCACTCTGACTTAACCCCATTTATACTAACTCTGTTTCCTTTGGGTTAGCCTTCTGCAGTTGCCTTTGTTCTTATGTTCTTAACCTAGAGATAGAGGAAAATAAATAAGGAGGCAAAGCAACGAGGAGCGTTGAAGCGCAGGTCCCTCAAACTTTCCCTTAAGGAAAAGGGAGAATCGAAGCGAATTTTGGTTGTGGGAGATTCCCAGGTGAGGTATTTAGACAGAACGTTTTGTGCCAGAGATAGGGGGAACCGATTAAGGGTTTGCTATCCGGGAGCTGGAATTGGTGATATTGTTGGAAACATGAATGATATTATGACGGGAAATGGGAACAAACCCATTATTTGTATTAGTGCAGGGGGTAATGATGTTGGGCGAGTTAGGAGTGAGGAACTAATACAGAGATTCAGGACAGCCATTGAATTAGTTAGGAGCAAGGGAGGAATCCCGATCATAGCTGAATATCAAATAAATGGATTTAAACTATTTCACACAGATAGATATATTAGACGAGGAGGTGGAGTAGCCATATATGTTAGGAACAATTTGAAATGTAGTCTCAAAGAGGAAATCAAAACTGAGCCACACACAGAAACTATTTGGATAGAATTAAACGAAAAAGTTAATAATATTATAATAGGAATTATATATAGGCCACCAAATTTAGACAGAATGGAAGCAAAGCATCTATGGGATGAAATATCTAGAGCATCTAGATCTATCAGTATTTATGTCATGGGTGACTTTAATTTTAGTGGAATAAACTGGTTGAACAAAACAGGGAATAGTGAAGCAGAAGATTTTCTAGAATTAATTGACGATTGCTTTCTTACGCAACACATTAAGGAACCAACACGGGAAAATAATATTTTAGATTTAGTTTTAACTAACAGGGAAACACAAATTAATGACATCGAAATTGGGAGTGAGCTAGGGAACAGTGATCATAAGAACATAAGAACATAAGAACAAAGGTAACTGCAGAAGGCCTATTGGCCCATACGAGGCAGCTCCTATTCTATAACCACCCAATCCCACTCATATACTTGTCCAACCCGTGCTTGAAACAATCGAGGGACCCCACCTCCACAATGTTACGCGGCAATTGGTTCCACAAATCAACAACCCTGTTACTGAACCAGTATTTACCCAAGTCTTTCCTAAATCTAAACTTATCCAATTTATATCCATTGTTTCGTGTTCTGTCCTGTGTTGATACTTTTAATACCCTATTAATATCCCCCCGGTTATGTCCATTCATCCACTTGTAAACCTCTATCATGTCACCCCTAACTCTTCGCCTTTCCAGTGAATGCAACTTAAGCTTTGTTAATCTTTCTTCATATGAAAGATTTCTAATTTGGGGAATTAACTTAGTCATCCTACGCTGGACACGTTCAAGTGAATTTATATCCATTCTATAATATGGCGACCAAAACTGAACTGCATAATCTAAATGGGGCCTAACTAGAGCAAGATATAGCTTGAGAACCACACCAGGTGTCTTGTTACTAACGCTGCGATTAATAAATCCAAGTGTCCGATTTGCCTTATTACGAACATTTATGCATTGATCCTTTTGTTTTAAATTCTTACTAATCATAACTCCCAGATCCCTTTCGCAATCCGACTTCGCAATCACAACACCATCTAGCTCGTATCTTGTAACTCTATCATCATTACCTAACCTCAGAACTTTACATTTATCAGCATTAAACTGCATCTGCCAATCCTTTGACCATTTCAAAACCCTATCTAGATCAACTTGAAGTGATAGTGAGTCCTCCTCCGAATTAATTTCCCTACCGATTTTCGTATCATCGGCAAATTTGCAAATGTTGCTACTCAAACCTGAATCTAAATCATTTATATATATTATAAACAACAGAGGTCCCAGGACAGAGCCTTGAGGCACTCCACTTACAACATTTTCCCACTCTGACTTGATTCCATTTATACTAACTCTCTGTTTCCTTTGGTATAGCCATGCCCTAATCCAGCTTAATATAGCACCCCCAATACCATGAGACTCTATTTTTTTAATCAGTCTTTCATGTGGCACTGTATCAAAAGCTTTGCTAAAGTCAAGGTATACAACATCGCAATCCTTACCACTATCAACTGCCTCAACAATGCTAGAATAAAAAGATAACAAATTTGTTAAACATGAACGGCCATTTATAAAACCATGTTGCGACTCAATTATTAATTTATGTTTTTCAAGATGAAGACGAATTTTATTTGCTATTATAGATTCGAGTAACTTTCCCACAATAGACGTTAGGCTAATTGGTCGATAGTTAGACGCAAGTGATCTATCTCCTTTCTTAAAAACTGGTATCACATTAGCAACTTTCCAAAACTCTGGCACTCTGCCTGACTCTATTGATTTATTAAATATGGTTGACAGTGGGTCAACACCATCTAGCTCGTATCTTGTAACTCTATCATCATTACCTAACCTCAGAACTTTACATTTATCAGCATTAAACTGCATCTGCCAATCCTTTGACCATTTCAAAACCCTATCTAGATCAACTTGAAGTGATAGTGAGTCCTCCTCCGAATTAATTTCCCTACCGATTTTCGTATCATCGGCAAATTTGCAAATGTTGCTACTCAAACCTGAATCTAAATCATTTATATATATTATCAGTCGGTCAGGTGAAGTCACAGTGAGAGGTTGTGTTAACCGGAGCTCCTGAGTGTTGTTACATTATCATAGCAATATGGAAGTTGTAGTGAAGGACCTGGTGACTCTAGTGGGAGCCCTGAGGACAGAGTTGGACTCTCTGCGGGAGGAGGTGCGTCAGCTTAAAAAACAACGAGAAGTAACGGAGGAGACCAGCAGTAAAGGGACCTCGTCTTGGAGAGTTGCGAAAGACAGGGGCCTTAAGAAGACTTTGATAAAGCCGCCTTCAAACGCCATAGCAACTTCAAATTCATTTGACGTTTTGGAGGACGAGTGCTGTGGAGAGACTGTGGATCGCGCAAAAGGGAAAGCAACGAAGAGAAAGGAAGCGCAGGCCCCTCAGAAAGTAAAGGAAGTACCTAAGCAAACATTAGTTGTGGGAGATTCCCAGATAAGGTATTTGGATAGAACGTTTTGTGCTAGAGATAGGGGGAACAGGTTAAGGGTTTGCTATCCCGGAGCTGGCATTGGTGATATTATAAACAACATGAATGATATTATGGCTGGTAATGGGAACAATCCCATTATTTGCATTAGCGTGGGAGGAAATGATGTTGGTCGAGTCAGGAGTGAGGAACTGATTCAGAGGTATAAAACAGCCATAGAGTTAGTTAGGAGCAAGGGAGGAATCCCGATCATATGTGGCATTCTTCCAAGAAAGGGAGTGGGAAATGAATGGATATCGAGGGCACTTGGTGTCAATTGCCGGCTGGAAAGATATTGCAAATCAAATGCAATATCTTTCATAGACAACTGGGAACACTTCTATGGAAGAAATGAAATGTATGCTCGTGATGGGGTGCATCTATCGAGAGCTGGGGTTGTTGCTGTTGCGAACTCGCTAGAAGAAGTGGTTAGAGGTGTTTGTTTGGGTTTAAACTGTTAGTAGATAGAGGTATGGGAATTGATTTGGAGGAAGGAGGTAATAAAAGTATGTGTTTGAGGGAGAAAGGAATTGGCAAAACGATCAGGGAAAGAGAAGGTCCGCAAAATAACAATTCACTTAGGGTATATTACACTAACAGTAGAAGTCTAAGAAATAAAATTAACGAATTAAATGCTCTTGTCTGCACAGAAAAAATAGATATTATTGCACTTACCGAAACGTGGATGAATGTAGAAAATAGAGAACTATTAGCTGAATATCAAATATATGGATTTAAACTATTTCACACAGATAGATATATTAGACGAGGAGGTGGAGTAGCCATATATGTTAGGGACAATTTGAAATGTAGTCTCAAAGAGGGAATCAAAACAGAGCCACACACAGAAACTATTTGGATTGAATTAAACGAAAAAGCTAATAATATTATAATAGGAGTAATATATAGGCCACCAAATTTAGACAGAATGGAAGCAAAGCATCTATGGGATGAAATATCTAGAGCATCTAGATCTAACAGTATTTATGTCATGGGTGACTTTAATTTTAGCGGAATAAACTGGTTGAACAAAACAGGGAATAGTGAAGCAGAAGATTTTCTAGAATTAATTGACGATTGCTTTCTTACGCAACACATTAAGGAACCTACACGGGAAAATAATATTTTAGATTTAGTGTTAACTAACAGGGAAACGCAAATTAATGACATCGAAATAGGGAGTGAGCTAGGGAGCAGTGATCACAAAGAAATCAGATTTAGCATAGAATGGAATAGACCAGTAGGAGAAAATTCTGTTAAAGTGCCAGATTTTCGAAAAGCTGATTTTAATAGCCTAAGAAATTTTTTGGGTCAAATTGATTGGAAAGGCTTGGGTATGGGGTGTGGGCCGGTCTTGGAGCGAGACATGAACCCAGCGATAGGTGACTTAAATGGGGATTTCGATGTGGATTCAATATATAACTTATTTAAGAATATTCTAAACAAAGCACAGGAACGTAGTATACCATACAAATTGAATAGATCGTATACTAATGACCCAAAGTGGATAACAAAGAATTTGAAGAACCTTATAGGTAAAAAGAGAGCTTGGTACAAAAGGATTAAAAATGGGGAGGTCACTTTAGAACAGGAATTCGTACAACTGGTTAGAAATGTTAAAAAAGAGATAAGGAAAGCAAAAAGAAACTATGAAGTTCGCATAGCAGGGCAAGCAAAGACAAATCCTAAAGGGTTTTTTCAGTTATATCGTACTAAGACTAGGGAAAGGATAGGTCCATTAAAAACTGAGACAGGTCAAATAACAGATAGTGATGAAGAGATGAGTAGTATTTTTAATAAATATTTTGTATCTGTATTTACTAAAGAGGAACTTAACAATATGCCTTCAGCCGAACAAGTCTATGTGGGTGGGGACGAGGACAGGTTGACGAGTTTAGCAGTTACCAGGGAGGATGTTCTTAAACAAATAGTAAAACTCAAACCAAACAAATCCCCAGGGCCGGATGAAGTGTTTGCTAGGGTGCTTAAAGAATGCAAAGAGGAGCTTTGTGACCCACTGTCAACCATATTTAATAAATCAATAGAGTCAGGCAGAGTGCCAGAGTTTTGGAAAGTTGCTAATGTGATACCAGTTTTTAAGAAAGGAGATAGATCACTTGCGTCTAACTATCGACCAATTAGCCTAACGTCTATTGTGGGTAAGTTACTCGAATCTATAATAGCAAATAAAATTCGTCTTCATCTTGAAAAACATAAATTAATAATTGAGTCGCAACATGGTTTTATAAATGGCCGTTCATGTTTAACAAATTTGTTATCTTTTTATTCTAGCATTGTGGAGGCAGTTGATAGTGGTAAGGATTGCGATGTTGTATACCTTGACTTTAGCAAAGCTTTTGATACAGTGCCACATGAAAGACTGATTAAAAAAATAGTCTCATGGTATTGGGGGTGCTATATTAAGCTGGATTAGGGCATGGCTATACCAAAGGAAACAGAGAGTTAGTATAAATGGAATCAAGTCAGAGTGGGAAAATGTTGTAAGTGGAGTGCCTCAAGGCTCTGTCCTGGGACCTCTGTTGTTTATAATATATATAAATGATTTAGATTCAGGTTTGAGTAGCAACATTTGCAAATTTGCCGATGATACGAAAATCGGTAGGGAAATTAATTCGGAGGAGGACTCACTATCACTTCAAGTTGATCTAGATAGGGTTTTGAAATGGTCAAAGGATTGGCAGATGCAGTTTAATGCTGATAAATGTAAAGTTCTGAGGTTAGGTAATGATGATAGAGTTACAAGATACGAGCTAGATGGTGTTGTGATTGCGAAGTCGGATTGCGAAAGGGATCTGGGAGTTATGATTAGTAAGAATTTAAAACAAAAGGATCAATGCATAAATGTTCGTAATAAGGCAAATCGGACACTTGGATTTATTAATCGCAGCGTTAGTAACAAGACACCTGGTGTGGTTCTCAAGCTATATCTTGCTCTAGTTAGGCCCCATTTAGATTATGCAGTTCAGTTTTGGTCGCCATATTATAGAATGGATATAAATTCACTTGAACGTGTCCAGCGTAGGATGACTAAGTTAATTCCCCAAATTAGAAATCTTTCATATGAAGAAAGATTAACAAAGCTTAAGTTGCATTCACTGGAAAGGCGAAGAGTTAGGGGTGACATGATAGAGGTTTACAAGTGGATGAATGGACATAACCGGGGGGATATTAATAGGGTATTAAAAGTATCAACACAGGACAGAACACGAAACAATGGATATAAATTGGATAAGTTTAGATTTAGGAAAGACTTGGGTAAATACTGGTTCAGTAACAGGGTTGTTGATTTGTGGAACCAATTGCCGCGTAACATTGTGGAGGTGGGGTCCCTCGATTGTTTCAAGCACGGGTTGGACAAGTATATGAGTGGGATTGGGTGGTTATAGAATAGGAGCTGCCTCGTATGGGCCAATAGGCCTTCTGCAGTTACCTTTGTTCTTATGTTCTTATAAACAACAGAGGTCCCAGGACAGAGCCTTGAGGCACTCCACTTACAACATTTTCCCACTCTGACTTGATTCCATTTATACTAACTCTCTGTTTCCTTTGGTATAGCCATGCCCTAATCCAGCTTAATATAGCACCCCCAATACCATGAGACTCTATTTTTTTAATCAGTCTTTCATGTGGCACTGTATCAAAAGCTTTGCTAAAGTCAAGGTATACAACATCGCAATCCTTACCACTATCAACTGCCTCAACAATGCTAGAATAAAAAGATAACAAATTTGTTAAACATGAACGGCCATTTATAAAACCATGTTGCGACTCAATTATTAATTTATGTTTTTCAAGATGAAGACGAATTTTATTTGCTATTATAGATTCGAGTAACTTTCCCACAATAGACGTTAGGCTAATTGGTCGATAGTTAGACTCAAGTGATCTATCTCCTTTCTTAAAAACTGGTATCACATTAGCAACTTTCCAAAACTCTGGCACTCTGCCTGACTCTATTGATTTATTAAATATGGTTGACAGTGGGTCACAAAGCTCCTCTTTGCATTCTTTAAGCACCCTAGCAAACACTTCATCCGGCCCTGGGGATTTGTTTGGTTTGAGTTTTACTATTTGTTTAAGAACATCCTCCCTGGTAACTGCTAAACTCGTCAACCTGTCCTCGTCCCCACCCACATAGACTTGTTCGGCTGAAGGCATATTGTTAAGTTCCTCTTTAGTAAATACAGATACAAAATATTTATTAAAAATACTACTCATCTCTTCATCACTATCTGTTATTTGACCTGTCTCAGTTTTTAATGGACCTATCCTTTCCCTAGTCTTAGTACGATATAACTGAAAAAACCCTTTAGGATTTGTCTTTGCTTGCCCTGCTATGCGAACTTCATAGTTTCTTTTTGCTTTCCTTATCTCTTTTTTAACATTTCTAACCAGTTGTACGAATTCCTGTTCTAAAGTGACCTCCCCATTTTTAATCCTTTTGTACCAAGCTCTCTTTTTACCTATAAGGTTCTTCAAATTCTTTGTTATCCACTTTGGGTCATTAGTATACGATCTATTCAATTTGTATGGTATACTACGTTCCTGTGCTTTGTTTAGAATATTCTTAAATAAGTTATATATTGAATCCACATCGAAATCCCCATTTAAGTCACCTATCGCTGGGTTCATGTCTCGCTCCAAGACCGGCCCACACCCCATACCCAAGCCTTTCCAATCAATTTGACCCAAAAAATTTCTTCGGCTATTAAAATCAGCTTTTCGAAAATCTGGCACTTTAACAGAATTTTCTCCTACTGGTCTATTCCATTCTATGCTAAATCTGATTTCTTTGTGATCACTGCTCCCTAGCTCACTCCCTATTTCGATGTCATTAATTTGCGTTTCCCTGTTAGTTAACACTAAATCTAAAATATTATTTTCCCGTGTTGGTTCCTTAATGTGTTGCGTAAGAAAGCAATCGTCAATTAATTCTAGAAAATCTTCTGCTTCACTATTCCCTGTTTTGTTCAACCAGTTTATTCCGCTAAAATTAAAGTCACCCATGACATAAATACTGTTAGATCTAGATGCTCTAGATATTTCATCCCATAGATGCTTTGCTTCCATTCTGTCTAAATTTGGTGGCCTATATATTACTCCTATTATAATATTATTAGCTTTTTCGTTTAATTCAATCCAAATAGTTTCTGTGTGTGGCTCTGTTTTGATTCCCTCTTTGAGACTACATTTCAAATTGTCCCTAACATATATGGCTACTCCACCTCCTCGTCTAATATATCTATCTGTGTGAAATAGTTTAAATCCATATATTTGATATTCAGCTAATAGTTCTCTATTTTCTACATTCATCCACGTTTCGGTAAGTGCAATAATATCTATTTTTTCTGTGCAGACAAGAGCATTTAATTCGTTAATTTTATTTCTTAGACTTCTACTGTTAGTGTAATATACCCTAAGTGAATTGTTATTTTGCGATCTTTGTGATCTTTGATCACAAAGATAATCAGATTTAGCATTGAATGGAATAGACCTGTAGGAGAAAATTCTGTTAAAGTGCCAGATTTTCGAAAAGCTGATTTTAATAGACTGAGAAATTTTTTGGGTCAAATTGATTGGAAAGTCTTGGGTGTGGGGTGTGGGTCGGTCTTAAAGCGAGACATGAACCCAGCGATAGGTGACTTAAATGGGGATTTCGATGTGGATTCAATATATAACTTATTTAAGAATATTCTAAACAAAGCACAGGAACGTAGTATACCATACAAATTGAATAGATCGAATACTAATGACCCAAAGTGGATAACAAAGAATTTGAAGAACCTTATAGGTAAAAAGAGAGCTGGATACAAAAGGATTAAAAATGGGGAGGTCACTTTAGAACAGGAATTCGTACAACTGGTTAGAAATGTTAAAAAAAAGATAAGGAAAGCAAAAAGAAACTATGAAGTTCGCATAGCAGGGCAAGCAAAGACAAATCCTAAAGGGTTTTTCAGTTATATCGTACTAAGACTAGGGAAAGGATAGATCCATTAAAAACTGAGACAGGTCAAATAATAGATAGTGATGAAGAGATGAGTAGTATTTTTAATAAATATTTTGTATCTGTATTTACTTAAGAGGAACTTAACAATATGCCTTCAGCCGAACAAGTCTATGTGGGTGGGGACGAGGACAGGTTGACGAGTTTAGCAGTTACCAGGGAGGATGTTCTTAAACAAATAGTAAAACTCAAACCAAACAAATCCCCAGGGCCGGATGAAGTGTTTGCCAGGGTGCTTAAAGAATGCAAAGAGGAGCTTTGTGACCCACTGTCAACCATATTTAATAAATCAATAGAGTCAGGCAGAGTGCCAGAGTTTTGGAAAGTTGCTAATGTGATAACAGTTTTTAAGAAAGGAGATAGATCACTTGCGTCTAACTATCGACCAATTAGCCTAACGTCTATTGTGGGAATGTTACTCGAATCTATAATAGCAAATAAAATTCGTCTTCATCTTGAAAAACATAAATTAATAATTGAGTCGCAGCATGGTTTTGTAAATGGCCGTTCATGTTTAACAAATTTGTTATCTTTTTATTCTAGCATAGTTGAGGCAGTTGATAGTGGTAAGGATTGTGTTGTTGCGTACCTTGACTTTAGCAAAGCGTTTGATACAGTGCCACATGAAAGACTGATTAAAAAGACAGTCTCATGGTATTGGGGGTGCTATATTAAGCTGGATTAGGGCATGGCTATACCAAAGGAAACAGAGAGTTAGTATAAATGGAATCAAGTCAGAGTGGGAAAATGTTGTAAGTGGAGTGCCTCAAGGCTCTGTCCTGGGACCTCTGTTGTTTATAATATATATAAATGATTTAGATTCAGGTTTGAGTAGCATCATTTGCAAATTTGCCGATGATACGAAAATCGGTAGGGAAATTAATTCGGAGGAGGACTCACTATCACTTCAAGTTGATCTAGATAGGGTTTTGAAATGGTCAAAGGATTGGCAGATGCAGTTTAATGCTGGTGAATGTAAAGTTCTGAGGTTAGGTAATGATGATAGAGTTACAAGATACGAGCTAGATGGTGTTGAGATTGCGAAGTCGGATTGCGAAAGGGATCTGGGAGTTATGATTAGTAAGAATTTAAAACAAAAGGATCAATGCATAAATGTTCGTAATAAGGCAAATCGGACACTTGGATTTATTAATCGCATCGTTAGTAACAAGACACCTGGTGTGGTTCTCAAGCTATATCTTGCTCTAGTTAGGCCCCATTTAGATTATGCAGTTCAGTTTTGGTCGCCATAATATAGAATTGATATAAATTCACTTGAACGTGTCCAGCGTAGGATGAATAATTTAATTCCCTAAATTAGAAATCCTTCATATGAAGAAAGATTAACAAAGCTTAAGTTGCATTCACTTGAAAGGCGAAGAGTTAGGGATGACATGATAGAGTTTTACAAGTGGGTGAATTGACATAACAAAGGGGATATTAATAGGGTATTAAAAGTATCAACACAGGACAGAACACGAAACAATGGGCATAAATTGGATAAGTTTAGATTTAGGAAAGATTTGGGTAAATACTGGTTCAGTAACAGGGTTGTTGATTTGTGGAACCAATTACCGCGTAACGTGCTGGAGGTGGGGTCCCTCGATTGTTTCAAGCGCGGGTTGGACAAGTATATGAGTGGTTATAAATCAGAGCTGCCTCGTATGGGCCAATAGACCTTCTGCAGTTGCCTTTGTTCTTATGTTAATACATGAACCATTAGGATTATAATGCGTCAGGGAGGGTGTCAATAAAGAGAGTGCATGATTTAATAAAGTGAATTAAGAAGGGAGTATAGCAAAATTCAGTTGACCAATTAAATGTTCTAAATTGTCCACTATGAGTATGCAACACATACCAACAATATCAGTCGGTCAGGTGAAGTCACAGTGAGAGGTTGTGTTAACCGGAGCTCCTGAGTGTTGTTATATTATCATTGCAATATGGAAGTTGTAGTTAAGGACCTGGTGACTCTAGTGGGAGCCCTGAGGACAGAGTTGGACTTTCTGTGGGAGGAGGTGCGTCAGCTGAAAGAACAACGAGAAGTAACGAAGGAGGAGACCAGCAGTAAAGGGACCTCGTCTTGGAGAGTTGTGAAAGACAGGGGCCTTAAGAAGACTTTGATAAAGCCGCCTTCAAACGCCATAGCAACTTCTAATTCATTTGACGTTTTGGAGGACGAGTGCTGTGGAGAGACTGTGGATCGCGCAAAAGGGAAAGCAACGAAGAGAAAGGAAGCGCAGGCCCCTCAGAAAGTAAAGGAAGTACATAAGCAAACATTAGTTGTGGGAGATTCCCAGATAAGGTATTTGGATAGAACGTTTTGTGCTAGAGATAGGGGGAACAGGTTAAGGGTTTGCTATCCCGGAGCTGGCATTGGTGATATTATAAACAACATGAATGATATTATGGCTGGTAATGGGAACAATCCCATTATTTGCATTAGCGTGGGAGGAAATGATGTTGGTCGAGTTAGGAGTGAGGAACTGATTCAGAGGTATAAAACAGCCATAGAGTTAGTTAGGAGCAAGGGAGGAATCCCGATCATATGTGGCATTCTTCCAAGAAAGGGAGTGGGAAATGAATGGATATCGAGGGCACTTGGTGTCAATTGCCGGCTGGAAAGATATTGCAAATCAAATGCAATATCTTTCATAGACAACTGGGAACACTTCTATGGAAGAAATGAAATGTATCCTCGTGATGGGGTGCATCTATCGAGAGCTGGGGTTGTTGCTGTTGCGAACTCGTTAGAAGAAGTGGTTAGAGGTGTTTGTTTGGGTTTAAACTGTTAGTAGATAGAGGTATGGGAATTGATTTGGAGGAAGGAGGTAATAAAAGTATGTGTTTGTGGGAGAAAGGAATTGGCAAAACGATCAGGGAAAGAGAAGGTCCGCAAAATAACAATTCACTTAGGGTATATTACACTAACAGTAGAAGTCTAAGAAATAAAATTAACGAATTAAATGCTCTTGTCTGCACAGAAAAAATAGATATTATTGCACTTACCGAAACGTGGATGAATGTAGAAAATAGAGAACTATTAGCTGAATATCAAATATATGGATTTAAACTATTTCACACAGATAGATATATTAGACGAGGAGGTGGAGTAGCCATATATGTTAGGGACAATTTGAAATGTAGTCTCAAAGAGGGAATCAAAACAGAGCCACACACAGAAACTATTTGGATTGAATTAAACGAAATAGCTAAAAATATTATAATAGGAGTAATATATAGGCCACCAAATTTAGACAGAATGGAAGCAAAGCATCTATGGGATGAAATATCTAGAGCATCTAGATCTAACAGTATTTATGTCATGGGTGACTTTAATTTTAGCGGAATAAACTGGTTGAACAAAACAGGGAATAGTGAAGCAGAAGATTTTCTAGAATTAATTGACGATTGCTTTCGTACGCAACACATTAAGGAACCAACACGGGAAAATAATATTTTAGATTTAGTGTTAACTAACAGGGAAACGCAAATTAATGACATCGAAATAGGGAGTGAGCTAGGGAGCAGTGATCACAAAGAAATCAGATTTAGCATAGAATGGAATAGACCAGTAGGAGAAAATTCTGTTAAAGTGCCAGATTTTCGAAAAGCTGATTTTAATAGCCTAAGAAATTTTTTGGGTCAAATTGATTGGAAAGTCTTGGGTATGGGGTGTGGGCCGGTCTTGGAGCGAGACATGAACCCAGCGATAGGTGACTTAAATGGGGATTTCGATGTGGATTCAATATATAACTTATTTAAGAATATTCTAAACAAAGCACAGGAACGTAGTATACCATACAAATTGAATAGATCGAATACTAATGACCCAAAGTGGATAACAAAGAATTTGAAGAACCTTATAGGTAAAAAGAGAGCTTGGTACAAAAGAATTAAAAATAGGAAGGTCACTTTAGAACAGGAATTCGTACAACTGGTTAGAAATGTTAAAAAAGAGATAAGGAAAGCAAAAAGAAACTATGAAGTTCGCATAGCAGGGCAAGCAAAGACAAATCCTAAAGGGTTTTTTTCAGTTATATCGTACTAAGACTAGGGAAAGGATAGGTCCATTAAAAACTGAGACAGGTCAAATAACAGATAGTGATGAAGAGATGAGTAGTATTTTTAATAAATATTTTGTATCTGTATTTACTAAAGAGGAACTTAACAATATGCCTTCAGCCGAACAAGTCTATGTGGGTGGGGACGAGGACAGGTTGACGAGTTTAGCAGTTACCAGGGAGGATGTTCTTAAACAAATAGTAAAACTCAAACCAAACAAATCCCCAGGGCCGGATGAAGTGTTTGCCAGGGTGCTTAAAGAATGCAAAGAGGAGCTTTGTGACCCACTGTCAACCATATTTAATAAATCAATAGAGTCAGGCAGAGTGCCAGAGTTTTGGAAAGTTGCTAATGTGATACCAGTTTTTAAGAAAGGAGATAGATCACTTGCGTCTAACTATCGACCAATTAGCCTAACGTCTATTGTGGGAAAGTTACTCGAATCTATAATAGCAAATAAAATTCGTCTTCATCTTGAAAAACATAAATTAATAATTGAGTCGCAACATGGTTTTATAAATGGCCGTTCATGTTTAACAAATTTGTTATCTTTTTATTCTAGCATTGTTGAGGCAGTTGATAGTGGTAAGGATTGCGATGTTGTATACCTTGACTTTAGCAAAGCTTTTGATACAGTGCCACATGAAAGACTGATTAAAAAAATAGAGTCTCATGGTATTGGGGGTGCTATATTAAGCTGGATTAGGGCATGGCTATACCAAAGGAAACAGAGAGTTAGTATAAATGGAATCAAGTCAGAGTGGGAAAATGTTGTAAGTGGAGTGCCTCAAGGCTCTGTCCTGGGACCTCTGTTGTTTATAATATATATAAATGATTTAGATTCAGGTTTGAGTAGCAACATTTGCAAATTTGCCGATGATACGAAAATCGGTAGGGAAATTAATTCGGAGGAGGACTCACTATCACTTCAAGTTGATCTAGATAGGGTTTTGAAATGGTCAAAGGATTGGCAGATGCAGTTTAATGCTGATAAATGTAAAGTTCTGAGGTTAGGTAATGATGATAGAGTTACAAGATACGAGCTAGATGGTGTTGTGATTGCGAAGTCGGATTGCGAAAGGGATCTGGGAGTTATGATTAGTAAGAATTTAAAACAAAAGGATCAATGCATAAATGTTCGTAATAAGGCAAATCGGACACTTGGATTTATTAATCGCAGCGTTAGTAACAAGACACCTGGTGTGGTTCTCAAGCTATATCTTGCTCTAGTTAGGCCCCATTTAGATTATGCAGTTCAGTTTTGGTCGCCATATTATAGAATGGATATAAATTCACTTGAACGTGTCCAGCGTAGGATGACTAAGTTAATTCCCCAAATTAGAAATCTTTCATATGAAGAAAGATTAACAAAGCTTAAGTTGCATTCACTGGAAAGGCGAAGAGTTAGGGGTGACATGATAGAGGTTTACAAGTGGATGAATGGACATAACCGGGGGGATATTGGTAGGGTATTAAAAGTATCAACACAGGACAGAACACGAAACAATGGGTATAAATTGGATAAGTTTAGATTTAGGAAAGACTTGGGTAAATACTGGTTCAGTAACAGGGTTGTTGATTTGTGGAACCAATTGCCGCGTAACATTGTGGAGGTGGGGTCCCTCGATTGTTTCAAGCACGGGTTGGACAAGTGGGATTGGGTGGTTATAGAATCGGAGCTGCCTCGTATGGGCCAATAGGCCTTCTGCAGTTACCTTTGTTCTTATGTTCTAATATTGATATTTGATGAATTGCAATTATCAAATGACTGTATTTTACTTACCATAAGCATATCCTGGTGACAGCTTGGATGGAAGTTGAAACCATCAACTTCGATGGCATTTATATATTTCCATTCTTCATCCTCCTGATCGTAGAATTGACGGAAAGCTTCGTGGCAGCCTGAACACACCCTTAACTTTAAGTCAGGAGAAACGACCACACAGGGTTCCTCAACTGCTTTCTCCTCTGATTTGGTCTTTTCTGCACCAGCACATTAAAAAAAAAATCGGCACTGCTGAAAGAAAGAAAAGCATTTCCTGAATAATTATTGTTGAACACTGAGGAATATATATTCATTCTTATCTCAAAATCTTTTAAGCATATATTCATATGATTAAAATATATTCCCAATAAATCAGACTGATGCAACGGACTCTTCACTTAACAAATATGATCCTTAACGATTCATATCCTATATTCAGAAATACTTTACTCCTATTTGGAAACAATTACACATTAAGTTGCTTATCTTGCATATATCATTACATATTGAATGTATAAATATTCGCCCTTTCGAGAATAAGTCAGGACTATTCGCATTTAGACATGTTCACTTTAAATCACTAAGAATTTATTATCTATACAACACTACAGTAGGACAGTCTCAGGACACTACATCCATCCAGTCTCACCTGGTTGAAATGTGCATCAAAAGATCGTAGCCTGAGACAAGTTGTTACTATAAGAACGTAAGAGAAAATGTAACTGCAGAAGGCCTGCGAGATACAGAGAACCTTCAAGAAAATGCAGGTTCTTTTTTTCTGAATTGCCTAATATTCCCATTATGGACAATTTTGGCCACTAGAGAATACGTGGGTTGCCTACGTCAGAGTATTTCTGATTAGGTAGAGCATTTGTATCTTTATATTGTCAAATCGTGATGGCAGACTGAACTGTAATTCAATTATTCATTCCATAACTTATTTAACATTGCTATAATTGCTTACCTTTTTCTTTAATATATTCAATTCCTTCGTTATGTATCCAGTCTTCAGCGGAGAGGTAGAAATTGCGCATATTTCCTTTTTTGATTGAGTCTTTCTGGCGTCGGTTCTGTGGAAAGTGCCAGTCCAAGTGCGCCGAGTACTCCTTGACTTCTTCTGGAGTAAATCGCTGACCGCATGATGAACACTGCTTTTCCCCGTATAGTGATGCAATTACCGACATTCTTCGTCTGCAGGAATATAAATCATAAGTGTCAGTGAAAATAATGAGTTATTTCAGTAACCTCTTTGATATTCCAGAGGGCTTACACTATTTGTTGAGAAATATATAATGTGTGTGTATATATAGATAATTTATTGAGTAATGTAACTGAAAAATAATTTACATTCAAATTACTCAGCTGGTAGTTCATTTATTTACATTTAAGCGTCCTCTTTCAATCAAAGATTATCCTATAGTTTTATTAACATAAGAACAAAGGTAACTGCAGAAGGCCTATTGGCCAATACGAGGCAGCTTCTATCTATAACCACCCAATCCCACTCATATATATGTCCAACCCGCGTTTGAAACAATCGAGGGACCCCACCTCCACCACGTTACGCGGTAATTGGTTCAACAAATCAACTACCCTGTTACCGAACCAGTATTTACCCAAGTTTTTCCTAAATCTAAACTTATTCAATTTATATCTATTTTTTCGTGTTCTGTCTTGAGTTGATACTTTTAATACCCTATTAATATCCCCTTTTTTATGTCCATTCATCCACTTGTAAACCTCTATCATGTCACCCCTATCTCTTCGTCTTTCCACTGAATGCAATTCAAGCTTCAGTAATCTTTCTTCATATGAAAGACTTCTAATTTGAGGAATTTACTTTGTCATCCTACACTGGACACGTTCAAGTGAATTTATATCCATTCTATAGTACGGCGACCAAAACTGAACTGCATAATCTAAATAGGGCCTAACCAGAGCAAGATATAGCTGAAGAACCACACTAGGTGTCTTGTTACTAACGCTTCGATTAATAAATCCCAGTGTCCTATTCGCCTTATTACGAACATTCATGCATTGATCCTTTTGTTTTAAATTCTTACTAATCATAACTCCCAGATCCCTTTCGCAATCCGAGTTCGCAATCTCAACACCATCTAGCTCGTATCTTGTAACTCTATCATCATTACCCAACCTCAAAACTCTACATTTATCGGCATTAAACTGCATCTGCCAATCTTTTGACCATTCTAAAACCCTATTTAGATAAACTTGAAGTGATAGCGAGTCTTCTTTCGTGTTGATTTCCCTACCGATTTTTGTATCATCGGTAAATTTGCAGATGTTGCTACTCAAACCTGAATCTAAATCATTTATATATATTATAAACAAGAGAGGTCCAAGGACAGAGCCCTGAGGTACTCCACTAACAACATTATCCCACTCTTACTTAACCCCATTTATACTAACTCTCTGTTTCCTTTGGAATAGCCATGCCTTAATCCAAGTTAATATAGCACCCCCAATACCATGAGCTTCTATTTTTTTAATTAGTCTTTCATGTGGCACTGTATCAAAAGCTTTGCTAAAGTCAAGGTACATAACATCACAATCCTTACCACTATCAACTGCCTCAACTATGCTGGAATAAAAAGTTAGCAAGTTTGTTAAACATGAACGGCCATTTGTAGAACTATGTTGCGACATTAATTTATGTTTTCAAGATGGAGACGAATTGTATTTGCAATTATTGTAATTGCAAATTACAATAGTAACTTTCCCACAATAGACGTTAGGCTAATTGGCCGATAGTTTGACGCAAGTGATCTATCTCCTTTCTTAAAAATTGGTACCACATTAGCTACGTTCCATGACTCTGGCACTCTGCCTGACTCTATTGATTTATTAAATATGGTAGACAGTGGCTCGGAAAGCTCCTCTTTGCATTCTTTAAGCACCCTGGCAAAAACTTAATCCGGCCCTGGGGATTTGTTTGGTTTTAGTTTTTCTAATTGTTTAATTACATCCTCCCTGGTAACTGCTAAACTAGTCAACCTGTCCTCATCTCCACCTACATAGACCTGCTTGGCCGAAGGCATGTTGTTAAGTTCTTCTTTAGTAAATACAGATATAAAATATTTGTTAAAAATACTACTCATCTCCTTGTCATTATCCGTTATTTGACCTGTCTCAGATTTTAATGGACCTATCCTTTCCCTAGTCTTAGTTCGATATAACTGAAAAAACCTTCTAGGATTTGACTTTGCTTGCTCTGCTAACTTCATAGTTTCTTTTTGCTTTCCTAATCTCTTTTTTAACATTTCTAACCAGTTGTATGAATGCCTTTTCTAAACTGACTTCCCTATTCTTAATCCTTTTGTACCAAGCTCTCTTTTTACCTCTAAGGTTCTTTAAATTATTTGTTATCCACTTTGGGTCATTAGTATTCGATCTATTCAATTTGTATGGTATACTACGTTCCTGTGCTTTGTTTAGAATATTCTTAAATAAGTTATATAATAAATCCACATCGAAATCCCCTTTTACGTCACCTATCGCTGGGTTCATGTCTCCCTCTAAGACCGGCCCACACCCCATACCCAAGACTTTCCAATCTATTTGACCCCCAAAAAATCTTAGGCTATTAAAATCAGCTTTTCGAAAATCTGGCACTTTAACAGAATTTTCTCTTACAGGTCTATTCCATTCTATGCTAAGTCTGATTACTTTGTGATCACTGTTCCCTAGCTCACTCCCTATTTCGATGTCATTAATTTGTGTTTCCCTGTTAGTTAACACTAAATCTAAAATATTATTTTCCCGCGTTGGTTCCTTAATGTGTTGCGTAAGAAAGCAATCGTCAATTAATTCTAGAAAATCTTCTGCTTCACTATTCCCTGTTTTGTTCACCCAGTTTATTCCACCAAAATTAAAGTCACCCATGACATAAATACTGTTAGTTCTAGATGCTCTAGATATTTTCTCCCATAGATGCTTTGCTTCCATTCTGTCTAAATTTGGTGGCCTATATATAACTTCTATAATAATATTATTTGCTTTTTCGTTTAATTCTATCAAAATAGTTTCTGTGTGTGGCTCAGTTTTGATTCCCTCTTTGAGACTACATTTCATATTGTCCCTAACATATATGGCTACTACCCCTCCTCGTCTAATATATCTATCTGTGTGAAATAGTTTAAATTCATTTATCTGATATTCAGCTAATAGTTCTCTATTTTCTACTTTCATCCACGTTTCGGTAAGTGCAATAATATCTATTTTTTCTGTGCAGACAAGAGCATTTAATTCATTAATTTTATTTCTTAGACTTCTACTCTTAGTGTAATATATCCTAAGTGAATTGTTATTTTGAGGCCCTTTTCTTTCCCTGATCATTTTGCCAATTCTTTGCTCCTACGAACACATACTTTTATTACCTCCTTCCTCCAAATCAAATCCCATACCACTATCTACTAACAGTTTAAACCCAAACAAACACTTCTAACCACTGATTCCAACGAGTTCGCAACAGCAACAACCCCAGCCCTCGATAGATACACCCCATAACGAGCATACATTTCATTTCTTCCATAGACGTGTTCCCAGTTGTCTATGAAAGATATTGACACCAAGTGCCCTCGACATCCATTCATTTCCCACTCCATTTCTTGGAAGAATGCCACATATGATCGGGATTCCTCCCTTGCTCGTAACTAATTCAATGGCTGTCCTGAATCTCTGTATTAGTTCCTCACTCCTAACTCGCCCAACATCATTACCCCCAGCATAACAAAGATTAACAAAGCTTAAATTGTTAAGCATTCTGGAACATTGTATGGAATATTTTAAGTATTCTTTGCGGCTAATATTAAGTATTTCTTTACTGATAATATTATAAATGGATGCTAATTTGATTTCATAATTCCTTTTCTTTACGAAAAGGAGCGTATCGTTCCCTGATTTAAATGATAGTCTTGACGATAAAAATAAGCCAGTGGTACCCGATTCGTCTTGACAATCGTTTTTAGTTTGATTTTGAAACTCAATAGTCTTTGAACTAACGGCTTCAGGGACTAAGCAGTTCCATTGGTTTGTAGCCCTGTGGCGAAAAAAGCATCTCCTGTTCTCTCTTCTATGATGAGAATATTGTGGCTTGTCGAGCTTGAAAAATGTTGCTCTTTGCTTGTACGAACCTAGTCGTGCTTGCCGAGGTTGAACTCTGTCTCTTTGGTGTCTCTCTTCCGGTGTCGCGAGGTTCATCTCACGCATCCTTTCCTCGTAACTCATACTTCTTAGTTCTGGGACTTGCCTAGTGGCATACAAAAGCTAAATTTTTTCCAGCTTCGTCTTGGGCTTGTCCAAGTACGAGGCTCCATGCTGGGGATATATTTATATATATAAATATATATAGTGTAATATATATATATATATATATATATATATATATATATATATATATATATGGTGGGAAAGTGTTCTAAAGTTCTATACTTCACTCTCGTGTTTAGGAGAGTTGTGCCTTAAGCATAGACACTGTGTCTTCCCATATTAACAGGGACTTGATGAAATTAACGTCTAAATGACCCCTCACTTGCTCTAGTGCTCTTGGGAGGTGGTGATCTTTGGTGTATTTAAATACTCCGAAATTACCATCTCTTTTAAGGGTCTGAGCGGGTGGTGGAGCGGGTTAAGGCGTACCTGTTATGCCAGTTGCTGGAAGGCTTCTGTGCTGGCTAGGGTTCGAGTCTCCTGGTGGGAAAGTGTTCTAAAGTTCTATACTTCACTCTCGTGTTTAGGAGAGTTGTGCCTTAAGCATAGACACTGTGTCTTCCCATATTAACAGGGACTTGATGAAATTAACGTCTAAATGACCCCTCACTTGCTCTAGTGCTCTTGGGAGGTGGTGATCTTTGGTGTATTTAAATACTCCGAAATTACCATCTCTTTTAAGGGTCTGAGCGGGTTAAGGCGTACCTGTTATGCCAGTTGCTGGAAGGCTTCTGTGCTGGCTAGGGTTCGAGTCTCCTGGTGGGAAAGTGTTCTAAAGTTCTATACTTCACTCTCGTGTTTAGGAGAGTTGTGCCTTAAGCATAGACACTGTGTCTTCCCATATTAACAGGGACTTGATGAAATTAACGTCTAAATGACCCCTCACTTGCTCTAGTGCTCTTGGGAGGTGGTGATCTTTGGTGTATTTAAATACTCCGAAATTACCATCTCTTTTAAGGGTCTGAGCGGGTGGTGGAGCGGGTTAAGGCGTACCTGTTATGCCAGTTGCTGGAAGGCTTCTGTGCTGGCTAGGGTTCGAGTCTCCTGGTGGGAAAGTGTTCTAAAGTTCTATATATATATATATATATATATATATATATATATATATATATATTATATATATATATATATATTATATATATATATATATATTGTCACATTTTTAATCACGTGTTTATTTTCGTGATATACACACACACACACACATTATATATATATATATATATATATATATATATATATATATATATATATATATATATATATATATATATATATACACATATTTATATGCATTTTTTCAATTTTTTTTTCCGTTTGTTATCAGGGGATTTGCATGGAACATCCACATCTTGCTGAACGGATCCCTATCTGCAAGGGTGCCAATTATAAACGAAATTGGTCGACGTCAAACTCGGCTACAGGTGGCCATAACTTTGATCTTATTTTACTCAGGTAAGAAATTTTCAACTTCATGGTGTTTCACAGCTTTCATTTTTAATAAGTTTACATGCAAATTAAACCTTATATGTAGAGCTTGTGTTTCTACAATTGTACAAAACACTTTAGTCCAAAGTCCATTTATTGATTTTAAAAATATTTATAAACATCACATATTTCATATTTTTGGAAGGGGAACTTTGAATATTTGTATTATTGCACTAAACACTTTTTTGATAAAACTGCTGCGTACAAACTTTTATTATATGCTAAGGAGATATCTGAGTTATTAGTTTCAAATTAGTTTCAAATGGTCGCCCAATAAGCACCCTGCTCTGAACATATAAAGAAAAAGTCTGGTGTACCACACCCGATTTCTGCAGAAAGGTAAATTTTTCGGCTCGATTTTCTCCAGAATAAGCACATCTAAGTGAGGTGAGCACATGATCGCGAATGCACCGTAACCGAGAACAAACACCTTGCATTAAGGGAAAATACTGGAGCCAAAAAACGAAAATTTAAACATTTGCTCCTTTTCTCTCGAAACAACGAGACACTATGTCGACAATTCGTCAATACTCGTCTGTAGGCTCCTTCGCATGGTTCTCTAAAACAGCAGATTACCCATGCGGGATGTGCAAAAAACACCGAGTCTACCCTATATGTATTGATTACGTTAAGGTCATGTCATTAAATCGTTCATTTGAGTTTCAAATGTTCGGCCAGTAAGCACCCTGCTCAGAACATATAACGAAAAAGTGTGATGTACCACATTCGATTTCTGGAGAAAGGTAAATTTTTCGGCTCGATTTCCTCCAGAATAAGCACATCTAAGTGAGGTGAGCACATGATCGCGACCGCACCGGAAACGAGAACTAGCACCTTGCATTGAGGGAAAAGATTAGAGCCTAAAAACAAAATAATAGGAAACATTTGCTCCTTTTCTCTGGCAACAACGAGAAACTATATCGACAATTCGTCTGCAGGCTCCTTCGCATGGTTCTCTAAAACAGCATATTACCAATGAGGAATGTGCCAAAAACACCGAGTCTACCTTATATGTATCGAATACGTTAAGGTGATGTCATTACATCGTTCATTTGAGTTTCAAATGTTCGGCCAGGATGGGATGCAAACATAGTGTATAATATAGTTTATGTTTGAATTGAAATTCCCACCAAAGTTTACCACAACGAGACAAATGTTGCCAATACGCCAGTATCCGTCAGAAGGCTCCCTCGCATGGTTCTTTCAGACAGCAGGAAAATGACACCAACACCGAGTCTACACTATATATATCGAATACGTTAAGGTGATGTCGTTACATCGTTCAAATGAGTTTCAAATGGTCGCCCAATAAGCACCCTGCTCTGAACATATAAAGAACACTTAGTAAGCCAACCAGAGGCTTAGGGCCCGCGCAGGAATATCCCTCTTTAAAAAAAATCTTTTAATAAAGCACAGTACTTCAGCTTTGCAGCTTACATGTGCATACCTCACCGATTGCAATTCATCCACTTTTCACGGTGTTGTATTCAGTGTATTTTGAACTTTGTATTTGAAGTCTTTAAATCTTTGAAGTCTTTAAATCTATTCATTTAGTATAAAAAGTTCTAGTCATATGGGGCATCCATCTTAATACTACCTAACAATTGTACAACATAAAATCTAGCGAGGGTTGAATAGTTTCTGAGCTGTAGCATCGCGTTTGCTCCAGGGACGGAATATTGGGTAGAGTCTCTGTGCTTGCTCTACTTCCTCCTCCTCCATAAACACTTCTTCCATCTCCTCCTCCTCTCTCACTTCTACATCCATCTCATCATCATTGTTATTGGGAATATCAGGATGACCATACGCTAGGGACTGTGTGGGGCTTTAAATGTAGCGTTTATCGTCAAATGCTGACAATCCTCTGCAGGTACTGCGACATGTACAAATCTTTCCTTGCACGTTGCGCATAGATCTCGACACATACCTGATTGAAGTGTTTGTTTCAAGAGTGTGTTGAAATGAGTCATGTGAGAGTTTCTCTTGTAGATGGTATGGTACGCCCTTACACTTGCAAGTGTGCTCCCCATCATGAGTGGTGAACGAATATGTTTTAGGTCTGAGAGCAATTAACTGGTTAATAATCTTAGAGCCTATTTCAGACTTGAGCAATCCTAGTTCACCTTCTCGCGCTTTAGAGTAGGATGGGTGTGTCATTAAAATTACTAAAATCCATACAGTCGAAGAGAGGAGACTTATTCAACTCCTCAAACACATCCTGACAGTCCAGTTTAATGATGAAAGAGTCTGTGTATAACAGACTCGCTTTATCCCCATACGCAGGTTTGACAACATCATACCAGAACTCATAGAGTCGCCTCTTAGCAATTTGAAGTATATGATAACCCAGATACGTAGGAGTGTTGACTAGGAGACTTCTGCTTGATAGTACATATCACACGATCCTTACTTAACAAAAGACTCCGCTTGAAGAATGGGTTTCGAGCATGTTTCAGAAAATGTATACGATCTGTGACCAAATAGTGTTTGTTCCCATATTTAGATACATCTGTGAGACTCTTTCCATATATAGAGTTTGATACGAGTTTGAAAACCTTTTTTTTTATCTCGCATTTGGTACTGGCACGTTCACGAACATTGGTTTCAATGAAGTCTTTAAGGTAACTCTCCTGCTCGAATTCGTAGATGTCGAGAACTTTAGCGAATTCTAATCCTATGCGCATGAGCAACTGTAACAAGTCCAGACTAACGAGGTAGTCTTTCTGAGGAAGGTGAGAAGCAATTAATTTAGTGTTGTTTTTAGGCAGCCCACGACTTTCTTCTGTAAGAATATTCTTACTGTAGGGTGAAATGTGTTCCTCGGTAATGCAAGTATGGGAAAGAGCAAGGGGCAGTTCATCTGTATACCTAGCTACCTCCGGTCGGACCTGCAGTGTATCACACAACACCCAATATCCCTTGGACCCGTCACATGGGATATTCTCCAAGCCTTGCTCCAGCAGCACGTCACGCTCATTGTGTGTCAGTTTCCGAATCCCACCACGAGGGAGCAGTTCAGTCATACACGCCCCGTAAAGACTATTAAAATCTAAGTAAATGATGTAGCTACTATCTTCCCCTAGATCTAAGCCTGTGTGCCTGTTCTCCACATTCGTGTACTGTCTCGTCACACTGGTGAACCCACCTCGGAGATTCCGACGAAGTAAATCATATAACAATGGGTCTGACACAACATCAAGTTCAACTTTCGATTTAAGCAAGAACGCATCCCAAGCAAATGAGGGTAAAGAAATGTAGTGTGAAATGTCTAATTTGTAGAGAGCAAGCATGGTGTCTCGCCAGACTGTGAACACATCAGCTAGCAATCCTGTGTCCACTTTGAGGTAAAGGAGCAGATACTCCCCTATGTTGCGACATTTAGCCAAATCAAAAATTTCTAAGGCTTGTTTATAATCTTTTTCTGACAACTCTTCGTCTTTTAGTGTATTGTAAAACTTATCGCGAGAAGGGAGGTGTGGTTCATCTAACACACTCATAGAGGATAAATAATTATAGCAGAATGGTTTTTTACCCTTCAACAGTTTTGGGATGGCCGCTTTATTTACCCCTTTTAACATAGCCAAAGTGAATGTGGTAGGTTTCCCACTATCAATATGATTCTTGGCTATTCTTCCTAGCGAACCGTTGAGAAGGGCTAAACTATCCAAAAATCTTAAGTTGTTCACATCAACTTTCATAAATTTAAATCCGTCCTTGGCTAATATATCTATTTCACTCCCTGGTCTATCTCTCATCTCGTTTAGGATTACTCCTAAATCATAGGAAGCGTTGTGTGAAAATGTGTATAGGAACTTGTATGAATTTACACACTGCAAATTACATCTATCACAGTAAGCTGCTTGATAATTGTGGAATCTTACTGTGTGGGCGTGATGACGGACTTTGATTACATCTTCTCCGTTAAAAGGTACATCACAGAGTTCACAGGCAGTTTTTGTCTCAAATATGGCCTGTTGTTGCTGAGACATGTGAAGTTCATAGGATACTAACCCCTTCTTGATTCTAGCCCATGATACTTCTAGCGTGGTTACAAAGTGATTGACCGCATCTTTACCCAAATAAGTATCTTTCTCAACAATATTCATCTGTCTGTCAATGATGATGTACGCATACGCCACTGCATTGTGACGTGTTTCTATCATTCCCTTAGGGTTCGAGCGGTCTAACATGCACTCAAAGTCATAAAAGCACATGTGACTAGGACCATATCCCCGTCCATAGTTACGGAAAGTAATCTTCCTCTCTGGTGGGTAGAATTTGAGAGTCTGATGTACTTTGCATGTACTTTCATGACTCTGCGTGCTATCTGCTGGGAGTGATATCAAACAGCAATGACAGAAGCTGTGATGACTTGGGATGCGATCTGGATTGCTGTGCATATTACGTACATATTGGTTAAAATCCTTAATTAATACTAAGTGTTGAGCTTCCAACATCAGCAATGGTATGACATCTGTATATCCTCCTCTTCCCTTCCTAGCTAGTGTAATGTAGTGTCGTTGTTGTCGTCTAGCATTTTCATCTCTTTCTAGTGAATAGATGAATATACTGACTTTATTTATTTTCTCTACCTTGTGAATATCCTCGAATGTTACTGCAGAATTGACATCAGCTGGCCAATTCATGTTAAGTTCACAGTTACAGCCCAGTGCCAGGTAAGTCCACTAGGGGCTCTCCATAGCCCGTGCTACTTTGCAACTTTTGTTCTAAGTAGCTGAATTTAAAACAACAACAACAACAACGGTAAACTTGTCTTTGAGACATAATCTCAAAAACATAGTTTCTGCAAAAAAAATAACATTAAATTAGATGCGAGCTGCGATTTGAAAACAGAAGATGTGTGATGTGTGGCTTATTGTGTGGACTCTGGAGATATGATCTCCACATATAAGTTTCTCAAGAAAAGCGGTGATATTTTTCTTGTGTTTGGATGTAATGGCTAAACATGGATGTCATTTTCAATAATGTTATTTGCTCATCCGACAAAGTTGATTTTCCCCGTTACGTTACATTGTGCTACAGAGGGCTAAAACTGGTAGTCCGTAATATTCATATGGAAGGAGATGTAATGGAGATGGACTAAGTCATACTTTATTTAAAAATGTCATTTTGGGCTGCAAAAGTTGATTTGCGTTACGTTACGTTATGTTACATTGTGTTACAGAGGGCTAAACTGGTATAGGTTAAAATTTTATATGGTGAGAGATGTAATGAAGATGGACTAAGTCATACTTTCATTTAAAAACGATATTTGGTCTGTAGAAAGTTGATTTGCGTTACGTTGCGTTACGTTACATTGTGTTATAGAGGGATAAAACTGGTATACCGTAATATTCATATGCTATGAGATGTAATGAAGATATTGTGTTTGGCTAAATGGGGTTCGCATTTCAATAATGATATTCGGACAACAGCCAGAAAGTTGTTCTCCACGTTACTTAATGATGATATAATGCGATGCAATCGTGTGCTAATATTTTATTTGTGTTAGAATGTAAGGGCTATAGGAGTTTGTCTAGACTTGCATACATTTTCAAACGCTATTTATGTAGGCAGTAGAAAGACTGGTTTCCCATTACGCTACATTGACTGTGTTACAAGAACTGAAAATAGGCATAGTCCAGAGCTATTTCACTACCGACTCACCGGTCTTATTCTCATCGATATGTGTTTACATTGGATGATGTAGGTCTTAAGAGAGACAGCCTTGAACTCGGGGATAATGAACAAGTCAATTTAATAATAGTATCAAGACTGTGTTTTTCCATATTATCGTATATACGCTTACTTGCTTGGAATTTGTATGTGTGGAACAAAAATATTTTATTGTGTTTGGATGTAATGGCTAAACATGGTTTTACATTTCATTATTCAGACATCGACAGAAAGTTGCTCGTTACTCTTAAAATGTTATTTGTTAACCCAGTGCTATTTCACTATAATCTCATCCGGACTGTTTACATTGGATAATGTAGGTCTTAAGAGAGAGAGAGAGAGTGTGTTGAACTCGGGATAATGAACAAGTCAATTTAATAATAGTAACAAGATTGTGTTTTTCCATATTATCGTATATATGATTACTTTGCTTGCAAGATTGTGTTTTCCATATTACCGCTTACTTTGCTTGGAATTTGTATGTGTGGAACAAAAATATTTTATTGTGTTTGGATGTAATGGCTAAACATGGTTTTACATTTCATTATTCAGACATCGACAGAAAGTTGCTCGTTACTCTTAAAATGTTATTTGGGCAAAGAACGAAGTTAGTATATTGTCCACGTTACATTAATGATATTTGAGCAAAGAACGATGTCATCATGTTGGTCGTGTTACCTTACAAGGTTATAAGGGTGTGAGCGATGGGGTCTCGAAAATTGCCATTAGTCTAAGTGAAATGGAGAAAGATACGTGAACAGCGGCAGCAGGAGAAAGGAAACGATGTTACTTTCCCCAACTATTAAATGATCTGGAGAGAGAGAGAGCGAGAGAGAGAGAGTCCACTGAGTGCTATGTATATCCCACGCAGTTGTGTTTACATCAAATTAAGATTTGTTATAATAATAAGATTGAAGACCAGCTTATGACTGGATATTCTTAAAAAAAAATGCTATTTGAGCAAAGAATGGTGATACTAAGGCTTAGCACCGAACACTTGGTCTGGGAAGGGAGCAGTGATGGTTTGGCCATGGAGGGGGTGGTAGGGGTATGGGTTTGGTGGGGGTGGACGGGGAGAGGGTAAGGCCGACCCATTACCTCGTCAATCTCACTACACCTCAAAACACCACGAAGGTCGGACCTCCACGAGAGGGGCTGCCGGTTCATTCATTCAGGAGACTTGCTATGATAACGCCAGATGTGTGATACAACCTCTGCACAACAGTAATGGATGTAGGATGAAGAGGTGATGGAGATTGAGTAAACATGCATACATTTCAATGATCACAGTTAACACGAACAATTTGTAGGTAGAGATCGCGTCTTCGTGGCGATGTGATGACTTATATTGAATTTTGTAACTAGCTCGTCATGATTGTAACTTGCTTAGCTAAAAATGAATTGTTGGGCTTCAGTCCTGACTCCTTTATGTGTCTCTGCAAGCCTTTACTGCCCTTATGACTGCCTTGTGTGAGATTGGACTGTTTAGCAAGAGAGTATGGTATGCCATATTGCTGTCACTCCCAGCAGTGTGGTGGTGGTGATGGGTATGTCCTGCTATGTGGATGGAGGGGGGGGGCATGACTGACTGACTATGTTAGAGGTTGATGATGACATTCGCAACAGTTAGACCTCAGCCTTTGAAGAGGTAACCCGTGTGGACATGTGCTGTCACTCCTCATAGCTACGTGGTAGGTATAGCCCACATATCCTTAGCGCTCTGGAAGCAGGGAGGCTACATAAAACTGTCATTCTTTAAGAAAAAATAATGTCTACTTTCACACACAAACCCACTGCCATCTGTTACCTCCCTTTCCCCTCCTTCTCCCCCTCCAAATCTTAAGACCCTGGTCTCTCACGCTCCCCTCAACACTTCCTGCCCATGTAGGGGGAGAACTAATGGACGTCATTGATATCCTCTCAGGTATTGGGGCTCCCCCCTCCCTTCACAACATAACCTACACTCCTCCTCTTTCTCCTGCTCTTCCTCCCTACATGACTGCATACCAACCACTTAGCTTCCAACCCCAACATGACACTCTCTCAAGTGACGCCTGGCCGGATGCCACGCGTCATAACATCCGGGAAATTCCCCCCAAACCCTTTGTGACTAGAGCGACGCGCTGCGACTACGACGACGCGCTGCGACTACGACGACGCGCACCACCTGGCACCCAACAACATGACTTCCCCTCGTTCCTGACCACATACCCCAACACAGGACGCTCACACGCGTCCGAAACGCGCCAAACTTCCGGGAAAATCCCCCCAAAACCCTGTGCGACTAGACACCTGTGCACCACCTGCCCAGCTGACTCTAATATAGCCACCTGGGCAGGTGGTGCGCGGTTCTAGTCGCACTTTACACTACTGGAGCCTTCTGACGGATACTGGCGTATTGGCAACATTTGTCTCGTTGTGGTAAACTTTGGTGGGAATCTCAATTCAAACATAAACTATATTATACACTATGTTTGCATCCCATCCTGGCCGAACATTTGAAACTCAAATGAACGATGTAATGACATCACCTTAACGTATTCGATACATATAGGGTAGATTCGGTGTTTTTGGCACATTCCTCATTGGTAATCTGCTGTTTTAGAGAACCATGCGAAGGAGCCTGCAGACGAATTGTCGATATAGTGTCTCGTTGTTGCCAGAGAAAAGGAGCAAATGTTTCCCATTATTTTGTTTTTAGGCTCCAGTCTTTTCCCTCAATGCAAGGTGCTAGTTCTCGTTTCCGGTGCGGTCGCGATCATGTGCTCACCTCACTTAGATGTGCTTATTCTGGTGGAAATCGAGCCGAAAAATTTACCTTTCTCCAGAAATCGAATGTGGTACATCACACTTTTCGTATTCGTATCATCGGCAAATTTGCAAATGTTGCTTACTCAAACCTGAATCTAAATCTTTTATATATATTATAAACAACAGAGGCCCCAGGACAGAGCCTTGAGGCACTCCACTTACAACATTTTCCCACTCTGACTTGACTCTATACTAACTCTCTGTTTCCTTTGGTATAGCCATGTCCTAATCCGGCTTAATATAGCACCCCCAATACCATGACCCTCTATCTATTTATTAATGAAAGAGTATGGTAAATATCTTTTGAAGCTCGCTCGAACTGGTCAGCAGACCTTCTGAAGCTTTCACATATCTTATGTTTGTATAATCTTATGAATGCTTATTGTTAAGAGAAAGAGGAACTTATGACCATATCCGTATGACCTTTGTTCACCTCATTTAGTCTGTATATTGTCTTTGATATCACCATTATTTTGATGAGATTGATTACACCATGGAAAGAGAAGAGTCGTGAAATAATTTCACTGCACGATTTCAACACTGATATGGCAATAATAAGGTATTTATATATTATAATTAATGTGCATATTATCTCATACTTACCTAAGGCCGGAGTTAATGCCAGTGCCTCTTCTTATCTCTTTTAATTACTGTTTACCCACCTCTTTTTCTTTTTACATTGTCGATAAAGCAGTATTTTAATTATAATATTATGAAATGCTTATTGTTAAGCAATCCTTAAGATTATAAGGAGTATTTAAGGTTATCTTTACTGTTAATATATTAAATTAATTATATTTTATATCATAATTCTTTTTTGTGACGAATTGGAACATATCGTTTCCTGATTTACATGATGGGCTTGGCGATAAAAATAAGCTAGCGGCTTGTCAGAGGTTCGTGATTTACCTTGACTTTCCAATTTGATCTTTGATCTTTTCCAGTTTGTTTTTGAAATTCAAGTCTTTCTATTTTCTACTTCGGCGGCTAAGCGGTTCTATGTTTATAGCCTTGTGGAAAAAAAGCTTCGTCTGTTCTCAGTTCTATAATTAGAAAACAATGCAACAAACATTGTGGCTTCTTGCATCAAATTGAGAACACCAGGGAAAGAAAAGTCTTACAATGGACTGAACGTTTTTAACACTGATATGGCAGTTGTAAGGTATTTATATATTTTATATAATGTGCATATCAACTCATATATGCCTAAGGCTGGTGTTAATTCCTACGCCTCTTCATAACTCATTGAATTACAATTTAACTACCTCATTTTTTTTTACATTATAGTTAAAGTAATATTTTAATTATAATGTTAAGGAATGCTTATTGTTAAGCATTCCTGAACATTGTATGGAATATTTAAAGTATTCTTTGCGGTTAATATTAAGTATTTTTTTACTGCTAATATTTTATATGAATGCTTATTTGATTTCATAATTCCTTTTCTTTACGAATAGGAGCATATCGTTCCCTCATTTACATGATAGTTTTGACGATAAAAGTAAGCCAGCGGTCCCCGATACATCTTAACACTTTATTTTAGTTTGATTTTGAAACTTAATAATCTTTGAACTAACGGCTTCGGCGACTAAGCAGTTCCATTGGTTTGTAGCCGTGTGGCGAAAAAGCATAACCTGTTCTGTCTCCTATTATTAGAAAATTGTGGCTTCTCGAGCTAGAAAACGTTGCTCTTTGTTTGTAGGAACCTAGTTGTGCAAGACGAGGTAGAGCTCTGGCTCTTTGGTGTCTCTCTTCCGGTGTCGCGAGGTTCATCTCACGCATCATTTCCTCGTAAGTCATGCCTCTTAGTTCCGGGACCTGCCTAGTGGCATACAGAAGCTGATTTTTTTCCAGCTTTTCAGTCAAGCGTCTTGTGCTTGTCCAGATACGAGGATCCATGCTGGGGAGGCATACTCCGGAATTGGTCTTCCCTTTGTGGTATACAAGGTTCTGAATGATTCCTTACACAGGTTCCTGAAAGCAGTTCTGATATTAGCAAACCTTGCATACGCCGCAGCAGTTATTCTTTTTAGGTGGATTTCATGAGACATGTTTGTTGAGATATTAAGTCTTTGATCTTTCTCTGTTCTTTTCATGAAGGACTTTATCTCCTATTCAATTTCCTGTGTGTGGCCTCCAGTTTGCAACGCTTGGTTTCATTACTTTACATTTACTCGGGTTGAATTTTAGTAGCCGTTTGTTGGACCATTCATTGATTGAACTATAAGACACTCCACTGGTGACGCCTCGCCAATCTGAGACCTCAGCCCTCACAGTGACTCTTCTGTTACTCATTGTAACAGTTCTATTTGCTTAAGCACTCTTTTATCCAATCGAGTACCTTTCCTTTCACTCCTGCCTGAATCTCTCGCTTTTGCACTAGCCTCATGAATGTTACTGTATCAAAGGTTTTGGCAACCCAGAAATATGCAGTCTGCCCAATTTTCAGTTTCTTGCCTAGTCTCATAATTCAATTAATCCCTTAACGTAGGAATTGCCATCCCTAAACCCATGCTGATGCTGTTTTAAAAAGTTTTCTTGCTCCAGATGTTAGACTAGCTTTATTTGCACATTCTTTTTCATCATTTGGGATTTAATAATCGAAGTGTTACTAATAAGACACCTGGTGTTGCTCTTCTTTAGCTATTTCTTGCTCTGGTGAGGCACCATTTAGATTATGCAGTTCCGATTTGGTCGCCGTACTACAGAATGGATATAAATTCACTAGAACGCCTCCACCTTAGAATGACAAAGTTAATCCCCCAAATTAGAAACCTATCATATTAAGAAAGCTTGACAAGGAGTAAATTACATTTGCTGGAAAGGCGAAGAGTTCGTGGTGACATAATAGAGGTGTACGAGTGGAAGAATGGATATAACAAAGGCGATACTAAAAGTATCAACACAAGACAGAACACGAAACAATATTTATACATTGGATAAGTTTAGATATCGGAAAGAAATCTTTCCTGAAAGATTTCAGGAAAGACCTGGGTAAATACGAGTTCGGTAAAAGGGTTTTTGTTTTGTGGAACCAACTATCACATAACATAATACAAGTGAGATCGCTTAATTGTTACAAGCTCAGGTTAGACATATATATGCATGCGATTAGGTTATATAAATTGGAGCATCATTGTATTGGACAATGGGCCTTCTGCATTTACATTCATTCATATGTTGCTTACGTTTTGCCTTTACATTCATTCTTAAGCTCATGTGTTTTTATATTAAGAACATAAAAACAAAGGCAACTGCAGAAGGCCTATTGGCCCATACGAGGCAGCTCCTATTTATAACCACCCAATCTCACTCATATACATGTGAAACCCTCGCTTGAAACAATCGGGGGACCCCACCTCCACCACGTTACGCGGCAATTGGTTCCACAAATCAACAACCTTGTTACTGAACCAGTATTTACCCAAGTCTTTCCAAAGTCTAACCTTATCCAATTTATACCCATTGTTTCGTGTAATTGATACTTTTAATACCCTATTAATATCCCCTTTGTTATGTCCATTCATCAACTTGTAAACCTCTATCATGTCACACGTAACTCTTCGCCTTTCTAGTGAATGCAAGTTAAGCTTTGTTAATCTTTCTTCATATGAAAGATTTCTAATTTGGGGAATTAACTTAGTCATCCTACTCAGGACACGTTCAAGTGAATTTATATCCATTCTATAGTACGGCGACCAAAACTGAACTGCATAATCTAAATAGTGCCTAACCAGAGCTAGATATAGCTGAAGAACCACACAAGGTGTCTTGTTACTAACGCTTCGATTAATAAACCCCAGTGTCCTATTTGCCTTATTACGAACATTCATGCATTGATCCTTTTGTTTTAAGTTCCTACAAATCATAACTCCCAGATCACTTTCGCAATCCGATTTCGAAAAATCTCAACACCATGTAGCTCGTATCTCTTTCATCATTACTTAGCCTCAGAACTTTACATTTATCAGCATTAAACTGCATCTGTCAATCCTTTGACCATTTCAAAACAATATTTAGATCAACTTGAAGAGATAGTGAGTCCTCCTCCGAATTAATTTCCCTACCGATTTTCGTATCATCGGCAAATTTGCAAATGTTGCTTACTCAAACCTGAATCTAAATCATTTATATATATTATAAACAACAGAGGTCCCAGGACAGAGCCTTGAGGCACTCCACTTACAACATTTCCCAATCTTACTTGACTCTATACTAACTCTCTGTTTCCTTTGGTATAGCCATGCCCTAATCCGGCTTAATATAGCACCCCCAATACCATGACCCTCTATCTATTTATTAATAAAGCAAAAGACTAAAATCAGTGCGAAAAGAAGGAAACTCTACCTTCATTTAAAACTTTGACCCAAATATCAGAGTAAGAAAGTTATCGTGAATAACTGAACTCAATTACGGTCCTTCTATTCAGCCCGTGCTAAATTCTAATTTTGTTCTAAGTAGCCGAATCTAAACAACTAGTTTCATGAATAATCGCCAACTGTGGCAAATGTGGAAAAAATTACATAAGATTTTTTTCTCCAATTAGATCATCTTACTGCAAACTAAATATCAAAATTTAATTAGTTGAAAACAGTTTGAAACAATTTTTTTTTTAAATGTATATAATGTGTATAACTGTATCAAAAATTCCTGTAATATAACATTTCTATAAACCCTCATAATATTTACTGTACCCATTCGAGTATTTATCTAATGGACAATAGATTTATACATAACATCATCACTGTGTCTTTCTACGTATATACTACTAGCCAATTTGTTCACCCCTTCTTGTTAAACATATATTTAATTGCTTTCTGGATAGTACGGCTAAAAAAACTAATATTTGAACAACACTAACCTTCGGAGATTCTCTTTGTCGAACATCAGTTCAAATGATATAAATTCATCGTTCTCGTCTTCCTTCTCCTTTTCCACATTTTCGTTCATAATTTTCTTGTGCTCCTTTTGCAAGAGTGGGTTAGGCCCAAACGATAGAGGTTTCAGTAGTTGTGAAGATTGGATCCTATTAGGTGGTAGCTGACTTATCAAATGTGAGTCAGGGTTTGCAACAGACAAAACATCTCCTGGTTGTGAATGCAACTGACTTTTAATAGTTGCAACTGGCATCCCCACTCGGTGAAGTAACTGTTGATGGATCCTGTAACATCATGGAGCCAGGGTTTGCATATGCATGAATTTGAGAAGGTGGGACATGGATAGCAAAGCCTTGATGTGAAGGGTGTCGCGCCTCTGGTGGTGGTCTTTGGTGACGGATAAGAACATCCACAGGCGGTGAAAATATATTGCCATCACGAAAATCATTTAGAGAGTTCAGAGGTAACATAGAAAGATGGGCCACAGATAGGTCTTATTACACTCTCTAAAACATAATCATGAGATATTCTACCTGAGAGACTGGACAACTCTCTATCAAGTTCTATTCCTTGTATGGTCTACTTGTCCTGGAATAATGCCATGAGGTAATGGTGAGAAGCGCAAGAGGTGCCTGTAGCCACGAACACTGATACTAAGAGGCAGACCTCCAAATTCAACAGGAAATCTTACATTATTTATTGCAACGGCCCTGAGTGCATCTACAAACTTAACGATAAATTGCTCGCCATTAATGTTAAACCTTTGTGGCTTGGCATCCAAATAAAGATCAACTACTTTCGAAAAATTTTCATCGATTATAAGCTGGATCTTGCCTGCCAGCAATCTTGTGTTTCGAACTGGACCAATATTTACATTTGGTGGTTTACCATCGAGGCTTACAGTGTGGAGTTGGCCAGCCAGGTGAGGAGTTTTTGGGCTTGCCACCAAAGAAACACTGGTGGCCTCTACCAATCCACTATGAGCTCTTGAGTAGGAACACCAAGTTTAATGAAGAAGATCTTTCCGGAAATTGTCAATTTCTTATAATTTTCTCCAATTTTGATAGGCAGTGCAAATTGTCCTCCGTTGAAAACAATGTTACAGTGCCCCTCTCCAAATGTTAAAATACGTGGGTCATTCCAGCCTAGGAGAATCACCGCAGTGTCTCCGTAGGACCTGATTTCTCTTGGAATTCCATCAATATCGATGGTTCTTGTAATGGAATTACAAGATGCAGCTTCCAGAGTTTTTGTAGACACATGCGGTAGATCCGGTTCACCAGTCCCATAAGTTATCTTCAGGAACCCAGCCACAATAATCATGACTGGGTTCACCTCTTCTCTTTGTGTCTCGTCCTCTTGTTGTTTTGGAGACGTCATCAGTGTGTCCCGCCTCTCCCAGCAGGAGGGAGAGTGAAGGAGTCACTTACATCCTGGCCAACACCAGGATGTAAGGCGACCAAGTCACTCAAGTGACCATGGCGATTGTCATATGATTGCCCCACTTGGTGTTCTTTCAACTGGGAATTATCTCTAGACTTCTCAAATAATGCTGCGTGAGCGGTATTAAGGTTATGTTTCCTGGCGATGGAATCCTCAAACCCTGGAAGTGGACTCTCCACCCACCGAGGAACATGCTCTCCTCCATGATGAGGAACGTTGGAAGTAAGTTTTTGTGGCATGCCGAGAGGTTGAAGACGAGTAGGCAGGTCCCTATAGCTCGGATTACGATCATCTTGGCTCTTCGCGTTCAGAACTAACTGAGGACCAGGAGTCGACACAAACCATGGCCGAGACAGAACTCGCTGGCATTCCACATCCTTCTTACTATAATCTCTGCAACAAGATAAAGTTGAAAAAATTTAATAATTGTTATTATTTAGTAATGTTTGTTTAATAAAGCACTTCTGGCAGTGAAAAGATTTATTGCCATCAAGTTGTCTTAGTTGATAAGAAGTTCTTTAGAAATTGGTATTTATATGTGCACTGTATGTATATGTATGATATGCACCATAAACAAAGAATATAAATTACCTTACTACTGCCATATCAGTGTTGAAAACGTGCAGTCTATGTTATGACCTTTCTCTCCCAGGTGTTCTCAATCAGATGCATCTAATGATTGATGATTGATAAAGATTAAGCCACCCAAGAGGTGGCACGGGCATGAATAGCCCGTAAGTGGTACAATTTTTTTTTCTCAGTATTCTGAGGCTGAGAAACCATCAGGCTGTTATCGTGGGGGCATCTAATGGCAATATCCGAGACTATATACAGAACAAGTGAGGTGTACGTAGGTCAGGTGGATAAAAAATACACCAGTCTCCGTGGTGTAGTGGTAAGACACTCGCCTGGCGTTCCGCGAGCGCTATGTCATGGGTTCGTATCCTGGCCGGGGAGGATTTACTGTGCGCAATTACTTAACTGTAGCCTCTGTTTAACGCAACAGTAAAATGTGTACTTGGATGAAAAAACGATTCTTCGCGGCAGGGGATCGTATTCCAGGGACCTGCACCGAACCGCTACGCGTACTAGTGGCTGTACATGAATGTAACAACTCTTGTATATATCTCAAAAAAAAAAAAAAAAAAAAAAAACTGCCTTTTGGCCCATACGAGGCAGGTCCTATTAATAACCACCCAAACCTACTAATATTTTACGGGCTATTCATGCCACCACTTGGGTGGCTTAATCTTTATCAATCAGTCACTCATATTCATGTCCATCCCACGTTTAAAAACAATTGAGGGAAACAACACCTCTACCACGATATGCGGCAATTGGTTCCACAAATCAACAATCCAGTTACCGAACCAGTGTTTACCCAAGTCTTTCCTAAATCTCACTTTATCCAATTTATACCTATTGCTTCATGTTCTGTCTTGTGTTGATACATTTATTACCTATTAATATCCCCTTTGTTATGTCTATTCATCCACTTGTAAACTTCTAACATGTCCCCCTAACTCTTTGCCTTTCCAGTGAAAGCAATTTAAGCTTTGTTAATTTTTCTTCATGAATGATTTCTTATTTTGGGAATTAACTTCGACTGTTAGTGTAATATATCCTAAGTGAATTGTTATTTTGAAGCCACTCTTTTTCCCCCGATCATTTTGACAATTCCTTTCTTCCACAAACACATATGATAGGTTTTTAATTTGTGGGATTAACTTTGTCATTCTTAGGTGGAGGCGTTCTAGTGAATTTATATCCATTCTGTAGTACGGAGACCAATCGGAACTGCATAATCTAAATGGTGCCTAACCAGAGCAAGAAAAAGCTGAAGACGAACAACAGCAGGTGTCTTATTAGTAACGCTTCGATTATTAAATCCCAAATGATGGAAAAGAATGTGCACATAAAGCTACTCGAACATCTGGAGCAAAAAAAAATTTTTTAAAAACAGCATCAGCATGGGTTCAGGGATGGGAATTCCTACCTTAAGGGATTAATTGAATTATGAGACAAGGCAAGAAACAGAAAATTGGGCAGACTGCTTACTTTTAGATTGCCAAAAGCCTTTGATACAGTACCACACATGAGGCTAGTGCAAAAGCAAGAGATTCAGGCAGGAGTGAAAGGAAAGGTACTCGATTGGATAAAAGAGTGCTTAAGCAAATAGAACTGTTAAAATGAGTAACAGAAGAGTCACTGTGAGGGTTGAGGTCTCAGATTGGCGAGGCGTCACCAGTGGAGTGTCTTATAGTTCAATCAATGAATGGTCCAACAAACGGCTACTAAAGTTCAACCCGAGTAAATGTAAGGTAATGAAACCAAGCATTGCAAACTGGAGGTTGTTACGGCCCTCTCGGGTCGCAACCGGATTCTTTCTCTGATATAAGTAGAGTTTGGGTATCCGGCCCTAAGCTAGTAGTGGCTTTCAAGGGATGTGATCCGTAACGCAAGTAAATAAAAGGGGAAGGGAAATAAAGGCAAAAACTTAATATATAATTAACACCGTCACCATAAATAATATTAAAGATTATCACAAGGGGGAGGAATAAACACTATAATGTACAACCTTGTCTTCTTCTAAAGACTCTGGACGTTCACGGTGCTCACGATGCTAAGCTCTTGGTGCTCTTGTGGCCTCACTATGAATCCTTCGATCCTCTTGAGTCTACCCTGGCCACAGGCCAGCCAAATCACAGTTCCACTGGGGGCACCGTCGTGGAGGCCATCAACCACAAGTCCAGCCGGTAGCTGGAAGGTTCCAATCAGCGACGCTGGTTAGGCTACTCCATGATCGATACTAAGGTCACGAACCCTAGTCAGGAGCCTCGGTGTGATCCTACAGACCACTCTCCTCGCCACAACACCCCAGTGGTTAAGCGTCTCCACAAGTCAGTCCCGGGTACTACAATCCCTCAACTGCCACATCACAGGCAGGGTAACACCACAGTGTTCATCCGGGGGGGCGACTCACAGCTGCTGCAGCAAACACTTCGAGACAAGACGACTGCCTTGGGTAGACTGATCCACCTTCCATTACAGCTGTCCCAGGGTCGACTCTGTAATCAGACACGTCATCAGTACTAGGGACACTCTAGGGCATGTCACTTACCGGCTCAGACCCAAACGCCCACCTATCCACTCCACAGATGGCGTTGCTGTCTGAGCGCCACCTCACCAGAGGTCAGCAACGGCTGTGTTATGAGCTGATTAGGACGGGAAACTAGCCCTTGTGGCTGGTATTTCCTGTCCTCACTTGATGGGGGCCGTCTATTTGGAGGAGTTTCGGGAGCTGACCCACAGTTGGCGTGGTCGTCACTGCTCCGTGCTCGGACGTTGGGCTCGGGTCCCGTAACACCTCCCCACCAAAAAGAATTTGGTTTGGGTCTCTATAAAAGAAAACACAAACCAAATTAGTACGTGGATATAACTCCAAATAGACTCACGTACACTACAAACTGGAAATGGCGAGGCTGTCTTGTCCACAGAACCATACTACTGGGGAGCTCTCGCACAAAGGAAACTTGCAGATGTAAGGCAATGACCTGCCTGATGTACTTTTCCACACCTCCACCGAGATGTTAATCCGGAGCATAATCTCACCTCTCTCGAGTAAGGATTGGTGTAGACTCGACCTGGGGCGACTCGACACTTCTCTGTGTCGTGGCACCGATGATGGCTGGTCACAGACGGCATTTCTAGTACCGGTCCGGGCGGTCCTTCAGGGAGGACGGGAACCTGGAATACAGGGGTCTGATAATTTAGAGTGACAGCGACAGCGGGTAAAACAGTACTCCTCTACTAGGTCCACACCTAGTCCCAACAGGGCTGTTCGTACATCGAAGATGGCATTCGCTCTGTCCACCGTCAGGTCGACCAACGTTCCGTATAACGCTGAATCCAGGCTCAAGCAATCACACAGGGGGTGTCAACCTGTCGGAAACAGTCACTCTTATTATCATATCTCGTACCTCCTGTATCTACTATCACCTTCCAGGTCCCTCCTTTGACTGCACTACTCACAGTGCACGTCTCCAATCCCAGGGGTCTTTCACGATGTTCAAGGGAGCCATCATCTGTCGGTTCGTCCACTGGTCCTTACTGAGAACACACACAAGAACAAAAAATACCGCTAGGAAACATTTGGTTAACTTAGGGACAAGTTTCCTGAGCTTGAAATGTCCATAGCCGGCTACATCTATTAGCCTGGTTTGGACCAAAGAGTTCACTACAACCTTCACACATACCTCACATACATCCGACGTCTGGGGAATCTCTGGCCGGTTCAATGAACGCTGTACCTTGCCATACCGCAAGTACACATCCGCCTTCGCTCCAGACTCTGGGGTATCCGTGGGTGCTTGCACACGAGAGCTCTCTTCTTGCTCAGTCGCTTCTGCTACCTTAACCGCATGTTCCTCGTCGGGAGACGATTCAGGGGACTCTGCTAGAACGTTCTCAATCTGTCGGGTAGAGGACAAATTAAACATATTATTTTCCGGGTCTGTCCGTACCTGGATATTACCAACGCCTGCCGTTACCTCGGACCTTGCTGTTCCGGCTGACTCGTCCGCGACCTTGGGATGATTGTTGCTCCAATCTGTCACCAAGTCGTTGGCTAGTACCACGTCAATCCCTGCTATAGGGAGGGTATCGACTACTGCCAACGCACATGTGCCGCTGAAGTAAGGCGAGTCGAGATGTACCGGCACTAAGGGGGCGACATACTGCGTCCTAGGAAACCCGACTAGGACAACCTTTTGTCTCCCATCTACACTCATTCCCTCGAAGTAACGAGTTTTTCACGATCAGGGACTGGGCTGCTCCACTATCTCTGAGCACTACAACTGACCTACCAGTATGATCACTCGATACATACCTGCCTGAAGTGTGAGGGACGAACAAACTTGGTTCTTCCTGCATAGTCGTAGACTGGCTTCCTGCTGGTGTTGTCACACAGCTCATTAACATCACCTCCCTACGTGGGCCGCTACCTCTTCTGCCTCGGCACATAGCAGCTACATGCCCTTTCTGCCCACAAGTCCAACACACCACATTCCTCCTCGGACTCCGGTGTTTCGGACTGCTAAGACTGGTCCTTCGAGGGCTACTTGGGGGCGTCTTCTTAGCGCTTTGTGGGACGGGGGTCTCCTCTTCGTCATGAGGTTTGTCAAACCGGCGTGGGTAATTTCTCGGGACATACTTAGCAGAAGGCCTATGCGTTAGGATGTATTCCTCAGCCATGGTGGCTGCCGCACTCAAGGTCTCTACCTGCTGTTCCTCTAGGTACGTCTTCAGATCTCCAGACAGACAGTCTTTGAAGTCCTCTAACAGTATGAGCTGCTCGAGGTCTTCTTTGGTTTCCACCTTCCGAGAGGCACACCATTCCTGGAAAAGTCGCTCCTTGATAGTAGCGAATTCGGTGAAAGTGTGCTCTGAGGTCTTCTTCAGGTTTCTAAACTTCTGCCTGTAAGCCTCAGGTACCAATTGGTACGCCATGAGCACGACCTTCTTCACCTTGTCGTAATCGCCAGAGTCATCAAGGGACAACGTGGAGTAGGCGACATGGGCCTTCCCAGTCAAGATGGACTGTATCATGATGGCCCAATTCTCCTTTGGCCACTCCAAAGAGGCTGCGACTTTCTCAAAGGCCGCGAAGAACTTCGGAACTTCCTTCTCGTTGAACTTCGGGACCATTTTGATGTTCCTCACCGGATCGAAAATACTTGTTCCTATTGTTTGCCTCTGACCACTGCCTAATCGCAATACTTCTAGCTCATGTTGTCTCTCCTTTTCTTTTTCTTCTCTCTCTCGCGCTTCTCTTTCTCGTTTCTCTTCTCTTTCTCGTTTCTCTTATCTTTCTCTTTCTCGCTCTTCTTTCCTTTCTTCTAATTCTAAACGCCTCATCTCTAATTCTTTATCTTTCAATTCTCGTTCTATTTCTAATTTCTTCCATTCAATTTCACGATTTATTTCCAAGGCACGCATTTTGACTGTAAGTAAACTTATGTTCAGCTCACCTGCATCACTGTCAATGTCACTGCCTTTATCTTCCTTTTCAGTGGAAGCTACTTCTTCACTTTCTTTTGTACCTTGTGCCTCACTTTCTTGTTTCTCATCGGCCTTCAAATGCCGGTGAACCTTGGACAAGATCTCCACACGGGAATCACTGGCACGGATCTTGATCTCCAGGTTTGGCACTCACCAGTACAAGTTCCTGTTTTCCCAGGTATTTCAATCTGGCAAGACAGTCCTCCCTGTTCAGAAAGGCCTGAACATCGTCCAGATCGTCGATGGTCGCTTTTTCTGCCATTATCACTGATGGAACACTTAGCACTTAGCACACCGCTTCACTGTTCTACGTCAATATTGCACTTTATCGCACCAAACCACTGCACTTGCCAATATTGCATGTAATTACACCGGGCACCGCGCTACACAATATTGCACTTAATCACAGCGAGCACCTCGCTCTACAATATTGCACTGAATCACACCGAGCACCGCACTACACAATATTGCACTTAATCACAGCGAGCACTTCGCTATAAAATATTGCACGTAATCACACCGAGCACCGCTCTACACAATAATGCACTTAGTCACTCCGAGCACCGCACAGGATGTACAATGTCCTAACAGTCACACACAGGGGGGGAATTATTTACAGGGATTACGCCACTTCACCACCCCTGTCAAACATACTTGACAAGGGGTCGGATCCCACTGGGGATTCCAATTATGTTACGGCCCTCTCGAGTCGCAACCGGGTTCTTTCTCTGATGTAAGTAGAGTTTGGGGTATCCGGCCCCAAGCTAGTAGTGGCTTTCAAGGGATGTGATCCGTAATGCAAGTAAATAAAAGGGGAAGGGAAATAAAGGCAAAAATTTAATAATATAATTAACACCGTCACCATAAATAATATAAAGATTATCACAAGGGGGAGGAATAAACACTATAATGTACAACATTGTCTTCTTCTAAAGACTCTGGACGTTCACGGTGCTCACGATGCTAAGCTCTTGGTGCTCTTGTGGCCTCACTATGAATCCTTCGATCCTCTTGAGTCTATCCTGGCCACAGGCCAGCCAAATGTTCCACTAGGGGCAGTTCCACTAGTAGCCAGTTCCACTAGGGGCACCGTCGTGGAGGCCATCAACCACAAGTCCAGCCGGTAGCTGGCAGGTTCCAATCAGCGACGCTGGTTAGGCTACTCCACGATCGATACTAAGGTCGCGAACCCTAGTCAGGAGCCTCGTGTGATCCCACAGACCACTCTCCTCGCTACAACACCCTAGTGTTAAGCATCTCCACCAGTCAGTCCCGGGTACTTCAATCCCTCAACTGCCACGTCACAGGCAGGGTAACACTACAGTGTTCATCCGGGGGGCGACTCACAGCTGCTGCAGCAAACACTTGGAGACAAGACGACTGCCTTGGGTAGACCCTATCCACCTTCCATTACAGCAGTCCCAGGTCGACTCTGTAACCAGACACGTCATCAGTACTAGGGACACTCTAGGGCATGTCACTTACCAGCTCAGACCCAAACGCCCACCTATCCACTCCATAGATGGCGTTGCTGTCTGAGCGCCACCTCACCAGAGGTCAGCAGCGGCTGTGTTATGAGCTGATTAGGACGGGAAACTTGCCCTTGTGGCTGGTATTTCCTGTCCTCACTTGATGGCGCCGTCCATTTGGAGGGAGTTTCAGGAGCTGACCCACAGATGGCGTGGTCGTCACTGCTCCGTGCTCGGACGTTGGGCTCGAGTCCGTAACAGAGGTCACACACAGGAAACTGAATAGGAGAAAAAGTCCTTCATGAAAAGGACAGAGAAAGATCAAAGACTTAATATCTCAACAAACATGTCTCATGAAATCCACCTAAAAAGAATAACTGCTGCGGCGTATGCAAGGTTTGCTAATATCAGAACTGCTTTCAGGAACCTGTGTAAGGAATCATTCAGAACCTTGTATACCACAAACGGAAGACCAATCCCGGAGTATGCATCCCCAGCATGGAGCCTCGTATCTGGTAAAGACAAGACGCTTGACTGAAAAGCTGGAAAAAAAATCAGCTTCTGTATGCCACTAGGCAGGTCCCGGAACTAAGAGGCATGAATTACGAGGAAAGGATGCGTGAGATGAACCTCGCGACACCGGAAGAGATACACCAAAGAACCAGAGCTCTACCTCGACTTGCACAACTAGGTTCTTTCAAACAAAGAGAAACGTTTTCTAGCTCGAGAAGCCACAATTTTCTCATCATAGGAGAGAGAACAGGAGATGCTTTTTTCGCCATACGGCAATAAACCAATGGAACTGCTTAGTCGCCGAAGCCGTTAGTTCAAAGAATATTAAGTTTCAAAATCAAACTAAAATAAAGTGTTAAGATGTATCGGGGACCGCTGGCTTACTTTTATCGTCAAAACTATCATGTAAATGAGGGAACGATATGCTCCTATTCGTAAAGAAAAGGAATTATGAAATCAAATAAGCATTCATATAAAATATTATCAGTAAAAAATACTTAATATTAACCGCAAAGAATACTTAAAATATTCCATACAATGTTCAGGAATGCTTGACAATAAGCATTCCTTAACATTATAATTAAAATATTACTTTAACGATAATGTAAAAAAAAATGAGGTAGTTAAATTGTAATTCAATGAGTTATGAAGAGGCGTAGGAATTAACACCAGCCTTAGGCAAATATGTGTTGATATGCACATTATATAAAATATATAAATACCTTACAACTGCCATATCAGTGTTAAAAACGTTCAGTCCATTGTATGACTTTCCTTTCCCTGGTGTTCTCAATTTCATGCAAGAAGCCAAAATGTTTGTTGCATTGTTTTCTAATCATAGAACTGAGAACAGACGAAGCTTTTTTCCACAAGGCTATAAACATATAGAACCGCTTAGCCGCCGAAGCCGTAAATAGAAAGACTTGAATTTCAAAATCAAATTGGAAAAGATCAAAGATCAAACTGGAAAGTCAAGGTAAATCACGAACCTCTGACAAGCCGCTAGCTTACTTTATCGCCAAGCCCATCATGTAAATCAGGAAACGATATGTTCCAATTCGTCACGAAAAAGAATTATGATATAAAATATAATTAATTTAAAATACTAACAGTAAGATAACCTAAAATAATCCTTATAATCTTAAGGATTGCTTAACAATTAGCTTTTCATAACATTATAATTAAAATATTGCTTTATCGACAATGTAAAAAGAAAAAGAGGTGGGTAAACAGTAATTAAAAAGAGATAAGAAGAAGCACTGGCATTAACTCCGGCCTTAGGTAAGTATGAGATAATATGCGCATTCATTATAATATATAAATACCATATTACTGCCATATCAGTGTTGAAATCGTGCAGTGAAATTATTTCACGACTCTTCTCTTTCCATGGTGTTCTCAATCTGATGAAAATAATGGTGATATCAAAGACTATATACAGACTAAATGAGGTGTACAGAGGTCATACAGAAATGGTCATAAGTTCCTCTTTCTCTTAACAATAAGCATTCATAAGATTATACAAACATAAGATATGTGAAAGCTTCAGAGGGTCTGTTGACCAATTCGAGCCAGCTTCAAAAGATGTTTACCATACTCATTCATTAATAAATAGATAGAGGGTCATGGTATTGGTGGTGCTATATTAAGCTGGATTAGGGCATGGCAATACCAAAGGAAACAGAGAGTTAATATAAATAGAGTCCAAGTAAGAGTGGGAAAATGTTGTAAGTGGAGTGCCTCAAGCTCTGTCCTGGGACCTCTGTTGTTTATAATATATATAAATGATTTAGATCAGGTTTGAGTAAGCAACATTTGCAAATTTGTCGATGATACGAAAATCGGTAGGGAAATTATTTCGGAGGAGGACTCACTATCTCTTTAAGTTGATCTAAATAGGGTTTTGAAATGGTCAAAGGATTGGCAGATGCAACACTTGCAACACTATTAATCACACGTGACACATGCATCACTACACTCACACATGACACATGCATCAACACACACACACACACACACAGACGTGACACATGCATCACTACACACATACACACGTGACACTTGCAATACTACACACACACGTGACACTTCCAACACTACACACACACACACACACACAGACACACACACACACGCACACGCACACGCACACACACACACACACACACACACACACACACACACACACACACACAACACACCGACTTCAATCGACGACTTCAATCACGGAAGGATTGACTGGGAGAATAAGCAACCGCATGGAGGCGAGGATATGTGGAGAACCAAACTATTGGAGGTGGTGACTAGAAACTTTTTAACCCAGGCATGTCAGAGAACCCACAAGGATGAGAGGCAATGACGAACCAGCGAGATTCGACCTAGTCTTCACTCTGAACCACTCCGACATAAGAGAATCGGTTTTGAGGGCCCAGTAGGAATGAACGACCACAGTGTGCTGGGTGTTTGAGTACCTGATTGAAGAAGGGTTATTGAACTCGAGGAGGGATACTGAAACCAAAAGGTTAGCATACCGAAAGGGAAAACTATGAAGGAATAAGAAAACAGATATAGATTGGGAAACATAGCTCAGAGGAAAGACGGCCCAAGATATGATGGACTACATCACGCAGAAGTGCAAGGGACGCAGCAAAACAGTTTGTCCGAGTCCAAAAGGAAAACAGAGAAATAAAGATGAGAAACCATGGTTTAATCAGAGATGTAGGCTAGCTAAGCAGCAAAGTAAAAGGGCATGGAGAAACTATAGAAATAACAAGACACTGGAGAGCAGAGAAAGATACCAGAATGCCAGGAATGAATATGTCAGGATGAGAAGAGAGGCAGAAAGACAATACGAAAATGATATCGCAAGCAAGGCAAAGACTCAGCCTAAATTGTTGCATAGGAGAAAAACAACAGTAAAGGAACAGGTTTTGAAACCAAGGATAGGGGCGAAAGGATTCACTACAAACGACAAGGAAGTGTGTGAGGAACTGAATAAGAAATTCCAGGAGGTCTTCACCTTAGAGCAAGGAGAAATTCCAGAGATAAGTGAGGGAATAGCTAACCAGGAACCACTGGAAGAGTTTGAGATTACCAGCGGGGAAGTAAGGAAGTGTTTACTAGAGTTGGATGTGACAAAGGCTATAGGCCCAGATGGAATCTCCCCTTGGATACTAAAGAAAGGAGCAAAAGAACTGTGCCTACCCCTCTCCATAGTGTATAACAGATCACTGGCAACAGGGGAACTGCCAGATATTTGGAAAGCAGCTAACGTAGTCCCGATATACAAGAAAGGTGATAGACAGGAGGCACTGAACTACAGGCCAGTGTCCCTAACCTGCATACCATGCAAGCTGATGGAAAAGATTGTGCGAGAAAAAGCTAGCGGAGCATCTGGAGCGAAGGAACTTTGTAACACAGCATCAACATGCGTTCAGAGATGGCACGTCCTGCCTCACAGGGTTACTTGAATTCTACGACAGGCAACAAAAAATAAGGCAAGAAAGAGAAGGGTGGGCAGACCGCATATTGTAGGATTGTCAGAAAGCCTTTGATACAGTGCCACACAAGAGGCTAGTGAAAAAGTTGGAGATGCAGGCTGAAGTAAAAGGGAAGGTACTTCATTGGATAAATGAGTACCTAAGCAACAGGAGACAACGAATCAGTGTGAGGGGTGAGGTCTGAGATTGGCAAGACGTTACAAGTGGAGTCCCCCAGGGGTCAGTCCTTGGACCTATACTGTTTCTGGTATTGTAAATGATCTCCCAGAGGATATAGATTCGTTCCTCTCAATGTTTGCCGATGATGCAAAAATTATGAGGAGGATTGAAACAGAGGATGATAGTAGGAGGCTACAAGATGAACCTAGACAGACTGAGTGAATGGTCCAACAAATAGCTGTTGAAGTTCAACCCGAGTAAAAGCAAAGTAATGAAACTAGGCAGTGGAAACAGGAGGCCAGACACAGGATGCAGAATAGGAGATGAAGTACTTAATGAAACAGACAGAGAGAAAGATCCAGGAGTTGATATCACACCAAACCTGCCTCCTGAAGCCCACATAAAAAGAATAACGTCTACAGCATATGCGAGGCTGTCTAACATCAGAACAGCGTTCAGGAACCTGAGTAAGGAATCATTCAGAATCTTGTACACCACATATGTAAGACCAATCCTGGAGTATGCGGCCCCAGCATGGAAGCCCGTACCTTGTCAAGCACAAGACGAAGCTGGAAAAAGTCCAAAGGTATGCTACTAGACTAGTCCCAGAACTAAAAGGCATGAGTTATGAGGAAAGGCTGCGGGAAAATACACCTTACGACACTGGAAGACAGAAGAGTAAGGGGGACATGATCACAACCTAAAAAATCCTCAGGGGAATCGACCGGGTAAACAAGGATAAACTATTCAACACTGGCGGGACGCAAACAAGGGGACACAGGTGGAAACTGAGTACCCACGTGAGCCATAGGGACGTAAGAAGGAACTTTTTCAGTGTCAGAATAGTTAACAGATGGAATGCATTAGGCAGTGATGTGTTGGAGGCTGACTCAATACACAGTTTTAAATGTAGATATGACAGAGCCCAGTAGGCTCAGGAACCTGTACACCAGTTGATTGACAGTTGAGAGGCGGGAACAAAGAGCCAAAGCTCAACCCCCACAAGCACAAATAGGTGAGTACAACACGTGACACATGCATCACTACACACACACCACACACGTGACACTTGCATCACTACACACATACACGTGACACATGCATCACTACACACACACACACGTTCCAGGGGCCTCGTAGCCTGGTGGATAGCGCGCAGGACTCATAATTCTGTGGCGCGGGTTCGATTCCCGCACGAGGCAGAAACAAATGGGCAAAGTTTCTTTCACCCTAAGTGCCCCTGTTACCTAGCAGTAAATAGGTACCTGGGAGTTAGTCAGCTGTCACGGGCTGCTTCCTGGGGTGTGTGTGTGTGTGTGTGTGTGTGGAGAGAAAAAAAAGTAGTTAGTAAACAGTTGATTGACAGTTGAGAGGCGGGCCGAAAGAGCAAAGCTCAACCCCCGCAAAAACACAACTAGTAAACACACACGTGACACTTGCATCACTACACACACACATGACACGACCACATGCATCACTACACACACCCATGGCACATGCATCAATACACACACACGTGACACATGCATCACTACACACACACGTGACACATGCATCACTACATACACACGTGACCACATGCATTCACTACACATACACGTGACACTTGCAACACTACTACACATACGTGACACTTGCATAACTACACACACACGTGACACATGCATCACTACATACGTATGTGACACTTAGAACACTAAACACAGGGAAGCAATGTGGTGGAGGCTGACTCCATACACAGTTTCAAGTGTTGATATGATAGAGCCAATAGGCTCAGGAACCTGTACACCTATTGATTGACGTTCTCTGTATTGATTGACATCCTATATGGGTATTGAAAGAGTGTGCAGGAGCACTTTGCTTGCCACTCTGCATAGTGTATAGTAGGTCACTGGAAACGGGAGACCTACCAGAAGTATGGAAGACTGCTAATGTAGTTCCAATATTTATAAAGGGTGACAGATAAGAGGCACTGAACTACAGGCCAGTGTCCTTAACTTGTATACCATGCAAGGTGATGGAGAAGATTGTGAGAAAAAACCTAGTAACACATCTGGAGAGAAGAGACTTCGTGACAACCCATTAGCATGGGTTCAGGGAGGGTAAATCTTGCCTTACAGGCTTGATAGAATTCTATGATCAGGTGACAAAGATTAAGCAAGAAAGAGAAGGATGGGCGGACTGCATTTTTTTGACTGTCGGAAAGCCTTTGACACAGTACCCCATAACAGGTTGATGCATAACCTGGAGAAACAGGCAGGAGTAACTGGTAGGGCGCTCCAGTGGATAAGGGAATACCTAAGCAATAGGACGCAGAGAGTTATAGTGAGGGTGAGACCTCAGAATGGCGTGAAGTCACCAGTGGAGTCCCACAGGACTCTGTGCTTGGACCTATCCTGTTTCTGATATACGTAAATGATCTCCCAGAGGATATAGACTCATTCCTCCCAATGTTTGCTGACGACGCCAAAATTATGAGAAGGATTAAGACAGAGGAGGACAGCTTGAGGCTTCAAGAAGACCTGGACAAGCTGCAGGAATGGTCGAACAAAAGGATGTTAGAGTTTAACCCAAGCAAATGTAATGTAATGATGATAGGGGTAGGAAGCAGGAGACCAGATACAAGGTATAACTTGGGAGATGAAATACTTCAAGAGTCAGAGAGAGAGAAAGACCTGGGGGTTGATATCACGCCAGACCTGTCCCCTGATGCTCACATCAAGAGGATAACAGCAGCAGCATATGCCAGGTTGGCTAACATAAGAACGGCCTTTAGAAACTTGTGTTAGGAATCTTTCAGAACATTATATACACATATGTCAGACCAATCCTGGAGTATGCGGCTCCAGCATGGAGTCCATATCTAGGTAAGCATAGGACTAAACTGGAAAAGGTTCAAAGGTTTGCCACCAGACTAGTACCCGAGCAGAGAGGTATGAGCTACGAGGAGAGACTACGGGAATTGAACCTCACTTCGTTGGAAGACAGAAGAGTTAGAGGGGACATGATCACCACATTCAAGATTTCAAGGGAATCGACAGGGTTGATAAAGACAGGCTATTTACCACAAGGGGCACACGCAGTAGGGGACACAGGTGGAAACTGAGTGCCCAAATGAGCCACAGAGATATTAGAAAGAACTTTTTAGTGTCAGAGTGGTTGACAAATGGAATGCATTAGAAAGCAATGTGGTGGAGGCTGACTCCATACACAGTTTCAAGTGTAGATATGATAGAGCGCAATAGGCTCAGGAACCTGTACACCTGTTGATTGACGGTTGAGAGGCGGGACCAAAGAGCCAAAGCTCAACCCCCGCAAGCACAACTAGATGAGTACAACTAGGTGAGTACGTGACACATGGATCACTACACACACACGTGGCACATGCATCACTACACATACACGTGACACTTGCAAACCTACACATAAACACGTGACACATGCATCACTACACACACACATGACACTTGCAGCATTACACACACACACACGTGACATATGCATCACTACACACACACGTGACACATGCATCACTACACACACGTGATACATGCATCACTACACACACACGTGGCACATGCATCACCACACACACACACACATGATACTTGCATAACTACACACATACGTGACACATGCATCAACGCATACACGTGACACATGTATCCACTACATACACATGTGACACTTGCATCACTATATGCACACACGTGACACATGGATCACCACACACACACACGTGACACATGCATCACTACACACACACGTGGCACATGCATCACTACACACACGTGACACTTGCATTACTACACACACGTCACACATGCATAACTACACACACGCGTGGCACTTGCATTTCTACACATATGCGTGACACTTGCTACACTGCCAAACACACGTGACACATGCATCACTACACACACACGTGGCACATGCATCACTACACACACGTGTGACACATGCATCACTACACAGACGTGACACTTGCATTTCTACAGATATACATGACACTTGCAACACTACCTAACACACGTGACGCTTGTATAATTAAACACACACGTGACACATGCATCAACACACACACGTGACACATGCATCACTACACACACACACACACGTGGCACATGCACAACTAGACACACACACACGTAACAATTGCATCATTACACATACACGTGGCACATGCAATACTTCACATAAACACGTGACACATGCATCACTACACACACACACACACACGTGGCACATGCACAACTAGACACACACACACGTAACAATTGCATCATTACACATACACGTGGCACATGCAATACTTTTTTTTTTTTTTTTTTTTTTTTTTGAGATATATACAAGAGTTGTTACATTCTTGTACAGCCACTAGTACGCGTAGCGTTTCGGGCAAGTCCTTAATCCTATGGTCCCTGGAATACGATCCCCTGCCGCGAAGAATCGTTTTTTCATCCAAGTACACATTTTACTGTTGCGTTAAACAGAGGCTACAGTTAAGGAATTGCGCCCAGTAATCCTCCCCGGCCAGGATACGAACCCATGACATAGCGCTCGCGGAACGCCAGGCGAGTGTCTTACCACTACACCACGGAGACGGAGACTTCACATAAACACGTGACACATGCATCACTACAACACACACACACACGTGGCACATGCACAACTAGACACACACACACACGTAACAATTGCATCATTACACATACACGTGGCACATGCAATACTTCACACAAACACGTGACACATGCATCACTACACACACACAGGTGACACTTGCATCATTACACGCACACACATATGGTGACACATGCATCACTACACACACACGTGACACATGCATAACTACACACACATGGCACTTTCATCACTATATCGATAAACGTGACACATATATCCAACACTACACAAACACGTGACACATGCAACACTGCACATACACGTAACACATGCACCACTACACTCACACGTGACACTTGCGTCATTGCACACACACACGTGACACATGCATCACTACACACACACGTGACACTTGCACCACTACACACACACGTGACACTTGCATCACTACGCACACGCACGTGACATGCATCACTACACATTCGCGTGACACATGCATTAGCACACACACAAGTGACACATACATTACTACACACATACACACACACACACTAGAAGGCTAGAAGGGATTAACGCCTTTCGTGGAAAGGAGATAAAACCTCTCATAATCCACCCCCCTTCTTACCTGCTGTAAGCTGAACACCTCACCTTCTAGTAACCCCATCCCAAGAAACACACGTTCTCTCTCTCTCTCTCTCTCTCTCTCTCTCATCTCTCTCTCTCTCTCTCTCTCTCATCTCTCTCTCTCTCTCTCAACATCTCTCTCTCTCTCTCTCTCTCTCTCTCTCTCTCTCTCTCTCTCTCTCTCTCTCTCTCTCATCTCTCTCTCTCTCTCTCTCTCTCTCCCTCTCTCTCTCTTGCTCTCTCTCTCTCTCTCTCTCTTGCTCTCTCTCTCTCTCTCTTGCTCTCTCCTCTCTCTTGCTCTCTCTCTCTCTTGCCCTCTCTCTCTCTTGCCCTCTCTCTCTCTTGTTTGCTCTCTCTTGCTCTCTCTCTGTCTGCTCTCTCTCTCTCTTGACAAGGGACAAAATGGTAGGAGGCCGCAACAAGGACAAGGAAAGCAGCCAGGGAGATCAAACAAAGGAATTGCTAACCCAAGTTCTGGAGGAATTCAGGAGGGAGATGAATGAAATGAAGATTACAATTAACAATCTGCAAAGTGAGCTAGCATCAGCAAGGGAGGAGATCAAATCTCTCACAGAGAAAAATAAAGAGACTGAGCATCAGATTATCATCCAAAGGGAAGGTGGGAATGTTACATTGGAAGGAAATGCCTCTGTACCTGATACATTTGCGGATTTACTGAAAAAGAGCTCAGAAGCAATGGGACACAGTGAGGGAGGTAGCGATGCAAGCAGCTACGTCACAGGAAGCAGCAAGGTGCACCACTCAACTGCTGGAGAGGAAAAGATCAGTGGTAGTTGTAGGTATCAAAGAACAGGAAGGATCCAACAGGCAAGAATGGAATGGCAGGATAGAGAGGCAGTACATTGGCTACTGAAGGGGTTACAGATGGAAGGGGCTGTACATAACATAGAGAAGGTTTTCAGGTTGGGCTGGTAACAACAAGGACAGAAACCGACTTGTAAAGGTGGTGTTTTACAAACGAAACCACAAAGGAGGACATTCTCGAAAGGAAGATGTCGTCTGCAGCATATGGAGGGATACAAAAAAGTATTCCTGCAGAGCGACAGGACGAAGGAGGAGAGAGCCAGGGCAGCAGAGGCAGGGAGGAAGCGCAGGGAGAGAGGAGCAAACCAGGAAATCACAGCCCTCAACACAACAGTCCCAGAGACAAGAGGAGAACCCAAAACCAGCATCCCAGCAACACCAGAGGGGGGGGGGGGCCACACCACCACCCTCCTCTGCATAGAAACCCTCCCTTCCCCTCACCCTACCTGCCCCCACCCAACCCTCACTCCCACCCCACCCCATTCTGACCCTGACACCCTTCCACCTTCCCATCATGTCCCCCTCCCACCTTTTTCCCCCTGTCTCCCCTCCCCCTTCATCCCATACCCTCCCTATCCCTCCTCCCCCCTCACTGCGTATCCTCCATGTCCCCCCTACCTCCTTAACCCACACCCACCTGTCCCCCCTTCCCTTCAAACCCCCACCCCCCACCCAAAATCCTCTGAGACCCTGCAAACCACCTCACAGATCCTCTCACCCACGGAACAGCTTCCCACACCAGCAGAATGCTTGCCAAGAAAGGGACATGAAAATGAACAGAAGAAAGTGGAGCTTCAAGGCGATGTACACTAACATAGACGGGATTTCAAATAAAACAAGTGAACATGGAGAATGGGCACTAGAAGAAAACCCAGACATAATAGCACTCACAGAAACAAAGTTAACGAAAATCATAACAAACGCAGTGTTTCCACAGGGCTACTATGTAGTGAGGAAAGAGAGAGAAGGGAGAGGAGGAGGTGGGGTAGCTCTGCTACTAAGAGAAGGTTGGAGTTTCGAAGAGATGGTAATTCAGAACTGTGAAGGTTTCAGTGACTACATTTCAGGCACCATAGCAACTGGAGGACAGAAAATTATAACAGTAGTCATATATAACCCCCCACCAAATGACAGAAGACCCAGACAGGAATATGATAGAAACAACTTGGCCACCATCAATATAATAGAGAGAGCAGCTTCTGTGGCTAGCAGGAACGGATCCAGACTTCTAATCATGGGAGACTTCAACCATGGGAAGATAGATTGGGGGAACAGAGACCCACATGGAGGCCGAGACACATGGAGAGCTAAGCTGCTGGATGTGGCAACAAGAAACTTTCTAAGTCAACACGTCAAGGGACCGACAAGAATGAGAGGAGGGGATGAACCAGCCTTGCTTGATCTGATATTTACCCTAAATGAGTCGGATATAAGGGAAGTTAAGTTGGAAGCCCCCTTGGGAATGAGTGATCACAGTGTATTGAGCTTTGAGTACCTGGTTGAGCTTGGAATTATCACTCCCAAAAAAGAACTGGGAACCAAAGGGCTGGCGTACCGAAAGGGAAACTATGAGGAAATGAATAAATTCCTGTATGATATACATTGGGACACAGAACTCGGAACCAGTCCCGTACAAGACATGATGGGACTATGTCACCCAAAAATGTCAGGAGGCTGTAAGCAGGTTTGTCCCAGCCCGACAGGAAAAAACAGAGAAGCAAAGGAAGAATCCGTGGTTTAATAAGGAATGTATGAAAGCAAAGGAGCAAAACAAAAGGGCATGGAGGAACTTCCGTAATAACAGAACACCAGAAAGTAGATAGAAATACCAGAGAACCAGGAACGAGTATGTCAGTGTGAGAAGAGCAGCTGAGAAAAGGTATGAAAATGATATAGCTAATAAAGCCAAGACCGAACCCAAGCTACTACACAGTCACATAAGGAGGAAGACAACAGTAAAGGAACAGATGATGAAACTTAGGGTGGGCGAGGACAGGTACACAGAGAATGACAAAGAGGTGTGTGAAGAACTCAACAAAAGGTTCCAGGAGATCTTTACAATAGTACAGGGAGATGTCGCGGCGCTAGAAGAGGTGGCAGCAAACCAGGTGACCTTGGATAGGTTTGAAATTACAAGAGATGAGGTCAAGAAGCACCTATTGGAGCTGGATGTGAGAAAAGCTGTTGGGCCGGATGGAATCTCGCCATGGGTATTGAAAGAGTGTGCAGGAGCACTTTGCCTACCACTCTCCATAGTGTATAGTAGGTCACTGGAAACGGGGGACCTACCAGAAATATGGAAGACTGCTAATGTAGTACCAATATACAAAAAGGGTGACAGACAAGAGGCACTGAACTACAGGCCAGTGTCCTTAACTTGTATACCATGCAAGGTGATGGAGAAGATTGTGAGAAAAAACCTAGTAACACATCTGGAGAGAAGAGACTTCGTGACAACCCATCAACATGGGTTCAGGGAGGGTAAATCTTGCCTTATAGGATTGATAGAATTCTACGATCAGGTGACAAAGATTAAACAAGAAAGAGAAGGGTGGGCGGACTGCATTTTTTTGACTGTCGGAAAGCCTTTGACACAGTACCCCATAAAGGTTGATGCATAGGCTAGAGAAACAGGCAGGAGTAACTGGTAGGGCGCTCCAGTGGATAAGGGAGTACCTAAACAATAGGAAGCAGAGAGTTACAGTGAGGGGTGAGACCTCAGACTGGCGTGAAGTCACCAGTGGAGTCCCACAGGGCTCTGTACTTGGACCTATCCTGTTTCTGATATACGTAAATGATCTCCCAGAGGGTATAGACTCATTCCTCTCAATGTTTGCTGACGACGCCAAAATTATGAGACGGATTAAGACAGAGGAGGACAGCTTGAGGCTTCAAGAAGACCTGGACAAGCTGCAGGAATGGTCGAACAAATGGATGTTAGAGTTTAACCCAAGCAAATGTAATGTAATGAAGATAGAAGTAGGAAGCAGGAGACCAGATACAAGGTATCACTTGGGAGATGAAATACTTCAAGAGTCAGAGAGAGAGAAAGACCTGGGGGTTGATATCACGCCAGACCTGTCCCCTGATGCTCACAACAAGAGGATAACAGCAGCAGCATATGCCAGGTTGGCTAACATAAGAACGGCCTTTAGAAACTTGTGTAAGGAATCTTTCAGAACATTATATACCACATATGTCAGACCAATCCTGGAGTATGCGGCACCAGCATGGAGTCCATATCTAGTCAAGCATAAGACTAAAATGGAAAAGGTTCAAAGGTTTGCCACCAGACTAGTACCCGAGGTGAGAGGTATGAGCTACAAGGAGCGACTACGGGAATTAAACCTCACTTCGTTGCAAGACAGAAGAGTTAGGGGGGACATGATCACCACGTTCAAGATCCTCAATGGAATTGACAGGGTTGATAAAGACAGGCTGTTTAACACAAGGAGAACACGCACTAGGGGACACAGGTGGAAACTGAGTGCCCAAATGAGCCACAGAGATATTAGAAAGAATTTTTTTAGTGTCAGAGTGGTTGACAAATGGAATGCATTAGGAAGTGATGTGGTGGAGGCTGACTCCATACACAGTTTCAAGTGTAGATATGATAGAGCCCAATAGGCTCAGGAACCTGTACACCTGTTGATTGACAGTTGAGAGGCGGGACCAAAGAGCCAGAGTTCAACCCCCGCAAGCACAACTAGGTGAGTACAACTAGGTGAGTACACGTGACTCTTGCATCACTACACACATACGTGACACTTGCATCACTACACACATACACATGACACATGCATTACTACATAAACACACGTGACACATGCATCACTACACACACACGTGGCACATGCATCACTACACACACACGTGGCATATGCATCACCACACACACACGTGACACTTGCATAACTACACACATACGTGACACATGCATCAACACACACACGTGACACATGCATCACTTTGTACACATGTGACACTTGCATCACTATATGCACACACGTGACACATGGCTCACCACACACACACGTGACACATGCATCAGTACACACACGTGACACTTGCATTTCTACACACACGTGACACTTGCATTTCTACAGATATACATGACACTTGCAACACTACCAAACACACGTGACACTTGTATAATTACACACACACGTGACACATGCATCAACACACACGTGACACATGTATCATGTATCATTACACACACACACACACACACACACACACACACACACACACACACACACACACACACACACACGTGGCACATGCATCAACACACACGTGACACATGCATCAACACACACACGTGACACATGCATCACTACACACACACATACACGTGGCACATGCACAACTAGACACACACACACGTAACAATTGCATCATTACACATACACGTGGCACATGCAACACTTCACATGAACACGTGACACATGTATCACTACACACACACACGTGACACTTGCATCATTACACACACACACACATGGTGACACATGCATCACTACACACACACGTGACACATGCATCATTACACACACACACACATGGTGACACATGGTGACACATTCATCACTACACACACACGTGACACATGCATAACTACACACACACATGGCACTTTCATCACTCTATCGATAAACGTGACACATATATCAAACACTACACAATTACGTGACACATGCAACACTGCACATACACGTGACAAATGCATCACTACACACACACGTGACACTTGCACCACTACACACACACGTGACACTTGCATCACTACGCACACGCACGTGACATGCATCACTACACATCTGCGTGACACATACATCACTACACACATATACACACACAAACGTGTCACGTGCAATACTACACACACACACACACACACATACACACACACACACATACACACACACACACACACACACACACACACACACACACACACACATACACACACACACACACACACACACACACACACACACACACACACACACACACACACACACACACACACACACACACACACACACACATACACACACACACACACACACACATACACACACACACACACACACACACATACACACACACACACACACACCGCGAATTACTTCAATATTCTCGGGATATTTACGTACCAGTGAGACCAAAACATAGTTTTTGGTCATATGAAGGGTACAGCAACGCAGTGATAACGCAACATAGTGAATTCTTATAACGTTTGATAAGAAAAAAATTGAAAAAGAACGAGATTGTGGCAAGACGGTGGCACCAGACGCCTGAGAAGGGAAGAGCTTGGACCACCACGTGGGAGGACCTATGGCGGAGACGTCAACAATTAAGGCGGACATCGCTTCATAAATCACCTAATTGTGCTGTGGGATGCTTACTTGGAGGTGAGTGCCTCTCAAAGTCAGTCATACAAGGTGTACAGTGTTTTTTATATAGTAATTAGCTTTGAACATAAGTTAATTAAAATAAGAAAAAGTAGCTCAATAGCCTCAGCTTGGTACTAGTTTTTCACACCTGTGTGTTACATTACACTGCCACTGACTAGACCTACCCCCCCCCCCTCCTCAATATAACACGCCAGTGTAAACACTCACACACACACACACACACACGTACACACAAACCAGCCTACCGCCAACCTCACCCCTCACCACTGGGACTTGACCTTCCATCCCTCACCCCCCTGATTGTCCTCCTTCCTCTCCCCCCCCCCCGCTCTGCCTATTTCCCTCTCTTCCTCAATCTCCCTCACTCCCTTTCACTCCCCTTCACTCCCTCTCTCCCTCTCCCTCCATCCCTCCACCAGTTAACCCAACCCCCCCACCGTGCCACCCCCACAATAAACACACACACACACACACACACTCTCGCACACACTCGCACACACTCTCGCACACACACGCACACACACACACACACACACACACACACACACACACACAAGTTTCCAGAGACTAAACTGGAAAAGGTTCAAAGGTTTGCCACCAGACTAGTACCCGAGCTGAGAGGTATGAGCTATGAGGAGAGACTACGGAATTAAACCTCACTTCGCTGGAAGACAGAAGAGTTAGGGGGACATGATCACCACATTCAAGATTCTGAAGGGAATTGATAGGGTAGATAAAGACAGTCTATTTAACACAAGGGGAACACGTACAAGGGGACACAGGTGGAAACTGAGTGCCCAAATGAGCCACAGAGATATTAGAAAGAACTTTTTTAGTGTCAGAGTGGTGGACAAATGGAATGCATTAGGAAGAGATGTGGTGGAGGCTGACTCCATACACAGTTTCAAGTGTAGATATGATAGAGCCCGATAGGCTCAGGAATCTGTACACCTGTTGATTGACGGTTGAGAGGCGGGAAAAAAGAGCCAGAGCTCAACCCCCGCAAACACAACTAGATGAGTACAACTAGGTGCGTACACACACACACACACACAACCTCTCTCTGAACCCTCCAGCACCAGCACTAATCCACCCCCACACACCCTCTCCATCCCCCTCCCTCACTTCCACCTTCCACCTCCCCCCCCCCATACACTCACACACCTCCTCTCTCTCTCTCTCTCTCTCTCTCTCTCTCTCTCTCTCTCTCTCTCTCTCTCTCTCTCTCTCTCTCTCTCTCTCTCTCTCTCTCTCTCTCTCTCTCTCTCTCTCTCTCTCTCTCTCTCTCTCTCTCTCTCTCTCTCTCTCTCCCCCTTTCTCCCACCTCCCCCTCTCTCTCTCTAATGAAAGAGAGGGAAGGTAGGGGAGGAGGCGAAGTGGCCCTACTCATGAGAAAGGAATGGAGCTTTAGGGAGATGGCCATCCCGGGCTGTGAGGAGTTCAGAGACTACATAGCAGGCACCGTAACAATGGGAGGACCAAGAATAGTAGTAGCAGTAATATACAACCCTCCACCAAATGACAGTAGACCCAGTCAAGAGTATGAAAACAACAACATGGCAGTTAACACTATAATTGAGAGGGCAGCCTCTGCTACCTGTAGAAATAGATCCCACCTGCTCATCATGGGCGACTTCAATCACGGAAGGATTGACTGGGAGAACAAGGAACCGCATGGAGGCGAGGATACGTGGAGAGCCAAACTATTGGAGGTGGTGACAAGAAACTTTTTAACCCAGCATGTCGGAGAACCCACAAGGATGAGAGGCAATGATGAACCTGCGAGACTCGACCTAGTCTTCACTCTGAACGACTCCGACATAAGAAAAATCGGTTTTGAGGAACCAGTAGGAATGAGCGACCACAGTGTACTGGTGTTTGTGTACTTGATTGAAGAAGGGTTATTGAACTCGAGGAGGGATACCGAAACCAAAAAGGTTAGCATACCGAAAGGGAAACTGTGAGGGGATAAGAAAATTCCTAACAGATATAGCATGGGAAACAGAGCTCAGGGGAAAGACGGCCCAAGATATGATGGATTACATCACACAGAAGTGCAAGGACGTTAACGATGCATAAGCAACAGGATGCATAACGATATATATATATATATATATATATATATATATATATATATATATATATATATATATATATATATATATAAATAGGAAGGGAGTACCACCTCTAGCTGGAAGAAGGGGGACCCATAGCCTCGGAGGAAACCACGCATAACGCATTAGAGGGAATGTTTAGATCCCCTCCAATACAGTTTCTGTGTGCTTTTCTCCTACCACCCCCTTCCTTGAATATTTTTTGTGCTTTATTATGCTATAATATATTATGCTATTATGCCATATTATTATGCCATATTATATTATGCTATTATGCTATATATATATATATATATATAAACACGAGAGTGAAGTTATACAACTTTAGAACACTTTCCAACCAGGAGACTCGAACCCTAGCCAGCACAGAAGCCTTCCAGCAACTGGCATAACATATATATATATATATATATATATATATATATATATATATATATATATATATATATATATATATATATATATATATATATATATATATATATATATATATATATATATATATATATATATAGAGTTCCATTCGGAACTTTAAGATTAGGATACTTGAGCACCGGGGATTATCTTTTAGGACTGGATTACCATTGTCTAAACCAGCATTTTCGGAGATTAGAAACCATTGTTATGAGTTGGATCATTCTCTGCTGGAATCTGATTTTAAAATTCTGGACACTTGTCTGAATGGCCAGTCTGATTTGAGAGTAATGGAATCTTTATATATAAAGGAGCTGCGGCCTCTGTTAAATAGCAACCTTTCAGCTGTTCAATTGTACACTGTATAGTGCACAGCAGGCCCTGTAATTTGATTTATACATTTGGGGAGTTTAATTTTATTATAATTTTGTTTAGTTTACCATGTCTTTGCCCTTTCTTACTTATTTCAAGTCTTGACATTGTATATTAATATAATCTTTTATTTAGGATATATAATACATTTTTTGGTATTTAATTTTATTTAATATTTGAGTTTTTGATAAGATTTTGGTTAGTACTTTATAATTGTCGTTTATTCTGTTTGTATTTTACATACATTTTTTGTAGATTTGTAGTCATTATATAAATATTTGTTATAGTGTTTAGTATCTATGTGTTAGGTATCAAGTTTCACTTCTGATTACTTCACGTAAGTTTAATAGAATGGTTTGCTTTAGTAGTTATAAATTTCATTTTGTAGTTTAATGGACTTTTAAATTAGCTTTAATATATGTGACAGTTAATAAGTTTTATTTGTATTGATCACTTTAAGTGCGCTTCAGTGTTTTGTTTTTTAAGCATTTTTTTTTCTTTGATAGGCAATTATATTCAGTATTAGTTCTTTGTTTACCAGTTATTTGATTGTGATTTCTGTTTTTTCTTTTAGATCTGATGATGAATACGAGAAGTATTCAAAACGTTATGCATTTTAAAGTAAAGAATCTGAAACAAGTATATCCCTGGTTTTCCTATTTATCTTAAAATTAAGATTCCCGAAGGGAACATCGATCAAAAAAAAAAAATATATATATATATATATATATATATATATATATATATATATATATATATATATATATATATATGTCGTACCTAGTAGCCAGAACGCACTTCTCGGCCTACTATGCAAGGCCCGATTTGCCTAATAAGCCAAGTTTTCCTGAATTAATATATTTTCTCTAGTTTTTTCTTATGTAATGATAAAGCTACCCATTTCATTATGTATGAGGTCAATATTTTTTTATTGGAGTTAAAATTAACGCAGATATATGACCGAACTTAACCAACCCTACCTAATCTAACCTAACCTATCTTTATAAGTTAGGTTAGGTTAGGTAGCAGAAAAAGTTAGATTAGGTTAGGTTAGGTAGTCGAAAAAACATTAATTCATGAAAACTTGGCTTATTAGGCAAATCGGGCCTTGCATAGTAGGCTGAGAAGTGCGTTCTGGCTACTAGGTACGACATATATATATATATATATATATATATATATATATATATATATATATATATATATAAATATATATAAATATATAAATATATATATATAAATATATATATATAAATATATATATATAAATATATATATATATAAATATATATATATATATAAATATATATATATATATCATATATATATATATATATATATATATATATATATATATATATATATATATATGTATATATATATATATATATATATATTTATATATGTCGTACCTAATAGCCAGAACGCCCTTCTCAGCCTACTATTCAAGGCCCGATTTGCCTAATAAGCCAAGTTTTCATGAATTAATGTTTTTTCGTCTACCTAACCTACCTAACCTAACCTAACCTAACCTAGCTTTTTTTGGCTACCTAACCTAACCTTACCTATAAATATAGGTTAGGTTAGGTTAGGTAGGGTTGGTTAGGTTCGGGCACATATCTACGTTAATTTTAACTCCAATAAAAAAAAATTGACCTCATACATAGAGAAAAGGGTTGCTTTATCATTTCATAAGAAAAAAATTATAGTAAATATATTAATTCAGGAAAACTTGGCTTATTAGGCAAATCGGGCCTTGAATAGTAGGCTGAGAAGTGAGTTCTGGCTACTAGGTACGACATATATATATATATTTATATATATATATTTATATATATATATATATATATATATATATATATATATATATATATATATATATATATATATATATATATATATATGTCGTACCTAGTAGCCAGAACGCACTTCTCAGCCTACTATGCAAGGCCCGATTTGCCTAATAAGCCAACTTTTCATGAATTATTTGTTTTTCGACGACCTAACCTACCTAACCTAACCTAACTTTTTTGGCTACCTAACCTAACCTAACCTATAAAGATAGGTTAGGTTAGGTAGGGTTGGTTAGGTTCGGTCATATATCTACGTTAATTTTAACTCCAATAAAAAAAATTGACCTCATACATAATGAAATGGGTAGCTTTATCATTTCATAAAAAAAATTAGAGAAAACATATTAATTCAGGAAAACTTGGCTTATTAGGCAAATCGGGCCTTGCATAATAGTCCAAAAAGTGCGTTCTGGCTACTAGGTACGACATTATATATATATATATATATATATATATATATATATATATATATATATATATATATATATATATATATATATGCAACAATGATCACAAAAACACATGCAGAATAACCAGCAGTGAAAAATAGAAAATGCTTAACACGTTTTCGGCTAATTCGCCTTCATCAGAGCAAAGTAGAATGAAGATCTTCATTCTTCAATCATTCTACTTTGCTCTGATGAAGGCGAATTAGCCGAAAACACGTTAAGCATTTTCTATTTTTCACATTTGGTTATTCTGCATACTTGGATCAGTGTTTTTGTGATCATTGTTGCATATATATATATATATATATATATATATATATATATATATATATATATATATATATATATATATATATATATATATGAATGAAAACTCACACCCCAGAAGTGACTCGAACCCATACTCCCAGAAGCAACGCAACTGGTAACTACAGGGCGCCTTAATCCGCTTGACCATCACGGCCGTCAAAAGGAAGTGATAGCCGAGGCTATTTGAGCCACTTCCCCGACGGCAACTCGGATGGTAATCTTGGGCATAGCATTTCACCAAATCACCTCATTCTTTGGGGCACACGTGAGGAACACAAATGCGAACAAGCCTGAATGGTCCCCAGGACTATATGCGAATGAAAACTCACACCCCAGAAGTGACTCGAACCCATACTCCCAGAAGCAACGCAACTGGTAACTACAGGGCGCCTTAATCCGCTTGACCATCACGGCCGTCAAAAGGAAGTGATAGCCGAGGCTATTTGAGCCACTTCCCCGACGGCAACTCGGATGGTAATCTTGGGCATAGCATTTCACCAAATCACCTCATTCTTTGGGGCACACGTGAGGAACACAAATGCGAACAAGCCTGAATGGTCCCCAGGACTATATGCGAATGAAAACTCACACCCCAGAAGTGACTCGAACCCATACTCCCAGAAGCAACGCAACTGGTAACTACAGGGCGCCTTAATCCGCTTGACCATCACGGCCGTCAAAAGGAAGTGATAGCCGAGGCTATTTGAGCCACTTCCCCGACGGCAGAACCATTCGGACCATTCAGGCTTGTTCGCATATATATATATATATATATATATATATATATATATATATATATATATATATATAATGCGAACAAGCCTGAATGGTCCCCAGGACTATATGCGACTTTTGTTCCTCACTTGTGCCCCAAAGAATGAGGTGATATGATAAAATGCTATGCCCAAGATTACCATCCGAGTTGCCGGCGGGGAAGTGGTTCAAATAGCTTCGACTATCACTTCCTTTTGTCCGGCCGTGATGGTCAAGCGGATTAAGTCGTCCTGTAGTTACCAGTTGTGTTGCACCTGGTAGTATGGGTTCGAGTCACTTCTGGGGTGTGAGTTTTCAGTCATATATATATATATATATATATATATATATAATATATATATATATATATATATATATATATATATATATATATATATATATAATATATATATATATATATATATATATATATATATATATATATATATATAATATATATATATATATAATATATATATATATATATATATATATATATATATATATATATATATATATATATATATTATTATATATAATCAATTTCTAATATTAATAATCCGCAGGAGACAAACATCCTGTCAAGACAGCTAGATATATGGTGGCTCTCAGGAAAATTTTGTCATTATTCCCTAGTATTTTATACATTAAGAAGGGATCAAGCATAAACTTTATAATTTGTGATCTGAATGATCAGTTAATTGCCATATGTGTAGGTCTCTAATTCAAACAAAATCTTCATTTAATTTTATTCAAACAAAATTTTACAGCCGTAGCAACTAATAAAGTTTAAGAAAATTAATTTGGATGTAGATATTTAACTGACTGAACAATTCAAGAGAACCATGGAGAATTTTCAGTTTGGGAACATTTTAGTTCTCACGCCAGGTTAACAATCAATAATGAACACTTTGATTTCAACAGTTTCATGAAAGATAGTGAATAACAATAAACAAATTTTAATTATACCATATAACCTCATTAATGTAACAGGTGTCCTAATATTTTACTAGTGAGGTTGTGTGGAATTATATGAATTTTGTTTTATCCATTATTCCTACTCAGGATATAGACTAGTACATCTGGCGAGATTTTATATGAAAGACAAAATTTGCCCTTAAAGATGCATGAAGAAATAAATACCATTGTTGTGATTTATCAAAATATGAATTTTATTTTCAAAATTTCACCAGATGTACTTTCTTACGTGCTGACTACAATATTAAAAATCTGTAAACTAATAATTTAACAGTATAATACTACAGTCCTGCATAAAAAACCGTTTCTTTTATAACCATAATATATGGATGTATCTCCCAGAGATCATTCACTAGATGTACTAGTGTAAGAATATTTGTAATACATCAGGTTATTTTGTGTTTCACATTGTATAAGTAGTAATTTTCTGTAATCACTTTCAATTTTTATAATGCTTTACAAGACCTTAGTATGCTGGTCTGATCTTCATCTCGGTTCTCTTGAGGGAGTAGTGATGACCTCGAAAAGGATACCAGTTGACACCGTCGGCATAACAGGTGTGGTTACCTTTGTGATATTTGCCATTTAGGTTTGACGAATGACAGCTCGTGTACCACCAAGCGCCCAAGTGACTGAAATCAAATTATCACCTGTTATGATCTCAGCCGGCAGGAGAAACGAGTCTCCCTCCTTGAGAGTTATTCATCAAGCCTGACCTGATTAGAAGGTCTAGCAAATTTTGAGGTGATAACGCATATGTAAAATAGTTGCTTGGATATGTATAACAGTTTGAGATTATGGGCAATGAAGAAGAAAACAGATAAATGACTGGCGAGGAGATGTGGACATTTTGCTGGAGGCGTGAGGCTCGCTTCCGGAGGACCTTGACCTCGCTTGAGTGCCAGACATCGCAGGGGGAAGCCGCGCTCCGTTTGAGCTCCCGTCAGAAGGGAACCCCTAGTGATATATCTCGAAGAGAAAAGAAGTGTGTAGACGTGCCAGCTGTGGAACCGAGCTGGGAACGTTGTGGTCTCAAGTCTTGGTCGACGAGCAGAGTTCAATAAGCTGCTCAGAGGCATTTTCGTGGGCTGTGTGGAGCGCCCTGACCAGACGCCATCAGAGGGAAAGCGCCCTCGACCTTATAATCTGTGGTAAGCACGATATACGCCAGTTCATAGTGATTGCTTGTAGTTGGTCGTGTGCCCAGCGACAGTAGCGATGTTTATTTATAAGTTAGACATGTTTTAATAAGGCAGAAAGCCTGAAATAGGAGAGTGAAGAGGGAGGAGCGCGGAGCGGCGTCCGTCCCCTCTGAGCTCTGACCGGCGACTGAGGGAGCCCGGCTCCTGACGGAGGAAGACCCTCCCAGCGAGTGAGGACCGCTGCCAGGCCAGGTGGAGTATGGACCCGCCCAAAACGGGGGAGTCCACTCTCACTGTATGTAGAGGACAGATAGAGGTTGGAGACAAACATATTGTGTGAATTTTTGTTTATGTGTTGAAGGGGAAACATTTTATTGGAGTGTCGATGGGTTGCAGGTTTGTCTTTGGGGAAGAAGTTGCTGAGAACTTCGAAGCCAGCATAGATGAAGTACTTGATGAGACTCCAAGGTAGTGAAGCAGAGGACCTCGAGCTGTGAGGAGAAGCAGTGAAGATGAGTGTCACATGCTTCTGTAGAGGTGGTGAAGCACCATAGTTGCACGAGGAAACTTCATGGTGTAGCAGCCAAGAGAGCTGTGGAGGAACCTAGCAGAAGGGTGAAGCACCGTAGTTGCTCAAGGAAACTTCATGATAGCAGCCTGGAGGAGCTGCAGAGGATCCTGGTAGTGAAGCCCGGAAGAACCTGAAGATATCAGGGTAGTGAACTGCCAGAGGTGGAAGGGGAAGTTCTGGTGGATTACTTGTAGGGAGTTGATAGTGTTTGGTTGTCAGTGGCGTGCAAGACACAGTGAGAGGTGAGTGATTGTTGGTATTCTGATGTCAAGGAGTGTTTTACACTGAAGTTTAGAGTTACAGTCGTAGGCTTGATTACCTACAGATGTATGCGTTCTAGGACTGATATTGATCGATTAATCATTGTTGTGTATCAATGAACATTTATACTGATATATGTTATTGCATTCAAATGCTGATTTTCTATATATATATTATCTTGCTGATGGTGCAACAGTGTATGTAGACTTGATCAACTTGAGGTGGTTGATAGTATCAGGTGGTGAACCAGGAGATAGGATACCACTTGATAAGCTGATGGTAGAGTTCTGATGGTGTTGGAGAGCAACCTGATTGTGATATTATAGAGTATAGGATTCATTATTATTATATGTGTGTATGTATCGTGTATGTGCTTTGTCCAGTAAATGTATCCCAATTTGCTGGTGTTTGCCCTTGTCCTAGTGAGGCTTCCCAGGAGGTAGTAAAGAAGGAGAGAGAGAGAGAGAAAGAACCAAGAACCACTGCCGTGGGCAGGGTAGGAGGTAATACTAGTAAGTCATAGGGGATTGAGTAGATCATATCTCATAAGGAGAGAGTGGGGAGTCACAGCGGCTCGAGTGGGTGTGTGCACGTGACAACGAGGCTAAGTGTTGGAGCCGCATCCCCTAAACGTGTGACGCTAAGCCCCTCTCCAAGAGCCAGAAGTGCCAAGGGTGATCTCCTAGTATAAACACTCTACCGAGTTGTGGGTTGGGTTGTCCGTAGAGAAGGATCAACGACGGCAACACCAACCAACCCACAGTCTATAATAATAAATTGGGGGCCTGTGTCCGGGAAAGTGAACTGACACACCCACACCCTGTCCAAGAGTGGATTTGTACACCCTTGCTGAAATAGATAGACTGTGTGACCGCAGGTGTATACTCTCTCTCTTGGGAAGACTCACAGGACAAGATGGAGAAGGTGCAAGCGTTTGTGGAGTCAGGCAAGCCTGAGGACTTGGAAGGTTGCACGAGGGATCAATTGAAGCAAATAGCAGAAAAATGTGGCATTAGGTTGAAAGCATCTAAAGTAGCTGGGATGAAGGATGAGATCCTGAGACAGTTAAGAGCCAAAAATGAAGCGGCAGAACAAGGAGCCCAAAAAGGAGCTGAAAGTGGAAAAGAGGATGATGGGCAGGATGAAGTGAGATCCCAAGGATCGAGTAGGAGCAGCAAGAGTAGCCGCAGTAGCAGGAGTAGCCGAAATAGGAGCTTGGAGAGATTCCAGTTAGAGCTCCAGATGCAGCGTGAGGAGAGACAGTTCCAGCTGGAAAAGATGAAATTAGAACTCCAGATGAAAAATGAAGCCGAGAAGGAAAAAGAGAAAACCAGACTGGAAGTAGAAAAAGAGAAAACCAGACTGGAAGTAGAAAAAGAGAAAACCAGACTGGAAGTAGAAAAAGAGAAAACCAGACTGGAAGTAGAAAAAGAGAAAACCAAACTGGAAGTAGAAAAAGAGAAAACCAGAATAAGGGAACTGGAGTTGGAACAAGAGAAAGAAAAAGAGAAAGCAAGACTAGAGGTCGAAAAAGAAAAAGCCCAGGTCGAAAAAGAAAAAGAGAGAACAAAACAAATGCAGATAGAAGCGAATAGAACCTTGGCTGAGCAAAGGATTGAACATGGGTTGCCAGAGAGCACCACCCAGGTATCACACCCACCAGATGTTAGGGTTAGGGAGAAGGACATTCCCTTGTTTGTTCCCGAAGAGGCGGAGAGCTTCTTCGAGCATTTTGAAAAAGTAGCCAGCATCAAGGAGTGGCCACAGGAGGAATGGGCCCAGCTGGTCCAGTTAAGATTGACCGGTGCAGCCAGGGAGGCATACACCCAATTGTCACTGGAAGAGTGCCAGGATTATGCCACAGTAAAGAGCAGCATATTGCGCTCGTTTCAGTTAACCTCAGAGGCTTATAGGAAGCGCTTCAGAGAAATGATCAAAGTTGGAGCATGTACGTTTGCTGAGACAGCAAGGGATCTGGAAAGACGATTCCAGAAGTGGATTGAGGCTGCTGGAGTTGGATCTTACGCTGACCTGAAGCAACTGATGGTCATGGAGAAGTTCTTGGAGATGATACATCCCGAAACAAAGTTCAAGATCCAAGAAGCAGGGATAAAGGAGGTGAAAGATGCCGCAGATAGGGCAGATATGATTACTGAAGCGTACAAGAGCTTAAGGGAGAACAGAGTAAGAAGCGAGGCGAGACGCAGCAATGGCAGACCCAGTGGAGTCTGGGGAGGAAGAAATTATGAGAGACCCAGAGGAGTCTGGGGTGAGAAGAATTTTGATAAATGGGCAGATAAAAGTAAGTACCCAAAAACTCAGAAGAGTAGGTCGCGCACTTCGTCTGAAAGTGAGGATGGAGGAGCTAAACGAGAAGCTAATCGTTATCTAGGGAATCAAGAGTCCAATAAAGCTCCACAGAGTACGAGTAGTACGTCTGGCCCGAGGAACTCCAATACGAGTGGGCAGAGTCAGAGCTACTCGGGTACATATAGGAGAGATTTTTCACAGATGAGATGTTACAGTTGTAACGGATTGGGTCACGTGATGCGAGATTGTAGACAGGGCAAGAGAGTTGTGACCCTGGCCATGTGTGACCCCCGAAGTAAATATGCCAATGTGTTCCAAGACAAACCACAGAGATCAAACTTAGTGAACGAGAGGTATAGGCCGTTCATGAGCAAAGGTTGGATCAGTATAAGAGGCCAACCTGAGGTAGAAGTTGGTATCTTAAGAGATACCGGAGCTAATCAGAGCTTGATTACGAGAAGCCTGATTGGGAATGATCGACGATTAGCTGGCAGGAGTAAGATGAAGGTATATGGGTTATTGTCTGAGAGTGACATGCCCGTATGCACTGTCCTGCTAAGGTCGGAATATGTGTCGGCGGAGGTGATGTTGGGAGTGTGCCCCGACATACCTATTCCAGGAGTCCAAGTGATCCTGGGAAATGACTTGTGCGGGACAAAGGTGTTGCCAAGAGTCATGGCGGAGACTGTGCCAGAGGAGTGCCCAGAAGGCCTCGGCACGGGTGGGACACCTGAGAGTGTGAACCTGACGGACATCCGAGGGGATGAGTCAGGAGACCGCCAAGCCATTGAGTACCCTGTCTCGGTAGTGACGAAGGCAGAGGTGGCCGACGAGGAAGACACTGGAGAAGGTGAGACAGTGTCGATTCAGCCGGTGGAAGATATCGACGTAGACATAGCGTGGCTGTTTGATGAAGGTCCAGCCCAGGAAAATGGAGTCTCGGTGAGGTCGAAAGTGAAGATGGCCCAGCCGAAGAAGAATCATGTGAAGAGAGCGGACCTGAGTAAAGCCCAGACTGCTGAAACTAAGAGTCGGAAGGTGAATGCAACTGTGCTGAGTAGGAATGAGGAAGGATGTGGACATACTGAGGGCGGGAGTAGAGCGTCAAGTTGTCCACGAGCACAGAGGCATCTGGATAGTAGAGTTAAGTTGTTTGAGATGTCAGGAGTTGACATGTTTCACAGAAAACGTGGAGGAGAGATAGTGAAGAAGAGTAATAGCCGGGAAAATGAGAGGAGTAGAGACAGTATGTGTGGAGAGATGCTTACGAGCACTTTGGGAGAGGCAAAGCGACATGTACGGTCGAGTGCTGTTGGATGTAGTACAGTGCTCGAAGAAACTTTTAGGGAACGAAGAGGAGTTGAAGGAGGAGAAATGGAGTTGTATAGAGGTGAGAGGTGTGAGAAGAGGATGATGATACAAGCATGGAGGAGTAGAAGAAAGCCGAGGACTCGATGGAGGTCAAACAGGATGAGGTCTCGGATGAATGAGGAGACGAAAGGGAGGATCGTCGGTGAAGACGAGGGAGCGAAGTAAATGATGACAGGAGACGAAAGTATAATGGCAGTAGATGGAAGTGTGAAGACGACAGAGGAGGTACAGACAGCAGATGTCTGACTCTGGACGTGAAGAGAAGAAGACGAGGAAACGGAGGGTGGAGACAATAAGTAGAGTGGACCGAGGGAATGCAGGTGTCCTAGGAGGACAGCCTAGCCAAGAGGTGTCAGAGAGGTCAAATCGTTTATGAGAAGATCATGTTCTGGAGAGAGGTGAGCCAGATGTTGCAAGGAGCAACGAACTAGTTGTAGACTCCTACGGGAGTATGTAAACAGACTAACCGGTCGAACCAATCGGTTGAAGAACGAGACAGTGTAGTGGCGGATGTATTATCCCGAGCTTTGCCACTGGAATAACTCTCAAAAATAAGGGGAGGGGAGTGTTATGATCTCAGCCGGCAGGAGAAACGAGTCTCCCTCCTTGAGAGTTATTCATCAAACCTGACCTGATTAGAAGGTCTAGCAAATATTGAGGTGATAACGCATATGTAAAATAGTTGCTTGGATATGTATAACAGTTTGAGATTATGGGCAATGAAGAAGAAAACAGATAAATGACTGGCGAGGAGATGTGGACATTTTGCTGGAGGCGTGAGGCTCGCTTCCGGAGGACCTTGACCTCGCTTGAGTGCCAGACATCGCAGGGGGAAGCCGCGCTCCGTTTGAGCTCCCGTCAGAAGGGAACCCCTAGTGATATATCTCGAAGAGAAGAGAAGTGTGTAGACGTGCCAGCTGTGGAACCGAGCTGGGAACGTTGTGGTCTCAAGTCTTGGTCGACGAGCAGAGTTCAATAAGCTGCTCAGAGGCATTTTCGTGGGCTGTGTGGAGCGCCCTGACCAGACGCTGTCAGAGGGAAAGCGCCCTCGACCTTATAATCTGTGGTAAGCACGATATACGCCAGTTCATAGTGATTGCTTGTAGTTGGTCGTGTGCCCAGCGACAGTAGCGATGTTTATTTATAAGTTAGACATGTTTTAATAAGGCAGAAAGCCTGAAATAGGAGAGTGAAGAGGGAGGAGCGCGGAGCGGCGTCCGTCCCCTCTGAGCTCTGACTGGCGACTGAGGGAGCCCGGCTCCTGACGGAGGAAGACCCTCCCAGCGAGTGATGACCGCCGCCAGGCGAGGTGGAGTATGGACCCACCCAAAACGGGGGAGTCCACTCTCAATGTATCTAGAGGACAGATAGAGGTTGGAGACAAACATATTGTGTGAATTTTTGTTTATGTGTTGAAGGGGAAACATTTTATTGGAGTGTCGATGGGTTGCAGGTTTGTCTTTGGGGAAGAAGTTGCTGAGAACTTCGAAGCCAGCATAGATGAAGTAATTGATGAGACTCCAAGGTAGTGAAGCAGAGGACCTCGAGCTGTGAGGAGAAGCAGTGAAGATGAGTGTCACATGCTTCTGTAGAGGTGGTGAAGCACCATAGTTGCACGAGGAAACTTCATGGTGTAGCAGCCAAGAGAGCTGTGGAGGAACCTAGCAGAAGGGTGAAGCACCGTAGTTGCTCAAGGAAACTTCATGATAGCAGCCTGGAGGAGCTGCAGAGGATCCTGGTAGTGAAGCCCGGAAGAACCTGAAGATATCAGGGTAGTGAACTGCCAGAGGTGGAAGGGGAAGTTCTGGTGGATTACTTGTAGGGAGTTGATAGTGTTTGGTTGTCAGTGGCGTGCAAGACGCAGTGAGAGGTGAGTGATTGTTGGTATTCTGATGTCAAGGAGTGTTTTACACTGAAGTTTAGAGTTACAGTCGTAGGCTTGATTACCTACAGATGTATGCGTTCTAGGACTGATATTGATCGATTAATCATTGTTGTGTATCAATGAACATTTATACTGATATATGTTATTGCATTCAAATGCTGATTTTCTATATATATATTATCTTGCTGATGGTGCAACAGTGTATGTAGACTTGATCAACTTGAGGTGGTTGATAGTATCAGGTGGTGAACCAGGAGATAGGATACCACTTGATAAGCTGATGATAGAGTTCTGATGGTGTTGGAGAGCAACCTGATTGTGATATTATAGAGTATAGGATTCATTATTATTATATGTGTGTATGTATCGTGTATGTGCTTTGTCCAGTAAATGTATCCCAATTTGCTGGTGTTTGCCCTTGTCCTAGTGAGGCTTCCCAGGAGGTAGTAAAGAAGGAGAGAGAGAGAGAAAGAACCAAGAACCACTGCCGTGGGCAGGGTAGGAGGTAATACTAGTAAGTCATAGGGGATTGAGGAGATCATATCTCATAAGGAGAGAGTGGGGAGTCACAGCGGCTCGAGTGGGTGTGTGCACGTGACAACGAGGCTAAGTGTTGGAGCCGCATCCCCTAAACGTGTGACGCTGAACCCCTCTCCAAGAGCCAGAAGTGCCAAGGGTTATCTCCTAGTATAAACACTCTACCGAGTTGTCGGTTGGGTTGTCCGTAGAGAAGGATCAACGACGACAACACCAACCAACCCACAGTCTATAATACATCTTAACAACATTCCATTATATCAACATACAAACATTATGCTTGTACAAGAATGTAAGAACAATATATTTTACGGATATTTTGTATGGAACATTCATTATTTAAACAAATTTTCTGTTCTTATATTACAGTAAGAAGTTTAATACCAAGTACTGCAATGTTATTGGAGTTTGTAAGGCAACATTTCTGAGATAATTATTTTGAGAGGGATTAGTCGTTTTCATTATTTACTTAGAGGATAAAGTAGTAATTAAACTAACTGCATATTAATTTTACATTTATATATACTTTAGATTGAACTTTGTGTTATAGACAGTTTTCATGATCATCATCAATGGTGAAACTTAGATCATGGTGTGTAGAAATGTGATGAACACTGCTGAGGAGTTTATTACTTTCAATGTGTGAAGTTCCGTTAAATGTTGCATAAAGTGTCTTTGTAGGAAGTAGTTCATATGTGCACGTTAAATATACAACCAGTAATTAGTTATTTGTGTGTGTGTGAAAAGTCATCTTTGTTATTCAACATATACACAGACAGGATGATTAGTGAGGTCAAGGTAAGACTCAAGAAGGGGGTTATGAACTTAGTTTATAGAACAAACACAAGTAATGTATGGTATCCAGAGAATAATATACATAACACATGCAGACAAGTCAGTATTTTTACCAGTTAGAGGTTCATGTAGCTACTCTTTCACTCGCACTATGTCTGTTCATCTTTTCAATCTACTCTATCCTTTCTTCACTAGTCTGTCAATTGTTTCATGACTATGGTCAAACCATCTCGATAAAGTATATAGTACAGTATACTCGATCTGGTGATGTACAAACTTTTGGACACTGAATCTTTCCATTAAAATTGAATCACTTGCCCAGTCTATTCTCCAAACAACACGTGCATCTCTATTTTTAATTTCTACTGGTCCAGTTATTTGTTTATGTTCTTTCCACATATATGGTTGTTTAAAGTACAGCCATTAATTTATGGTTGTACACTTGCTCAGTCCAGCTAGAGTCGCAAATTTGTATACATTTGTTATAATCAAAATATCACCATAATAAAGTCCTAACAGGTGAAATTTAATTTTCCATAAAGCATAATCTAAATTTGGTGTTATGTATATACTTTGTGAACTTGCAACGTAACACTAGTCCTTTAATTCGGATATATAATGTTAAAGTGTGTATGAGTATTTTTTTCCAAAATGTATTTGGAACAGAAGGCACCCTCATGTCCACTAAATGATACCCATGTTTAGGTCACAGATTGTGCTATAATTTAAAATTGCACCACGTTTTACCTGATGTTGTGTAACCTCATTTACAGCTGTGCTTTAAATTTTATAACAAAATTCTAAATATAGAGCTTTGGAGCCTTAAGAGTTCGTGGAGAATTATGAATTCTTCTTTGCAAATATTGCATTCTCAAAATATATTAATGATAAAACATGAAGGAATGTTGGTTAACACCTGAACATATTAACCACTTCCAGTTTCTCTTCATTCAAATACAAGCACACAGATGTACAATATTTTAGTGATCTTACCTTACAGCACAGTTTCCTCCAAAAGTGTCAAGATCCTTATCCTTGGTAGTGAATCTCTGGCCATTGACAAAGCTGAAGCCATCACCAGCATCTCCAGTATACCCATTAACCTCAACTTTATAAGAGGCACTCCTGTCATGGACATAAAAGAATTGGTACTGTGCCCATCGGATGGCATTGTCAAAGTCTGCCAGGTCAAAGTGTATTTGGTTGAGTGTCTGCTCAGTGAGGGCGTGAATGTGGTCGAGTCCAAGCCAAAACTCGCCAGAGAGATTACCAAAGCCCAAGGCGTATTCCATCCATGTGCGGTAGAATTCTTCCCGCGGGAGTATATCTTCTCGACGCTGAATTACAGTCCATCCTCCTCCATTAGAGTCCATATCACAATAGACACGAACAGGACGTTTTGGGCAGCAGTCGTACGGATAGATGGTGTAAACACTACTGGTCTTGTGGCCGTGATCTTGCAGTTCACGGCAATTACGATTTTGGAAGCCAAGCCCTAGCCACAAAGGCTCTGTCAGGTACGAATTAACAATGGTGTCCTCTGCCGCCACCACCACAAACATACTCCATGTACCCACTAACACCAGCATCCACAGTGGCTTGCCCATCATCCACTAGATAAACCTGAAATATATGAGATTAATAAATACTTATTTTTAAAAGTCATCAAGTATAGTTCCTCTATTATACTTTATGTGTTACCTGACATTGTTCAGGCAACGGAGGTCAACTGGGTCGACTTAGTGCTTTAATCAATCTAGCATGAAGGCTGACACTAAATAACTTCTGACTCACCAGTCCGGAGATCTAGGAACTTGGCCAGCCACCTGCCAACAATTTCACTGAGGGGAGCCACAATGGGACTCACCCCAACCTGACCATGTTGGGCACACAACCTACAGCAATCACTGTGCGAAGTTGGATCAGGGTAGTCTCCAAACATCAGGCTTCAGACTCCGTAGTATAGGTATAGGCAAGGCAACATACATTGCTTTCATATCCTAGACCAGTGATGCAAGTAAATTTTGTGAGATCTTTCCAGAGCACTTAAGAGACTATTGAGATTCAGATCCTAAATTCACCGAAGGAGTCAGCCAATGGGATACTCTTGCAGGCTCTACACGCCAACTCCAGATGACTGCAATAGGCCCATAATGGAGAACATTGCACCAGCAATGCTGAAGGCAGCTTCTGGAAAGAATACAGCATTCCTAACTGTGCAAGCCCCTCATGTTGGGGACTTCCTGTTGGCTATCCCTAATTCCACCTTTGGCACCCATCTGGGCCATCTGGCCTTATTTATTGGTGTTGCTCTGATCTTTGCCATCCCTATCTCCACCGATTACTGGCGTATCTGCAACTATTCATTAACAGACCAATGTGGCAACCATATCTTGAGTTATCTTGAGTTATCTTGAGATGATTTCGGGGCTTTAGTGTCCCCGCGGCCCGGTCCTCGACCAGGCCTCCACCCCCAGGAAGCAGCCCGTGACAGCTGACTAACACCCAGGTACCTATTTTACTGCTAGGTAACAGGGGCATAGGGTGAAAGAAACTCTGCCCATTGTTTCTCGCCGGCGCCCGGGATCGACCCCGGGACCACAGGATCACAAGTACAGCGTGCTGTCCGCTCGGCCGACCGGCTCCCATGGTCACATATGTAACAATTCAGGAAGATTGCCAAACATAAAACAGTCAATGACATTACTAAGGTTGACTACAGCCAAGTGTCCAGCACAAAGGGAACCTCAAATTTGTAGACCTAACAACAGCCACAAGTGCCCAAATGAAGCTACCCTGCAACCTTGGAGGGATGACAAATAGGTTGTGTGGGACTTCATGTGTGCATCTATATTGGCTAATACCAAACTATGGCACATTTAAACTGAAGGTGGTGGGGCTGCCACCTTCAGAGAGACTAAGAAAATCATTAAGTATGTGAACTTGAGTTTAGGACTGCCGTGGGTGAACTGATTCCTGTCGCCCAAGAAACCACCCACATCACTTCTGCGGACTAAAATGTGATTAGTAAGACAGAACCGCCGTTTGGAAAGGCAGAGTCAAAGAACTAGCAGCTGAATCCATCAAGCACAAATAGATGAATACAAATAGGGTTATTGCACACTACTCAAACACCAGTAAACTATTTTAAGTGAAGGTTTCAACTATTTTAAATAAAGGTATTGTTGTAATGTATACCTTGTCATGGTTGGGACCCAAACCTTATTGTCTCCTTCCACTCTGTACATAGCTTAGTAAAACAGAAACTAAATAGGGATCAAATATGATACAGCTTTCCACCGGGGAAACAAAAAATGGGCCGGGTGCGCTCAACAGATGGCGTTGACATCGTCACACCTCCCTTCCAAAAAGAATTAAAGTCGAGTGTTAAAATGGGCGGGTTTCACTCGGTCAGGGGTGGTGTAACAATTAATATCAATTACTACTACTACTACTATAATGAGCTAAAAATTAAACACTTGCCGAGGGGAGACCTGGCATGTAGTTAAACACTTGTCGAGAGTGGACCCGGTATCTTGTTCAACACTTACCGAGGAAGGACCCGGTACGTGGTTCAACACTCACAGCTTGCGAGGGTAGAGGTTATGTTGGAGATGAAGTGAGGTTGTGCCGCTATATATATAGTGGTGCTCATTGTTTTTCTCTCACGTCACGCCTAATACAATGTAAAGTCTGTCCTGACATTCTCAGAAACAACTCCCCTGCTCCGCCTACCACCTTGGGAAACCCTGCTATGCTGGGGAATCCACACATTCTCCATCTCCACAATCCACCCAAATTTTAATGTAGTAATAATTTTTTTCTTGTAACTTTGACTGGTCAGTATAAACACGGTGTTGCTTCTTACAAGTCGGCATTCGGTCAACGACAGTAAGTGTTTGGACGGTGTCTCTTTATTCCTATTCCAGCTTCTATCCTGCCATCATTCCACTTCCAAGTGCTATATCATAATGCTGGCTTAGCGCTTTCTCCAAGCAATTACCTTGCACCTTTGTCCCTTAACATGAAAATCCTTGTATACAAAATAGGATATTTGTTTAAAATCATATTCATCTGTTTAATTGTTTGTAATGATATATTAGTGCAGTGGGTGTAGTTTGCTAAATGAACACAAATCTTTGTGTGGGTTTTACATCAGCTCATAGTCTCCGACTTTTCACCCCCCCCCCCCCCATTACCAAAAGGTTCCCCTCCCAAGCCCTACTGTGGAGTCCCCAAAGAGACCTTCCCGGGCCTCCTGCGTCGCCATAGAAACCATTTCGGGCCTCCTGCATCGTCACAGAGACCCTCTCAGGCCCTCTTCGTTGCTACAGAGACCCCCGCACCCCCTGCGTCGCTCTAAAGACAGCCAGGCCCCCCCCCCCTGCGTCGTTACAGAGACCCTTCCGAAATACCTGCGTCACTACAGAGACCCCAATGACCACCTGCGTCACTGCCGATACTTCATGGACCACCTGCATCACTACAAATACCCCATGGACCACCTGCGTCACTACAAAGACCCCATGGACCACCTGCGTCGCTACACAGACCTCATGGACCACCTGTGCCGCTACAGAGACTCCCGTGGACCACCTGTGCCGCTACACAGACCCCATGGACCACCTGCGTCACTACAAAGACCCCATAGACCACCTGCGTCACTACAAAGACCCCATAGACCACCTGCGTAACTACAAAGACCCCATGGAACACCTGCGTCACTACAGAGACCCCATGGACCACCTGAGTCACTACATAGACCCCATGGACCACCTGCGTCACTACATAGACCCCATGAACCACCTGCGTCACTACATAGACCCCATGGACCACCTGCGTCACTACTGAGACCCCCATGGACTACCTGAGTCACTACAGAGACCCCCAAGGACCACCTGCGTCACTACACAGACCCCATGGACCACCTGCGTCACTACAGACACCCCCAAGGACCACCTGCGTCACTACACAGACCGGATGGACCACCTGCGTCACTACACAGACCCCATGGACCACCTGCATCACTACACAGACCCCATGGACAACCTGCGTCACTACACAGACCCCATGGACCACCTGCGTCACTACACAGACCCCATGGACCACCTGCATCACTGCACAGACCCCATGGACCACCTGCGTCACTACAGACACCCCCAAGGACCACCTGCGTCACTACACAGACCGGATGGACCACCTGCGTCACTACACAGACCCCATGGACCACCTGCATCACTACACAGACCCCATGGACCACCTGCGTCACTACAGACACCCCCAAGGACCACCTGCGTCACTACACAGACCGGATGGACCACCTGCGTCACTACACAGACCCCATGGACCACCTGCATCACTACACAGACCCTATGGACCACCTGTGTCACTATACAGACCCCATGTACCACCTGTGTCACTACACAGACCCCATGGACCACCTGTTCACTACAGAAATCCCATGGACCACCTGCGTCGCTACAGATACCCCCATGGACCACCTTCGTCACTACAAAGACCCCATGGACCACCTGCCTCACTACAGAAACCCCATGGACCACCTGCGTCACTACAGAGACCCCATGGACCACCTGCGTCACTACAAAGACCCCATGCACCACCTGCGTCAATACAGAAACCCCATGGACCACCTGCGTCACTACACAGACCCCATGGACCACCTGCATCACTACACAGACCCCATGGACCACCTGTGTCACTACACAGACCCCCATGGACCACCTGCGTCACTACAAAGACCCCATGGACCACCTTCGTCACTAAAAAGACCCCATGGACTACCTGCGTCACTACAGAGACCCCATGGACCACCTGCGTCACTACAAAGACCCCATGGACTACCTGCGTCACTACACAGACCCCATGGAGCAACTGTCACTACAGAAATCCTGTGGAGGGAAACCAATGTCGTCTATGCCTTCAAATGCCCGCTTGGGGACTGTAAGCCTCAAAGAACTCAGTATATAGGCAAGACAACAACATCTCTTTCTAGACGATTAACGATGCATAAGCAACAGAGCTCCAATAAGGAACATATAATCTTTTCCCACAACCAGACCATCACCAGAGAAGTCTTATAAAAAAACACGGAAATCATCGATAGATACAGCGATAGCAGGCGGCTAGATATCTGCGAGGCACTACACATTAAGAAGTCAACACCAGCAATCAACAGCCAATTAATGCACAACTATATTCTACCCACTTCAAGACTCCGCACCAGTATAGAAGCATCAAGAAATATGGGCCAATAGGCCCTTTGCATTTACTTCCATTCTTCCCCTTTAACTTTACCCAATATTACCCAATATTTCGAGTTTTATCTTGTGTTGAAAGTTTGTTTTCACCCCATCCAAAACTGTTGTAACATATCACCTCACCCAAATGCAGGTATAAAAAATGAAAAGCCTTTTGAATTATAGCATAGTAAGAAATCTGTTTAGTATTTGCAGGTTATAGTTGTGTGCGTGTAAACTAAAGTCTTTGAAAATGTAATAGGTTATTATTAAACGTGTACAAGTGTCGCGTCAGACTAGAAATAAAAATGAATTTTGGAGAACGGATTTTTCAATTACCATCGACAGTGAAAAGAAACATAAGAAATATTGAGAAAATTCGTGTTAGAATGATTAATCTTACTTTTTTCAGTCATATTTAATAATATATGTCTACAGGAACCGGTACCTTGTCAAGCACAAGACGAAGCTGGAAAAAGTCCAAAGGTATGCCACTAAACTAGTCCCAGAACTAAGAGGCATGAGTTACGAGGAAAGGCTGCGGGAAATACACCTTACGACACTGGAAGACAGAAGAGTAAGGGGAGACATGATCACAACCTACAAAATCCTCAGAGGAATCAACCTGGTAAACAAGGTTAAACTATTCAACCCTGGTGGGACGCGAACAAGGGGACACAGGTGGAAACTGAGTACTCACATGAGCCACAAAGACGTTAGAAGGAACTTTTTCAGTGTCAGAGTAGTTAACGGATGGAAGCATTAGGTAGTGATGTGGTGAAGGCTGACTCCATACACAGTTTAAAATGGAGATATGAAAGAGTCCAGTAGGCTCAGGAATCTGTACACCAGTTGAGAGGCGGGACCAAAGAGCCAAAGCAACCTCCGCAAGCACAAATAGGTGAGTACACACACACACACACACATTCATACATACATATATATATATATATATATATATATATATATATATATATATATATATATATATATATATATATATATATATATATATATATATATATACATATATATATATATATGTCGTACCTAGTAGCCAGAATGCACTTCTCGGCCTACTATGCAAGGCCCAATTTGCCTAATAAGCCACGTTTTCCTGAATTAATATATTTTCTCAATTATTTTTCTTATGAAATGATAAAGCTACCCATTTCATTATGTATGAGGTCAATTTTTTTTATTAGAGTTAAAATTAACGTAGATATATGACCGAACCTTACCAACCCTATCTAACCTAACCTAACCTATCTCTATAGGTTAGGTTAGGTTAGGTAGCCGAAAAAGTTAGTTTAGGTTAGGTTAGATAGGTTAGGTAGTCGAAAAACAATTAATTCGTGAAAAATTGTCTTATTAGGCAAATTGGGCCTAGCATAGTAGGCTGAGAAGTGCGTTCTGGCTACTAGGTACGACAAATATATATATATATATATATATATATATATATATATATATATATATATATATATATATATATATATATATATATATATATATATAATGTCGTACCTAGTAGCCAGAATGCACTTCTCAGCCTACTATACATGGCCAGATTTGCCTAATAAGCCAAGTTTTCCTGAATTAATATATTTTCTATATTTTTTTTCTTATGAAATGATAAAGCTATCCATTTCATTATGTATGAGGTCAATTTTTTTTATTGGAGTTAAGATTAACGTAGATATATGACCGAACCTAACCAACCCTACCTAACCTAACCTATCTTTATAGGTTAGGTTAGGTTAGGTAGCCGAAAAAGTTAGGTTAGGTTAGGTTAGGTAGTCGAAAAACAATTCATGAAAACTTGGCTTATTAGGCAAATCGGGCCTTGCATAGTAGGCCAAGAAGTGCGTTCTGGCTACTAGGTACGACATATATATATATATATATATATATATATATATATATATATATATATATATATATATATATATATATATATGTGTGTATATCACGAAAATAAACACGTGATTAAGAATGTGACAATGTCAGACCACGGAGGAAAAATGAAACAGGAAATTTCCTTAAGTACTTTCGTATATTAAATACATCTTCAGAAGGTCATTTTACAGATCGAGTGATGGGTATAAATAGGCAGGAGAGAGTGGTGAAGTAAGGTGAGGTACAATACTTGGACAACGCAGAAGGCCCATTGGCCCATCAGATGCACCCAATTAGCCCATCCGATGTAGCCCAATGGCCCATCTGATACAGCAGACATACAAGCATAATACATAGGTAATTATAACATAAAGAGGTAAATATATACAATAAATTAGTGAGACAAATGTTTTTCAATGATTCTACTTAAATCGCCCTTTAGCTGATCTATTAGAAATGGATCTAAGTTATATAGACCACTGCTAATATTCAAATTACTTTCTTTGGTGATCTGTATCAAAGCGGATTCAATTATGTTTCTGTTATAGGTGCTTTTACAATTTGTTATTGAAGACGCACTCTCCCAATCAATTTGGTGAGCTTTTTCTGACAAATGCACAAACAAAGCATTAGATAATTGGCCATGTCTTACAGAGTATTTATGTTGCGATATTCTACATTTTAAATCTTTAGATGTTTGCCCGACATAGAACTTATTACATTCCTTACAAGGTATTTTATAAATGACGCAATTATCACTACGAGGGCTGTTCCTTACTAATAGCTTACCAACAGTGTTTTCGTAGCTAAACATTACATCTATATTAAAAAGTTTCAAGGCCTTGACAATATTCTCAAACCCAGAGAAATATGGTAAACATAACACATTCTTTGGGCGAGTCCTTTCACTGCATACATTATTATAATATGTACGACGAGCTTTGTTACGACAAACTTCCAAAAAATTCAGTGGGTAACAAAGCTTAAGACCAATCGAATCAATATTCTTAAATTCTTCATCTAAGAATTCTGGACTCACAACTCGAAGAGCCCTTAGATACATTGAAGAAAAAATTGACTTTTTTACATTGTATTTATGCCCTGAAAAATAATGAACATAAGATAAATTGTTCGTAGGTTTTCTGTAAACACTAAACTTTAATGAAGAGTTTTCCCTATGAATAAGCACATCTAAGAATGGCAAACATTTATCAATTTCAGTCTCCATAGTAAATTTTATGGAGGTGACTTGGTCATTAAGTTTGGCTACAAATTCGTCTGTGTTTACATCTGAAGGCCAAATACACAAGATATCATCAACATATCTAAACCAAGGAATGATTCCAGGAGTTATTTTTGAAACAAATTTCTTTTCAAAGAATTCCATGTACAGGTTTGAGAGCAATGGCGATAGAGGATTCCCCATTGCCATTCCAAAAGTCTGTAAATAATACTCATTATTAAAGGTAAATTTACATTCTTTAATGCACAACTTAACAAGACTGACAATAATATCAGCAGAAAGAGGTAAGTCATGGCTCATTAGTTCACGAGCAAGATAATCGAGAATATCATCGACCGGTACCTTTGTGAACAAGGAACAAACGTCAAAACTGATTAACTTTACATCAGGAGTGACAGGAACACTATTCAATTTGTTAACTAAATCAAGAGAATTTGTCAAATGAGAAGAGGAGATAGTTCCTAACAAAGGGGACAAGATTTTGGTAAGCCATTTGGAGAGTTTGTAAGAAATGGATCCCACAGAACTGATGATAGGTCTCATGGGATTGTTAGGCTTATGCGTCTTGACAAGACCATATAGATATGGTAATGAAGGTGATGAAGTAGTAAATTGATTAAGAAGATCTTTATGTTTACTTAACAACTTCCTCAAGCTACTATTGAAGAACTTGATGATGTCCTCAAGAGGATTTTTCCTAAGCTTAGTGTACGTTGAAGAATCTAGGAGGAGATCATTCATTTTCGAAATATATTCCTCCTTGTTTAAAATAACAATAGTGCTGGATTTATCAGCCTTTGTTATATGAATGGAAGGATCGGCTCTTAACTCCTGTAAGCTTCGTCTGAATCTTTCGGGAAAATTGTTTGTTTGGGGCGTCAACATTGAACCATAAACAATACCTTTAACCAGGTTTAGGTTTTGTGAAGACAGAGAGTTATGTTTTTCAAGCTGTAACAATGAACTAGCAATTTTAACTGCAGAAGGTTTCCATTTCAAATCAACCTTCTGCAGTTAAAATTGCTAGTTCATTGTTACAGCTTGAAAAACATAACTCTCTGTCTTCACAAAACCTAAACCTAAACCTGGTTAAAGGTATTGTTTATGGTTCAATGTTGACGCCCCAAACAAACAATTTTCCCGAAAGATTCAGACGAAGCTTACAGGAGTTAAGAGCCGATCCTTCCATTCATATAACAAAGGCTGATAAATCCAGCACTATTGTTATTTTAAACAAGGAGGAATATATTTCGAAAATGAATGATCTCCTCCTAGATTCTTCAACGTACACTAAGCTTAGGAAAAATCCTCTTGAGGACATCATCAAGTTCTTCAATAGTAGCTTGAGGAAGTTGTTAAGTAAACATAAAGATCTTCTTAATCAATTTACTACTTCATCACCTTCATTACCATATCTATATGGTCTTGTCAAGACGCATAAGCCTAACAATCCCATGAGACCTATCATCAGTTCTGTGGGATCCATTTCTTACAAACTCTCCAAATGGCTTACCAAAATCTTGTCCCCTTTGTTAGGAACTATCTCCTCTTCTCATTTGACAAATTCTCTTGATTTAGTTAACAAATTGAATAGTGTTCCTGTCACTCCTGATGTAAAGTTAATCAGTTTTGACGTTTGTTCCTTGTTCACAAAGGTACCGGTCGATGATATTCTCGATTATCTTGCTCGTGAACTAATGAGCCATGACTTACCTCTTTCTGCTGATATTATTGTCAGTCTTGTTAAGTTGTGCATTAAAGAATGTAAATTTACCTTTAATAATGAGTATTATTTACAGACTTTTGGAATGGCAATGGGGAATCCTCTATCGCCATTGCTCTCAAACCTGTACATGGAATTCTTTGAAAAGAAATTTGTTTCAAAAATAACTCCTGGAATCATTCCTTGGTTTAGATATGTTGATGATATCTTGTGTATTTGGCCTTCAGATGTAAACACAGACGAATTTGTAGCCAAACTTAATGACCAAGTCACCTCCATAAAATTTACTATGGAGACTGAAATTGATAAATGTTTGCCATTCTTAGATGTGCTTATTCATAGGGAAAACTCTTCATTAAAGTTTAGTGTTTACAGAAAACCTACGAACAATTTATCTTATGTTCATTATTTTTCAGGGCATAAATACAATGTAAAAAAGTCAATTTTTTCTTCAATGTATCTAAGGGCTCTTCGAGTTGTGAGTCCAGAATTCTTAGATGAAGAATTTAAGAATATTGATTCGATTGGTCTTAAGCTTTGTTACCCACTGAATTTTTTGGAAGTTTGTCGTAACAAAGCTCGTCGTACATATTATAATAATGTATGCAGTGAAAGGACTCGCCCAAAGAATGTGTTATGTTTACCATATTTCTCTGGGTTTGAGAATATTGTCAAGGCCTTGAAACTTTTTAATATAGATGTAATGTTTAGCTACGAAAACACTGTTGGTAAGCTATTAGTAAGGAACAGCCCTCGTAGTGATAATTGCGTCATTTATAAAATACCTTGTAAGGAATGTAATAAGTTCTATGTCGGGCAAACATCTAAAGATTTAAAATGTAGAATATCGCAACATAAATACTCTGTAAGACATGGCCAATTATCTAATGCTTTGTTTGTGCATTTGTCAGAAAAAGCTCACCAAATTGATTGGGAGAGTGCGTCTTCAATAACAAATTGTAAAAGCACCTATAACAGAAACATAATTGAATCCGCTTTGATACAGATCACCAAAGAAAGTAATTTGAATATTAGCAGTGGTCTATATAACTTAGATCCATTTCTAATAGATCAGCTAAAGGGCGATTTAAGTAGAATCATTGAAAAACATTTGTCTCACTAATTTATTGTATATATTTACCTCTTTATGTTATAATTACCTATGTATTATGCTTGTATGTCTGCTGTATCAGATGGGCCATTGGGCTACATCGGATGGGCTAATTGGGTGCATCTGATGGGCCAATGGGCCTTCTGCGTTGTCCAAGTATTGTACCTCACCTTACTTCACCACTCTCTCCTGCCTATTTATACCCATCACTCGATCTGTAAAATGACCTTCTGAAGATGTATTTAATATACGAAAGTACTTAAGGAAATTTCCTGTTTCATTTTTCCTCCGTGGTCTGACATTGTCATATATATATATATATATATATATATATATATATATATATATATATATATATATATATATATATATATATATATATATATATATATATATATATATATATATGTCGTACCTAGTAGCCAGAACGCACTTCTCAGCCTACTATTCAAGGCCCGATTTGCCTAATAAGCCAAGTTTTCATGAATTAATGTTTTTTCGTCTACCTAACCTACCTAACCTAACCTAACCTAGCTTTTTTGGCTTCCTAACCTAACCTTACCTATAAATATAGGTTAGGTTAGGTTAGGTAGGGTTGGTTAGGTTCGGTCATATATCTACGTTAATTTTAACTCCAATAAAAAAAAATTGACCTCATACATAGAGAAAAGGGTTGCTTTATCATTTAATAAGAAAAAAATTATAGTAAATATATTAATTCAGGAAAACTTGGCTTATTAGGCAAATCGGGCCTTGAATAGTAGGCTGAGAAGTGAGTTCTGGCTACTAGGTACGACATATATATATATATATATATATATATATATATATATATATATATATATATATATATATATATATATATATATATATATATATATATATATATATATATATATATATATAAATATATATATATATATATAAATATATAAATATATATATATATATATATATATATATATATATATATATATATATATATATATATATATATATATATATGTGTATATGTCGTACCTAGTAGCCAGAACGCACTTCTCAGCCTACTATGCAAGGCCCGATTTGCCTAATAAGCCAAGTTTTCCTGAATTAATATATTTTCTCTAATTTTTTTCTTATGAAATGATAAAGCTACCCATTTCATTATGTATGAGGTCAATTTTTTTTTATTGGAGTTAAAATTAACGTAGATATATGACCGAACCTAACCAACCCTACCTAACCTAACCTAACCTATCTCTATAGGTTAGGTTAGGTTGCCGAAAAAGTTAGGTTAGGTTCGGTTAGGTAGTCGAAAAATAATTAATTCATGAAAACTTGGCTTATTAGGCAAATCTGGCCTTGCATAGTAGGCTGAGAAGTGCGTTCTGGCTACTAGGTACGACATATATATATATATATATATATATATATATATATATATATATATATATATATATATATATATATATATATATATATATATATATATATATATATATATATATATATATATATATATATATATATGTGTGTGTGTGTGTCGTACCTAGTAGCCAGAACTCACTTCTCAGCCTACTATGCAAGGCCCGATTTGCCTAATAAGCCAAGTTTTACTGAATTAATATATTTTCTCTAATTTTTTTCTAATGAAATGATAAAGCTATCCATTTCATTATGTATGAGGTCAATTTTTTTTATTGGAGTTAAAATTAACGTAGATATATGACCGAACCTAACCAACCCTACCTAACCTAACCTAACCTATCTTTATAGGTTAGGTTAGGTTAGGTAGCCGAAAACGTTAGGTTAGGTTAGGTAGGTTAGGTAGTCGAAAAAACATTAATTGATGTAAACTAGGCTTATTAGGCAAATCGGGCCTTGCATAGTAGGCTGAGAAGTGAGTTCTGGCTACTAGGTACGACATATGTATATATATATATATATATATATATATATATATATATATATATATATATATATATATATATTTATATATATATATATATATATATATATATATATATATATATATATATATATATATATATATATATATATGTGTGTGTGTGTGTATATCACGCAAAATAAACACGTGATTAAAATGTGACAATGTCAGACCACGGAGGAAAAATGACAGGAATTTCCTTAAGTACTTTCGTATATTAATATACGAAACTGACTTGATATATTGACTCCTTCTGAAGATGTATTAATATACGAAAGTACTTAAACTCTCCTAAACACGAGAGTGAAGTATACAACTTTAGAACACTTTCCCACCAGGAGACTCGAACCCTCGCCAGCACAGAAGCCTTCCAGCAACTGGCATAACAGGTACGCCTTAACCCGCTCCACCACCTGCTCAGACCCTTAAAAGAGATGGTAATTTCGGAGTATTTATATATTCCAAAGATCACCACCTCCCAAGAGCACTAGAGCAAGTGAGGGGTCATTTATACGTTTATTTCATCAAGTCCCTGTTAATATGTGATCTTTGGAATATATAAATACTCCGAAATTACCATCTCTTTTAAGGGTCTGAGCAGGTGGTGGAGCGGGTTAAGGCGTACCTGTTATGCCAGTTGCTGGAAGACTTCTGTGCTGGCGAGGGTTCGAGTCTCCTGGTGGGAAAGTGTTCTAAAGTTGTATACTTCACTCTCGTGTTTAGGAGAGTTGTGCCTTAAGTTCATAGACACAGTGTTCTCCCATATTAACAGGGACTTGATGAAATAAATGTATAAATGACCCCTCACTTGCTCTAGTGCTCTTGGGAGGTGGTGGTCTTTGGAATATATAAATACTCCGAAATTACCATCTCTTTTAAGGGTCTGAGCAGGTGGTGGAGCGGGTTAAGGCGTACCTGTTTTGCCAGTTGCTGGAAGGCTTCTGTGCTGGCGAGGGTTCGAGTCTCCTGGTGGGAAAGTGTTCTAAAGATGTATACTTCACTCTCGTGTTTAGGAGAGTTGTGCCTTAAGTTCATAGACACAGTGTTCTCCCATATTAACAGGGACTTGATGAAATAAACGTATAAATGACCCCTCACTTGCTCTAGTGCTCTTGGGAGGTGGTGATCTTTGGAATATATAAATACTCCGAAATTACCATCTCTTTTAAGGGTCTGAGCAGGTGGTGGAGCGGGTTAAGGCGTACCTGTTATGCCAGTTGCTGAAAGGCTTCTGTGCTGGCGAGGGTTCGAGTCTCCTGGTGGGAAAGTGTTCTAAAGTTGTATACTTCACTCTCGTGTTTAGGAGAGTTGTGTCTTAAGTTCATAGACACAGTGTTCTCCCATATTAACAGGGACTTGATGAAATAAACGTATAAATGACCCCTCACTTGCTCTAGTGCTCTTGGGAGGTGGTGATCTTTGGAATATATAAATACTCCGAAATTACCATCTCTTTTAATGGTCTGAGCAGGTGGTGGAGTGGGTTAAGGCGTACCTGTTATGCCAGTTGCTGGAAGGCTTCTGTACTGGCGAGGGTTCGAGTCTCCTGGTGGGAAAGTGTTCTAAAGTTGTATACTTCACTCTCGTGTTTAGGAGAGTTGTGCCTTAAGTTCATAGACACAGTGTTCTCCCATATTAACAGGGACTTGATGAAATAAACGTATAAATGACCCCTCACTTGCTCTAGTGCTCTCGGGAGGTGGTGATCTTTGGAATATATAAATACTCCGAAATTACCATCTCTTTTAAGGGTCTGAGCAGGTGGTGGAGCGGGTTAAGGCGTACCTGTTATGCCAGTTGCTGGAAGGCTTCTGTGCTGGCGAGGGTTCGAGTCTCCTGGTGGGAAAGTGTTCTAAAGTTGTATACGTCACTCTCGTGTTTAGGAGAGTTGTGCCTTAAGTTCATAGACACAGTGTTCTCCCATATTAACAGGGACTTGATGAAATAAACGTATAAATGACCCCTCACTTGCTCTAGTGCTCTTGGGAGGTGGTGATCTTTGGAATATATAAATACTCCGAAATTACCATCTCTTTTAAGGGTCTGAGCAGGTGGTGGAGCGGGTTAAGGCGTACCTGTTATGCCAGTTGCTGGAAGGCTTCTGTGCTGGCGAGGGTTCGAGTCTCCTGGTGGGAAAGTGTTCTAAAGTTGTATACTTCACTCTCGTGTTTAGGAGAGTTGTGCCTTAAGTTCATAGACACAGTGTTCTCCCATATTAACAGGGACTTGATGAAATAAACGTATAAATGACCCCTCACTTGCTCTAGTGCTCTTGGGAGGTGATGATCTTTGGAATATATAAATACTCCGAAATTACCATCTCTTTTAAGGGTCTGAGCAGGCGGTGGAGCGGGTTAAGGCGTACCTGTTATGCCAGTTGCTGGAAGGCTTCTGTGCTGGCGAGGGTTCGAGTCTCCTTGTGGGAAAGTGTTCTAAAGTTGTATACTTCACTCTCGTGTTTAGGAGAGTTGTGCCTTAAGTTCATAGACACAGTGTTCTCCCATATTAACAGGGACTTGATGAAATAAACGTATAAATGACCCCTCACTTGCTCTAGTGCTCTTGGGAGGTGGTGATCTTTGGAATATATAAATACTCCGAAATTACCATCTCTTTTAAGGGTCTGAGCAGGTGGTGGAGCAGGTTAAGGCGTACCTGTTATGCCAGTTGCTGGAAGGCTTCTGTGCTGGCGAGGGTTCGAGTCTCCTGGTGGGAAAGTGTTCTAAAGTTGTATACTTCACTCTCGTGTTTAGGAGAGTTGTGCCTTAAGTTCATAGACACAGTGTTCTCCCATATTAACAAGGACTTGATGAAATAAACGTATAAATGACCCCTCACTTGCTCTAGTGCTCTTGGGAGGTGGTGATCTTTGGAATATATAAATACTCCGAAATTACCATCTCTTTAAGGGTCTGAGCAGGTGGTGGAGCGGGTTAAGGCGTACCTGTTATGCCAGTTGCTGGAAGGCTTCTGTGCTGGCAATGGTTCGAGTCTCCTGGTGGGAAAGTGTTCTAAAGTTGTATACTTCACTCTCGTGTTTAGGAGAGTTGTGCCTTAAGTTCATAGACACAGTGTTCTTCCATATTAACAGGGACTTGATGAAATAAACGTATAAATGACCCCTCACTTGCTCTAGTGCTCTTGGGAGGTGGTGATCTTTGGAATATATAAATACTCCGAAATTACCATCTCTTTTAAGGGTCTGAGCAGGTGGTGGAGCGGGTTAAGGCGTACCTGTTATGCCAGTTGCTGGAAGGCTTCTGTGCTGGCGAGGGTTCGAGTCTCCTGGTGGGAAAGTGTTCTAAAGTTGTATACTTCACTCTCGTGTTTAGGAGAGTTGTGCCTTAAGTTCATAGACACAGTGTTCTCCCATATTAACAGGGACTTGATGAAATAAACGTATAAATGACCCCTCACTTGCTCTAGTGCTCTTGGGAGGTGATGATCTTTGGAATATATAAATACTCCGAAATTACCATCTCTTTTAAGGGTCTGAGCAGGCGGTGGAGCGGGTTAAGGCGTACCTGTTATGCCAGTTGCTGGAAGGCTTCTGTGCTGGCGAGGGTTCGAGTCTCCTTGTGGGAAAGTGTTCTAAAGTTGTATACTTCACTCTCGTGTTTAGGAGAGTTGTGCCTTAAGTTCATAGACACAGTGTTCTCCCATATTAACAGGGACTTGATGAAATAAACGTATAAATGACCCCTCACTTGCTCTAGTGCTCTTGGGAGGTGGTGATCTTTGGAATATATAAATACTCCGAAATTACCATCTCTTTTAAGGGTCTGAGCAGGTGGTGGAGCAGGTTAAGGCGTACCTGTTATGCCAGTTGCTGGAAGGCTTCTGTGCTGGCGAGGGTTCGAGTCTCCTGGTGGGAAAGTGTTCTAAAGTTGTATACTTCACTCTCGTGTTTAGGAGAGTTGTGCCTTAAGTTCATAGACACAGTGTTCTCCCATATTAACAAGGACTTGATGAAATAAACGTATAAATGACCCCTCACTTGCTCTAGTGCTCTTGGGAGGTGGTGATCTTTGGAATATATAAATACTCCGAAATTACCATCTCTTTAAGGGTCTGAGCAGGTGGTGGAGCGGGTTAAGGCGTACCTGTTATGCCAGTTGCTGGAAGGCTTCTGTGCTGGCAATGGTTCGAGTCTCCTGGTGGGAAAGTGTTCTAAAGTTGTATACTTCACTCTCGTGTTTAGGAGAGTTGTGCCTTAAGTTCATAGACACAGTGTTCTTCCATATTAACAGGGACTTGATGAAATAAACGTATAAATGACCCCTCACTTGCTCTAGTGCTCTTGGGAGGTGGTGATCTTTGGAATATATAAATACTCCGAAATTACCATCTCTTTTAAGGGTCTGAGCAGGTGGTGGAGCGGGTTAAGGCGTACCTGTTATGCCAGTTGCTGGAAGGCTTCTGTGCTGGCGAGGGTTCGAGTCTCCTGGTGGGAAAGTGTTCTAAAGTTGTATACTTCACTTTCGTGTTTAGGAGAGTTGTGCCTTAAGTTCATAGACACAGTGTTCTCCCATATTAACAGGGACTTGATGAAATAAACGTATAAATGACCCCTCACTTGCTCTAGTGCTCTTGGGAGGTGGTGATCTTTGGAATATATAAATACTCCGAAATTACCATCTCTTTTAAGGGTCTGAGCAGGTGGTGGAGCGGGTTAAGGCGTACCTGTTATGCCAGTTGCTGGAAGGCTTCTGTGCTGGCGAGGGTTCGAGTCTCCTGGTGGGAAAGTGTTCTAAAGTAGTATACTTCACTCTCGTGTTTAGGAGAGTTGTGCCTTAAGTTCATAGACACAGTGTTCTCCCATATTAACAGGGACTTGATGAAATAAACGTATAAATGACCCCTCACTTGCTCTAGTGCTCTTGGGAGGTGGTGATCTTTGGAATATATAAATACTCCGAAATTACCATCTCTTTAAGGGTCTGAGCAGGTGGTGGAGCGGGTTAAGGCGTACCTGTTATGCCAGTTGCTGGAAGGCTTCTGTGCTGGCGAGGGTTCGAGTCTCCTGGTGGGAAAGTGTTCTAAAGTAGTATACTTCACTCTCGTGTTTAGGAGAGTTGTGCCTTAAGTTCATAGACACAGTGTTCTCCCATATTAACAGGGACTTGATGAAATAAACGTATAAATGACCCCTCACTTGCTCTAGTGCTCTTGGGAGGTGGTGATCTTTGGAATATATAAATACTCCGAAATTACCATCTCTTTAAGGGTCTGAGCAGGTGGTGGAGCGGGTTAAGGCGTACCTGTTATGCCAGTTGCTGGAAGGCTTCTGTGCTGGCGATGGTTCGAGTCTCCTGGTGGGAAAGTGTTCTAAAGTTGTATACTTCACTCTCGTGTTTAGGAGAGTTGTGCCTTAAGTTCATAGACACAGTGTTCTCCCATATTAACAGGAACTTGATGAAATAAACGTATAAATGACCCCTCACTTGCTCTAGTGCTCTTGGGAGGTGGTGATCTTTGGAATATATAAATACTCCGAAACTACCATCTCTTTTAAGGGTCTGAGCAGGTGGTGGAGCGGGTTAAGGCGTACCTGTTATGCCAGTTGCTGGAAGGCTTCTGTGCTGGCGAGGGTTCGAGTCTCCTGGTGGGAAAGTGTTCTAAAGTTGTATACTTCACTCTCGTGTTTAGGAGAGTTGTGCCTTAAGTTCATAGACACAGTGTTCTCCCATATTATCAGGGACTTGATGAAATAAACGTATAAATGACCCCTCACTTGCTCTAGTGCTCTTGAGAGGTGGTGATCTTTGGAATATATAAATACTCCGAAATTACCATCTCTTTTAAGGGTCTGAGCAGGTGGTGGAGCGGGTTAAGGCGTACCTGTTATGCCAGTTGCTGGAAGGCTTCTGTGCTGGCGAGGGTTCGAGTCTCCTGGTGGGAAAGTGTTCTAAAGTTGTATACTTCACTCTCATGTTTAGGAGAGTTGTGCCTTAAGTTCATAGACACAGTGTTCTCCCATATTAACAGGGACTTGATGAAATAAACGTATAAATGACCCCTCACTTGCTCTAGTGCTCTTGGGAGGTGATGATCTTTGGAATATATAAATACTCCGAAATTACCATCTCTTTTAAGGGTCTGAGCAGGTGGTGGAGTGGGTTAAGGCGTGCCTGTTATGCCAGTTGCTGGAAGGCTTCTGTGCTGGCGAGGGTTCGAGTCTCCTGGTGGGAAAGTGTTCTAAAGTTGTATACTTCACTCTCGTGTTTAGGAGAGTTGTGCCTTAAGTTCATAGACACAGTGTTCTCCCATATTAACAGGGACTTGATGAAATAAACGTATAAATGACCCCTCACTTGCTCTATTGCTCTTGGGAGGTGGTGATCTTTGGAATATATAAATACTCCGAAATTACCATCTCTTTTAAGGGTCTGAGCAGGTGGTGGAGCGGGTTAAGGCGTACCTGTTATGCCAGTTGCTGGAAGGCTTCTGTGCTGGCGAGGGTTCGAGTCTCCTGGTGGGAAAGTGTTCTAAAGTTGTATACTTCACTCTCGTGTTTAGGAGAGTTGTGCCTTAAGTTCATAGACACAGTGTTCTCCCATATTAACAGGGACTTGATGAAATAAACGTATAAATGACCCCTCACTTGCTCTAGTGCTCTTGGGAGGTGGTGATCTTTGGAATATATAAATACTCCGAAATTACCATCTCTTTTAAGGGTCTGAGCAGGTGGTGGAGCAGGTTAAGGCGTACCTGTTATGCCAGTTGCTGGAAGGCTTCTGTGCTGGCGAGGGTTCGAGTCTCCTGGTGGGAAAGTGTTCTAAAGTTGTATACTTCACTCTCGTGTTTAGGAGAGTTGTGCCTTAAGTTCATAGACACAGTGTTCTCCCATATTAACAGGGACTTGATGAAATAAACGTATAAATGACCCCTCACTTGCTCTAGTGCTCTTGGGAGGTGGTGATCTTTGGAATATATAAATACTCCGAAATTACCATCTCTTTAAGGGTCTGAGCAGGTGGTGGAGCGGGTTAAGGCGTACCTGTTATGCCAGTTGCTGGAAGGCTTCTGTGCTGGCGATGGTTCGAGTCTCCTGGTGGGAAAGTGTTCTAAAGTTGTATACTTCACTCTCGTGTTTAGGAGAGTTGTGCCTTAAGTTCATAGACACAGTGTTCTCCCATATTAACAGGGACTTGATGAAATAAACGTATAAATGACCCCTCACTTGCTCTAGTGCTCTTGGGAGGTGGTGATCTTTGGAATATATAAATACTCCGAAATTACCATCTCTTTTAAGGGTCTGAGCAGGTGGTGGAGCGGGTTAAGGCGTACCTGTTATGCCAGTTGCTGGAAGGCTTCTGTGCTGGCGAGGGTTTGAGTCTCCTGGTGGGAAAGTGTTCTAAAGTTGTATACTTCACTTTCGTGTTTAGGAGAGTTGTGCCTTAAGTTCATAGACACAGTGTTCTCCCATATTAACAGGGACTTGATGAAATAAACGTATAAATGACCCCTCACTTGCTCTAGTGCTCTTGGGAGGTGGTGATCTTTGGAATATATAAATACTCCGAAATTACCATCTCTTTTAAGGGTCTGAGCAGGTGGTGGAGCGGGTTAAGGCGTACCTGTTATGCCAGTTGCTGGAAGGCTTCTGTGCTGGCGAAGGTTCGAGTCTCCTGGTGGGAAAGTGTTCTAAAGTAGTATACTTCACTCTCGTGTTTAGGAGAGTTGTGCCTTAAGTTCATAGACACAGTGTTCTCCCATATTAACAGGGACTTGATGAAATAAACGTATAAATGACCCCTCACTTGCTCTAGTGCTCTTGGGAGGTGGTGATCTTTGGAATATATAAATACTCCGAAATTACCATCTCTTTAAGGGTCTGAGCAGGTGGTGGAGCGGGTTAAGGCGTACCTGTTATGCCAGTTGCTGGAAGGCTTCTGTGCTGGCGAGGGTTCGAGTCTCCTGGTGGGAAAGTGTTCTAAAGTAGTATACTTCACTCTCGTGTTTAGGAGAGTTGTGCCTTAAGTTCATAGACACAGTGTTCTCCCATATTAACAGGGACTTGATGAAATAAACGTATAAATGACCCCTCACTTGCTCTAGTGCTCTTGGGAGGTGGTGATCTTTGGAATATATAAATACTCCGAAATTACCATCTCTTTAAGGGTCTGAGCAGGTGGTGGAGCGGGTTAAGGCGTACCTGTTATGCCAGTTGCTGGAAGGCTTCTGTGCTGGCGATGGTTCGAGTCTCCTGGTGGGAAAGTGTTCTAAAGTTGTATACTTCACTCTCGTGTTTAGGAGAGTTGTGCCTTAAGTTCATAGACACAGTGTTCTCCCATATTAACAGGAACTTGATGAAATAAACGTATAAATGACCCCTCACTTGCTCTAGTGCTCTTGGGAGGTGGTGATCTTTGGAATATATAAATACTCCGAAATTACCATCTCTTTTAAGGGTCTGAGCAGGTGGTGGAGCGGGTTAAGGCGTACCTGTTATGCCAGTTGCTGGAAGGCTTCTGTGCTGGCGAGGGTTCGAGTCTCCTGGTGGGAAAGTGTTCTAAAGTTGTATACTTCACTCTCGTGTTTAGGAGAGTTGTGCCTTAAGTTCATAGACACAGTGTTCTCCCATATTAACAGGGACTTGATGAAATAAATGTATAAATGACCCCTCACTTGCTCTAGTGCTCTTGGGAGGTGATGATCTTTGGAATATATAAATACTCCGAAATTACCATCTCTTTTAAGGGTCTGAGCAGGCGGTGGAGCGGGTTAAGGCGTACCTGTTATGCCAGTTGCTGGAAGGCTTCTGTGCTGGCGAGGGTTCGAGTCTCCTGGTGGGAAAGTGTTCTAAAGTTGTATACTTCACTCTCGTGTTTAGGAGAGTTGTGCCTTAAGTTCATAGACACAGTGTTCTCCCATATTAACAGGGACTTGATGAAATAAACGTATAAATGACCCCTCACTTGCTCTATTGCTCTTGGGAGGTGGTGATCTTTGGAATATATAAATACTCCGAAATTACCATCTCTTTTAAGGGTCTGAGCAGGTGGTGGAGCAGGTTAAGGCGTACCTGTTATGCCAGTTGCTGGAAGGCTTCTGTGCTGGCGAGGGTTCGAGTCTCCTGGTGGGAAAGTGTTCTAAAGTTGTATACTTCACTCTCGTGTTTAGGAGAGTTGTGCCTTAAGTTCATAGACACAGTGTTCTCCCATATTAACAGGGACTTGATGAAATAAACGTATAAATGACCCCTCACTTGCTCTAGTGCTCTTGGGAGGTGGTGATCTTTGGAATATATAAATACTCCGAAATTACCATCTCTTTAAGGGTCTGAGCAGGTGGTGGAGCGGGTTAAGGCGTACCTGTTATGCCAGTTGCTGGAAAGCTTCTGTGCTGGCGATGGTTCGAGTCTCCTGGTGGGAAAGTGTTCTAAAGTTGTATACTTCACTCTCGTGTTTAGGAGAGTTGTGCCTTAAGTTCATAGACACAGTGTTCTCCCATATTAACAGGAACTTGATGAAATAAACGTATAAATGACCCCTCACTTGCTCTAGTGCTCTTGGGAGGTGGTGATCTTTGGAATATATAAATACTCCGAAACTACCATCTCTTTTAAGGGTCTGAGCGGGTGGTGGAGCGGGTTAAGGCGTACCTGTTATGCCAGTTGCTGGAAGGCTTCTGTGCTGGCGAGGGTTCGAGTCTCCTGGTGGGAAAGTGTTCTAAAGTTGTATACTTCACTCTCGTGTTTAGGAGAGTTGTGCCTTAAGTTCATAGACACAGTGTTCTCCCATATTATCAGGGACTTGATGAAATAAACGTATAAATGACCCCTCACTTGCTCTAGTGCTCTTGAGAGGTGGTGATCTTTGGAATATATAAATACTCCGAAATTACCATCTCTTTTAAGGGTCTGAGCAGGTGGTGGAGCGGGTTAAGGCGTACCTGTTATGCCAGTTGCTGGAAGGCTTCTGTGCTGGCGAGGGTTCGAGTCTCCTGGTGGGAAAGTGTTCTAAAGTTGTATACTTCACTCTCATGTTTAGGAGAGTTGTGCCTTAAGTTCATAGACACAGTGTTCTCCCATATTAACAGGGACTTGATGAAATAAACGTATAAATGACCCCTCACTTGCTCTAGTGCTCTTGGGAGGTGATGATCTTTGGAATATATAAATACTCCGAAATTACCATCTCTTTTAAGGGTCTGAGCAGGTGGTGGAGCGGGTTAAGGCGTGCCTGTTATGCCAGTTGCTGGAAGGCTTCTGTGCTGGCGAGGGTTCGAGTCTCCTGGTGGGAAAGTGTTCTAAAGTTGTATACTTCACTCTCGTGTTTAGGAGAGTTGTGCCTTAAGTTCATAGACACAGTGTTCTCCCATATTAACAGGGACTTGATGAAATAAACGTATAAATGACCCCTCACTTGCTCTAGTGCTCTTGGGAGGTGGTGATCTTTGGAATATATAAATACTCCGAAATTACCATCTCTTTTAAGGGTCTGAGCAGGTGGTGGAGCAGGTTAAGGCGTACCTGTTATGCCAGTTGCTGGAAGGCTTCTGTGCTGGCGAGGGTTCGAGTCTCCTGGTGGGAAAGTGTTCTAAAGTTGTATACTTCACTCTCGTGTTTAGGAGAGTTGTGCCTTAAGTTCATAGACACAGTGTTCTCCCATATTAACAGGGACTTGATGAAATAAACGTATAAATGACCCCTCACTTGCTCTAGTGCTCTTGGGAGGTGGTGATCTTTGGAATATATAAATACTCCGAAATTACCATCTCTTTAAGGGTCTGAGCAGGTGTTGGAGCGGGTTAAGGCGTACCTGTTATGCCAGTTGCTGGAAGGCTTCTGTGCTGGCGATGGTTCGAGTCTCCTGGTGGGAAAGTGTTCTAAAGTTGTATACTTCACTCTCGTGTTTAGGAGAGTTGTGCCTTAAGTTCATAGACACAGTGTTCTCCCATATTAACAGGGACTTGATGAAATAAACGTATAAATGACCCCTCACTTGCTCTAGTGCTCTTGGGAGGTGGTGATCTTTGGAATATATAAATACTCCGAAATTACCATCTCTTTTAAGGGTCTGAGCAGGTGGTGGAGCGGGTTAAGGCGTACCTGTTATGCCAGTTGCTGGAAGGCTTCTGTGCTGGCGAGGGTTTGAGTCTCCTGGTGGGAAAGCGTTCTAAAGTTGTATACTTCACTTTCGTGTTTAGGAGAGTTGTGCCTTAAGTTCATAGACACAGTGTTCTCCCATATTAACAGGGACTTGATGAAATAAACGTATAAATGACCCCTCACTTGCTCTAGTGCTCTTGGGAGGTGGTGATCTTTGGAATATATAAATACTCCGAAATTACCATCTCTTTTAAGGGTCTGAGCAGGTGGTGGAGCGGGTTAAGGCGTACCTGTTATGCCAGTTGCTGGAAGGCTTCTGTGCTGGCGAGGGTTCGAGTCTCCTGGTGGGAAAGTGTTCTAAAGTAGTATACTTCACTCTCGTGTTTAGGAGAGTTGTGCCTTAAGTTCATAGACACAGTGTTCTCCCATATTAACAGGGACTTGATGAAATAAACGTATAAATGACCCCTCACTTGCTCTAGTGCTCTTGGGAGGTGGTGATCTTTGGAATATATAAATACTCCGAAATTACCATCTCTTTAAGGGTCTGAGCAGGTGGTGGAGCGGGTTAAGGCGTACCTGTTATGCCAGTTGCTGGAAGGCTTCTGTGCTGGCGATGGTTCGAGTCTCCTGGTGGGAAAGTGTTCTAAAGTTGTATACTTCACTCTCGTGTTTAGGAGAGTTGTGCCTTAAGTTCATAGACACAGTGTTCTCCCATATTAACAGGAACTTGATGAAATAAACGTATAAATGACCCCTCACTTGCTCTAGTGCTCTTGGGAGGTGGTGATCTTTGGAATATATAAATACTCCGAAACTACCATCTCTTTTAAGGGTCTGAGCAGGTGGTGGAGCGGGTTAAGGCGTACCTGTTATGCCAGTTGCTGGAAGGCTTCTGTGCTGGCGAGGGTTCGAGTCTCCTGGTGGGAAAGTGTTCTAAAGTTGTATACTTCACTCTCGTGTTTAGGAGAGTTGTGCCTTAAGTTCATAGACACAGTGTTCTCCCATATTATCAGGGACTTGATGAAATAAACGTATAAATGACCCCTCACTTGCTCTAGTGCTCTTGAGAGGTGGTGATCTTTGGAATATATAAATACTCCGAAATTACCATCTCTTTTAAGGGTCTGAGCAGGTGGTGGAGCGGGTTAAGGCGTACCTGTTATGCCAGTTGCTGGAAGGCTTCTGTGCTGGCGAGGGTTCGAGTCTCCTGGTGGGAAAGTGTTCTAAAGTTGTATACTTCACTCTCATGTTTAGGAGAGTTGTGCCTTAAGTTCATAGACACAGTGTTCTCCCATATTAACAGGGACTTGATGAAATAAACGTATAAATGACCCCTCACTTGCTCTAGTGCTCTTGGGAGGTGATGATCTTTGGAATATATAAATACTCCGAAATTACCATCTCTTTTAAGGGTCTGAGCAGGTGGTGGAGCGGGTTAAGGCGTGCCTGTTATGCCAGTTGCTGGAAGGCTTCTGTGCTGGCGAGGGTTCGAGTCTCCTGGTGGGAAAGTGTTCTAAAGTTGTATACTTCACTCTCGTGTTTAGGAGAGTTGTGCCTTAAGTTCATAGACACAGTGTTCTCCCATATTAACAGGGACTTGATGAAATAAACGTATAAATGACCCCTCACTTGCTCTAGTGCTGTTGGGAGGTGGTGATCTTTGGAATATATAAATACTCCGAAATTACCATCTCTTTTAAGGGTCTGAGCAGGTGGTGGAGCAGGTTAAGGCGTACCTGTTATGCCAGTTGCTGGAAGGCTTCTGTGCTGGCGAGGGTTCGAGTCTCCTGGTGGGAAAGTGTTCTAAAGTTGTATACTTCACTCTCGTGTTTAGGAGAGTTGTGCCTTAAGTTCATAGACACAGTGTTCTCCCATATTAACAGGGACTTGATGAAATAAACGTATAAATGACCCCTCACTTGCTCTAGTGCTCTTGGGAGGTGGTGATCTTTGGAATATATAAATACTCCGAAATTACCATCTCTTTAAGGGTCTGAGCAGGTGGTGGAGCGGGTTAAGGCGTACCTGTTATGCCAGTTGCTGGAAGGCTTCTGTGCTGGCGATGGTTCGAGTCTCCTGGTGGGAAAGTGTTCTAAAGTTGTATACTTCACTCTCGTGTTTAGGAGAGTTGTGCCTTAAGTTCATAGACACAGTGTTCTCCCATATTAACAGGGACTTGATGAAATAAACGTATAAATGACCCCTCACTTGCTCTAGTGCTCTTGGGAGGTGGTGATCTTTGGAATATATAAATACTCCGAAATTACCATCTCTTTTAAGGGTCTGAGCAGGTGGTGGAGCGGGTTAAGGCGTACCTGTTATGCCAGTTGCTGGAAGGCTTCTGTGCTGGCGAGGGTTTGAGTCTCCTGGTGGGAAAGTGTTCTAAAGTTGTATACTTCACTCTCGTGTTTAGGAGAGTTATGCCTTAAGTTCATAGACACAGTGTTCTGCCATATTAACAGGGACTTGATGAAATAAACGTATAAATGACCCCTCACTTGCTCTAGTGCTCTTGGGAGGTGATGATCTTTGGAATATATAAATACTCCGAGATTACCATCTCTTTTAAGGGTCTGAGCAGGTGGTGGAGCGGGTTAAGGCGTGCCTGTTATGCCAGTTGCTGGAAGGCTTCTGTGCTGGCGAGGGTTATAGTCTCCTGGTGGGAAAGTGTTCTAAAGTTTTATACTTCACTCTCGTGTTTAGGAGAGTTGTGCCTTAAATATATATATATATATATATATATATATATATATATATATATATATATATATATATATATATATATATATATATATATATATGTATATATATATATACATATATATATATATATATATATATATATATATATATATATATATATATATATATATATATATATATATATATATGTCGTACCTAGTAGCCAGAACTCACTTCTCAGCCTATTATGCAAGGCCTGATTTGCCTAATAAGCCAAGTTTTACTGAATTAATATATTTTCTCTAATTTTTTTCTTATGAAATGATAAAGCTACCCATTTCATTATGTATGAGGTCAATTTTTTTTTATTAGAGTTAAAGTTAACGTAGATATATGACCGAACCTAACCAACCCTACCTAACCTAACCTAACCTATCTTTATAGGTTAGGTTAGGTTAGGTAGCAGAAAACGTTAGGTTAGGTTAGGTTAGGTAGGTTAGGAAGTCGAAAAAACATTAATTCATGAAAACGAGGCTTATTAGGCAAATCGGGCCTTGCATAGTAGGCTGAGAAGTGAGTTCTGGCTACTAGGTACGACATATATATATATATATATATACACATTCATATATATATATATATATATATATATATATATATATATATATATATATATATATATATATATATATATATATATATATATATGAATGTGTGTGTGTGTGTGTGTACTCACCTATTTGTACTCACCTATTTGTGCTTGCGGAGGTTGAGCTTTGGCTCTTTGGTCCCGCCTCTCAACTGGTGTACAACATCCTCAGCCTACTGGGCTCTATCATATCTACATTTGAAACTGTGTATGGAGTCAGCCTTCACCACATCACTGCCTAATGCAGTGATATACATATATATATATATATATATATATATATATATATATATATATATATATATATAAATATATATATATATATATATATATATATACAGTGAAGTTAACGACATCATCAAGAGGAGCCTCACCACAGCTGGATGCCCAGCTGAAAGAGAGCCCCGTTACCTAACGCCCCGTAACTCCGATGCTCTTATTGGTCGCCCGGATGGTATCACAGTGAACCCCTGGAAGAATGGCAAGCAGTTGGTATGGGACTACACGTGCGTATCAACCCTGGCTAACACCTACATTAACCTTAGTGTTGCACAACCAGGCGGCGCTGCCACCCACAGGGAAGCAGCCAAATCCCGTAAGTATAGAGAACTGGATCACCACTACAATTTTATCCCCATTGCTTCTGAGACGCTCGGCGCCTGGGGTAAAAGTGCTACCAGTTTTTTGAAGGAACTGGGTTCTAGGCTCATTGAAACAACAAGGGACCCGAGAGCTGCAAGCTTTCTTTTCCAGCGCCTCAGTGTGGCAATACAGAGGGGAAATGCGCACTGTATCCAGGGTTCCTGCCCGCCATCTGAGGAGCTGGAGGAACTCGACAACCTATGACAACCATCTTTGTAACCCATATGTAACTCCTTTTTTGTAACAAAGTTCAAATAAAGTAAATATATATGTGTACATACAAAAGAATGGGGGTGGTAGGAGAAGATAATATTAGTGTTCAGTGAGAAACCACAAGGTCTCCTCTGAATACTTTTTATTTTGGACAACGCAGACGGCCCATTGGCCCATCAGATGCACCCAATTGGCACATCCGATGTAGCCCAATGGCCCATCTGATACAGCAGGCATACAAGCATAATACATAGGTAATTATAACATAAAGAGGTAAATATATACAATAAATAAATATTTATCGAAGAATAAATCGAAGGGTGCTGTGGAGCCGATAAAGAAGTACCAAGCTGAGAGCTCAGGAGCTGTGGCTGCGACAAAGGAGTCGACGAATGGTGCGAGAAAGACACAGGGAGTGACGGCCTCTGGAGGCAGTGCTAAGACGAGCGGTGGCGGATGGTCTCCGACGAGGAAGATACACTGTTACAATTGCGGAATATTCGGACACGTCGCGCGGGAATGCAGACGCCCTAAGCAGCGGGGGAACGTTGCTTTAGTGAAGTTCGAGGACCAGATGGCCGAGAGGGTGCGGGATGAACCCGTACTGAGTGGGGAAAAGAGAGTTCACCCATTCATGTGTCAGGGAACCGTAAGGATGGGGGACGCAGACCCCATCCCGGTGAAGATATTAAGAGACACTGGGGCCGATTTTACCCTGGTGAGTGAAACCCTGTTCCCCGAGGGTTACGAGAGTACCAGTGTGGGGGTGACAAGTGTGACCACTGTGGGAGGCCCAGTGAAGATGCCCCTACACCAGGTGACTCTGAATTCTGATTATGGCTGCCAGACCCAAGTGGTGGGGGTCTGTGCATCAATGCCCAAGATGGAGGCACAGGTCATCTTGGGAAATGACGCATGTGGAGGATATGTCCTTCCGAATCTCGTGAAAGGCGAGGAGTGCCTAGAGCAATACAAGGAGACGGGCGGAGTGTTAGACGCCTGTGGGGACGAGAAGGGAATCGCCCCGGTGGCGTTCCCAGTTTGTGCTGTGATGCCGAGACTGCGCGAAGAACAAGGAGGTTGTGGATCTGATGGGGCTGAGGAGACGTCCGACAGCCTGGGAATCGATCACCTCTTCATAGGACCCGGAGAACGAGCGGAGGGCGAAGGCAGCCCGAATGGTGAGTTGCAGGTGACCCTCACCAGTTCTCTAGGGGTAGACCGCACTCGTCTTGGAGAATTGCAGCAGATGGAGTTCCCCGAATTGATTCGTGAGGCCAAAGGAGGACGTGTTGGTCCTGAGAAGGCTACTCATTTTTACATACAGGACGGCATGCTAATGAGACAGTGGAGGCCTGTGAGGATGGAGGCCGGAGAAGAGTCTCTAAGTACGAGGCACCAGGTAGTGTTGCCGGCCCAGTGCAGAGCGGCTGTGTTGGACCTATCGCACTCCGTGGACTCTGCAGGTCACCTGGGGATGACCAAGACGCTGCGAAAGATCAGGGAACACTTTTACTGGCCAGGTATGGACGCCGAGGTGAGGCGTTATTGTAAGACGTGCTTACCGTGCCAGAGGGCAGAGAAGAGCCAATCCGCTATACCGAAGGCCCCATTGATCCCTGTTCCGGCGTTTGGGCCTGCATTCGAGCGTCTGTTGGTCGACGGGGTGGGTCCGTTGCCAAGGACGAAGAGAGGGAATACCTACCTGATGACGATAATGTGTGCGTCCACCAGATTTCCAGAAGCCGTCCCGATGCGACGTTTGACGTCGAAAGGAGTAGCCGGGCAACTACAACGATTTTTCTCTTGGGTGGGGATGCCCAGAGAAATTCAGACAGACTGCGGAAGTATATTCCAGTCTAAGTGGTTCCGACAGACGGTGACAGGTTGGGGAGTGACTCAGATTCGGTCGTCGCCCTACCGACCGCAGTCGCAAGGGGCGATCGAAAGATTTCACTGCACCTTGAAGACCGTGCTGAGAGTGTTCTGCACAGAACAGGGGGCTGAGTGGGATGAAGCGGTATACCCCGCGTTGTTTGCCATACGTAACGCGGTGGTAGAATCGTTAGGATTCTCACCTTTCCAGCTAGTGTATGGACACGAGGTGCGAAGTCCTCTGTCCATGCTGAAGGAACAATGGACACCGGGAGTGACCGTGGGAACGGTCAATGAATATGTCCAAAAATTCAAAGAGCGTCTCACTCTAGCAAAGGAACTAGCTGGGAAACATCTGAAGGAGGCGCAGCTTAAGATGTCGGAGTGGTACGACAAGAGAGCTACGCAGAGGGAGTTCCAGGTCGGGTCCCAGGTGATGGTTTTGCTGCCGGGTAAAGGTAGGGTGACCGAGTCGCGGTTCGAGGGACCATACCAGGTGCTGCGGCGGTTGGGTCCTGTATCGTATGAGATTGGAAAGCCGGATTGACCCCACAAGAAACAGGTGTGTCACGTGAACCGCCTGAAGCATTTCTTCCCTGTGGAAGGAGGAGCCGCCAGGCAGGACGGAACGGTGACCCGAGACCCCCAGCAGAAGACGGTTCTGTGCGTGCAAGTGGACCAAGAACTCCCGGAGGAGGAAGGAAAGTGGTCCCGGGCGGACGGCACCCGTCTCACCAACACTGAGAGTCTGGCTAAGATCGAGGATAAGCTACTACATCTGGAAGGGCAACAGAGCGCGGACCTGACGAACCTACTGAGGGAGAATGCCTCCCTCTTTACCGACGTGCCCCGACGCCACAAGAGTGTAACGCACGAAGTAGAGGTGAGGGACGCCAGGCCCGTCAAGCAGAGCACATATAGGGTGAGTCCGGAGAAGCGAGAGCTGATGAGAAAGGAGGTGGAGTATCTCCTTGAGAACGACCTTGCGGAGCCCAGTAAAAGTGAGTGGAGTTCCCCATGCTTGTTGGTGAGGAAAAGCGACGGTACCTACCGCTTTTGTACAGATTACAGGAGGGTGAACTCCATCACAGTTCTCACCCCATGCCAAGAGTGAGCGATTGCATTGACCAGGAGGGCAGTGCAAGGTACGTATCCAAGGTCGATCTGCTCAAGGGGTACTACCAGATTTCTTTGACTCCTGAGGCCAGGAAGATATCAGCTTTCGCAACTCCAGACGGGCTGTACCAATACAAAGTGTTACCCTTTGGAATGAAAAACAGTGGTTTCTGTTTCCAGCGCATGATGAATGAGTTGTTAAGGGGTGCCGCAGGCTGCACGGTATACATCGATGACATCGTCGTGTATGTGGGATATTTGGGGCTTGAATCTAATTATTTAAATATTAATGTAGTAAATTAAATTACGAAGGACCACCCGCTTTTAAAGTAAAGAGGGAAACTGAGAATTTCTGATCATTAGATAATTCCTAGATGAAACCAGTAACTATGGATAAAACTAGAAAGTATGATCATAATAATAATTAAGGGGCTGTATTATTAAATGAAACAAACCTCAAACACCTACATTGGGGGGTTATTACTGGAGGTAAGTACGTCCAGGAATTAGTGTGGTTCGTTCACTAATTCAATTAATAATAATCTAATCCTATAAATAATATTGAAACTGATATCATTACCAAAGGGAGGAACATAGATTATGAGCATAGTAATGAGTTACAGTAAACCACATATTAATCCCAAAGAATTCTGCACAAGATAAATTGCAATAGAATTATAAAAGGAAATAAATCTTAGCTTAATGAAGATTCCTTTAGAAACCCATGGAAGTCCTCTTATTCTCCAGACTCGGTCGACTGACGAGTGGAACGGGTTAACATGGGGGAAGGCAGCATAGAGAATTCTTCTCTCGTGCTGCAAGACAAATAATTTTCAGTAGCAACTGATTTAACTACTAAGTCTATATTCAAGAATATTAAGAGTTACAGGTGACAAATTTTAATCACCTGTTATTAGGTGTTATCGTGCGTCGTAACGGACAATCACCCTGCTACTATTAAAACTTCTACCTGATGCATCACATAAAAGAATATACTTAGCTGTGGGCACTGTATAAGTATTAAGATTGCCGTGATTCGCATCTCAGGCTCCGGCTAGGCCTATCCTGAATAGTGATGCGTTCCGCTGGCTGGTCACGTGTCGTCAGGAACCAAGTCAAAGGGCTCCTTATTTGACACCAGCATTAGCTGAAGATACTATCTGCAAGGTTATTCACGCCTCACAGTGGCGACTTTCATCTGAGGATGGATAACACCTGCCCTATTTGCTGGGCAATGGCGTCTTCTTATGAGTACGGTAAGCGCAGGTCTGCCTCTGAGCGGCTCTACACTTGTACTGAGATCGCGTCCCTCTACCCACGCCGAGCCCGCGTTCATAAAACAAATTATTGTCTCGAACATTAATATTTCTGGCATTTGCGCTTGAAACGTTAAAGACTGGACGGGTTTATTATTTAGAGGAACAAAATATTGTAATTTACCAATTTAAGAATAGTAAATATATAAGGGAGAGGAATTAATGTCTCCCCATGGCATTCATTTGTGACGTTAACTTTATCACGAGATAGACGCTATGATTCTAACGCTCTATTCGGCTTTTAGTTAGAGATCAATTCGTCTGCAATCAGTTATCATACAGAATGCTTTAATTATGGAGAATCAAATTTAATTCTCACACACATTGGATATAATGTGTTTACTGTAAGGAAATCTGACGCAATACTGGCGTCAGGTGACGTGAGAATTCTAGCCTACTGCACAGATGAAATTATTAGTACATGAGAATTCTACGTGTTGTTAATTACACTTACTACAATAATTAGTATGGTTAGTAATAAGTAATGAGAATACAACAATGTTGTATTCGGTGTTGGAAATATCCAACAGTGTACGCCGACGATTGGAAGACACACCTGGAGAGACTCAAGGAATTGTTTAGAAGGCTAGAGGAGGCTAACTTGACTGTAAATTTGGCCAAGAGCGAGTTTGGGAAGGCTCACTTAGAGTACCTTGGTTTCGTCATCGGCCAAGGTGAAGTCACCCCTGTTGATCACAAAGTATCAGCCATTAAGGAATACCCCGTGCCCAGAACGCGTAAAGAGTTGCTAAGGTACCTCGGGATGATAGGGTACTATCGTGGGTTCTGCAGGAATTTTTCCACGGTAGCGCATTCCCTGACCGAGCTACTCTCCAAGAATGTACGATGGAGATGGGGAGAGGCCTGCCAAGAGTCTTTTGAAAAGACCAAGAAATTGTTGACGGAGGCACCGGTATTAATATCCCCAGATTTCTCAGCCGGATTCATCCTGTACGTAGACGCCAGCGACGTTGGGATAGGGGCCATGTTGGCTCAAGAAAGGAGTGAAGTACATAGGCCAGTAGCGTTCTACTCGAAGAAGTTTGTGAAATACCAGCGGGCCTATAGTACCGTTGAGAAGGAGGCATTGGCGCTAGTTATGGCCCTGAAGCACTTCGATGTGTACGTAGGAGGAGGGGCGAGACCTGTTCTGGTATTCACAGATCACAACCCCCTCACCTTTTTGTACAAAATGAAGAACTCCAACCAACGTCTGACGAGGTGGGCGTTGTTACTGCAAGAGTACCGGCTGGAAATCAAGCACATCAAGGGCAAGGACATCGTGGTAGCAGATGCCCTGTCCCGTATACACTAACCAGACATGACTCTTATTTTAAGGGGAGGGGTATGTGACGGTGTCCCCCCCCTTATATTTCTCCCACGCCTGCAGTAAGAGTCATGTCCACTTTCCCCAATCGTTCTCTACGTCGCAGGCATCAATTTGGTATATGTGGGAGAGTGGAGCGTTCTCGGAGTGCCGAGAAATTTATAAAACAATAGTATTCTGGCCTGTGGTTTAGGCCCTTTAGGAAGCCAAGATGGCGCTGGCTCTCCTGTTTCCCCGCCAAAACTGTGTGATGTCAGTGACACCGGATTGGTCACCGACAGCAATGTGGCACAGGGAGCCAATGAAAACCTCCCGTGGCGAATGTGACGTCACGAAGGAAGGGGGGTCTGGTCAGCGCGCTGCGTTGGCGCCATCAGTCAGACACGACACGTCAAGGAGGTTGGACGTGCGAAGATTGGTCCTGTCAGTTTGACAGTTGTTCCCGCTCCCGTGGATTTTACGCGTCACCTGAAGTCTGCCAGTACTCTGTGAGGTCTTCCTTCGTTCATGTGTTGAACCAGAGAGGGAATCGACGGTTATTGAGCAACAAGTGCTCCAGGACAGGTACTGTGCAAGAAGAAGTGAAGTCTGTGCAGTGACGTATGCGACGTCTGAGGCAGTTCACCCATTCGTGACGGCGTAGTGGCTGAACAGAGCCACTGGGAAGCAGAGGAAGAAGAGAACTATTTGGGAATCCGAACGACTGCAGCCGAGACGTAGGCGGGCAGCCGTAGCTGGGAGAAGTCGACGGCCGGGAGACCGACTCCAACCCTACAAGAAGTCGAGGAGGAGCACGGACCTGCTGGGAGAAGGCACGGAGACGACGCGCTTACGGTGGGACATTGTTTGAGTTCCTGGAGGACACGACAGTGTGTGTGTGGGGGCGTTCCCGACACAAGGCAAGAGCCAGGACCAGGAGCTGCAACTCAACTCTCATCGGAGGATAGGTGAAAGTAGGTGGTTCTAGTTTCCCTCCCAATTCCCCTTTAGTCAGCTATATATGATTCAGCTATATTATTTAGCCTGAGGATTTTGTATGTCGTGAGCAAGGCTCACCTATGTCACAGTAAGGCACCAGTGTGCAGAGTAGTACTATCAAGAGTACTCACGATACATATAAGTATTATTATTGGTGTGTACAGGCACCCGGATTAATTGATGAATTTACCGTGTTGAGAATGTCTTTCATGAGACTTTAATGTAATCATATCGTGTTAGAATATATATAATATTATGCCAGTATTTGGAAGTTAGGCTATGCGCCCAGTAACTATGTTATTACCATTTATTGATGTCTGATTTATCTATATATTATATATGTCTATGTTCGTGCATTGAATAATCATTCGTGTGTGCAGTGATTAATTGTGTTATCGCCCACGAAAGGAAATACTGAGAACTACAGTGTGAATAATTCATAGTTATCATTTAAACGAAGGGCAGTGTGTAATACCATGACAGTGAATTATTGTCACATTTAATATAAAATATTTGTTTGAGCCCAAGATCAGTGCAGCGAAGTAATACGTGCTATTGTCGCAAATATCGAGTGTTCGAACTTCTAGTGATCTTTGAGAACTTAAAGAAACAGAGCGCGTGACGCCAGAGAAACAAGCAATAAACATTCGCACAGGGGAAGGCGCCCAGCTGATTTTGACAGTGACGAGAGGGGGGGGAATGTTGCCACTTAGTGAGTGCATATTATACGTGGGAACGAACGACTCCCGCCTGGATCAGCTGATTGTTTATTGATATGACCTTGTGATGTCTTTAAATGAGTTTTAAGTAAAATACAAAATACATTTGTGTTTATATCATCCCCTCCATTTATCTTGTGGCTATATATACCTGAAAGCAGAGAGTGATAGAAGTAAATACCTGCCTGATATCCTGATCTATTGAGTGTGTCCTTGCCACGGGTACCACAACTCAACAAATCCACTGACGTGTTACTGGACACCGAAAACACCAGTTGGCGACCTTGTGGTTAATAGTAGAGCTCTATTGTTGGGGCGAGCACATAACAGTTAAGTGAACGAGTTGTGTTCCCACTCCTTCTCAATCAGAGGCCGGTTGGGATTAACTGGGATACGCTCCTGGCGTACAGTGGCGCCGCGAGGATAGAGTGACGACCCGCAGGGCTACGGTGAGTGACCTTGAGCATACGGTTGCTCACCCGATAATAACGAAAACCCCAACAGTACTCACCTAGTTGTGTTTGCGGGGGTTGAGCTCTGTATCTTTGGTCCCGCCTCTCAACCGTCAATCAACAGGTGTACAGATTCCTGAGCCTATTGGGCTCTATCATATCCACACTTGAAACACACACCTGTGTGTGTGTGTGTTTGTGTGTACTCACCTAGTTGTACTCACCTAGTTGTGTCTGCAGGATCGAGTATTGACTCTTGGATCCCGCCTTTCGAGCATCGGTTGTTTACAGCAATGACTCCTGTCCCATTTCCCTATCATACCTGGTTTATAATTATGAATAGTATTTGCTTCAACAACCTGTTCCTGAAGTGCATTCCATTTTCCCACTACTCTCACGCTAAAAGAAAACTTCCTAACATCTCTGTGACTCATCTGAGTTTCAAGCTTCCATCCATGTCCCCTCGTTCTGTTATTATTCCGTGTGAACATTTCGTCTATGTCCACTCTGTCAATCCCTCTGAGTATCTTATACGTTCCTATCATGTCCCCCCTCTCCCTTCTTCTTTCTAGTGTCGTAAGGCATAGCTCCCTCAGGCGCTCCACATACCCCATCCCTCGTAGCTCTGGGACGAGTCTCGTTGCAAACCTCTGAACCTCTTCCAGTTTCATTATATGCTTCTTCAGATGGGGACTCCATGATGAGGCGGCATACTCTAAGACTGGCCTCATGTAGGCAGTGTAAAGCACCCTAAATGCCTCCTTACTTAGGTTTCTGAATGATGTTCTAACTTTTGATAGTGTAGAGTACGCTGCTGTCGTTATCCTATTTATATGTGCCTCAGGAGATTGATTAGGTGTTATGTCCACACCCAGGTCTCTTTCACGCGTCGTCACAGGTAGGCTGTTCCCCTTCATTGTGTACTGTCCCTTTGGTCTCCAATCTCCTAGTCCCATTTCCATAACTTTACATTTGCTCGTGTTGAATTCCAGTAGCCATTTCTCTGACCATCTCTGCAACCTGTTCAGGTCCTCTTGGAGGATCCTGCAATCCTCATCTGTCACAACTCTTCTCATCAACTTTGCGTCATCCGCAAACATCGACATGTAGGACTCTACGCCTGTAAACATGTCGTTAACATATACAAGAAATAGAATTGGTCCCAGCACCGATCCTTGTGGTACTCCAATTGTTACTGTTCGCCAGTCCGACTTCTCGCCCCTTACCGTAACTCTTTGGCTCCTTCCTGTTTGGTAGTTCCTTGTCCATGCTAGGACCTTTCCCCCCACCCCCACCTGCCTCTCGAGCTTGAACAGCAGTCTCATGTGCGGTACTGTATCAAAGGCTTTTTGGCAGTCCAGAAATATGCAGTCTGCCCAACCATCTCTGTCCTGTCTTATCCTCGTTATTTTATCATAGAATTCCAGAAGGTTTGTTAGGCACGATTTCCCTGTCCAGAACCCATGTTGATGTTTGTTCACAAACCTAATGTTCTCCAGGTGTGCAACCAGTCGTAGCCTAATTATTCTTTCCAGTATTTTACAGGGGATGCTTGTCAGTGATACAGGTCTATAGTTAAGTGCCTCCTCCCTATCACCTTTCTTGAAGATCGGCACGACATTTGCCTTCTTCCAGCAACTGGGCAATTCTCCCGACATAAATGACTCATTAAAGATCATTGCCAGAGGCACGCTGAGGGCCTACGCTGCTTCTTTTAGTATCCACGGTGATACTTTGTCTGGTCCAACTGCTTTAGTTGCATTTAGAGTTGTGAACTGTTTCATTACCTCCTCTGCTGTCACCTCTATATCTGATAGGATTTCATCTAGGGTAACCCCTTCCAACAATGGGAGCTGCTCAGGCTCGGTAGTGAACACTCCATGGAAACTGGCATTCAGTGCCTCGCAGATTTCCTTCTCACTTTCAGTATACGCCCCCTCTGTCTTCCTTAGTTTTGTCACTTGGTCGTTCACCAACATTTTTCTTCTTATATGACTGTGTAGTAACTTAGGTTGTTTTTTCGCTTTGATTGCAATATCGTTCTCATAGTCCCTTTTCGATGTTCGTCTTATGTTAATGTAATCGTTCCTAGCTCTGTTGTATCTGATCCTGTTGTCCTCTGTCCTTTGTCTTCTGTACTTCCTCCACTCCCGCCTGCTGGCCATTTTTGCTTCCTGACACTGTCTATTAAACCATGGGTTATTATATTCCTTCTTATTTTTTCCCTTTACTGTTGGTATAAATCTCTCTTCGGCCTCCTGGCATTTCTGTATGACTAGGTCCATCATATCTTGGACTGTTTTTCCTCTAATTTCTTCCTCCCACTGCACTTCACCCAGATAGTCCCTTATCCTCTTATAGTCCCCTTTCCTGTAGTCAACTCTCCTTTCCCAGATCTCTTGTCCCAGGTCATAAGTTTGAATTGCATCATGTAGTCAAAGACTAGGACATAATGGTCACTGGCCCCTAGAGGTATTTCATGCTCTAAATTCTCGATATCTTCTACGTTCTGGGTGAAAATAAGGTCTAATAGGCTCGGTGCATCTTCTCCTCTTTCCCTTGTGTCTTCCTTCACATGTTGTGTTAGGAAATTCCTGTCTATAACATCTACTAATTTTGCTCCCCACGTTTCGTCCCCTCCATGGGGATTCCCTGATTCCCAATTTATCTCTCCATGATTTAGGTTCCCTCATGATCAGCAGCTTCGCTCTCATTCTGTGGGCTAGTGTTGCTGCCTTCTGCAGTTCTTCTATACATGACTTGTTGTTGTCATCATACTCCTGCCTGGGTCTTCTACTGTTTGTTGGGGGATTGTAGATTACCAAGATCACAATCTTCCTCCCATCTACTGTCAGAGTTCCATGTATGAAGCTTGTGCACTCATTGGTAACTCGATTTCCCAGGTCTTCAAACTTCCATTTCCGCTTTATTAGGAGTGCTACTCCCCCTCCCTGTCTCTGTGTCCTCTCTTTTCGTATCACCTGGTACCCTTCAGGAAAGATTGCATCTGAGATCATGTCATTAATTTTAGTTTCCACAATTGCAACTATGTCAGGATCTGCTTCACTCACTCTTTCTTTTATCTCTTCTGCTTTATTAGATACCCCATCAGCATTGGTGTACCAAACCTTGAGATTCTTCATGGAAACTCTTGTACCAGAGTTCTCCCTTTCTCTGGGGGTCTGGGGGGATCTGGGGGGTGTCTGGGGGGTGACTGGGGTTAGGGAGGATCTGGGGGATCTGGGGGGTGTCTGGGGGATGACTGGGGGCGGGGAGGATCCGGGGGATGTCCGGGGAGATCCAGGGGTGTCTGGAGAGGTCCGGGTGGTGTATGGGGGGTGAAAGAGGTCAGGAGGAGTGCTTGGGGGGCTACTGGGGGCTGGGCTTCTAGGAAGGTAGGTAGGAGGGTCTGGGGTAGGGCCTGGGAAGGTAGGTCTGGAGTAGGAAGGGCATACTGGGTCTGAAGATTAGGGAGGGCATAGAAGGGTTGGGAGATAGCGTAAGGTTGGGAGTCAGATAGAGGTTGAGAGGTTGGGAGGGGGAAGGATAGAGGGGGTAGGGGGAACCTCCCACCCCTCTCGCACGGGTGGGGGGTCACATAGAAGGAGAGGGGATGAGGAGGGGTGAGGGCTGGGTAGGTTTTGGGTGTTGAGGGGATGAGGGCTGAGTGGGTTCTTGGAGTTGAGGGGATGAGGGCTGGGTGGGTTTTGGGGGTTGAGGGGATGAGGGCTGGACGGGTTTTGGGGGTTGAGGTGATGAGGGGGTCCTTGGAATGTGGGATGAATTTGACTGCTGTGGGGTCAGAGGGGTCAAGGGAGGTGTTGGGGAGATAAGTAGGGGCGGCTGATTTGGGGAAGGAGTGACCTGTGAAGGTGTGAGCTGGTTAGCATTGGGTGGATTAGCATTGGTGTGTGTAGCTACGCTCAGATGGGAAGAGTTGTATTTTTGTTTGCTTGCTCTGTGGGCTATCTGCTCCTCCTTCGTCATGAATTTGTCAATATATACGTTGTAGTAATTTTCGCTACCTCTGAGTAAGTGTTTATGATGCAGTATGTAATCCACTGCCTCTTCGTTAGTGAACTGTACCAGGACAGGTCGTTTCATGTTACAGTTGTATGGTCCAATGCGTCGTTGGACTTGCACCTCATTCCCTGCCATCTGGGCTCTCATGTCTCTCAAGATCCCCTGTAGCTCCAAATCCTCAACCTCCATCCTTTCCTGCCTCGATGGTGCCCTGGCTTCAAGTAATCCATGGATTATTATTGTCCTCTTTCTCAGTTCAGGGTCATACTGGTGGCCCCCTCCCTGCCTGACCGCTACCCCTCCCACTCCCGCTACTCCACCTACTACTACTCCCCCTTCCCCTGCCAAATTCATTAGTAAGCCTAGATATTTCTCCTTGCCATTCTACCCTGCTCTTCCTGATTTCCTCTTGAATATAATCCATAAACTCTTGTTTGAGTCTTTGAACCTTGTTCTGTATCTTATTAAAGACCTCACTTTTAATCCCATGGATTAGATCATCTATCCAAACATCCCTCTTCTCTACAAATTTCCCAATCATCTTCTCCACAAACCTATCTTCTTCCTCAATCATAATACTGTTGGACCTAGACACCCTTCCTGACCTAGTCATTGCTATAACGCAACCTTACCCACAGGGGTTCCAAGTATCTTACCGTCCTGCTAACACAAGAGGTGAGTGAATCTCCAATCGTCGTCCCACGTGGTGGTAGGAGGGTTGCTGCCAGGGGTGAGGTCACGGTCAGAGGTCGGTGAGGTCCGCTCCACACTGCACACTGCCACAGTACTTCCTCAACTATTTTGAATTACGCTATTTAAACTGTTTTTCTTCACTACCTTATTGCTTTGGTCAAAACCCAAGGTTTTTTCATTCACTTGTACACACTTTTTTCACTTCGAAGTTGCCTGATTACCCCTCCCACTCCACTAGTGACCCAGGAGCTCTGCGCGCTATCCACCAGGCTACAAGGCCTACGAGTGTGTGTGTGTGTTTACTAGTTGTGTTTACTAGTTGTGTTTTGCAGGGGTTGAGCTTTGCTCTTTCGGCCCGCCTCTCAACTGTCAATCAACTGTTTACTAACTACTTTTTTTTTCCCCACACCACACACACACACACCCCAGGAAGCAGCCCGTGACAGCTGACTAACTCCCAGGTACCTATTTACTGCTAGGTAACAGGGGCACTTAAGGTGAAAGAAACTTTTGCCCATTTGTTTCTGCCTCGTGCGGCAATCGAACCCGCGCCACAGAATTACGAGTCCTGCGCGCTATCCACCAGGCTACGAGGCCCCCCAATTGTGTGTGTGTGTGTGTGTGTGTGTGTGTGTGTGTGTGTGTGTGTGTGTGTGTGTGTGTGTGTGTGTGTGTGTGTGTGTGTTCAGTAGCAGACAAAAACCAACTATATACTTCCGTTATGGAGATGACATATTCGTCATAGTAAAAGACTCATACGAACTAATTGATCTAAAAAGCCATCTAGAGAGAGAGAGAGAGAGAGAGAGTCAATACTCCGATTTACACATGAAAATAGTGAAAATAAGTCTGCCATTCTTGGCTGTACTAATAAAAAAAACAGGAACCTCTTTAAGCACTAACGTATATACTAAGCCCACCAACATAGGATTATGCCTTTACGATAGAAGTGAGTGCCCCCAAAGATACAAAGCAGGTGTTCTCAATGCTTATATTCGTCGAGCGCTTACTCACTGCTCCGAATGGAGCAACGTGAGTAGAGAGTTTGAAAGAATAACACAGGTATTGGTGAACAATGGATTTAGCAACATGGAAATAAATACTGTTATAAGAAGACACTTGGATCGATGGGATAATCCCGAACCTAGAACAGAAACCACAACACCTCCAATAAAATTATATTACAAATCAACCATGCACAGTGAATATAAAAAAGAAGAAAGAGTAATAAAAGAAATAATCTGTAAAGCAGTAAAAAGCATTACTCCTAACCAAAACATAGACCATATGACCTGATCATATTCAACAAAACAAAGAAGACTAATGACCGCCTCATCAAAAACAGCCCGAAGCTGACGGAGAACCCTTTACAGCAGTCAAACGTTGTATACATGTACACCTGCCCCCACGAAGGATGTAACCTTCAATCTAAGTACATAGGTATGACGTCGACGTCTTGGTACGGAGTCTTGAAGTGGGTAGAATATACTTGTGCATTAATTAGCTGTTGATTGCTGGTGTTGACTTTTCGATGTGATAGTGCCTCGCAGATGTCAAGACGCCTGCTATCGATTTACCATATATATATATATATATATATATATATATTATATATATATATATATATATATATATATATATATATATATATATATATATATATATATATATACATGCAAACAAGCCTGAATGGTCCCCAGGACTATATACAACTGAAAACTCACACCCAGAAGTGACTCGAACCCATACTCCCACAACTGGTATGTACAGGGACGCCTTAATCCGCTTGACCATCACGAGCGGACATAAGGAAGTGATAGCCGAGGCTATATGAACCACTTCCCCGCCGGCACTCGGATGGTAATCTTGGGCATAGCATTTTATCAAATCACCTCATTCTTTGGGGCACACGTGAGGACACAAATGCAAACAAGCCTGAATGGTCCCCAGGACTATATACAACTGAAAACTCACACCCCAGAAGTGACTCGAACCCATACTCCCACAACTGGTATGTACAGGGACGCCTTAATCCGCTTGACCATCACGACCGGACATAAGGAAGTGATAGCCGAGGCTATATGAACCACTTCCCCCGCCGGCACTCGGATGGTAATCTTGGGCATAGCATTTTATCAAATCACCTCATTCTTTGGGGCACACGTGAGGAACACAAATGCAAACAAGCCTGAATGGTCCCCAGGACTTAGTCCTGGGGACCATTCAGGCTTGTTCGCATTTGATGGTCGCATTCTTGTCCGGTCGTTGTCATTCGCATTCTTGTCCGGTCGTGATGGTCAAGTGGATTAAGGCGTCTTGTACATACCAGTTGCGTTGCTTCTAGGAGTATGGGTTCGAGTCACTTCTGGGGTGTGAGTTTTCAGTTGCATATTGTCCTGGGGACCATTCAGGCTTGTTCGCATTTGTGTTCCTCACGTGTGCCCCAAAGAATGAGGTGATTTGGTAAAATGCTATGCCCAAGATAACTATCCGAGTGCCGGCGGTGGGGTGGTTCAAATAGCCTCAGCTATCACCTCATTATGTCCGGTCGTGATGGTCAAGTGGATTAAGGCGTCTTGTACATACCAGTTGCGTTGCTTCTGGGAGTATGGGTTCGAGTCACTTCTGGGGTGTGAGTTTTCAGTTGCATATTGTCCTGGGGACCATTCAGGCTTGTTCGCATTTGTGTTCCTCACGTGTGCCCCAAAGAATGAGGTGATTTGGTAAAATGCTATGCCCAAGATAACTATCCGAGTCCCGGCGGTGGGGTGGTTCAAATAGCCTCGGCTATCACCTCATTATGTCCGGTCGTGATGGTCAAGTGGATTAAGGCGTCTTGTACATACCAGTTGCGTTGCTTCTGGGAGTATGGGTTCGAGTCACTTCTGGGGTGTGAGTTTTCAGTTGCATATTGTCCTGGGGACCATTCAGGCTTGTTCGCATTTGTGTTCCTCACGTGTGCCCCAAAGAATGAGGTGATTTGGTAAAATGCTATGCCCAAGATAACTATCCGAGTGCCGGCGGTGGGGTGGTTCAAATAGCCTCGGCTATCACCTCATTATGTCCGGTCGTGATGGTCAAGTGGATTAAGGCGTCTTGTACATACCAGTTGCGTTGCTTCTGGGAGTATGGGTTCGAGTCACTTCTGGGGTGTGAGTTTTCAGTTATATATATATATATATATATATATATATATATATATATATATATATATATATATATATATATATATATATATATATATATATATATATATATATATAAATATATATATATATATATATATATATATATATATATATATATATATATATATATATATATATATATATATATATATATATATATATATATATTAAATATGACCGAAAAAGTAAGATTAATAATTCTAACACGAATTTTCTCAATCTTTCGTACATTTCTTTTCACTGTTGGAGGTAAATCAAAATCAATTCTCCAAAATTCATTTTTATTTCTAGTCTGACGCGACACGAGCGCGTTTCGTAAAACTTATTACATTTTCAAAGACTTTAGTTCACAAATACACAACTGATAGAACTTACGCATCTCCGATTTTATATCTACCTTTGAGTGAGGTGGAAGGTGTGATGTGGCATTAACACAAGACAGAACAAGATGTGGCATTAATAGGGTATTAATTTCATCAACACAAGACAGAACAAGAGGTGATATTAATAGTGTATTAATTTCATCAACACAAGACAGAACAAGAGGTGATATTAATAGGGTATTAATTTCATCAACACAAGACAGAACACGAAACAATGGATATTGAATAGAAGTGTTTGTAGAAAGCCTATTGGTCCATATTTCTTGATGCTTCTATATTGGAGCGGAGTCTTGAAGTGGGTAGAATATAGTTGTGCAATAATTGGCTGTTGATTGCTGGTGTTGACTTCTTGATGTGTAGTGCCTCGCAAACGTCAAGCCGCCTGCTATCGCTGTATCTATCGATGATTTCTGTGTTGTTTACTAGGATTTCTCTGGCGATGGTTTGGTTGTGGGAAGAGATTTTATGTTCCTTAATGGAGCCCTGTTGCTTATGCATCGTTAAACGCCTAGAAAGAGATATTGTTGTCTTGCCTATATACTGGGTTTTTTGGAGCTTACAGTCCCCAAGAGGCATTTGAAGGCATAGACGACGTTAGTCTCTTTTAAAGCGTTCTGTTTTGTGTCTGGAGAGTTTCTCATGAGTAGGCTGGCCGTTTTTCTGGTTTTATAGTAAATCGTCAGTTGTATCCTCTGATTTTTGTCTGTAGGGATAACGTTTCTATTAACAATATCTTCAGGACCCTTTCCTCCGTTTTATGAGCTGTGGAAAAGAAGTTCCTGTAAAATAGTCTAATAGGGGGTATAGGTGTTGTGTTAGTTGTCTCTTCAGAGGTTGCATGGCTTTTCACTTTCCTTCTTATGATGTCTTCGACGAAACCATTGGAGAAGCCGTTATTGACTAGGACCTGCCTTACCCTACAGAGTTCTTCGTCGACTTGCTTCCATTCTGAGCTGTGGCTGAGAGCACGGTCGACATATGCGTTAACAACACTCCTCTTGTACCTGTCTGGGCAGTCGCTGTTGGCATTTAGGCACATTCCTATATTCGTTTCCTTAGTGTAGACTGCAGTGTGGAAACCTCCGCCCTTTTCCATGACTGTTACATCTAGAAAGGGCAGCTTCCCATCCTTTTCCATCTCGTAAGTGAAACGCAGCACGGAACTCTGCTCAAATGCCTCCTTCAGCTCCTGCAGATGTCTGACATCAGGTACCTGTGTAAAAGTGTCGTCAACATACCTGCAGTATATGGCCGGTTTCAAGTTCATGTCGACTAAGACTTTTTGCTCGATGGTACCCATGTAGAAGTTTGCAAACAGGACACCTAGGGGAGAACCCATGGCGACCCCATCTACTTGCTTATACATGTGCCCATCCGGGCTCAAGAAGGGTGCCTCTTTAGTACAAGCTTGGAGTAGTTTCCTCAGAATATTTTCTGGTATGTCAAGAGGAGTACAGGCTGGATCACGATACACTCTGTCGGCTATCATTCCGATTGTCTCGTCCACAGGTACGTTGGTAAACAGCGATTCTACGTCCAACGAGGCTCTTATCCCTGTGGCCCGTGTGCCCCGCAGTAAGTCAACAAATTCCTTTGGAGACTTCAGGCTGAAGGCGCAAGGAACATAAGGAGTCAGCAGGCCGTTGAGTCGCTTCGCCAGTCTGTACGTGGGTGTGGGTATCTGGCTAATGATTGGCCGAAGTGGGTTTCCAGGCTTGTGTGTCTTGACATTTCCATACACATATCCAGGTTTATATTCCCCAATGATCTTTGGCAGGTGGAGTCCGGATTTCTTGGCGTTCACAGATTAGATCAGTTTGTTGACCTTTGCTTTTAATTCGGCTGTAGTGTCCTTCGTTACCCTTTGGAACTTAGTTTGGTCAGAGAGTATGATGTTCATTTTCGCCAGATATTCGTCTTTTTTAAGAATGACATATATTGGCGACTTGTCACCTCTCCTGACAACTATCTCCTTGTTCTCACGAAGGCTTTTAGCTGCCGCTTTAAGCTCGGGGGACAGTATGGTGCTTCTGTAATTGCCTCGATTCTTTCCTCCTTCTGCAATAAGTTCTGCTTGTAAGGTATCTTTGGTAGTGACCTTCTTTTGTGTCTCGAGGTCGAATATGTCGTCCAACAGAATTTCCAACTCTACTTTCTGGCCATCTCACTCGGTCTGGACATAACATGACAGTTTATGCCCAGATTTAGGAGAGTGACTTGGTCCTCAGTCATGTTATGCCAAAGATCATTGGGGAATATAAACCTGGATATGCGTATGGAAATGTCAAGACACACAAGCCTGGAAACCCACTTCGGCCAATCATTAGCAGATACCCACACCCACGTACAGACTGGCGAAGCGACTCAACGGCCTGCTGACTCCTTATGTTCCTTTCGCCTTCAGCCTGAAGTCTCCAAAGGAATTTGTTGACTTCCTGCGGGGCACACGGGCCACAGGGATAAGAGCCTCGTTGGACGTAGAATCGCTGTTTACCAACGTACCTGTGGACGAGACAATCGGAATGATAGCCGACAGAGTGTATCGTGATCCAGCCTGTACTCCTCTTGACATACTAGAAAATATTCTGAGGAAACTACTCCAAGCTTGTACTAAAGAGGCACCCTTCTTGAGCCCGGATGGGCACATGTATAAGCAAGTAGATGGGGTCGCCATGGGTTCTCCCTAGGTGTCCTGTTTGCAAACTTCTACATGGGTACCATCGAGCAAAAAGTCTTAGTCGACATGAACTTGAAACCGGCCATATACTGCAGGTATGTTGACGACATTTTTACACAGGTACCTGATGTCAGACATCTGCAGGAGCTGAAGGAGGCATTTGAGCAGAGTTCCGTGCTGCGTTTCACTTACGAGATGGAAAAGGATGGGAAGCTGCCCTTTCTAGATGTAACAGTCATGGAAAAGGGCGGAGGTTTCCGCACTGCAGTCTACACTAAGGAAACGAATATAGGAATGTGCCTAATGCCAACAGCGACTGCCCAGACAGGTACAAGAGGAGTGTTGTTAACGCATATGTCGACCGTGCTCTCAGCCACAGCTCAGAATGGAAGCAAGTCGACGAAGAACTCTGTAGGGTAAGGCAGGTCCTAGTCAATAACGGCTTCTCCAATGGTTTCGTCGAAGAACATCATAAGAAGGAAAGTGAAAAGCCATGCAACCTCTGAAGAGACAACTAACACAACACCTATACCCCCTATTAGACTATTTTACAGGAACTTCTTTCCACAGCTCATAAAACGGAGGAAAGGGTCCTGAAAGATATTGTTAATAGAAACGTTATCCCTACAGACAAAAATCAGAGGATACAACTGACGATTTACTATAAAACCAGAAAAACGGCCAGCCTACTCATGAGAAACTCTCCAGACACAAAACAGAACCCTTTAAAAGAGACTAACGTCGTCTATGCCTTCAAATGCCCTCTTGGGGACTGTAAGCTCCAAAGAACCCAGTATATAGGCAAGACAACAACATCTCTTTCTAGGCGTTTAACGATGCATAAGCAACAGGGCTCCATTAAGGAACATATAATCTCTTCCCACAACCAAACCATCGCCAGAGAAATCCTAGTAAACAACACAGAAATCATCGATAGATACAGCGATAGCAGGCGGCTTGACGTTGCGAGGCACTACACATCAAGAAGTCAACACCAGCAATCAACAGCCAATTATTGCACAACTATATTTCTACCCACTTCAAGACTCCACTCCAATATAGAAGCATCAAGAAATATGGACCAATAGGCTTTCTACAGACACTTCTATTCAATATCCATTGTTTCGTGTTCTGTCTTGTGTTGATGAAATTAATACCCTATTAATATCACCTCTTGTTCTGTCTTGTGTTGATGAAATTAATACCCTATTAATGCCACATCTTGTTCTGTCTTGTGTTAATGCCACATCACCCCTTCCACCTCACTCAAAGGTAGATATAAAATCAGAGATGCGTAAGTTCTATTCAGTTGTGTATTTGTGAACTAAAGTCTTTGAAAATGTAATAAGTTTTACGAAACGCGCTCGTGTCGCGTCAGACTAGAAATAAAAATGAATTTTGGAGAATTGATTTTTGATTACCTCCAACAGTGAAAAGAAATGTACGAAAGATTGAGAAAATTCGTGTTAGAATTATTAATCTTACTTTTTCGGTCATATTTAATAATATATGTCTACAAGAAAGACTGCTACCAATATATATATATATATATATATATATATATATATATATATATATATATATATATATATATATATATATATATATATATATATATATATATATATATATAATATATATATATATATATATTTTGTGAGGGATCTAGATCCCTCAGCTAGTTTTCCTAGTTTCTAGATGGGCTAGACACTCTAGAAATTGAAGCTTTCAAAATAACATATGCTTGTTGGGTGTTGAATGAAAGCTTATGTCAGGAACTATCACTTGAGAGTAGTTAGAAGTCTGTGATTGCTCTGTAGAGAGAATTTACAGAGATTTTCCTGTTTCTGTGAAGTAGGATGTGAGTTACTTGGACTAAACCGTTAGAGGTGGGGGGGAGATTGGGTGAGCGCTGCCTCTTCCCCCCCCCCCCCCCACATGGGAGACATCACGCCACCGTCTAGGCCTCCCCCTCCTTGTGACGTCACAGGACGCGCACGGCGAGGCTATCGGTGATTGGTTTAGGCACCATGAGGAACAGTGCGGGCTTCAAGTCTGATTGGTCTAGGCATTGTAGGGAGGAGGTATGGGCATTGTGTTGTGGGGCCCTCTCAACCTCGTGGCCCCAACCCAGGGAACCAGGGGTATTCTCTTGCACCATCGGTCTGTGTCAGGTTCGGTTAAAGGCAGTGTGTCCTGTGGAGGCAGGAATGTACTAGATGATCCTTAAGTGACTTTCCTCGTCTCCAGGCCAGCATTGGAGGTGTTTGGGCAAACCTAGGCCAGGAAGGGTGGTCCCCATAGGTGTTTCTCAGCCAGTTTCCAGATGTCAGTCAGGGCATTATGGAGAGGGCTTGCTAGGCCGTTAAAATACAGTGATGGGAGGATCCATCTCGACTGAGGGTCTGGAGTGGGGGCCTGTATGAGGAGCTCTGACCTCGTCTTCAGGTCTAGTTTGTTTTTAGCCGTTGCTATTACTCGTTCTGGGTATCCTCTGGCTGAGAACATGTCCCAGAGGTCTAGAAGTTGAGTAGCAAGTGTGTCTTCAAGGCTGTTTATTCCTCTTCAAACGTAGACCTAAGGAGTAGGGTAGGGGAGTTCTTCAAGGAGGAGGGGTGACTGGAGTCGTATCGTAGATACGTGTGCAGGTTTGTGGGCTTGTAGTAGGCCTTCGTGTGAAGGAGCCTGTCCCTCACTGCCGATGAACACTGTCGTATCCAGGAAGTTTATCTCTGTTTTACTCTGCTCCAAGGTGAACTCAGATTTTCGTGGGCTGTATTTGTCCAGGCGTAGAAAGACTGGAGGAGTGTGTCTTGTCCAGTCATTATACCGAAAATATCATCAATATAACGGAAGTACACGTCTGGTTTATCTGGGCGGAGTGCTCTCTGGTGCTCAAAGGCCACGTGAACAAAGATTTCCGCTATAGCCACACTACTTGATGCTCCAATTGCCGTTCCCTTTACTTGCTGTACGCTGCTGAATCGAAGGATAGAATTGTATCCCTCATGACATGCAGAATCGCTTCCTCCAGGAGAGCCCTTGATGGGGCCTCCAAACTCCTGCGTCTCTGAGAGGCTGGCGTATGAGGTGTTTATGGTCGTCGAAGTACGTCGAGACCAATCTCGCTGCCTCCCGTTGGGGGATGCTTGGGTAGAGGGAGACTATGTCAAGGGAGAACAGGGTCGTGTTCTCTGGGACGGGTCCTCTGCTTGTATTCAAATCCCTTAGTTTCAGCAAAAGATCAGTTGTGTCTTTCAGACGTTCATCTAAAGAGAGAGAAGGGGGTTTAGTAATGCTGTGCCAGATCAAGTCAATTGGGCGAGTTGGTGCTTTGCAACCGCTAAGGACTGGTCTGCCCTGCCATGTACCTGTAAGAGGGTGTAAATCTTTATGAATCTTAGGAAGGAGGTATAGGTTCGGAAGCTCTGCTTTAAAGGCAAGGTAATAGTCTCTTGCTGCTGAGCTAAGTATACCTCCTGTTGAGTTTGCTTGTTTATTGTTAAAGAATTTCAGGACCAGGTTTCTACTCCTTGTCCTGGCGTTCTCCAGGGCTGTGTGGCCTTGCTGTATTTTTTGGTAAGTCGTCTCGTCTGAGAGGTGCCTTACCATTTCCTTTGTGTAGTTCGTTTTTCTCCAGACTACTACAGCACCGCCTTTATCCGCGGGTTTAACTATAATGTCTGGGCGAGCCTTAAGGGCGCGAAGCGCCTCCCTGTGTGTTTTTGTAAGGTTACCACGAGTTCTCTGCTTTACCTGTGTTTTAAGGCTTTCCAGGGTTGCCTGGATTTGTGGGCGTCATTGTTATGACGTCACGCGCCACTCAGGCCACCCACACGCCGGCCACCACAGGCCGCCAAACCCCCCTCTCTCAGCTCGGGAGGGGCGCTGTGGCCACCTGCCTTGGCCACTTTCCCGGGACAGCCTAGGGCCACATCTTGTCGACGCATGAGGAGCAAGCAAGCTAAGTGTGTCCGCTAGTGTGGTAGTCATTTTTGTAATGAGGAAAAATAAGGGAAAGAAGGCAGTAGAAAGGAGCCGTGAGTACAATAAAAGTTTGTTACAGTGAGGAAGCAGCTGAGACACAGCTGTCCGTACTGTCGTCCAGGTGATTGGTTGGGATGTACCTGGAGATGGATGTTGTACACGGTAGCACACAAGTAGTTATATATATATTTATATAAGTGTGTAGACTGACTGGAGTGTGTGACCAGTCAGTGTAGAGATTTACCATATAAGTGATCCAGCCTGTTGATTCTATATAATCGTTCAGGCTGGATTAATGCCATAGAGTACGGTAAAATTATAATCATTAGAGGTAGTCAGGAGTGTCAGTGAGGACCCCTGAAGTCTGTGTAATTAGTACATATTACTTGGTGATATAATTTTCAGAGAGTATGTGAAGGCCATTTCTATGTGTTCATTTGCATGTCTATGTACTGTGTTGTGTGGTAGTCAGTAGAGGTAATTGCTGACTGATTGCCTAATGATGTCATTAGCATGTGGGGTATGCTGACGGCATCATTATGTTGTAGGTTTGTGCAGTGTTGTTATCAGTATACAATATTACTGCCCCAGGAACTGTGTTGAGGGTAAGGGACCTCTAGGATTATTCTGGGGAATTTTCAGTACTTAATGAGAGCAGGCAATTGATGGGTTAATTGCCTGGCTGAGGTATGTGTGTGTTCACAGTATTCCTTTGCAAGCGGGTGCAAGAAGTAAAAGAGGGAGGGGCAGTAATATTAGTATACTTGTGTGTTGCAAAACCGTGTGTTTTTATTGTGTGGGCACAGTAATTAGCGAGTTGCAGTAGCTGCAACTATATGTGGGTAGTGCGGACATCATGTTGCATGCCATTATAGTGTGACCTATGTAATGCTATGGTTACTTTGTTCTTTAAGTTATGTTGAGGACTTAAGGATTCAGTGAGTTAATTAAGGGGTAATTAACTGGATAAGGGGTACACACTTAGTATTGGGGAGTGAGTGGGGGCTGTTAAGAGAAACAGTGTTGAGCTATAATGAGATACGTCTCGGGAGCAATTAATTGTCCATGTGACAGTTAATTGACCACTCTAGCTAATTATGTAATTAGCCTTCTCATCATGAATTCACGTAGTGGGAGAGTTCTGTCAGAGTCTGTCAGTATTTGTGTTAACGTAATATGCTCGAGACTAATTACCTTTCAGGGGCAATTAGTGGCTCATGTTAATTAGTGGAGTAATTAGCATTGGAGAGCTCCGGTGACTCGGTAAAGCGAGGTCATGGAGCTAGCATAAATCGTTGTATTAATCATATCCTGTATGAGGACAGTGGATTATTGGCACATCTTGTTAATTAGGGTAATTAACTCCTTTCCCGTGAATTCACAGTGTTTGTTGAGACCTGCTTAGGCAGTGCGGAGTGAGACGTATTTATGGATGGTTAATTATCGGTCCTGGTGACAGTTAATTAATGGCTCAGTAATTATTGCCCTAATTAGGGTAATTAACACTCACTAGTAATTTTTTGACACAGACTGTGGAGAAGCTATCAAGTTAGGGTAGGCTTAGTTAACGTAACTCAATGGGGATGTAATTAGTGGTCCGTTTGACCTTAATTGAGAATTACTCACTGATACTTGCAAGGAGTCAAGTGTGTTGTAATATGTTGAGTCAGTTAACAAGAGAGAGACAAGTGTTAATGATTAACGTAGGGACGTGTAAAGGCAACAGTTACAGGGAAGTTCACGCAGTGGAGGAATTGTCAAGTGAAGACTAACGTAGTGTTAACAATTTAACGAGCTGTCGTTAATTGAGTAATTAACGTAAGGGGTTGACGGTCTGCTGTGATCGGAGTCAATTGCGCTGTAATTAAGCTTCCGTAATTTGTTGGACTGATCAGCTCTGTCTGCGGACAGAGTGATTAAGCACTCGTAGCTAATTAAAGATAATTAGTAATCGCCACTTAGTGAATTCTCCAGGTGTTGATGTTGTTGTTTACACGGAGTATTTGAACATTGTTTGTGATTACCGTAGTACTTTGTTGCTGACTGCTGCGATCAGTCAATTAACGTAATTAATCACTTCAGGCAATTTCTTTTGGTTGTCGTCTGGTGACGAGAGTAGAGTCATACTTGGGATCTGTGTCCCAGAATTCCCGCCTTGCCTGTCAGTGTATCGGGTTACAACAGGGCAACTTCTTAGTGGGAGTTGCAAAGAGTGTTCACACGGGGTTGTGATAGGGGGGAGTCACTGTTAGACTTCCGCCTAGTTACGTGGGTCTCTCCTGGGGGGCGGGAGGACCCCTAAGCTTGTGATTATAGTAGCTGTCAGGGAAACCAAGACACTATTGATTGCCTGCTTGTGTCTTTGTTTCAGTGGATCTTTCATTTGTTCAGTTAGTTCATGTTGTCAGCCCGAAGCGTCAGCAAGATGGAGCCTGCTGTCACTTCTCGAGGGGCTGTTGAATAGCTGTGTTGCAAATGCCACTTGATGTACAATAACGTAACCATTCGCTGTGGTGTAACTTAGTCTGTGATATTTTTCTTTGTTTTGCAATATTGCGTCATCAGTGGGCACACCTGTGTTCAGGTTAGTTCAGTATGCAGCCTCACAGCAAGGGTTGCTATTTAGCTGTTTGTTATCGTGCCACTGGATTGACATTAACGTAACGTAAACTCGGTAATGTAGTAGTTAGTCTCTTGTTATTAATAAATTGTTATGTTGTAGAAAACAGTCTTTGATGTCAACCCTTCAACCATATTATTCCACCATATTTCTGCATATTATTAAATGTTGATGTGATCTTGATAAGGCGGCTGTTTTGGGAATTCGAATTCCAATTCATAGCGCCACTTCAAATATAAATATTTGATTGTGAGAACCCGTCGGTTACCCTTTATTAGTTTTAACGTCCTGTTTAACTAGGAGGAGCCAGCGGCCTATTGTGGACAGGTTTTCACCCTTGGTGGTGGAGGCCTGGCGGTTTGCTCCCGCTTTTCCTTTTTCTATTGGACTCATGCTTAACTGCCGTGAGCAGACTTTAAACTTGTATCCACCTCTTAAGGGAGGTAGGCGTAGAGAAAAATCTCACAGCTGGCGCCCAACGTGGGGCTATGCAACTTGGGTTCGAGCCCATGAAGAGTAGTTTTATTGATTTTTAAAGTAACAAAGATATCGTTGCAGAATATTGTGGAACAGTATTGTTGGAGGTATGTTTTGTGCACGGTTGTCACACGTAGGTACACACACCACACACACACAGTATGAAAGTATTTCATGGTAGATATGGGGAAATCTGTCTGGCTTTTTGTGGCTGCTAGCTTGTGGGCATTGACACACTCATTGGTGTGGGGTGTCAGCCCAGCAGCAGGTGTCGTGGACACCAAGCCAGCGTGCAACAGTGGTTGCAAGAGTGCACTCAGGATCTGCCTGAGGTGCAAGACACCACCTACCTGAGGGTAGAAGAAGCTTCTAGAAGTGACCTCAAGAGTGAGAGGTCTTATTGGACGACACTGTAGTTGTCAAGGGTGTCATGGGAGTGTAGTTGTTATTACACAGTAGGATCTTAGTGGGAGGTCGCGCCACCAGAGTAGGATCCGAGTAGACTTCTTTAGAGAAGGGGAGTAATTCATCTGTAGTTAGACAGGTGATGGAATTTCTTGCCAGTGTGGGGACTGTACAACCCCAGGAAGAATTCATGGTAGTCACTAGAGAGGTTGAGCAGAGGCTCCCGTTTGCAGAGGTGACAGCAGGGCCGAGTTCGAGCCTGAAGGTGAGAGCGCAGCAAGTCAGTGCTGGCTCAAGTGCAGATTGCAAGGAGGCAATCTCACACAGGGAAGGGAAGCCAAACCCACCCTAGTGCACTTAACCCAGTGACAAGGTATGAAGGTAAAGATGCCTAGCTTGGCAGTTCTGAGAAAGACGATTCGATGGATGCATACATCGATCGCCTTTTGAAGAAAGGCTGCCAATGCAAGATGGCAAGGGTCATTTTGGGCTGGTGATTTTCCATGGTTCAGATCCCCAGCAGCATAATGATTTTGTTCTTTAAGGATTGCCTTGGTAAAGGGTTATAGTAGATCTGCAGAGGGAATGCTGATCACATTCCAAGTTAGGTCCAGGGGAGAAATAGACCAGAGAGTTTGACAGATGTCAAAAGTTTTGCTTGAGTCCTTGTTAGAGTAGTGGGACCTAGGAGAAGCAAGGGAGGGACCCCAGGCTCAGTAGGGGAGCATAGGTACTTGTAGAAGAGGGTTTTCTCCCAGATAGTTCAGTCGGTAGAGCAAGACCGGCTGGTGTTGGGCAGTTGGACAGTGAGAGTGATCCTGTCAACTTGTTGCTAGGTCAGGTAGAGGACTGACAGCAAGTCCTTTGTAGGCTGAGGGGAGTGTAGAAGTGCTTCACCGGTGAGGCCACACCAATGTGTTGCACATGTGTCCAGTATGACACAGACCGAGGATGGAAATGGGAGATCCAGTGATGGAAATGGTTGCGAGGTGTTGAACCGGCCAGGACCAGAGCTGGAGCCGAACATGTTGCCACTCCAAGGTCGGGCAGCACCACCAGGATGATCCGGTGGTAGTGCACAGAGACCCTCAGGCCAGGATGTATAGGAAACAGAGTTTCACACTCCACACTTGTTTAGCTAGTACACCTGTTTGGCAGGTGTGTGCAGAAAAACTAGCTGGTATTTTGAATGTATTTTCCTTGCAGGAAAATATATTCTTTAGTGGGAGGTTGTGTGAGGGATCTAGATCCCTCAGCTAGTTTTCCTAGTTTCTAGATGGGGCTAGACACTCTAGAAATTGAAGCTTTCAAAATAACATATGCTTGTTGGGTGTTGAATGAAAGCTTATGTCAAGAACTATCACTTGAGAGTAGTTAGAAGTCTGTGATTGCTCTGTAGAGAGAATTACAGAGATTTTCCTGTTTCTGTGAAGTAGGATGTGAGTTACTTGGACTAAAACCGTTAGAGGTGGGGGGGAGAGTGGGGTGAGCGCTGCCTCTTCCCCCCCCCCCCCCACATGGGAGACATCACGCCATCGTCTAGGCCTCCCCCTCCTTGTGACGTCACAGGACGCGCACGGCGAGGCTATCGGTGATTGGTTTAGGCACCATGAGGAAGAGTGCGGGCTTCAAGCTGATTGGTCTAGGCATTGTAGGGAGGAGGTATGGGCATGCAGAGTACCTTTAGCCCGCGAAATCTGCAGTTTGAATTGGGCGGCCAGGGTTGGAAGAGGTGTTTGGGTGGTGGCGGTACCCTTGCTGCCTCCACCCCCTGTTAATCGCTTCTGTCGTCCAAATTACTCGATTGGTGGCACTCCTGCCATCAGGGGTTGTGTCAAGGCCCAATTAAGTGAATTGGGGCCAGGGGTTTACGGAAGAAACAGTAAAAAGCTAAGGGACAGTTGACTGTGTGAGCTCATGAGGCAGGCTGGCAGAAGCCTCGTGGAGTATCAGATTGATCCCTCATCCCTCGGGTCTGAGTATCCTGTCTAGTGGAAATGGACAATTGATGTTGGGCAGTGTACGCGTATGTGATATTGCAGGCCCATGTTGGACTTTGCATTCCGCCAGGCCGCGTCAGTGTGGTGACGCCGCCAGTCATTGTCACCCCAGTGTAGAACAAAGGCATGGTTCTAGAGTGATGGGGTTGAGATTCCTCAGCCGCGTGGGTACTCCTGTGGGCGGCACCCATGTGCGCGCCCGCCCGCGGGTGGAGGCCAAACACCACCCTGCCCGCCAGCCCGGCCGGTGGGTGTTATGACGTCACGCGCCACTCAGGCCACCCACACGCCGGCCACCCCAGGCCACCAAACCCCCCTCTCTCAGCTCGGGAGGGGCGCTGTGGCCACCTGCTTTGGCCACTTTCCCGGGACAGCCTAGGGCCACATCTTGTCGACGCATGAGGAGCAAGCAAGCTAAGTGTGTCCGCTAGTGTGGTAGTCATTTTGGTAATGAGGAAAAATAAGGGAAAGAAGGCAGTAGAAAGGAGCCGTGAGTACAATAAAAGTTTGTTACAGTGAGGAAGCAGCTGAGACACAGCTGTCTGTACTGTCGTCCAGGTGATTGGTTGGGATGTACCTGGAGATGGATGTTGTACACGGTAGCACACAAGTAGTTATATATATATTTATATAAGTGTGTAGACTAACTGGAGTGTGTGACCAGTCAGTGTAGAGATTTACCATATAAGTGATCCAGCCTGTTGATTCTATATAATCGTTCAGGCTGGATTAATGCCATAGAGTACGGTAAAATTATAATCATTAGAGGTAGTCAGGAGTGTCAGTGAGGACCCCTGAAGTCTGTGTAATTAGTACATATTACTTGGTGATATAATTTTCAGAGAGTATGTGAAGGCCATTTCTATGTGTTCATTTGCATGTCTATGTACTGTGTTGTGTGGTAGTCAGTAGAGGTGATTGCTGACTGATTGCCTAATGATGTCATTAGCATGTGGGGTATGCTGACGGCATCATTATGTTGCAGGTTTGTGCAGTGTTGTTATCAGTATACAATATTATTGCCCCAGGAACTGTGTTGAGGGTAAGGGACCTCTAGGATTATTCAGGGGAATTTTCAGTACTTAATGAGAGCAGGCAATTGATGGGTTAATTGCCTGGCTGAGGTATGTGTGTGTTCACAGTATTCCTTTGCAAGCGGGTGCAAGAAGTAAAAGAGGGAGAGGGGCAGTAATATTAGTATACTTGTGTGTGTTGCACAACCGTGTGTTTTTATTGTGTGGGCACAGTAATTAGCGAGTTGCAGTAGCTGCAACTATATGTGGGTAGTGCGGACATCATGTTGCATGCCATTATAGTGTGACCTATGTAATGCTATGGTTACTTTGTTCTTTAAGTTATGTTGAGGACTTAAGGATTCAGTGAGTTAATTAAGGGGTAATTAACTGGATAAGGGGTGCACACTTAGTATTGGGGAGTGAGTGGGGGCTGTTAAGAGAAACAGTGTTGAGCTATAATGAGATACGTCTCGGGAGCAATTAATTGCCCATGTGACAGTTAATTGACCACTCTAGCTGATTATGTAATTAGCCTTCTCATCATGAATTCACGTAGTGGGAGAGTTCTGTCAAAGTCTGTCAGTATTTGTGTTAACGTAATATGCTCGAGACTAATTACCTTTCAGGGGCAATTAGTGGCTCATGTTAATTAGTGGAGTAATTAGCATTGGAGAGCTCCGGTGACTCGGTAAAGCGAGGTCATGGAGCTAGCATAAATCGTTGTATTAATCATATCCTGTATGAGGACAGTGGATTATTGGCACATCTTGTTAATTAGGGTAATTAACTCCTTTCCCGTGAATTCACAGTGTTTGTTGAGACCTGCTTAGGCAGTGCGGAGTGAGACGTATTTATGGATGGTTAATTATCGGTCCTGGTGACAGTTAATTAATGGCTCAGTAATTAGTGCCCTAATTAGGGTAATTAACACTCACTAGTAATTTTTTGACACAGACTGTGGAGAAGCTATCAAGTTAGGGTAGGCTTAGTTAACGTAACTCAATGGGGATGTAATTAGTGGTCCGTTTGACCTTAATTGAGAATTACTCACTGAATACTTGCAAGGAGTCAAGTGTGTTGTAATATGTTGAGTTATTGTTAACAAGAGAGAGACAAGTGTTAATGATTAACGTAGGGACGTGTAAAGGCAACAGTCACAGGGAAGTTCACGCAGTGGAGGAATTGTCAAGTGAAGACTAACGTAGTGTTAACAATTTAACGAGCTGTCGTTAATTGAGTAATTAACGTAAGGGGTTGACGGTCTGCTGTGATCGGAGTCAATTGCGCTGTAATTAAGCTTCCGTAATTCGTTGGACTGATCAGCTCTGTCTGCGGACAGAGTGATTAAGCACTCGTAGCTAATTAAAGATAATTAGTAATCGCCACTTAGTGAATTCTCCAGGTGTTGATGTTGTTGTTTACACGGAGTATTTGAACATTGTTTGTGATTACTGTAGTACTTTGTTGCTGACTGCTGCGATCAGTCAATTAACGTAATTAATCACTTCAGGCAATTTCTTTTGGTTGTCGTCTGGTGACGAGAGTAGAGTCATATTTGGGATCTGTGTCCCAGAATTCCCGCCTTGCCTGTCAGTGTATCGGGTTACAACAGGGCAACTTCTTAGTGGGAGTTGCAAAGAGTGTTCACACGGGGTTGTGATAGGGGGGAGTCACTGTTAGACTTCCGCCTAGTTACGTGGGTCTCTCCTGGGGGGCGGGAGGCCCCTAAGCTTGTGATTATAGTAGCTGTCAGGGAAACCAAGACACTATTGATTGCCTGCTTGTGCCTTTGTTTCAGTGGATCTTTCATTTGTTCAGTTAGTTCATGTTGTCAGCCCGAAGCGTCAGCAAGATGGAGCCTGCTGTCACTTCTCGAGGGGCTGTTGAATAGCTGTGTTGCAAATGCCACTTGATGTACAATAACGTAACCATTCGCTGTGGTGTAACTTAGTCTGTGATATTTTTCTTTGTTTTGCAATATTGCGTCATCAGTGGGCACACCTGTGTTCAGGTTAGTTCAGTATGCAGCCTCACAGCAAGGGTTGCTATTTAGCTGTTTGTTATCGTGCCACTGGATTGACATTAATGTAACGTAAACTCGGTAATGTAGTAGTTAGTCTCTTGTTATTAATAAATTGTTATGTTGTAGAAAACAGTCTTTGATGTCAACCCTTCAACCATATTATTCCACCATATTTCTGCATATTATTAAATGTTGATGTGATCTTGATAAGGCGGCTGTTCTTGGGAATTCGAATTCCAATTCATAGCGCCACTTCAAATATAAATATTTGATTGTGAGAACCCGTCGGTTACCCTTTATTAGTTTTAACGTCCTGTTTAACTAGGAGGAGCCAGCGGCCTATTGTGGACAGGTTTTCACCCTTGGTGGTGGAGGCCTGGCGGTTTGCTCCCGCTTTTCCTTTTTCTATTGGACTCATGCTTAACTGCCGTGAGCAGACTTTAAACTTGTAGTCCACCTCTTAAGGGAGGTAGGCGTAGAGAAAAATCTCACAGCTGGCGCCCAACGTGGGGCTATGCAACTTGGGTTCGAGCCCATGAAGAGTAGTCTTATTGATTTTTAAAGTAACAAGATATCTCAAGATAATCATCTCAAGATAACCACTCAAGATAACATAAGATATCGTTGCAGAATATTGTGGAACAGTATTGTGGAACAGTATTGTTGGAGGTATGTTTTGTGCACTGTTGTCACACGTAGGTACACACACCACACACACACACAGTATGAAAGAGGTATTTCATGGTAGATATGGGGAAATCTGTCTGGCTTTTTGTGGCTGCTAGTTTGTGGGCATTGACACACTCATTGGTGTGGGGTGTCAGCCCAGCAGCAGGTGTCGTGGACACCAAGCCAGCGTGCAACAGTGGTTGCAAGAGTGCACTCAGGATCTGCCTGAGGTGCAAGACACCACCTACCTGAGGGTAGAAGAAGCTTCTAGAAGTGACCTCAAGAGTGAGAGGTCTTATTGGACGACTGTAGTTGTCAAGGGTGTCATGGGAGTGTAGTTGTTATTACACAGTAGGATCTTAGTGGGAGGTCGCGCCACCAGAGTAGGATCCGAGTAGACTTCTTTAGAGAAGGGGAGTAATTCATCTGTAGTTAGACAGGTGATGGAATTTCTTGCCAGTGTGGGGACTGTACAACCCCAGGAAGAATTCATGGTAGTCACTAGAGAGGTTGAGCAGAGGCTCCCGTTTGCAGAGGTGACAGCAGGGCCGAGTTCGAGCCTGAAGGTGAGAGCGCAGCAAGTCAGTGCTGGCTCAAGTGCAGATTGCAAGGAGGCAATCTCACACAGGGAAGGGAAGCCAAACCCACCCTAGTGCACTTAACCCAGTGACAAGGTATGAAGGTAAAGATGCCTAGCTTGGCAGTTCTGAGAAAGACGATTCGATGGATGCATACATCGATCGCCTTTTGAAGAAAGGCTGCCAATGCAAGATGGCAAGGGTCATTTTGGGCTGGTGATTTTCCATGGTTCAGATCCCCAGCAGCATAATGATTTTGTTCTTTAAGGATTGCCTTGGTAAAGGGTTATAGTAGATCTGCAGAGGGAATGCTGATCACATTCCAAGTTAGGTCCAGGGGAGAAATAGACCAGAGAGTTTGACAGATGTCAAAAGTTTTGCTTGAGTCCTTGTTAGAGTAGTGGGACCTAGGAGAAGCAAGGGAGGGACCCCAGGCTCAGTAGGGGAGCATAGGTACTTGTAGAAGAGGGTTTTCTCCCAGATAGTTCAGTCGGTAGAGCAAGACCGGCTGGTGTTGGGCAGTTGGACAGTGAGAGTGATCCTGTCAACTTGTTGCTAGGTCAGGTAGAGGACTGACAGCAAGTCCTTTGTAGGCTGAGGGGAGTGTAGAAGTGCTTCACCGGTGAGGCCACACCAATGTGTTGCACATGTGTCCAGTATGACACAGACCGAGGATGGAAATGGGAGGTCCAGTGATGGAAATGGTTGCGAGGTGTTGAACCGGCCAGGACCAGAGCTGGAGCCGAACATGTTGCCACTCCAAGGTCGGGCAGCACCACCAGGGTGATCCGGTGGTAGTGCACAGAGACCCTCAGGCCAGGATGTATAGGAAACAGAGTTTCACACTCCACACTTGTTTAGCTAGTACACCTGTTTGGCAGGTGTGTGCAGAAAAACTAGCTGGTATTTTGAATGTATTTTCCTTGCAGGAAAATATATTCTTTAGTGGGAGGTTGTGTGAGGGATCTAGATCCCTCAGCTAGTTTTCCTAGTTTCTAGATGGGGCTAGACACTCTAGAAATTGAAGCTTTCAAAATAACATATGCTTGTTGGGTGTTGAATGAAAGCTTATGTCAAGAACTATCACTTGAGAGTAGTTAGAAGTCTGTGATTGCTCTGTAGAGAGAATTACAGAGATTTTCCTGTTTCTGTGAAGTAGGATGTGAGTTACTTGGACTAAAACCGTTAGAGGTGGGGGGGAGAGTGGGGTGAGCGCTGCCTCTTTCCCCCCCCCCCCCACATGGGAGACATCACGCCACCGTCTAGGCCTCCCCCTCCTTGTGACGTCACAGGACGCGAACGGCGAGGCTATCGGTGATTGGTTTAGGCACCATGAGGAACAGTGCGGGCTTCAAGCTGATTGGTCTAGGCATTGTAGGGAGGAGGTATGGGCATGCAGAGTACCTTTAGCCCGCGAAATCTGCAGTTTGAATTGGGCGGCCAGGGAAGGAAGAGGTGTTTGGGTGGTGGCGGTACCCTTGCTGCCTCCACCCCCTGTTAATCGCTTCTGTCGTCCAAATTACTCGATTGGTGGCACTCCTGCCATCAAGGGTTGTGTCAAGGCCCAATTAAGTGAATTGGGGTCAGGGATTTACGGAAGAAACAGTAAAAAGCTAAGGGACAGTTGACTGTGTGAGCGCATGAGGCAGGCTGGCAGAAGCCTCGTGGAGTATCAGATTGATCCCTCATCCCTCGGGTCTGAGTATCCTGTCTAGTGGAAATGGACAATTGATGTTGGGCAGTGTACGCGTATGTGATATTGCAGGCCCATGTTGGACTTTGCATTCCGCCAGGCCGCGTCAGTGTGGTGACGCCGCCAGTCATTGTCACCCCAGTGTAGAACAAAGGCATGGTTCTAGAGTGATGGGGTTGAGATTCCTCAGCCGCGTGGGTACTCCTGTGGACGGCACCCATGTGCGCGCCCGCCCGCGGGTGGAGGCCAAACACCACCCTGCCCGCCAGCCCGGCCGTGGGTGTTATGACGTCACGCGCCACTCAGGCCACCCCAGGCCACCAAACCCCCCTCTCTCAGCTCGGGAGGGGCGCTGTGGCCACCTGCCTTGGCCACTTTCCCGGGACAGCCTAGGGCCACATCTTGTCGACGCATGAGGAGCAAGCAAGCTAAGTGTGTCCGCTAGTGTGGTAGTCATTTTGGTAATGAGGAAAAATAAGGGAAAGAAGGCAGTAGAAAGGAGCCGTGAGTACAATAAAAGTTTGTTACAGTGAGGAAGCAGCTGAGACACAGCTGTCTGTACTGTCGTCCAGGTGATTGGTTGGGATGTACCTGGAGATGGATGTTGTACACGGTAGCACACAAGTAGTTATATATATATTTATATAAGTGTGTAGACTGACTGGAGTGTGTGACCAGTCAGTGTAGAGATTTACCATATAAGTGATCCAGCCTGTTGATTCTATATAATCGTTCAGGCTGGATTAATGCCATAGAGTACGGTAAAATTATAATCACTAGAGGTAGTCAGGAGTGTCAGTGAGGACTCCTGAAGTCTGTGTAATTAGTACATATTACTTGGTGATATAATTTTCAGAGAGTATGTGAAGGCCATTTCTATGTGTTCATTTGCATGTCTATGTACTGTGTTGTGTGGTAGTCAGTAGAGGTGATTGCTGACTGATTACCTAATGATGTCATTAGCATGTGGGGTATGCTGACGGCATCATTATGTTGCAGGTTTGTGCAGTGTTGTTATCAGTATACAATATTATTGCCCCAGGAACTGTGTTGAGGGTAAGGGACCTCTAGGATTATTCAGGGGAATTTTCAGTACTTAATGAGAGCAGGCAATTGATGGGTTAATTGCCTGGCTGAGGTATGTGTGTGTTCACAGTATTCCTTTGCAAGCGGGTGCAAGAAGTAAAAGAGGGAGAGGGGCAGTAATATTAGTATACTTGTGTGTGTTGCACAACCGTGTGTTTTTATTGTGTGGGCACAGTAATTAGCGAGTTGCAGTAGCTGCAACTATATGTGGGTAGTGCGGACATCATGTTGCATGCCATTATAGTGTGACCTATGTAATGCTATGGTTACTTTGTTCTTTAAGTTATGTTGAGGACTTAAGGATTCAGTGAGTTAATTAAGGGGTAATTAACTGGATAAGGGGTGCACACTTAGTATTGGGGAGTGAGTGGGGGCTGTTAAGAGAAACAGTGTTGAGCTATAATGAGATACGTCTCGGGAGCAATTAATTGTCCATGTGACAGTTAATTGACCACTCTAGCTAATTATGTAATTAGCCTTCTCATCATGAATTCACGTAGTGGGAGAGTTCTGTCAAAGTCTGTCAGTATTTGTGTTAACGTAATATGCTCGAGACTAATTACCTTTCAGGGGCAATTAGTGGCTCATGTTAATTAGTGGAGTAATTAGCATTGGAGAGCTCCGGTGACTCGGTAAAGCGTGGTCATGGAGCTAGCATAAATCGTTGTATTAATCATATCCTGTATGAGGACAGTGGATTATTGGCACATCTTGTTAATTAGGGTAATTAACTCCTTTCCCGTGAATTCACAGTGTTTGTTGAGACCTGCTTAGGCAGTGCGGGGTGAGACGTATTTATGGATGGTTAATTATCGGTCCTGGTGACAGTTAATTAATGGCTCAGTAATTATTGCCCTAATTAGGGTAATTAACACTCACTAGTAATTTTTTGACACAGACTGTGGAGAAGCTATCAAGTTAGGGTAGGCTTAGTTAACGTAACTCAATGGGGATGTAATTAGTGGTCCGTTTGACCTTAATTGAGAATTACTCACTGAATACTTGCAAGGAGTCAAGTGTGTTGTAATATGTTGAGTTATTGTTAACAAGAGAGAGACAAGTGTTAATGATTAACGTAGGGACGTGTAAAGGCAACAGTCACAGGGAAGTTCACGCAGTGGAGGAATTGTCAAGTGAAGACTAACGTAGTGTTAACAATTTAACGAGCTGTCGTTAATTGAGTAATTAACGTAAGGGGTTGACGGTCTGCTGTGATCGGAGTCAATTGCGCTGTAATTAAGCTTCCGTAATTCGTTGGACTGATCAGCTCTGTCTGCGGACAGAGTGATTAAGCACTCGTAGCTAATTAAAGATAATTAGTAATCGCCACTTAGTGAATTCTCCAGGTGTTGATGTTGTTGTTTACACTGAGTATTTGAACATTGTTTGTGATTACCGTAGTACTTTGTTGCTGACTGCTGCGATCAGTCAATTAACGTAATTAATCACTTCAGGCAATTTCTTTTGGTTGTCGTCTGGTGACGAGAGTAGAGTCAAACTTGGGATCTGTGTCCCAGAATTCCCGCCTTGCCTGTCAGTGTATCGGGTTACAACAGGGCAACTTCTTAGTGGGAGTTGCAAAGAGTGTTCACACAGGGTTGTGATAGGGGGGAGTCACTGTTAGACTTCCGCCTAGTTACGTGGGTCTCTCCTGGGGGGCGGGAGGACCCCTAAGCTTGTGATTATAGTAGCTGTCAGGGAAACCAAGACACTATTGATTGCCTACTTGTGTCTTTGTTTCAGTGGATCTTTCATTTGTTCAGTTAGTTCATGTTGTCAGCCCGAAGCGTCAGCAAGATGGAGCCTGCTGTCACTTCTCGAGGGGCTGTTGAATAGCTGTGTTGCAAATGCCACTTGATGTACAATAACGTAACCATTCGCTGTGGTGTAACTTAGTCTGTGATATTTTTCTTTGTTTTGCAATATTGCGTCATCAGTGGGCACACCTGTGTTCAGGTTAGTTCAGTATGCAGCCTCACAGCAAGGGTTGCTATTTAGCTGTTTGTTATCGTGCCACTGGATTGACATTAACGTAACGTAAACTCGGTAATGTAGTAGTTAGTCTCTTGTTATTAATAAATTGTTATGTTGTAGAAAACAGTCTTTGATGTCAGCCCTTCAACCATATTATTCCACCATATCTCTGCATATTATTAAATGTTGATGTGATCTTGATAAGGCGGCTGTTCTTGGGAATTCGAATTCCAATTCATAGCGCCACTTCAAATATAAATATTTGATTGTGAGAACCCGTCGGTTACCCTTTATTAGTTTTAACGTCCTGTTTAACTAGGAGGAGCCAGCGGCCTATTGTGGACAGGTTTTCACCCTTGGTGGTGGAGGCCTGGCGGTTTGCTCCCGCTTTTCCTTTTTCTATTGGACTCATGCTTAACTGCCGTGAGCAGACTTTAAACTTGTAGTCCACCTCTTAAGGGAGGTAGGCGTAGAGAAAAATCTCACATATATATATATGTATATATATATGTATACATATATACATATATTATACATATATATGTATATATATATATATATATATATATGTATATATACATATATATATGTATATATATATATACATATATATATACATATATATTTATATATATATATATATATATATATATAAATATATATGTATATATATTGTATATATATATATATATATATATATATATGTCGTACCTAGTAGCCAGAACTCACTTCTCAGCCTACTATTCAAGGCCCGATTTGCCTAATAAGCCAAGTTTTCCTGAATTAATATATTTACTATAATTTTTTCTTATGAAATGATAAAGCAACCCTTTTCTCTATGTATGAGGTCAATTTTTTTTTATTGGAGTTAAAATTAACGTAGATATATGACCGAACCTAACCAACCCTACCTAACCTAACCTAACCTATATTTATAGGTAAGGTTAGGTTAGGTAGCCAAAAAAAGCTAGGTTAGGTTAGGTTAGGTAGGTTAGGTAGACGAAAAAACATTAATTCATGAAAACTTGGCTTATTAGGCAAATCGGGCCTTGAATAGTAGGCTGAGAAGTGCGTTCTGGCTATTAGGTACGACATATATATATATATATATATATTATATATATATATATATATATATATATATATATATATATGCGGAAAATCCACAGCGAAATATGAAATGAGGTGAACGTTTCGGCTTTGTTAAAGCCTTTGTCAACACCAGACTGACTAAGGAGAAGGAAGAAGGGGGAGGAGGATATATAGGCCGACACCTGACCATCCCATCCCTAGGGTTGGTCAGGTGTAATTAACCAAAAACAGGTATAGCTTAGCTTAGAATGGTCAAAGAGGATTAAGCGGTCAGAGAATAAGGATGAAAGATTAAAGAAAAGCCTCATGAACACACAATATATGAATATACAATTATAATGAGACATTGTAAGCCTCTCTATCAGAGTTGTTTCTTAAACTGTTGTGCAATGTTATAACTTAAAAATGGATCAAGTTTGTACATTTCAGTACTAACATTAAGAAGATTTGGACACTGACTGATTAGAGCAGACTCAATCAAATTCCGTTCCACGAAATCACCACAATTTGCTTGATTGGAACGGAATTTGATTGAGTCTGCTCATATATATATATATATATATATATATATATATATATATATATATAATATATATATATATATATATATTATATATATATATATGGTGGTGATCTTTGGTGTATTTAAATACTCCGAAATTACCATCTCTTTTAAGGGTCTGAGCAGGTGGTGGAGCGGGTTAAGGCGTACCTGTTATGCCAGTTGCTGGAAGGCTTCTGTGCTGGCTAGGGTTCGAGTCTCCTGGTGGGAAAGTGTTCTAAAGTTGTATACTTCACTCTCGTGTTTAGGAGAGTTGTGCCTTAAGCATAGACACTGTGTCTTCCCATATTAACAGGGACTTGATGAAATAAACGTATAAATGACCCCTCACTTGCTCTAGTGCTCTTGGGAGGTGGTGATCTTTGGTGTATTTAAATACTCCGAAATTACCATCTCTTTTAAGGGTCTGAGCAGGTGGTGGAGCGGGTTAAGGCGTACCTGTTATGCCAGTTGCTGGAAGGCTTCTGTGCTGGCTAGGGTTCGAGTCTCCTGGTGGGAAAGTGTTCTAAAGTTGTATACTTCACTCTCGTGTTTAGGAGAGTTGTGCCTTAAGCATAGACAGTGTGTCTTCCCATATTAACAGGGACTTGATGAAATAAACGTATAAATGACCCCTCACTTGCTCTAGTGCTCTTGGGAGGTGGTGATCTTTGGTGTATTTAAATACTCCGAAATTACCATCTCTTTTAAGGGTCTGAGCAGGTGGTGGAGCGGGTTTAGGCGTACCTGTTATGCCAGTTGCTGGAAGGCTTCTGTGCTGGCTAGGGTTCGAGTCTCCTGGTGGGAAAGTGTTTTAAGTTATATTATATATATATATATATATATATATATATATATATATATATATATATATATATATATATATATATATATATATATATATATAGATATTGGTAAATCGATAGCAGGCGTCTTGACATCTGCATTTTGACATCCGCATTTTGGGTGAGGTGATATGTTACAACAGTTTTGGATGAGGTGAACAAAACTTTCAACACAGGACAGAACACGAAACAATGGGTATTAATTGCGTAAATTGAAGGTAAGAATGGAAGTAACTGCAGAGGGCCTATTGGCCCATATTTCTTGATGCTTCTATATTGGAGCAGAGTCTTGAAGTGTGTAGAATATAGTTGTACATTAATTGGCTGTTGATTGCTGGTGTTGACTTCTTGATGTGTAGTGGCTCGCAGATGTCAAGCTATATATATATATATATATATATATTATATATATATATATATATATATATATATATATAATATATATAATATATATATATATATATGTATATATATATATATATATATATATATATATATATTTATATATATATATATATATATATATATATATATATATACATATATAAATATATATATATTGTGACGATAATCTCCTTCAAGAGATTGAGCCTGCTCTTCCCTCCAAAAATACGTCGCTACAAATATATAAAACTACTATGGAAGAAATGTCCAACAACGACAACATCTCCAAGGTTTGCCAGAGAGCAAAACGTATGCAGCCAGGAACACCTGCTCCACCTCAAACCGCCAAACTACCTGTCTTGTCGCCGGCTCCTCGCTGATTGGCTGCTAGTCTAGCTGCAACTGCACTCCACCCACCATACTACTTGATGTCTGGGGCCGCCACGACATCAGTCTTCAGAATATTCAGTGCTTTCATACGGTTAACACGTCTTCTTGGTAGACTAAGCTGTGGCTTACATGTACTAAGAGAGGTGATAGCTTAAAGCCAATATTCCTGCACCTCTCATTTTATTGTATATTGCACAGCTTGTTATTGCTCACTTGTCTTAACGTAACTTTTCATTTTGTCATTTGATTATTCTTATTATTTTGATTGATTGATTTTATTTTACGAATTTGTATGTCCATTTTATTCATGTTTTGTTTTCTTTAACGTAATTAAAATTTCATTGTTAAAATTTACTTGTGTTTTGTGTGTCTTCTCCTTACCTTACCACAGACGAAGTTCCAGATTTTCTATTTTTTTTTAATTCTATGTGACGAGGCCATACCCCTAGCTTTGAACAGCCGAACACCAACGCGTTACCGTCACAATATATAATATATATATATATATATATATATATATATATATATATATATTATATATATATATATATATATATAATATATATATATATATATATATATATATATATATATATATATATATATTGGTAGCAGTCTTTCCTGTAGACATATATTATTAAATATGACCGAAAAAGTAAGATTAATAATTCTAACACGAATTTTCTCGATCTTTCGTACATTTCTTTTCGAAAGTAATTCAATTTGGTGGTAATTCAAAATCAATTCTCCAAAATTCATTTTTTTTCTAGTCTGACGCGACACTTGAGCGCGTTTCGTAAAACTTATTACATTTTCAAAGACTTTAGTTTACACATACACAACTGAATAGAACTTACACATCTCCAATTTGTTTATATCTACATTTGAGTGAGGTGGATGGGGTGAGGTGGTATTTAATAGGGTATTAATTTCATCAACACAAGACAGAACACGAAACAATGGGTATTGAATGGAAGTGATTGTAGAAAGCCTATTGGTACAGATTTCTTGATGCTACCTATATTGGAGCGGAGTCTTGAGGTGGGTAGAATATAGTTGTGCATTAATTGGCTGTTGATTGCTGGTGTTGACTTTTTAATGTGTAGTGCCTCGCAAACGTCAAGCCGCCTGCTATCGCTGTATCTATCGATGATTTCTGTGTTGTTTACTAGGATTTCCCCGGCGATGGTTTGGTTGTGGGGAGAGATTATATGTTCCTTAATGGAGCCCTGTTGCTTATGCATCGTTAAACGCCTAGAAAGAGATGTTGTTGTCTTGCCTATATACTGGGTTTTTTGGAGCTTACAGTCCCCAATATACATATATATATATATATATATATATATATATATATTATATATATATATATATATATATAATATATATATATTATATATATATATATATATATATAGGTAGGTCGCTCTATTCATAAGAATAGAGCGACCTACCATGAACACCCAAATCACGGAACTATTTACTCTACCCACCATGAGAGTAAGGACAAGACCAGAACATAACAATGCCAACACAGAAGACAATGTCCAACATAATAGGCTAATTACACTGGATTAATCTTTGTGTTTAGATAGGAGCTGCCTCGTATGGGCCAATAAGCCTTCTGCACTTACCTCTATGTTTCACCTCACATTTATCCCTTATGTATCCTCCCATGTTTTCACGTGTATTGTATTATCACCTGACCCAGTGTGGGGATAAAATCAACTAGTATTGTAAGATCTGTTCACTTGAGAATGAACAATGGAGGTTCGAAACGTTGTGCAAATTATATAATAAGTATAATACACTCTATAGTAAATCACTTCATTTCTTCACCTTAAAAGTACGAAAATGAGTTTTGGAGAACTCCTATTTCAATTAAGCCCTGATGCTAAGAAAATATATATATATATATAATTATATATATATATATATATATATATATATATATATATATATATATATATATATTATTAAATATGACCGAAAAAGTAAGATTAATATGCGTATGGAAATGTCAAGACGCACAAGCCTGGAAACCCACTTCGGCCAATCATTAGCCAGATACACCACACCCACGTACAGACTGGCGAAGCGACTCAACGGCCTGCTGACTCCTTATGTTCCTTGCGCCTTCAGCCTGAAGTCTCCAAAGGAATTTGTTGACTTACTGTGGGGCACACGGGCCACAGGGATAAGAGCCTCGTTGGACGTAGAATCGCTGTTTACCAACGTACCTGTGGACGAGACAATCGGAATGATAGCCGACAGAGTGTATCGTGATCCAGCCTGTACTTCTCTTGACATACCAGAAAATATTCTGAGGAAACTACTCCAAGCTTGTACTAAAGGCACCCTTCTTGAGCCCGGATGGGCACATGTATAAGCAAGTAGATGGGGTCGCCATGGGTTCTCCCCTAGGTGTCCTGTTTGCAAACTTCTACATGGGTACCATCGAGCAAAAAGTCTTAGTCGACATGAACTTGAAACCGGCCATATACTGCAGGTATGTTGACGACATTTTTACACAGGTACCTGATGTCAGACATCTGCAGGAGCTGAAGGAGGCATTTGAGCAGAGTTCCGTGCTGCGTTTCACTTACGAGATGGAAAAGGATGGGAAGCTGCCCTTTCTAGATGTAACAGTCATGGAAAAGGGCGGAGGTTTCCACACTGCAGTCTACACTAAGGAAACAAACATAGGAATGTGCCTAAATGCCAACAGCGACTGCCCAGACAGGTACAAGAGGAGTGTTGTTAACGCATATGTCGACCGTGCTCTCAGCCACAGCTCAGAATGGAAGCAAGTCGACGAAGAACTCTGTAGGGTAAG